>NW_026126648.1:7562500-8262500 GCF_943737965.1 Phodopus roborovskii | reverse complement strand
AATTTATCATGCCATGCTAATGTTCAGTCAATGGCTTGGGTTTTGTTTCATAATTCTGGTGGGTTGGTGGCAGGGGTTAGCACTGTGTTGAGAAGGATTTGGAGGCTGCATCTGAGCTCTGCACTAATTGTTACTCAGATGATTGCTACTCCTTATTAAAAAAAAATGTGGCTGTGAAAATTTTAGACTAACAAGTGCAGAGAAAATTTTTAGTAGAAATAATTAATAAAATAACTGTCAGTCACTTTATAATGAAATGGTTATTTGTTCATTCAAACTCAACATTTTTTTTCTACCACAGTTTAACAATGGAACAAAATCTATACCATGTAGTTTTACAATGAAGAACACAGAAAAATTGGTATTTTTATGTATGTGTCAGAAATTATCCCAGGTGCTATAAAAATAAATGGTTTTATTCATACTCAGCTAAGGTAAGTAGGATTAAAGACACATGGAAATGCTTCCCATGGTAAAACAGTTCTAAGTAGACAATTGTTAAGGTTCTGTTAAAGCTTATTCAACAGATAATTATGTCCCTTCCACTATACCCTATGTTAGAACACACACACATACACATATATACATAGACACGTGTGTAAACTAAACTCACAGAAAGAACATGCATACAACACACTGAGTTATAAATGTACTTATACTGAAAATAAACATTTCAAGAATAAAAGATTAAGAATAAAAAGATCAAGAACAAAAGTCTCATAATGGCTCAATATCACTATTCTCCAGACATTACCTGGAGACATTGTACCTAAATTCATATCCTATTGACTCATAATTGTATGCCTAACAACTTATCTACTTAGTATTCCTTAAGTACACAGAATAGGTAGAAAATTTTATGCATTAAAACGAAAAGGAGCTGATAGACAATCAGAGAGACGAAAGAAAAACTTCCTCTCTTACTGCCCATTACAACAATTGCTACAAGAATAATGATTGGCTATTGAGGAGAGATTATCTTGCAATCAGCACATTCCATCCCCAAAGCAGAAGTACATTTGATGTATTTAATAGAGAACCCCAGCACTGTAGGACATCTCTCAACTATCTAGAAAAATCTAGTGATGAAAATTTTATTGGTTGTATTTACTAAGCTTTGCAGAGAAGTTAAGCAATGCGCTCTTTTAGAAAAATACAGACTTTTTCTAAAGTTAAAATATAAACATTTCATAAATTTTGCAAACAATGAATAACATTTTAGGCAGGGAGCTTGATACTGCTACTCTTTGGAGATTTTGAAACTTCCATCATTCATAGTGAAATACTGCAACACGCAGTACCACAGAGAGCCAGAACACCAGCCAGTTCCACAGACTTACCTTGTGTCTGCGGAAAAAGGGAAAGTTTCTTTCCTGCCTCGTTAAAAGCTTTCAGTGACCAAAACTGCCTCTATCTCTGTTGTTTACCAGGTGGTGGATCTTGTGGACTTGAAGTGTCAAGACTCCTCTCCATGAAAATAAAGACTATAATCCCAAGGTTTGGAAAGGGTAGTTTCTTGAGAGATCCTTGCCATCCCTTAAGAGCACACAGTCTTCTAGCTTCAGTCTGTGCGTCAACTTTTGTCTCTACCCAGAATCCTTGGTATATCTGGCCAATGTAAGAGTCACATGTTAATAATCTGAAGTGAAGGAATTTTGAGAGTACCAAGCGTGGAAGTCAAATCCAAAACATAAGCAAGGAAGCATTGAGATTTTCACAAGACAAAGAACAAGATGACTCCCTATACATAATTATAATTTAATTATAATTAAATGCTGGATTGTAAACACCCATAATACCTGCACTGGAGAAGCAGAGGCCAAGAGATTACTTATTCAAGTACAGCCTCAGTTACATAGCAAATTTCAGGACAGTCTAGGATACAAAAAACCTTGCATAAAGCAAAAATGAAAAAAATATACCTAAGTACATGTATTATAAAACGAGAAGATGGTTTCAGAAAGAAAGCACTCATTGACCTGACGTTTACTTATCCTTCATCAATCAAGCCTCCTCCTCAGTTTCCCCAAAGTGACAGAGAACAAGTTATCTAACAAGCAAAAGTTAAAAAAAAAAATTAAGAATACAGGGAGGATTAACATCTAAAATAAATAAACAACTCAAAAAAAAAAACTAACAGCAAGACAATAAAAATGAACAATCCAATTAAAAACAGGACATGAGAGGCAGGTGGATCTCTGTGAGTTCGAAGCTAGCCTGGTCTACAGAGCTAGTTCCAGGATGGGCTCCTAAGCAATACAGACATACCCTGTCTTGAAAAACCAAAAATAAATAAATAAATAAATAAATAAAAATGGTATATGGAACTAAATAGAAACTTCCAAAAAGAAGAAATAGAAATGACTAAGAAATACATTTTAAAATGTTTGACATCTGTAGCCATAGGAGGAATGCAAATTAACACTACTTTAAGATTCCATTTCACGCCGCTCAGAATGTCCTGTATATATACATATGCATAATTTTTAAACAATGCACATAAAAACTAGCAGACAATTAGGAATGCAAGACTTTGTGCTCATGTGCCCTTCCCTTGAATGTCAGGCTGGCCACTTAGCACTCAGCCTGTGTAACACACTGCATCACTAAGGGTCTGACCACTTGTGTAGTGTTAATTTCCCTGCATCCTCCCTGGGGGTCCTAGGAAAATCATGCTTTTATCCCTTGCCTCTTGTTCTTGGCCCAACCTTCACCCTAAAAGATGAGCAAGAGATAAAATAACATACAGAAGGTTGCACAGCATGACCAGGAAAAATGACTCATCCAGTCAAATAGCCTGTCCCCTGGAAAATCACTGGGCTTTGCCAAATGTATACAGACACATTTTCCTAAAATACCTCAGCAGAAATGAAGGGCTTCTCTGGATCTCATACCTGAAATGTTTCTATGTTGTCTTGACTGTGGCTGGGTTCTAAACTTCCATCTCAAGTAGATAAGTTTTACAGTATTATAGGATGTCTCCTATTTTACTGGTCTTGTGCATATTTGTACTTTATTTTAGTGACTGAATAATGAGACATCTTCTTATACACCTTCTTAAGACCTTGGGTGTCTGTCCATCAGCTTTTGTTTATTTGTGAATTCATTTAACTAATAATGTCTTCATATCATATTTGGTACCAGGGATATAATGATGTAAGTCAGGCACAGTCACTGACCTCAAAGGACTTACACATTAGCAGAGAAAGGATACAGTAAATGCGAAAGGACAAGAAGCTAGACTCAGGATACGATGAATGAGGAAAGAGTCTATTTTCAATAAAAGGAAAAAAGAAAGGTATTTAGCAGTGTCATCACTGCATAACAAAACAGGGAACTACTGAAGGCTTTGATCACATGTAACAAAAAGCTACTTTAATAGATAAATCCTCATTGTCACGGTACTATCGGATGACAATACCTATCATTGCAGAGGTTTGCTAGCCTTAGCAGTAAATTCAATAACGGTGCATACCCTGCTACTGTAAAATACAGCAGCTTGTCATTAGCCCAGCCACTTTCTTTGTTTGCAAATCATTCTGTTCTGGAATGGTAACAAAAAACAGGCCAAGGTGGACGCCCCTCATGAAATTCTTCTAAAGAGAAAGAGGAATTATGCAGGACAGAGAAAGGAAGAATTCTAAACTGGACAGCAATAAGAGGACCATTCAGGGCAAAGTCCAAGTGATTTCAGGAACAAGGTGTGGACAGCGACCAGTCTGTGTTGGAGAGTCCTAACAATATTTCCAGGAAGACATCTGCATAATGATAATGTCTACAGACTTTTTTGTTTTTGTTTTCGTTTTTGACAAATTGGGGATCACAGGCCACATGAAAATAACAAGTCATCTACTAATTAGAGAAGAAAAATTGGACCAAGAATCATAGCTTAATAACATATTGTGTGGTGATTTCTGGGGGGGGATTCCAAAGGTAATATTCACATATGAGGTTTATGTGGGGGTAGGACTAATCCTAAGATCATTTAATACACTAGCAAATTGCAAGGCAGATGCTTCCTTTTTCTCATTTTATGTCGGGGTCAGAGTCCAGTCAGCTTCTCCTGACTAGTGAGCTGAGGGCCTTGGCTATAATGTTTCTTTTTTTCTCCCGCTCTCTCAGCTTTAGCATTCACAGGAAGTGCATTGGTTAGAAAGTTTCTTGATTCTCTTCACAGTATACACTGGAGGTGATCCAGTGCAGGGCCCTGCATGGACCCCCAGGCACCTTGAGCAAGCCTGAAGCTATTGCCCCAGAGTTGCCATTGGTACTCTTCCTGTTTTCCTGTTCTGCTAACACACACCTGGTGGGGAGGAGCTACGCCTGAAGAACCTGTTGTTTTCCACTGTGCTGTGAGTCAGTATATAAGCCCACTCCTTCCCCTCAATAACCCTCAGTAAACAGCATTCAGCATTCCAACGTTGCCATTGAACCACTGACCCGCTGTCTTGTCTCTTATTTCAATCTCTAGGCCTTCTCCCTATTATTTGTGGAATGGATAGTAGCAAAAGAAAGGAAGCCATGCGAAAAAGGCCAGGAGCCAATGGAAAAGTATCCCTGAAGTAAAGGTAAGATTTTGAGAGTTTGCACACGTTTCCTCCAGAAATGATGACGCTTTCGGCCTCTCCCGCCATCCTTCCCTAACTTCTCCCAAGGTGTCTCACAAACTAATGCAGACAAACTACCAAATTCACCTCATCCGCGGTACAGCTTTTGTTCTACCACTCACAGAGGACTTCTGCATATAATTTTTTCCCCACTGTAACAAGCTCAGAGTGTTTCATACTCCCATTTTTGAGATGAAAAAAAAAAAAATGGGCTTAGGCGTAAACATTAACTATGTTAGCATAAGCAGCGCGCTGTAATAAATAGACAAGAGACAGCTAGTTGGTTCTAATCAAGTCAAGTTCAGTTCTGTTTCCCAACATAATTCAAGGTAAAGAGGATGGATTCTACTAGAGGAAGATGTCTGGGCAATCTTGTCATGTTAATCAGTCACTCCAGTCACTTGTGTTTTCAAGCAGACAAGTGGGAGACAGAGAGAGAGAGGGGGGCAGGGGGCAGGCCCAGAAAAAGTAAGAATCTTTTCAGCAAGTAAGAAAGAAACTACACCAGCACTCAGCTTACCATTTGGGTGAATGTTATGGCCGAATTGTATCTAATTCAAATTTCATATGTTCAAGTACTAATTCTAGAACCTCAAAATGTGGCTGCAACAGGAATGGAGTTTCCAAAGGGGCAGAGAAGTTAAAATTAGATCATTACAATAGAGCCTAGTGCAGTATGATTGGTGCATGCACACACACACACACACACACACACACACACACAATTTGGATTCTCTACAAACACAGAACTGATAAAAATTAATGTATATTACAAAAGGGGTGTATTAGATTGGCTTACATCATATGGGCTGGATAGTACAACAATGGCTTCCTGACAAGGCCAAGATGTTGGTAACCACTCAGTCCTAGAAGGTGCTACCCCTTCTGGGAAAAGGTTTTCCCTTATCAGCTAATCATTCCAGTAAACTGTCAAAGACCTGCCCAGAGGTGTGCCTCCCAGCTCATCATAGATCTAGTAGAGTCCACAACTAAGGTTAAACATCACCCTTCACAAAAGTAAACTGATGTACAGATAAACACAGAGGTAGCACTGGAAAGCCATGAACTAGCCCTCTAAGGAAGCTGCTCCTGTTGGTCGCAGACCTTGGACTTGAAACCTCATGATGGTAAGAAAACTAATTTCTGTTTGAGAAATTCGGCTTACAGTTCTTTGTTATGCTGCAGCCCCACCCCATCACCTGCCACAACACACTAACACAGTGGGAGCTTCCAGGGGTTACAGATGAACTCCCAGGGTAAAGTGTCTGCCCAGGTCTCCGGATCAGTCTCTAGTGTCACCAAATAAACAGTCAGCCAGGCATGGGGGCACGTGTTCGAACACTTTGGTAAATAAAAGCTACAAGATCGGGAGTTCAAGAACATTCTTGGCTGCATAAGGAGTTTGAGGGTGATCTGTGCCATATGTCTTGTTTTAAATGGAAACAAAACAGACAACAAACACCCAGAACTTTGTCACAGGACCAGTCTTAAGAAGCTAGACAGCTGTATGCCAGGAAGAAGGGAAAAACAAACTTGGAAGCAACCAATAGTATCCATCTATTACAAATAGTACTTTATTTTTAGGTCATGCAGCTTTAAGCAGGGAAAAAAAAAAACTATAGGTTTTCTATCTTAATTTTCAGAAAATTTTCTTGCCTGCAATAGTCCATTAAATTAAAATGTTGATTCAGGTCTTTAACTCCTGACTGCAAAGTAGAAATAATCACTAACTGGGAAAGTATACTTATGAGTCTGAAAAACAACCATATGCAAAAATGTTTCTTTTCTACCCCTGGGGAAGACACATTTGCTAAAGCTCACTAGATCTTTGCCAGTCAACAAATTCCCCAACTGCTATGGGGAAAAAAACCCTAAAAATACATCTTTACAGAAGGGTACATCCACCTCTGTGTTTCTCTCTGAACTGTGCTTTTCTCTTTATGCTGTGGTTAGAATTCTTTTCAAGTTTACTGCTGTGATCTTCTGTGCAACCCTATTTTAAGCAGTGGAGGACAGAATGAACTCCTAAGGTAGAGAGAAAAAGAGTTTTAACACTGTGGTCAATATTAAGCTGGAATTGGAGTTGTTGTGAGATGCTTGGAGTTGGAAAAAGTAAGAAAACATGGAAGATATACTTCATTTCTGAGACAGATATCAGAGCCTCTGAATGCGGAGACTAACACTGTGCCTTGGTAAACATAAATGTCAAGAGATAGGACAGGAATGACCATAGTGATGAAATGGTGTTGGTGAGTTATGGAGTATTTATCTTTCTGCTACATTATCTCATACATAAATCATAAACGGGAACACGCATGATCAAATTTACATGTTAAATGTTTGTCTCGATGCAACAAGAAAGACCAGAGGAAAACCCAGTACAGTGCCCACAGACAATGCTGCTGAGGATAGCAGCGAGGGGGCTGGAACAGAAGGACAGCATCTGTCTGCATAGTAGAGGCTGACTCTGGAGGATGCTGGAAGGATAGATGAGGAGCAGGTGAACAAAGGTACCACACTGAGGTTCCAGTCCTAGGTTTCTGGGCAACTAGACAGACTGAGCAAGGAGAATGTAGCAAATCAAAGTGCACAGTTACAGGAAGGAGACAACTGTTGTTCTCTTCAGAAAGGCAAAGGCATTTGCTCTGTCTCTGTCAAGAGTCTCTTTACTGTTTCACTAATGTTTCACAACCAAATTTTTTCTATAAACAAAGCTACAGTATTGCCATCCAAATGTCCTTCCTTGCGTTGATACATTTGATAAACTGAAGTGGAATAACTTTTTCTCCATGCAACAGTTGGCAGACAAAGACTGATTATCACAGGCTGGAGATGCACTTACCCAGCTGGTGTTAAACTTCCATTTCCCAAGCCAGCTCTGAGCCCAGACTCCAGTCTCCATCGCTGAGTCCTCGTCTCTAACCCTGGAAGAGAGGTGATGTGTCAATGTGTTTGCTCTGACGCTGGTATCCATAGCAGCTTCTAGAAATCAGTTTAGTGTGTGGGGGGGTGGGAATGATGAAATCAGGAACCTACATCTGCTCTTGGTGGGATTTAGCCATGCAAGTAGAGGTGCATTGCTCACAAATCCCTGTCACCCACATTCACCCTCTCTATGATGACCCTTTTCTGAACTGGATAGAGGTACAAAACTGGACTATTTCCTTTACTTCTGACCTGCAGTTATAAATGAACAGCTGAGCTTCAGGCAAAGAGTCCCCTCAGTTACAATTAAGCCTGAGACCAATATAACAATGGTGTACTTTTTAACACATGATTACAATTTTGCTGTTTATACGGATAGGAGCATAAGATACCTCCAGATTTCTAGGGGACGGAAACCATTCAGCTAATTTCAAGTAGGTCTTTGAGAGCGAAGTTGGTCCACTTCCTGCTTCTTTTTTCATTGAAAGCATAATCAAAGCATCTTTGCTCTTAAGTGATTGAACTCATGCTGGTTTTAGCGGATGTGAACGACATAAAATTCACCTTGAGAAAATGTATAGCTGTTGACTGAAACATTTTGACATTCCCTCCATGCAACTTTGCTGATCTAATTAAATGCCTGTGAATATGCAAAATGGATAGTCAACATTCTTTTTTGAATAAAAAAAAAAGAAAGAAAAGCTTCAAACTGTAAGCTACGAACCTGATCACAGTATTATTACAAAATTGATTTTTCTTCTTCACAAAGCTTACTTTTACATGACCCAGTTGCAGACAGCATCCAAAATTTATGGTTCAATTTGATTTTGTTTAACTGTGGTCATTAAAGGGACCACAAATTTGCCATTAATCATTGATTATATTCAATCAGCTTTCAAGGTGACTTATGTTTTCTCACTCCTTACTACATTATAATTCACCAAACAGACTTCCTGGCATGAAACAGAACATTATCCATTATCCGTAAGTAGGTGGAGAGCTCAGTTCAAATTGTATTATTTATTGATTATACTTTTTAATAACTTTTCACTTAAATCCCGTATCCTGAGAGCAAAAGGTTCACCTCTAAACAGAAAACTTTGGTGATAGAACAGATAACTCTACAAATGACCGTGACTCAGTTTTTTTGTTTGTTCGTTGGCCCTGTTTTCTGCAAAGAACACGTAGAAGTGTCTATTCTGGAACAATCTCTTCCCTACCCTTTCTGTGGTGCCTACAAAGGGAACAACCAGAAGGCAGTACTGACCTGCCCTTTTCCCTCATAATTTCTCCTCTCTAATGCCACAGACATTCTTTGCACAACAGCTTTGTTTTCTGTCGTTGGTAAGATGCAACACAATGCAGTGAATGTTAGAAGCCATTTCCAGCCCTCCTTCCCACTCGGCTTTGGCTAGCAAGGAAGCTAAGAACAAGAAGCTAAGAAAAGACCTTTCAGTCTTTTCTGTGGGGATGGTAATGAACATAGTGGAGGTTCTGCCAGAAGGATACAGCAATGTGAGAGTAGAGAGGAGGAGGAGGCAGAGAGGTTCGCTCACTCCTCGAAAAGTGGTAATGGGAGTCAGCTGTACAAGATGCAATCGAGTAGCAGCTGAAGTCACATCACCATGGTCTAATCTTTTTGCTCCTGGTAACAGCCGCAATTGCCTGTAATAGAGTTGCAGGTACAATTGAAAATCCCCATCATAACTTTCACTCTCCCACTGAAGTATACATCTCATTTTTGACGCAAAGTATTTTCCTAGGTCTTCTGGTAACTGCATGACATTTGTGTGACTTTTTCTCTCCCTAGGTTGTCCTTGAAATGGAGTTTTTGTGTAGAAAGCTCCTATGTATTGTATTGCTTTGCTTCTGTGTCTTCCTGAGACCATTTACTTAGGCCTCCGCCTACTCCATCCATGCAGGTGCGATAACAGCTTCAGCTGTCATCATTGCTTATAGCATTTTAATACATGCTGCTTATATGTTCAACCTCCTGGACCATCTGTAAACTCTCTGAGTCAGAAGAAAGTGCTAGGTCCTGTCTGTGATTCCCCACACCTAAGAAGTCATTGGTACACAACATAAACTGGAAAATACACACATATACGATGTATACAAGATGGACCACCCTGAAACATGGCAGTTTCCCTGAGGTTTATTTTGAGCTAGGAGAGATGAGAAAGAACAGACCAAAAAAAAGTTCTCTGCCTTGTCCTTAATTGTCTAAAGGGTAACCCCAGATCTGTATACTTGTTCCTCCTCCATCTCTCTACTCTCTCTACTTGGAAGAACACGGAAGGAACCACCCACTTGTACTCTACCAATGCAGCAACTCTGTGGTCATCCATATTTTCCACCTTTTCAGCCCCAAAGAAACCCAGGGAAGGCTAAGCTCTTTTCCTTCGCTGTGATTCCCCACTCAGGGCATTGTACTTCTGTTAGAATGGTGGGTAGGCCTCTGATTTAATCCGGCTCAGTGTTCCAGGGTAATAGTGTGATTTAATCTTTTCTTTTTGTTTCTTTCTTTCTTTTTTTTTTTTTTTTTTTTTTTTGCAGCTACTCAGCCAATGAATCTGAAAAGTGTAAAGATAAAAAACACCTGTTCTCCACGCAAACCAATGAGCCTGAAATTGGTAAAGATAAAGGTAATTGTTTTCTATCTTATAAGACCATTTGTTTAGTTTATTATAGTTATGTGTTAATTTAACTTTATTGTTTTTAGGTTATAATTCTTATTTATCTTTATAATCTTAATAATGTCGAATACCAACAAATCATCAATAAGTATTTGTTATACTGGGTGTTTAACTTGCGGCTGTCATCCTGATCTCCACTGAGAATCATGGAAAATATTCAGCATTTGAAGTTTAGAAAAATCAGTATTAATATGAGCTACATTTTGCAGTTGGCAAGGGCATGCCAAAGCAAGGGAATGGCTTGTGCAAACACAGGGTGCTATGAGACGTTGTCTTCAAAGAACCACAGCTCTCATACCACTAAAGGACTGGGTGTGACGCCAGGAGGCTATGAAGAAGACAGATATGTGCTTAGCAACCCCAAGCTACTTCAATGCCGCATAAGCAATGCTATCAGCCACGACTCTACTCACACTAATAATAGTTTTTGGAATTGATGGGTGTGAGGGTTCAAGAGTTCACTTGCGAAAGCCAAGTCTTCAACAGGGGCTGCCAACATAATATGCTTATCTTGGTTCTGTGTTCATGTACACCACTTAGTGATGTTTTCACTACCTACAAAGAAGCCATGAATGCTGATGGTAAGTTACACTGAGTCTGACAATGCCTATGAATTCTTAGGTAGTTTCTCTAGCATTGTACTTAAGGCCAAATGCCCAAAGAGGTCTGCCCAAGGGCCACAGGAAACAGTATGCACATCTACCTAGGACAGCATCCAAGTCTCTTCTAAGAAAACATAACTATATTCCTAATATTCAAACACACAGTTAAGTTATAGAGAATAGCTGTGCTATATAAAATTGTAAAAATAGGGTAAAAATCTTTCAAATTCTTTCCCATAGTCAGCAAAAGAGAATAGACAGGGTTCCTACCGGAGGCTCCAAAGGGAGATAAATGCCTTTTGTTTCATAGATGAGTGAAGCTTCCACGAGAAAGCTGGTCCCCACAAAGTCTCAATTTCCATATTACAAAGTAATAGCCAGTAAAGCATGTCCTGTTACTGATTCTAGCTGCTGAATCCGTGTGGCAAATATAGAAAAGGACTGAAAATATCCACGCACTCACACACCACCACCACCCATAATAATAAATTAATAAAATTGGGCAGATGAGATAATTCAGTGGATAAATATGCTTGCCACCAAGCCCGATGACCTGAATTTGGTCCCCTGGGCCCACATAGTAAGAGGAGAGAATCACCTCTCCCAAGTTGTCCTCTGACCTCCACACACTCACTGTGCCCGCGTGTGCACAAACAAATATAAATATTAATATGGAAAAATTTAAAAAATCAAGGCCTTTCCTTTTTCTTTTCCCATTTCTTGGATCCCAATGCATGAAGCGAAGAAGGCAATAGCAGAAGAATCTGAGAACCCCAAATAACAAGGCTGGAAGGAGGGTGTGAAAAACTCATTACAGAAGCCACAGGGAATGCCTTGTTTTGATTCAGAGCTGGTTGGGAATTAATGGTGGCTAGTGGTTAAGAGCACATTTTCTATATAAGGTCCCTCACCTTTGTGTGTGACTCAGGGTAAGACTGTACTGAATTAATATTGTCACCATTGCTGAGTTAACCGGTGACCCGGCACTGTAAATGTGCTCTACAGTGTTTTACATATAAAGCCTGACTAATCATTGGCTTTTGGTTTGTTGTATCAAATGAGACTGGGCTAAATGCCTTCCATCGCCTCCTTTCAGCTGCTAGTACGACTTTATCTTGCTACAGAAAGGAGATGAATGGCAGCGAAAACACAATTGTGATTCTTCTCTCTGTAGCAAATAGCACTGGCAAACCTTCAAAAGACAAGCGAATCAATTACTTTCCCTCACCAATGGGGACATAGGAGAATGGAGGGGTCAAGGCAAGAGAGCCCGGAACTCATTGAGGCTTCCTGGTTTCTAGACAGTGGCTAATGCTGCCTCTTTTTACTATTCCAGCTGGACCCTCGCAGGCTTGCATGGTCCTTTTTTTTCCTTCTGTGAGTACATCTTGCAAGAGCACAAACGAGAATGATAACATCAAATAGCCTAATGCCTCGGAGCCATCAAAGGCAATCTGGAGAATCATGAATTTAGTAGCCGGCAGAAGAGACATATGAAGGAGATGAGGAGGTGTCTGGAGGCTGAAGGGCGAAATGCGTTTTGACTAAGCAGTAACCTATAAGCGGGAAGCTGGTGGATGATGAGGAGGGCCTGCTCTATGGAGGATGAGGAGGGCCTGCTCTATGGAGGATGAGGAGGGTCTGCTCTATGGAGGATGAGGAGGGTCTGCTCTATGGAGGAATAGGTGGGCCTGCTCTATGGAGGATGAGGAGGGCCTGCTCTATGGAGGATGAGGAAGGCCTGCTCTATGGAGGATGAGGTGGGCCTGCTCTATGGAGGAATAGGTGGGCCTGCTCTATGGAGGAATAGGTGGGCCTGCTCTATGGAGGATGAGGTGGGCCTGCTCTATGGAGGAATAGGTGGGCCTGCTCTATGGAGGATGAGGTGGGCCTGCTCTATGGAGGAATAGGTGGGCCTGCTCTATGGAGGATGAGGAGGGCCTGCTCTATGGAGGAATAGGTGGGCCTGCTCTATGGAGGATGAGGTGGGCCTGCTCTATGAAGGATGAGGAGGGCCTGCTCTATGGAGGATGAGATGGGCCTGCTCTATGGAGGATGAGGTGGGTCTGCTCTATGGATGATGAGGAGGGCCTTCTCTATGGAGGATGAGGAGGGCCTGCTCTATGGAGGAGGCTGGGCTGGGGAAGCAGGCAGCATTACACATTTGCACCTTGTTGGAGCAACTAGCCTTGGAATGTATTTCCCTTACCGATAAAACATTGTTATTGTTAAGACCCAATCTATTCACATGTTTGTTGGACACCCAGTATGTGACACAATAAAAGAGAGAGAGAGAGAGAGAGAGAGAGAGAGAGAGAAAGAGAAGCCCCTAGTTTTAGTGCCATGACCTCCAACCATCGTCTTCATCAGGACCATAAAAACCATCACTTAAAAGAGTTCAGGGGCAACCACTGCCAAAGTCTGCTCGCATCAGCTCATTTAAATCCATCAAAGATTCCCAATGGTTTCTAGAATATGGTTCTTCTAAAAGTAAAAGATTCTAAAAAAAAAAAAAAAAAAAATCCTCAAAATATAAGCCATGTGACATGGCTTTAGAGATTAAGTCTGAATGTATCTACCAAGCACGAGAGAACAGGAACACAGACTCCTCCACCAATTATGCACCAGCATGCAGGGTGTCTCTCACATGAAAGCAGATCTAGAATTTTCCATCCTATGTCACCTGGAAATAACAGTCCGGCCCTAGCTGAAGCCCAGCTTGCACAGCCTCAGGAATTGTCATCTCAAACTAAGAGGTATCTAGAGTTATGATAGAGGATCCAGGGTACTGTGAGACTCCCTCCCCGACCCCTCAATGCTCCATCGTCACCCCATGGCTCTGCATCCGGTGACCTACTTTTTCTCCAAATCTCAGGTGGAAAAATAAATTAGAGATGGGTGAGAATTGATAACAACTATCATGAATTAGCTGGTGATAAACTAATGATTGTGGGTAAAGTTCTATAAGCCACAGAATATTTCTGCCCTGATTAACCATTGACTCTGAAATTGTCTGATAAGTGAGAGCTGGCATCACCCTCAGTGAATAAAGACACAGGTCACAGAAATCCCTCAGTGTAAGTGCTGCCTGTATCCCTGAGATTTGTACAAGTCATGTGGAGATTGGATAACTTACCCAAAATGACACAGATGAGTGATAGAGTGGGTGGGTGTCTAAGCCAAGACCCAGCGTTTGTGACTACCATTTTTATCCTGAGGCCACTGCTCTTCCGGTGGGCAGGAAAATTCAGTAGTGGCCTCAAAATGAGCTGCTAAACTCTGGGGATCCTCTGGAGATTGAATTGACTGATTTCCTTGTGTTCTGCTTATTCACATTGCATTACAAGGCAAATCTCCTATGGGGGTTTCAGAATCACAAGTAATAGTTTCTCTCGCCTGCTCACCCCATCCCCTTACAGATGTATTTTAAGACACTCAACAGTGAGTCTGCATGCAAGATGGCCTCTACTTCTGCTTAGGAATTGTTCTGTTGATTAAAAACACATTGAGAACTACGTTTGTTCAGGAAAAAAGGATCACTTTCCTAATCTGTTTCAGAGAGGTTCTAACACAGCAGGGCATGGAGATGGAAACCTCGCAGTCTGATGAGCTATTGATCGGGAGAGAAAGGATGTCTGCTCAAGAATACCAAGGAAAGGGTTTAAAAACCCCATGTTGTCAATTAGGCTTCTGTTTCCCGTTGGTGCTTATTTCTTATGCCATAGGTGGATGAGACAAAATGAGTTACCTTTGTTCACTTTTCTCTTCTGCCATGACCCCCAAAATAAGAGAGACAGGGGTGGGGAGTAGAATAGAGCCAGGGGAAAAGAGCAGGTTGGAAACTGGACAATGGGAGGTGAAGCATGCCTGTTGACAACTGTCATCTCTACAAATGTACCCGAGCAAAATGATATGCCATGTTGAGAAGACAAGTACTGTGCTTGTATTCATAAATCTGGGGCACAGGCCTTGCTTTGCTGGACTTCTGTAGGTTTGTACTTATTAGAAGACAGAGTAAAGCATCAGCCAGGGACTCAAGGGGAGCAAATGTGGGTGTCAGGTTTGGGGATTTGGTTATTCATGTACTGGGGGGGAGCACCGAGAGAACATGATTGGAAAGGCTTTGACAAATATAATTCAAAATAGATCAAGACTCTATGATGGGACTTGGGAGATGGTTCAGTAGGTAAAGCTGCCCTTTCACAAGGCCTGAAGACCAGAATTGTATTCCCTGGAATCTACATGGCTCAGGGAGAGAGCCTACTCCTTCAAAATGACCTCTGACCTTCACCCACACATGGGTAGGTATACAGACACACACACACACACTAAATATAGGTATATAGATGATAAATAGATGGTAGATGACTGATACATATAGATGATAGACAGATGGATAGAGAGATAGATGATAGACAGATAGACAAACATACTAAATATAGGTAAATAGATGATAAATAGATGATAGATGACTGATAGATATAGATTATAGACAGATTGAGAGATAGATAGGTAGATAGATAGATAGATGGATAGACAGAGACAGACAGATATAGTTAAAACATCCAGTTATGCAGTGTTGGGATGATGTCAGTCAGCCCCATACTCTTATTTGTATCTTAGCAATATTTGTGGCTTATTATTTAAATCTTCCTTTGTTGCTTCACTTTTGTTCTGAAGAATAATTAACTCCTTCATAGTATGCCTGCATTTTAAGTGCCTTGGGGTATGTGAAACAGGTTGAGGTGCCAAGCAAACACGAAGGAGTCGGAAGCTCTCCTGGGAGAAGTCGGCTGCTTCTGTGTGCGAGAAAGCAGTTTTGGACAGTGAGAGCTGTAGGTGTGGATTTATTACTGAGAGGCGCAAAGCAAACAAAAAGCAAGGAGACAGAAGAAAAGAATAAGGTATTTTCTCAGTGGGGGGGGGGGGAGTTTTCAATATACCGAAAAGTGAACAATGGAAAAAAAAAAAAAAAGCAGGCCTTGACAGACTTTGTTGAGCCTTTTGCTTCTCATTTTCAAATTCATCATGAGTATTCTAAAGAATTATAGAAAGGGAGAGATGATGCCAAAGGATATGAAGAAGTCAGAAGTTATGATTTAGGGCAAAGTGTAAATGGCAGAAGAGATGCTATCAGTATTCATTTTCGCTAATTCAGCATATAAATTTTATTGAAGAGATGTAGAAAACATCAGAGCAAACTAAATGTAATCATCATGTTATTTTCTTTCTTAGCACAGACCATCTATACCTAAACTGTCACCTCACTTTTACTTTTGGATATCCCCTGTCTTTGACCATTGCCGGTATCCATCCCCTTTGAGTCCTAAGCCATCTGTCTTTGAGTAGTGCAGCAGCTGGGAACTCAAAGTCTAGTGTTAGTTGGCCAGGAGCTTGGCTGAATTAGGCAGGGAGTGATGGCCTCATGAGGAAACAGGGTGTAGGAGATGAAATCGACAGTCAGAGAAGAAACTCTTCTGGCTGACATGCTAGCAGGCTTTGGCATTGACACTAGCTAGAGGGTAAATACAATGGAGTATGAATTTCATTACTTTCCTGTGGGTTAGACCCAATTTCAAATCTTATCACTTCCTTTCACGAAATCTTCCCATCCCATTAAACTACATGTTCAGCGAATTATACAGAATGCAAAACAGCAATGGATATAATGGCTTTGCCTCTTGGCTACTGTGAATGCCAGTTCTTACTGCCCAGTAATCTTTCTTCGCAGCAGCATTAAAGAAAATAGCATCAAAGTAACAACTGCCGAGGATTAGCATGACTCCATCAGCTTGCTAACACTGTGTGTATGCCAAGAGCATCAGCTACTACAGTTGATATCTATATATGTGAGATTTTTCTGGAGTGTCACGGGCAATAGCTTTGAAATTATTTATATAGTGAGCTCTATCTTAGATCTTTCATTATTATAAAAATTACTCTAATATGAAACCCTTAAAGAGTGGGAACAATATGTTTGTTTTTCATATTCCCGGGTCCTGGCACAGTGCTTCGTAATATTTCTCCAGCACTCATATATCAAGCAAGTCTGATTTTTGCGGTTCTCAGTGCTGTTTTGATACTAAGTGTAAGTGTGTAAGACAGAACTGAGTCCTGCAGCACTGGGTGTTCAGATCCTTTGTAAGTACTTTTCTAAAGAAGGCAACGGTTGCTTGTGCACACAATGGACTAATGACAGTGACAAGGGCACAATGGCAGAGCAGCACGCATTTTCATCATAGGGGCATATTAGTATTTCATTCTGCAGGAGCGATTCTATCCGCACACACTGTCCGCGCCTTTGCTTTATCTAACCTTCAATCTAGGCATCATCCACATGTGTGGCTCAGCATGAACGCAAGACTCTAGGCTTGCTGCTTGAAAACCTTCCCTGCTGCTACTGAGAGGTGACAAAGCTCAGACAACAATAATCTCAGAGATAAGCCTGACTACTTGACCAGGGGGGCCTGACTAACCTTCGAAATGACTGACAGCTTTCCTGTCTCCTCCCTGAAGAGCCTTCTGAGGAAAGATGACAGGGAGGGCAGATCTTTAGGATGATGACCCACTGTTCTCGAAATAAAACACCATTTAAAGATACAACTTCTGGTTTTGTTTGTTTTGCTTTGTGCGTGTTTGTTTTTTAAGTGACAGGAAGACAGGCTGCCAGTTACACAGAGGTCTGTATTTTCAGGGCAGAGACAATATGAGCTTGAACAGAAAGTTCAATAGTGGTTCATGCAGCATAATTCAAACAACCCATAAAATTGTGTGTGTGCGTGTGTGCGTGTGTGCGTGCGTGTGTGCATGAATGTGTGTGTGTGTGTGCACGCGTGTGTGTGTGCGTGTGTGCGTGTGTGTGTGTGCGTGCGTGCGTGCGTGTGCATGAATGTGTGTGTGTGTGCACGTGCGTGTGTGTGCGTGTGTGCGTGCGTGTGCATGCGTGCGTGCGTGCGCGTGCATGCGTGCGTGTGTGCGTGTGTGTGTGTGTGTGTGTGTGTGTGTGTGTGTGTGTGTGATATGTACCAGTTATATCTCATTGCTGTCACAAATCTCTGACAAAATCTAATCAGGGGAGATGCAAGTAGCCATTTTTTAAAAAGTGTTTTATTTTTTATTTGTGTGCATGCACATATGTCTATGCTTATTTGTCAATTGTGTGTGGTTGCTACAAAAGATCACTGGACTCTCTGGAGTGGGAGTTACACCTGTGAACCTATTCTAAACTCCTTTCTGTACTTATCCTCCTGTTATCTGTGAATATCATTCTTCTACTTCAGGACAGCAGAACCGAGAAGCAACTGATTCACTCTAAGTTTTGTGTGACAAGGAGTAATATGGAGCATCCTAATTCCTGAGTTAAAGCCCTTCTTAGGAAAGGGGGAAAAAAACCAATGCCCCCAAACAAAACAAAACAAACAATGCCTCCATCAAAATCGAAGATACTCTGTTTTTCTTGTTATCAATTCACTACATATTTTCTCATTTCAGCAGATTTCTAGTACCTTGAATGACGTTTCCCTGGTTCCCTCAGTCTTGTATCCAAGTTCTCAGGCCGGCATCAGATATAACCTGGTCCTCTTCTACTATAGCTTCAGTGACTTCTACCCACAAGGAAATGTATCTGTAGACAGCTCTGTTGCATAAGGATGCCCTGAAGGATTTCTTTGTTTGGGAACTCTTGTTTAAATAAATTTGCTATTTTTTTGTGATGGAGTTTTCCCTGCGTGAAGTCCTCAAGGCAGCTTCCTTTTGTGGTTGTTGGTTTTGTTTTGTTTTGTTTTACAAGGCAGGATTTCTCTGTATTGCTTTGGAGCCTGTCCTGGAACTTGTTCTGTAGACCAGGCTGGCCTCGAACTTAGAGAGATCCACCTGCCTCTGCCTCCCTAGTGCTAGGATAAGAGGTATGTGTCACCAATGCTCTGCTCAAGGCAGCTTTATTAATGACTGCCCAAAGCACAAGGTTTCTTCCTAATGGGGGGCAATCTATTCAGCATTATATCCACTCTACCTAATGTTGCTCTGGGTGCTATTTACAGTTTCAGTTCACCCTTTTCTATTTGCCATACTGCATAACTGTCACACTTTTCTGTTACACTTCTGCTCTAAATTCACACTAAAAATCTCTCTAAACACAGCAGGCGATCGCCATGCTACAACTTCCATGTAATGTCATCTTCTACCAAACAAGTTAGTCTGTTATCCTTTAATCCAGGCTTATTTCATATTTCAAGACACAGGCACAAACACTCATGTGTCTTCTCATAATGCAACAAAAATAGCCACCAATCTGGTTCCGTGGAGAATCCTTGCTTCCCCTACAATCTCATAACCACAGCCTTTACCGTTTATAATACTTTTTTCTTGGCATTCTGCTCTTTCAACCTTGTTTCAACATGCCCTATCAGTTCTCCTTACAGCTGTCTAGGACTTTCCCAGGACAGTCTCTACATTCTTCCCCGTTCTTCTCCCAAAGCAGTTTCAAAGCCTAGGAAGCACACAGTCCCGTTATTGCAGCAATGACCTCAACTCCAGTGCTGATTTTCTACACTGGTTATGTCTCTCATTGAAAAGAGAAGAATTTCTTTTGGCTCACAGTTTGGAAGGATGCAGCGTCTCTTAGCATAGGAGGCATACTGACATGAGCCGCTCAAGGGTGTGGCACTAAGGGGGTGACAGTGAGTCAGCACTCAGGAAGCAGAGATAGGACATGTCCAGATTATAAACCTCCTATTCCTTGCCCTCACTGTGACACATACTCACCAGCCAGGCATATCGCAGTTAAATAAGGATCAGGATAAACAAATAGGCTGAATAGATGTTTATTCAGGGAGAAATAACTTACAACCTAGACAGACGAACACCAGGAAATTCAACCCGATGCTCTCCTGTCCGATCACTCCAGCAAGAGAGATTTTCCAGGCTCTTCCCTCCGAACTCCTTCCACAGGTCACTTCTGCCCATGGCTCCACCCCCAATGGGCGTGGTCAGTGCCACAGAAGGACTGTCTCACTACACAGGCACTGCTACCTAAAGGCTCCATGACTGTGAAAAATAACACCACCATCTGGGAATCAAGTGTTCAAACACACGAGCCTATGAGAGAAATGCTATGTTCAAATCATTATAGCCTACGTGTAAATAACTTCTTGTTCAAGGATGAACGAAATAATGAAAGTTTTTTAAACATGATGCTATGGAATAGGGATCACCCTCACAGTTTAGGTGTAAATCAGAGTCATCCAAAAGATGTTTTACAGAATCTGTTTATACATGTTGCGATTTGGTAGCATGCTATTTGTGATAAGATGAGTAGGTTTCAATAGACTTTGCAGCTTCATAATGTGCAAAGATGTGTTAGGTTTGTTTATGCTGCGCAATGTTACTTTCCCCTTGTAAAGGTGTGTTACATTTGTTTCTGCTGCACAGATAGTGCTGTACAAATGTATTACATTTGCTAATTCTGCATTGGTTCAATCATGAAAAAAAAAAAAAAACATATGTTGCTGTTTTCCTTTGCCTGCCTAAGGCACCTTTTGCTAAACAGCCAGCAGCTACTCAGTAGAGGGGTATGTGGGGCTGGTGGGCAGAGAGAGTAAATAGGAAGAGAAGTTTAGGCAAAAAAAGGAATGAGAGGAGGAGGAAAAAATGAGGGAGAAACAGGCACGCCAGGCAGCTGCCAGTCAGACATGAGAAGCAGTGAAAATAAGATGTACAGAAGGAAAGAAAGGGAAACCGCCTCAAGGCAGAACGTAGATAAAGAGAAACAAACAGATTAAAGTAAGAGCCCAGACAGGGGCAAGCATTCATAGCTAATAAGAAGTATCTGTGTCAGGATTTGGAAGCTGGTTGGTGGCCTAAAGAAAAAGCCTGGCTGATTTCTCAGAAAATTAGGGATCAACTTACCTTAAGACCCTGCAATAACATTGTTGGGCACCTACCCAAAGGAGGCACAGTCACGCATCAAGGACATTTCCTCAACTATGTTCATAGCAATATTATTCATAATAGCCAGAGCTTGGAAATAACCTAGATAACCCTCAACAGAAGAATGGTTAAAAAAAAATGTGGTGCATTTACAATGGTGTATTACTCATAAGTAAGAAACAATGGCATCTCCAAATTCGAAGGCAAATGGACAGAACTAGAAAAACAATCATCCTGAGTGAGGTAACCCAAAACCAGAAAAACAAATATAGTATGTACTCACTCATAAGTGGATACCAGAAATAAAGCAAAAGATACCCAGCCTACAATCTACAGCCCCAGAGAAGTTAGAACCCTCTTGCAGAAACAGATGGAAGCAGATAAAGAAATCCATAACTAACCATGGGCCAAGCTCCTGGAGTGCAATCAAAGTGAGGGAGGAGCAAAAATATGAACAAAGGAGTCAAGACCGTGATGGGGAAACCCACGGAATCAGCTGACCGGAGCTAGTGAGAGATCCCTGACTCAGGTCTGACAAATGGGGAGCCTGCATAAGACCAAATTAAACTCTCTTAATTTGGGGGACAATGTTATGATTGGGAAAATATATGAGGCCACTGGCAGTGGGTCCAACTTCTAACACTAATGCACATATTGACTTAGTGGAGTCCATTCTGTATGGACAGATACCTTGCTCAGCCTAGACACAGGGATGTGGGGGGTGGAGAGGAGCTTTGTTCCTGCCTCAAGCAGATGATGGGACAGACTTTGGAGACTTCCTAGGGGAGGCCTTACCCTCTCTGAGGAGCAGATGGGAAGTGGGAGGGGGCAGTAGGAGGAGCAGGAGGAGAGGAAAGAACTGGGATTGGAATGTAAAACATAAATTAATAAACAACTTCTAAAAAGAGAAAAGCCTGGTACAGATTAAGTTTTGTAACTTTATTTAATAGGATGTTCTAGATTGAAGACAATTTAACCTATTAGTTGTGCATTTTATTTAAGACAGACATGATTAAGAGCTTTGGACACGGTGCTTTCTGCTCACATGTTTTTGCTGAAGGTTCCAAGACCCTTGTCTCAGACATTGGGACTACTATCAAGCACCCTAGGCTGTGGTTTAACCAACAAACAGGAGTCAGGAAGTCCAAGGTCAAGATGCTGACACATCTGATGAAGACCCACTTCCTGGTTTCAAAATAGTTATCTTCTTGCTCCTCCCACATGACAGGAAGAAGAAAAGATAGTTTGTTATGGCCCCTTTTTATAAATGAACGAATCTCAGTCACACGGGACCCCACCCTCATGACTTAGTTTCTTCCCAGGGTTCCACTTCCTTGTAGGATCACTCTTAATGTCACAATTTCACCACATGATTTGGGGGGAGAAATACACATTCACTCCGTGGCAGCGTTTATTCCCAGTTGTCAACCATACTGGACTTCACCTCCCAGGACCCACGTGCCCGAGGCTCACTATGGTCAGTGTGGTGTTAATGATTGGTTAGAAAGTTCCACTCTACTTGTCACCTTCTGGGGCATCCTTCAGGAGCCACCTCAGCTTCACAGACCTACGGTGGACCTACTGAGCATAACCGCAGCAGTTCAGCTTGGCCCTGTTCTGTCTTCCCTTCCCTGCTTTCAGCCCCGTTTGTCCTGAAGCATGTTCACGCGCTTCCCAGTGGACCTGGAAGCTTGATTCCTAGATAACAATCAATACCCAAGGACGCGAATAACCTCTCATTATGAGGATTTCTTTTTTCTTAAAATCTTTCCCAAACACTCATTCTATTTGTCAGATAGCGGTGTGTAATGTATGTGATTTAAGTCAGAATAAAATTGCCTCCCCATAGTCATGTGACAAGCGAGAGCCAGCGGTCAGGTTCAGGCCTAGTTTGACTTCAGCGTGGGTTTTCCCTCCCCTGTCTTATCCCCAAATTAAGAATGAGTTTGTGAATAAAAGGGAAAAAAATTAATGCTAATCTCTTAATTTCAGAAAACTGATCTTGGGTAAAACAGAAATACTATTAAATACAAGCTTTAAAATGGGCGACATTGTCTCTAAGTGCTCTGCCATCTAACAACTGCCAAAGGCACACACATAACCCCCCATTTCCTCTCCCTCATATTAAATGGCTGAAAGGAACTGAGCTGCAGAGAAACCCTCTCAATTTGAGTTTTTATATGGAAGATACTAAAGTCAAAAGTGGAAAAATGATTTGCCTAAGGTCCCATAGATAGTGAAACTTAAAATAAGCCACCCCGAGGTTCAGACATACAGGAGGCCGGTAAGGGGAGTGGTTAGAAACAGCAACAGGATTGCTACAGCCCCACATCTCCATGATTTTAAACAATCCATGGATGCCCAGGTTTTCAGATAAATAGCATAGTCCGAAAGGTAGAAACAAACCCGTACAAAACAGGATAATGTAAAAACCATCCTTTATTTCCGCTTCACTTCAATAAGCACCACGACTTAACTCATTATCTGAGAGAGTTTCAATCAAGTATCCAGCTGCCTAAAAAAAATCTACATAAATAAACATTTAATAAAGGAATGTGGACTGAAGCAAAATAAAACACACATGCAGATCGGATCACTGCAACAATTCCATCCAAAGTGGATTTTATAAGCATATTTTCCACGTTCATCTTTTTATAGATTCAATCAGCTCTACCTTCACAGGAATCAGGCAGGGATTCCATGGCAACCACAGCATCCTGCGCAGACACACAGCAAATCAACACGCTTAAATAACTCTCTCACACCCACTTAAGTCTATTAGATTTCGATTTCAGATGTGAAAAACAGTGGCAGTGATTTCTTTGTCAATCAAGGGCTCTGTTATTAATGATATCTTTGGAGAGATGGTGTGAACTAGGAAGGCCAAACCCCTAAGGCAGGAAAAAAACAGTTGAGCTCAGGTCACGATTCCCTCACTACCGACCTCTGCGTCACTGTGCTTTTCAAGAGTGTCTCTCACCTCAGGTCTGTGCTACTCAAACAGGGCCTGTACTGGCAATAAAACAAAATTGACGGAACATGAGATCAGTGCTTTCCATCCAAAAAGTAAATGATTGTTTCGAATTTTCAATCTTTTTCTCCATTTAAAATAATATGCCTTTAAAAACCAATTTTGGAAGACAAATTTCTTGATCTGAGTAATTGGTCCAGAGTCATGTTCCCCGAATAACCTTGGTTTGCTCTTCTCAAGGCTGTGAATACAGAGTCCATCTAAGGCTATATAGCCATCGAAACACGTGGAAAATGTCTGTGCTTCATTACAGAGATGAAAGGCAGCAAAAAGTTGCACATGGTCGATGCCAGGGGCTTGTTAAGTACAATAATATTGATTAGTTGCAATAAAATTCTATCTGGGTTTCATTTAAAATATGATTCCTGGGTACAATTGGGCATCTACCCACTATCTATCTACCTGATCGTTATCTGACCAGGGCATCTTGATAGTAATCTTAGAGACAAAAACCAAACAAACAGTTTTAATATAATTTTACATCATTAAACAGTTTGGAATAAATATTTGATAATACATATACAAATGAGAATGGCATAGTTAAGTAGCAAAATCACAGTTAGGAGCTTACCCCCGCCTGTCAGTGCCATGGAATCCTGAGGGCCCCAAAGTAACTGGTTTATAGTAGATGCTAGATAAATATAGTAGGTGCTCAATAAATATTGGTTGCATAGTTAGTAAGTTAATAAAATTGCTAATGGAGAAAAGAAAGGAGGGCAGTGTCTTAAGAAATATATGAAAGTATTGTTCCCCATGCATGAAAGATGAACACCTAAATATAACCGGGTATGTCTGACACAGTGTAGGCAGAGGCTGAGGCTAGGCAGCTCGAGTTTGAAAATGGAGTCTTCACTGAAGCTTTGCTGAGTCTGCACAGTAATGGCTCAGGTTACTAACTCTATAGTAATTCCATAGCTGATCCTCCCCTTTACCTTTGAACACTGCATTTCCAATGGCTGTGAAGAAGTCTCCAATCCACTGCAAGCAGAGACATTGCAGCCAAGAAACTAAAGACTGAAGAGAAATTTCCTGTGACCTCTGAGATCTAAACACTTGGCCAGGGTTTTAAAATTAGACTGTGATGTACTTTCATTTAATTTAGTTTGGGAATTTGACTGTGTGTGTGTGTGTGTGTGTGTGTGTGTGTGTGTGTGTGTGTGTGAGAGAGAGAGAGAGAGAGAGAGAGAGAGAGAGAGAGAGAGAGAGAGAGAGAGTCTTTAATACTCTTTCCCTAATCTATTTGGGGATAATGATGAGACTTTATTCTTAGTATTATAGAACTTGCATCTATAGGTTCACCTAGATAAGAGATGATTCCTCGAGAGGGAAGAGTGTATGAGTGGCCATCTTTTACCTTCCTACCCCTGTCACACAGATGCCCCAAAGAGAAGGACATTAGTTGTACAATTATCCTTCTAATGTTACAGGTTAAAAATGAAGGCTTAAGTATTGCCATTATATAAAAGATGCAATTGAGGTACAGAACTCAAGTTTGGGACGGTAGTAAAGACTAGGGCAGGAATTTATTCCCAAGTCGTGAGACTCAAAAATCACTTTAGAAGTATAGAGTCAGATAATAGAATCGGATTGGCTATTTTAAAATAGAATTATGTACTTCTTCACCAAATAAGGTCTTTAAAATGTCATGCTATAATTCAATATGTGTAACTTGGCCGAGATTCACCATAAAAAAGTTCAGAAAGAGTTCTGTTTTATGATTATTTCTACAGAAATGTGAAGTCATAGATGAATGATAATCACCCTGTGTGGAGATTCCACACATGTTAATGGGTTAGCAAGAAAAAAAAGAGAATGGAGATCTAGCTAATTCATAGAGTGCTTGCCTAATATGTATAAGACCCTAGGATTTAATCCTAGAGCCTTAAAATTAGTAGTCAAATGTATAATTGTAAAGATGGTGTCCCAAGTAGAACCTTATTTATAAATAAAAATTGTGTTTGTATAAACAAACAAACAAACAAAAAACCATAAGATTTTAGTCTTTTCAATGGAGAAGACTGACAGGCAGACCCCTGACTAAGTGTTCAAAGCTAGCCTCCTCAGTAATGGGAGAGATTGACATCAGTGGCTGCTCTGAGAAGGACCCAACATCATTCCTGTGGCCTTTTGTCAAGCAGTGTGTAACATATATTTACATGAAGAAAAACTGTGCAGCTCTACTACAAAATAACCGAACTTTTATAGGTCAGAACCACCAAAGAGGGGAAAATCACTCAGGATCTCCTACTGAGGCCATATAATAACTAAATGCAACAAGTAATCATGGCTGCTTGTGGACCATAAAGAAAAGTATATTAATGAGACAACAGGTAGAATTTAGTGCTGTAACTACATTTGATAGTAGAATTGTATTATTTATTTTCTAATTTTTATAAATTGTGTTAATACATTGAACAGTACTTGAGACATAATTTTAATAATTTAGCCAATTTTCTTAGATATGAATTTATGTCAAAATAAAATTTTGGTGGCTATAGACATTTACTATATAGATGAAATAGGGCTTTATTTATTTCTGGAAAGTACATGTTACTACCAGTTTAAGAAAGACAGGATTACATGTTGATGTACCCAAGGATGATATAAAAGATGACATTGAAAGTGTTTTAATAGTCCAAGAACAACTAAAACACACAAAATAAATTGCACACACAGAGTACAAATGAAGAAGCTATATAGAAGGACTAGTCTCCACACATGGCATCATAAATCAGTGATCTTCAGATGGTTTTTAACTCATTTGTCCTTCAAGATGACTTGGGAGAAAACCTGTACATCTATTCAGTTACATACAAATTATCATGTTTAGCCAGGAGGTGGTGGTGCACTCCTTTAATCTCACCACTAGGGAGGCAGAGGCAGGTGGATTTCTGTGAGTTTGAGGTCATCCTTGTCTACAGAGTGAATTCTAGGACAGGTGGGTCTACAAAGAAAAAGCCTGTTAATTTTTTGTATCATATTTAGTTTATAACTAATGGAAGAAAATATTAATAGATTAATGGTAACAATTATTTCTATGCAAATGGACACAGCATGATTAAAGAACAAAATCGCAGCTGGTTCATATTAAGTGCCACAGGATCCCAAGTAACTCCTCTGAGTGTTTGGCTTGCCATGAGTGGATCGTAAACAATGCTTTATTTCTGGAAAGTGTTGAGTAATGACGTTTTAAAAATTAAACTGTCAGATTACTCTGTAAAAATCTCTGCCAAGCAATATAAACTGCACAAGTTAAAAATCACATTCATTTTATAAAAGCAAACTCTTCCTTTCTTATCACTTGTCATAGATTCTATGCTTATATTTTATTCCAATGCCCCTTTCCACAGAATTTTGCCCTGAGGAAAAAGAAAGGCATTTTGGCAAAGAAGGTTTACATTGACTACTAAGCCACTCGCTAACATTACAGGAAATATATATGCAAATTGGATGGCAAATTTACAGATACCTACTGACCATAAACTACAAGTGCTCAAAATCATTCTGAGTCACAATTATACTTGCTTTAGGGCCGAATACTTAAGGCACACATAACTACTGATAAGTAGTATTACATCCAAATCTCTGAACCAAATGGATGCACCTGGGGCTGGTCCCTCACAGACCCAACAATTACCTGGCTTAGTAAGGGATTCTATTGCTGTGAGGAGACAACATGTCCAGAAAGCAAGTTGGGGAGGAAAGGATTTATTAGGTTACACTTCAGCACTGCTGCTCAAGTCAGGACAGCAACTCAGGCAGGGCAGGGTTCTAGAGGCAGGAGGAGCTGATACAGAGGCCATGGAGGGAGCTGCTTACTGGCTTGGTTCACATGGTTTGCTTAGCCCATTTTCTTTTAGAACCCAAGACCAGAAGCCCAGGGATGGCACCACCCACCATGGGCTGGGCCTTTCTCCACTGATCACTAAATGAGAAAATCTCATCCAGGCATTTCCTCAATCGAGCTTCCTTCCCTTCTGACCACTCTAGCTTGTGTCAAGTGGACACACAAAACCAGGCAGTACCCTACCATGACCATAAATGCTATCATTATGATAATGTCATCACTTATTTTCACTTTCAAACATTTAAGCTCAGAAAAGCTTTGTTCAACCAAGTAAACAGGCATGAGAATTTGATCATAGCTGCTCTTATAATTCTTTTACTCCTTTTTATTTGCCAAAAAGGTGGCCAGGTAATTGCACTTAAAATTGCTGTTATGACCCATGAACCAACTGACATATACACACACAAACATACCTATTTAAAGTGGAACTAAAGAAATTGAGGATCAGGAAATGGATTACTCCAAATATACCCATTTCTCAGATGCCATTTGGAGATAGGCATAGTCTGAGATCTTTTTGGATTTCCAGTGTACATAATAATTTTCACTAAGTTCATGAAATTTAAACATATAGGATATGATCTAGCTAGAGTTTCACTGTAGTGAATATATTTCCTTAAATTGTAGGAAAACATATCAAACTATCTTCAAAGAACTATTAGCCCTTTTAAATATTCCGTAGGAAATGACTTCAAAAAGTCCATTACATTTGGACAATTTTGCATAGGATCTCCCCTATGGGAAGGGTTCTGGTTCATATTAGCATACTGAAGACTCTGAAATGTCTTGCAGTTAATTCCATAAATAGATCTGGCTATATAACTCCTCCTTTTTATGAATATTATCCAAATTACTCTTCCAGAATTCCTTATCTATACTTTTATTGAGTAGAAATGTATACCATAGTTTCCCAATAAAATCCTTACAGCACCAAGCTTTTGGTAGTTATCTAATAAATTTATTAACTGATTTACCAAGTCTTGTGTAAGTAAGGTAATAATGAGGTTGACAGAAGAGACCAATTAAACATAAATTGACTCATGGAAAGTATATCATAGAGTCTGGCATTAGAATAAAAGGCTTATCAACTAGAAGCGGGTATAATAGTGAAAGCAAGGACCAAAGCTATCACCCAGAGAGTCATTGAAACTTACACTGTGACTTCTGGAGAGCCCTGCCTTTGAGTACATCATGTAACAACTCTTATTGTGCTGTCACTGCACCAAAATTACAGAGGATTAAGCCTCCTGACAGTGGGGACAGATGCTTAATCCTATGTCATGTCACAAGCACTGGAAGGTCCTTTACTCAGAAGGAAGGAAACAAGTGTGTGTCTTTCCTTTAGTACGATGACCATCAAAACCATCTTTTAGCTGTGTCAGAATTGCCAGGATCCAGCAAAATACCAGACACACAAGAAGCATCTACAGAAGTATATAGAAATAACTAAGAAATCCAAGACGGCCCTTTTCCATGTAAGACTCTTAGAGGCCAATGCATTGTCTTAGTTTCATAAGTGGCTTGAAAATTTCACCTGTATACCAACAGTAAAAAATGGTCACTCTCGGGACCTTATTGGAAAACTATGTTATACATTTCTATTCAATGAAAGTATAGATCAGGAACTCTGGAAGAGTAATTTGGACGATATTAATAAAAAGGAGGAGTTACATAGGCAGATGTATTTTTGGAATACACAAAGTGGGTGAAGCTGACACCCACTTTGATGGTTATTCTGCAACAGAACCAAATGCTTTATAATTAAATGCACACACACACACACACACACACACACACACACACACACACACACACAGAGAGAGAGAGAGAGAGAGAGAGAGAGAGAGAGAGAGAGAAGCATGGATACACACATACAGAGAAGTACAGGCATACACACAAACACAGACACACACACACACACACACACACACACACATGCACACACATATACACACACCAAACCAAGGCTGAACTGGGAGTTAAAATGAGATTACTTCATCTACATTTTCCATTACCAGCTGGGTAAGATGGAGGGTTCCTTAACCTTCACTGAATCCCCATTTTCCCATCTGTCAGATCCCTTACCTACTCAAACACGCCTGCAGATCATATGATCTTTCTTAACTGTAGGAGGAAGATCCACCTGTTTTTAAGGAGAGCATTTCAACATTTTTGGTAGTAGATGCAGGAAAATATTATGCTAGTAAACATTTTGCTTTAATTGATTTCATTCCCAACCGGTTCTCTAACATCTTGCTTCAAGATACAACTTACGGTCTCCCCCCCCCCCGCCCCCGCCCCTTTCAGAATGAAGAGATAACAAGGTTATTCTTACGAAAGAAAGGTTAGCCTCTGTCACATTTCATGTACTATATCGTCTTTGACAAAACAGGGAAACAATGACTACATCCCAGCATTTACAAATTGTACCTGCCACAGAGAAAGATTTTTGGGGAATGGAAAACATTCCTGATTTTTCAAACCTGAGTGTCTATTTGAGCATATTTTATTGCTCATTTCAAAATATTACACAATTGGGAGAAGGAATTTTTGTATTATAAGCAAATTATATAATCAGAATTAATAGAGAAAAGTGTCCCTTTAGTTTTCAGTAGATAAAGAATGAGTTTAATTAACACAGTAAAAGTGCATCTCCCTCTGTTCCCAATGATGAGAGACAGAAGACAGAATTAGGTCATTGCCTCTTGCTGACAGCACAGTAACAAGCGACAGGGTAAAAGAGCCTTATTTCACAAGATGAGTAAGTGCAATGTTTCTGGGACAACTTTCTGTCACTCTTTTATTTGTTCCCTTCCAAGTATATAAAGCTCCACATGTGATGTGGGTAAGCTGTAAGTGAGGTTATTATAGCATTTTTCTGTATGTTTGCATCAAGTCCAATGTTTTTGCATTACTCATTCCAAGGGGAAAGTTCTTTCCTGGGTTTGTATTTCTTACATCCCCATATCCCCATGCAGATCATCCCTGAACAGTATATCCCAAGTCTCATTATAATATTCTACGCATATAACTTTAAACTCTAGTCAGACATTGAATAGTAAGCACAAAACAAACTGAATTACAAGAAACATGCTGCCCATGATGCTCAGCCCATAGAAATTATCTTACTGAAGTGAGATGGGAGAGAAAGGATGGTAATTGTGTGGTGGGTGCTGAGCTGAAAATAAGATGATCCTTAAGGACTTGCTAGTCCTCATCTAAAAGAATGAAGAAGAGTCAGAAGAGGGTTCAGAACACAAGAGCAGTTGCTGTGCAAGCTTTCCAACCTGAGCTCAATCCCTAGAAACCCTGAGCAGAAGAGAACAAATTCCCAAACCTTATCCTCTGACCTCTATATGCACACTGAAGTATAGATGTGTACCCACCCCTCTGACATACACTATCAATAATAATTATACTTAAAAACCACAAAGGACCAACCAGAACAATCAATTGGCTGTTATGTTTTTCTTAAAAATATTTCAAGTCTTCATCCAAATGGGAAACTATTGTCATAAAATTAAGAGCGGAATTGAATGGATGAACAACACTGTCACCTAGGAAACCATGTCACCATGTACCTATCAAAAGCGTGTATGCCATTTGTACCAAGAGCACATCACAGCATTACAGGATTCTCCTTTATCACATTAAATGCTTCTGTAGATAAGAAATGAAACGTGAGTGTGCCCAGACATTGGAGCCTCAGAACTGAGAGGATCCTTACTTATAAAAGCAAGGAGTTGTCCACACTTACTGTAGTCTTTTCATGGAGACTACTGGGATATATGCAGATACCCTTGAGATGGCTTTGGAGGCCAAAAAGTCCTAACAGATGAAGTCTCCATATGGAACCTAAGAAGGCTGGTGGTCTGGTGCCCTCTGTGTCTGAAACTTGAGATGCACATGAGCCCATGTTGTAGCCTTAGATATAATGACCCAGGAACAAAGGACTTTCACTTTGAAAGTCAGAAGAGGGACAGCCCAGTTCTCCAGAAGTAAGAGAATTTGTCCTTCCTCTGTTTGCTTTTGGCCTTGTTGGTTCTTCAATACATTAGAAGCACGTATCAATCTTCTTCACTAGGTCTACTGAGTCAAATGTTTATCTCTCTCACTCTGGTTTTTGAGACAAGGTCTCTCTGTAGCTTTGGAGGCTGTCCTGTAACTCACTCTGCAGATCAGGCTCGAGTCAAACTCACAGAGATCCACCTGCTTCTGCCTTCTGAGTGCTGGGACTAAAGGATTGTGCCACCACCACTGGGCTAAATGTTTGTCTGTTATATAAATACCTTAGCTGTTTTTCATAATTTAAAACTTAGACTCTGGGACCTGGAGAGATGGATCAGTGGTTGAGAACACACACTGTTCTTGCAGAAGACCTTAGCTGGGTTGCTAACACTCAAAGCCGGCATCTCACAACTGTCTGTAACTCTAGATCCATCAACTTAATGTCTGCTTCTAGATTCCATGAGTACATGCTCAAACCCACACACCAACTCACATATAATATTTTGAAAATTAAATCTTAAACAAGGAAAACAATAGCCTTATACTCCGGGGACAGATGAGTGTCAACTCCACCTTTGTTACAGTTTGATTTAACAAAAGTGACCACATCATTTCTTCTGTTGATTGTGTTCTTTATTTGTTAAACTGGCTATTCGGGTGATTAAATCTAGGACTTTGCACACCTCGTGCGTGTCAGTACTCTGCCATGGCACCTTAATGTAACAGTTCTTTCTAGCTGAAAACCATAGAATCATTATTAGAGTTGCTTGAAAGAGGATGTATGATGAATTATATAAACTATACTCATATATTTATATCTCATTCACCCTACATCAATAGAACCTACCCCAATAGAACCTCTCCTGCCATGGGGAAGAGGTTCTGTTAGTGAAACACCTCCTGGTTGATCTTTTGTAGCTAGCATGAACATTATGGTTGATCATTTTAACCACATTGATCTCATTACCACACTCAATGCCACTACTTTAATGTTATCATTTTAGTAAAATACCACCATTAGAACCCTGCTAAATCTTATCCCCAGTTTCACAAGGCAGTTGAGTTGAAGTCACTCAGCCAAACATACTACATAGTAATGTCTCCTCCACTACCTGAGGCCTCATGCCTTCCAGCATATTTCCTTACATCCTCAGACAACACAACTCTTCTTCAGCAACTATTTCAAGTTATTTTTCCACTCTTTAAAGGCTTACTCTGGAAACAAAATACCCTACCTTGTTGGAATTCTTATGGTCAAACCCAGTCCCCAAGTAGGACAGTAGGAAGTGAATTGGAAGATGGTTATGGAGTAAGGGCAGATTCACCAACAGAATCAGCATTTCTGTAAAAATCCCTGAAGATACCCCACACTTGATATCCCACTGCCACTGAATAGCAATGAAAAGACAGACACTCATAGGAGGGAAAATATGCCCTGTGGAAACACCTAGTATGTCAACACCCTATCCTTAGACTTCCTACCACGCCGAGCACAAAAACATGCATGTCTGAAGTTATACACCAACTAGGGTATTGCACTTTTAATAACTGTCGGAAGCCACTAAGGCAGATGTGCTCAGATCTTCCCTTCTCCTGGTCCTTTTCTCTGAGATCACCTGTTTTTACATTATCTGCTTGTGAAAGCTTAGTTAATGCAAATCAGTCTCGTGTAACCTAATGCACCTAAGCCTTGTGCATATTACTCACAGAGACAAACTCCAACACGCTACTCCAAAATAGCATCCGCTGTACGCACAAATGACTATGCTTGCCATTTACGTACCTCTATTGGATCCTGTATGTTGCATGCCTCAACTCTAGAGTCAGGAACATTAGCTCTTTTCTGTTTGTATGCTCATATTAATACCCTCATTGTGCACGTGAGTTATTGAATCAGTCCTCTTGGTGTAAATGTCTGGTAATTAATTAGGTGGTATATTGACCAATACAGGTTCATTCATTCAGAAACCATTTTTAAGATTTTTATTTATTACTTGACACTTTTATAGATGTATACAGTATATCTGGATCATATTCAACCAAAGAGGTGTCCCTCACTCATATTCATAAGTCATTCAATAAGTACATATAATGCAGCCTTACCAAACTGGCTACTGGTAAAAGGTTAAAAAGACCGAGTTCTCTACCACCTGTACGAGTCTCACAGCAGAAAAGAAGCCAACATGTATTTCTCAGAGGTATATGATGATTGCTACAAGGAAGTATAAACACAAAGTGCCTTAGGAACAGAGGGAAAACTCAGTGTTCAAATCTCACTCGAGTACCAGAGTGAACCAAAGAGATTTCAGAAGAATCTGATGCTTCTTCATCTGTTTCCTCTTTTGTGGTAACCTATTGAACACACACCCTTGACCATCCCCATTTGATCTTCAGAATGAGCTTACTCTATTAAGAGAGTTCTTTGCAGTTCACTAAGACATGACAAGCAGACCCACATTGGCCTGAATCCCTTGCTCAAGGAAAGGAAGAGCACCTTGACTGGAAACGTCTAGGAAATTTGCCATGCTGTGTGCCAAGAATTCTTAGAGTCAAATTCCGCTGGTGTTCCCAGAAGGAGGGAAATGAATGTTGCAAACGCAAACCAACTGATGGACAAACTTTCAATGTCTGTGACTTGCTTGGGTCTCAAACCACTTAAACGCTTCCAAATGTCAAACTTTAATATGTCTTTCTGGTTATATCTCTATGTAGTCTTTTTTGTGACACATAAAAGAAATTGGACTCACAGAAATAAGATTATATTTTCCTCACTAAACCAGATATTTGAAGGTTCCTCTAAACCAAGATACAAGAAATGGAATATGTGGGGGTTTTCTTGTAAAAATATTTTTCACATAGGTAGTGAGCAAAGCATTACCTTTCTATACACTCTTACTTCTTGATTTGCATATGTAATATATATATATTAATTTTCTTATTGCTGTGGTAAAACACCATAATAGAGGCAACTTAAGAGAGATCTTCTTGTAGATCATGGTGAGAAAGAGCAGCCCATTGGTGAGATGTTATGGCAGCAGAAGCTGTGGCAGCTGTTTTCATCATGTCCCCATTCAGGACGCAGAGAGGCAGGCAACCTGGTGTTCCGCAATTGCTCCTTTTGGCTAGACCAGGGTTCACCATGGAATGGAAATACCTCAGGTACGATGGGTTTTCCCACCTCAGGCAACCAAGTCTAAATCATTCCTCACAGGCATCCTCAGATGTTTGTCTCTGAGGTGATTCTAAATCCTCCCAAGTTAACAACAGTTCTCTCTGCCACAGAAGAAGAACTTCACGGTGTCAAGAGAACTGCTCCCATTTCAAGATTCACAGGATATGCTCATTCCAGGGAGAGATAAAGGAGAGATTCGGCTTCTTGAATTACTCTACATAGAGTAACTCTATCTCTTTTCATCAAAAAATATGCTGGAAAGACTGTGACGGCGATTTGTGATTTCATTGGTATTTTGGGTCCATTTCTGATGCTATAGCAAAATATAAAATGCTGGATAATTTTTAAATAACGGAAATATATTTCTTGCAATGTTATATATTAGGAAACCCAGGACTGAAATTCTAGCAGATTAGTGTTAAGCAACGTCTTGCTTTCTGTGTCTAGGATGGTCTCCTGATGCTGTATCCTCTCAGTATATGGGGGAAAGGAATTAAATTGATTGTGTCATTTCCTACAAATAAGGATAGATCCCCTGTGACAAATTACATCCACCAATCCCTCCTGTAACTACCCTGAGATACAAATTAAGCATATGGAATTTGGAAAGTAACAGATAGCAAAGTAATAGTAATCTAATATGATAATTGCCATGCTTATGGGAATGATAGCTTGGGTAAAAGTTATAGACAGCTATTAGACAGGCCACCCCAAAATGAATACCAAACTGTTTTTATATCACCCTCTTGTTAAGGCTTAGTTGATATAAACCAGTCTCCTGTAGATTAGTCTTTGCTAAACAAAAGATAATAGGTGATATACAGATAAAATGACTGAAATTAGGGATATAACAGTTGCTAGAATGCTTCCCTAACATGCATGAAGCCCTAGGTTTAATCCACAGCATCACATAAAGTTGGACATAATCGTACATGCCTGTAATCCTAGCACCCAAGAGGCAGAAGCAGGAGGCTCAGGAGTTTAGGCCCAGACTTAATGAGTTCAAGGCAAGCCTGGGCTACATGAGGCCCTGAAAAAAATTTTAAAAAAGATAAAACCATAGATAGATAAATAGATAGACAGATAGATTGATAGATATACAGACATACAGACAGAATATTGATTAAATGATGGACAGACCCTGTTGCTATGATTTTCCTACTAAGGTAAGTCTCAGCTGGGAGGCAGTATAAAGCCTGTCTTTAGACACTAGAGTTACATTTCCTCAGGGCAGTTTTATAATGGGGGAATTTCACATAAGTTGTCACATTGACTATAGTTGTGTCCAGGCACAAATCTGAAAAAAATAAATTTAGGTCACTGAAATAATAGACTTCCAGAAACCATTCCACCTAAGAATCTTCATGTAAGTTTTGATTCCTTAGTAACCATGTTTCTAACTAGTGCCTTTTAACTTTAAAAGCTTTGAACTGAACCCAAATTTTATATTGTCATTGGCTTAATCAGATAGAAAAGGGGGCAGATACAGAATTTTCTGGAACTAAACTGACAACTGTCATCCACAGAACAAATGCTAGAATCCACAGAGCAAACTTGAGTTACATGCTTAACAGTCTCTTTCTTTCATCTCCAAGATGGAAGACACATTAATGGCCCAAAGAAATGCCACAGCAGCTTTGTTGGTCTCCCCATTTCAAATGTAGTGGAAATGAATACCTCCTTTCAAGGGGTTTGATGGGAGATGTCAGTCTGTAAATATGTTTCTCTCATTGGTTAATGACTAAAGCACTGTTGGCCAATAGGAAGGCAAGATAGGTGGGACTAGGAGACAAGGAGGATTCTGGGAGATGTAGGAGAGAGATTCAAGATGTACGGACTTGAAAGAAGAAGTCCAGACCATCTCTCCGGTAAGAAAAGACCACGTGGAAACATGTAGATTAATAGAAATGGGTTAATATTTAAGACAGAGCTAGTCAATAAGAAACACTGGTAACAGGCCACCAGCTTTATATCTAGTACAACATCTCTGTATGTTATTTGGGGTTGATGCAGCTATGGGACCAGGCTGGGGAGCAAACTGCTCTTACAGGGGTTTAAATGTCAGACTCTTTAAGAAAAGTTTTGGCTCCCTCACGTTTTACTCCTGTTATTTGTTTTTCTGTTCTTACACTCTGTCCTCAATTTTCTGTTGCTATGACAAATGGTATGATCAAAAACACCTTGTAGCTTTTGGCTTGTACAGTGCATCACTGAGCAAAGTCAGCATCGGGGTACAAATAGGAACCTGGAGGCAGGAACTATAGAATTCTGCCTGCCGGCTCACTCGCTCACTGTCTTGTTCACTTGTTCAAGGTACACCTGCCTAGCAACAGTGCTGCTCACAGTGGGTTGACCCCACCCACATCAGCATCAAACAAGAGAATCCTTCCCAGACATGGCCACAGGCCAACCTGATCTGGGCAACCCCTCAATTGAGAATCCCTCAGATAAGTGTAGGTTGTGACAAGTTAGCAGCTGAAGCTAACTAGGACATACTCCCTCATCAGATGGAGCTACAGTTACAAAACAATGACAAAACCCATCCTACCACCAACAAAAATGAAACAAAGCCCTAGTCTTGCAGTTTTCTAGGAAACTGGCATATGATTAATAAAAGAATAAAAAAAACACAAATGAGAAATAGCACACTATAAAGGTGTGGAGTACTGTTTAGCTTCCCTGAGCTCTCTACTGCATCTCATGAATAAATCATGCCACCTATTTTCTGCTATCAAACACTGCCAGCCTTCATCAAGGAGATGAAAATAAGACAGTTTTTGGAGACAATCAGTGGCAGAGTAAAGAGACTGTGACTTTTGGGCTCTCCAACAGCCACCTTGAGTTCAATGTCACAAGCCTGTCATCTTCATCTTGGTATTAAAGTGTTCAACATCAAATAGGCAAACTTCTTTGGTTTTGGTACCATTTAAAATGGATTCAATTACCATTTACACAGAGAACTGCTCTATGACTACACATTTTGTTTCATGTTTCTTTTGAATGTTGTTCTGTCACCAGCTATCCAATCATTTTTTGGCTGTAATTGCTGTGATTATTGAATATAATTAAGATGTGTTCATTTTGCTTACCCCTTTGGCTGTGTATGGAAAGCAAACAAGATCAGTCACTGCAGTGCCTGGTGTATTTGCTAGATAACACATATCCCGAATCAGAAGAAATGAGATGTGCCTCAGACACTCTTCTGCAACAGAAAGAGCTTTAGTATCTCATCTCAGATACATGTAAGGAAATTTCTTAGCTAAGTGAAGTAGCCACATTGATTGCTTAATCTCCACAGGTTTCAATTTTTGTGTTTTTACCTTATGGGTAGAATTTTATGATTTCTGACAACTCTTTAATTCCATGGCTTGTGAAAGAAGCCTAGCAATGGCAACCCTCTGACTCAATCTGTGTGTGTGTGTGTGTGTGTGTGTGTGTGTGTGTGTGTGTGTTTGTGTGTGTTTAGGTTCCAATTACTATTATTTGGTTGCAAACATTTAAAGATTAAGAGAGATGTCACTACAGTATTGTCCAATTTCTCAAAGAAAAATAAACCAATTAAAAAAATAAGAATCAAGGAATAAAATACATTTATTTGTGGTGCTGAGACCCTTCACATCAGACCTATCCTCTCCAGACTGCAATACTGATCCTTCTTTACTTAGGACCTTAGGCTTTCCATCAGGCTTTTATGGCTTCCTTCTATATGGAAGAGTAACTATGGTGATTTGAACGACATCTTCACCATAGTCTTAGGCCTTTGAATATTTTGTCCCCAGTTGGTGGCACTGTTTGGGAAGTTTGGGAGTGTAGCCTTTTGGAGGAAGTATGTGACTTGAGTCAAAAACTACTTCCATTTCTCTTTGGTGCTCTCTGCTTCCTGCTCACAGTTTGAGCTGTGAACACTCGGCTCCCACTCAAGACTGGTAACTGCTACCATGACTCCCCACCACGATAGATTCTAACTCTCTGGAACCATAAGCCCAAATAAACTTGTGGTGATTTTTAATGAGAATGATCCCCCATAGGTTCATAGAATTCAATGCTTGGTTACCTGGCAGTGGCACTATTGGAAAGGATTCAGGGGGTGTGGCCTTGATGGAGGAAGTATGTCACCTGGGGTGGGCTTTGAGGTTTTAAAAACCCCATTCCAAGCCCAAAGTCTGTCTTTGTGCTGCCTAAAGATCCAGATGTAGCCTTCTCAGTTAGTTCTCCAGCAACATGTCTGCCTGCCCATCACCATGCTTCCTGTCGTGATAATGGACTCAATCTCTGAACCTGTAACTGGCCCCAATTAAATGTGTTCTTTTATAAGAGTTGCCATGATCACAGCAATGCAACACTGGCCAAGACAAGACTCTTCCTTCTATAAGTTATCTTGGCCATGATGTTTGATCATGGCAACAACAGAGTAACTAAGACATCATGCCTCTAGATAGTCACCTGATGCGTCTTCATTTTCTTCTTTACAATTATTATGACCGGAAATTCATCTTGTTTTTGCTTGCCCATATGTTCATTGAGCCCCCTAAAGAGCAAAGCTTTTAACCAGGCAGGAACTTACTTTTGTTTAGCAGGGAATTTACAGTACATACAATAGTGCTTGGCATATGATATGTATCAAATGGCTGTCTGTCCATGGATCTATAGTCAACCACAAGCACCTGCCACTTTGGATTTCACATTATTACCTGAGAAAAGTGCTTTCAGGAAGTACTTCACTAAGACAGGAATAAAGTTATGATGTCACTGGGATCATATTTCCAAAGAAATAGCACTGCCATTTTCTCAGGTATTAAAACACACAAGATGACTGGGGAACAGTTAGAAAATACAGATGTTAAAGGCACTCCTAATCTCATTCAACTGAGAGGTGCCTTAAAGTGTCAATGGCCTCCCATTTTCATGTAATATATACTTCCATCCAACCTGCTCTTATGTTTTTGCAGTCTTGCGAGCAGCCCATACAATAAAGACTCCCTCTCCAGCCCCTGTATTCTCAGAGAAGCACACGAGAATCAGTCCATTTCCATACCTGAGTCTCCCATGGAAGGAGGAAGGATGCATCTCACTGCTGAGATAATAATGGTGTTCTGTTCACTCCTTCACACTTCCAGAGGGACAAGAGTCCTGCATTTACTCTTATCGGGAATTGAAGCTTTGCCTCTGGCTTTCTGACCCCGCCCAACCCTAGACCACGTGGTTTGGCCTCGATTCCCACAAAAGGAGACACTCTGCACAAACTTGCTATCTATCCATCCCCAGCAAGTCCCAAAGTCTAATGAGAAAAACTCCGTTCACACAGACATCTCCAGATCAGCTTTGTCACCAGTAAAGGGACAGTAAAGGGACAGCTGCTATGCCTCTCTCCACATCTCCATTCCGCAGGAGGCAGAAAGGGAAATTCGGGTTTACACTCAACCGCAGTTCTGATGAATGAAAGATAATCTGGTTCGGCAACTTGATTATATAGCTAACATGTGTTTGTTTTATTCTGGTTCACATTTTCCTCACAGCAGATTGGTCACTCCACTGATGACCCCTCCATTTGATATTGGGCTACCTACTTCCTGAAATGTGCTGTTTCAGCATAGTGAGTCTATGTAGAGAGGTGCAGCAGTCGCATTATGTTCTCGCTTCCATTCTGCCCACACGACGAACCCATTTTTATCCACTAGACTAATAAATAGTCTCTCACGGTGTTTGGACATACCTCGATGTAGTCATTTTCAATTCCAGCTTTTTAGTTAATCCCCTCACAAGTATAATTTCACTACTGCCGTATGCATTTTTAATTCTGCTCAAGCATTTGCTTGTATCCGCATATAGAGTATTAGTAATCCATTCATTTACTGCGTTCTGCCTCATCACCTGGCTTAGATCACAGTCACCTGTGGGTTAAAAGTGGGACTCAACTTTGCATCTTCTTAGAATGTGCTGGAATGGCCAGCAAGTAGCCAGCTTGGGCCTCCTTCTTCCTACCTTATGGGAAAAGAATGAGGGGAATAAAAGCCAGAAAGCAGTGAGGTCCCCCCTGACCTAGAATCTGGTGTCTTGGTGTGTTCACAGAGCATCAGTGTTCTACCCGCTCCATCCCTCATTACACTTCATTACCACTTGTTGATTGCCTTGCTTCCTCCGGGACCACCAACTTGGTGAAGGCAGAGAATTAGCGTGCTTCGTAATCATTCACCTGTAGCTTATACTAACCCTGAATTACCCCTCTTTGCAGGCAGATAGTTGGGCGTAATTAAAAGGCCCCATAGGCTCCACCAGAAATTTCTGTGAATCTGGCAAATACACTTGGCAAACTTGCAGGACTCAAATGTTGACATCGGGCTATTATGCCCTACTCTAAGTTGCTCCATATTATGTAAAACAGCATTTTATTTCATTTTGCTTTAGCATTTTGCTTTGCCCTAGGAGACTCCATTTGATGGGCAGGTTTTAACTCCACTTGAAGGATGACTTCACACAGAGACTGCAGCTTTTGTCAGGCTCTACTCATCCAGCACAAGATGGTGAATTATTTTACATATATGGTTTTGCAAGACAGGGTTTCTCTGTGTAGCCCTAGCTGTTTTGGAACTTGCTCTGGAGCCCAGGATGTCCTTGAACTCACAGATCCACCTGTCTCTGCTTCCTGACTGCTGGTATTAAGGGTATTTGCTACTACTGTCCAGCTTACTGGTGAATTCTTTTTCCTGGGAAAAGGAAAGCTATGCTATAAATTTATCAGAGTGAAGTCAAACCATATGGGTACATGCATGTACTATGAGAATTATATTGGTAATTAAGATTGGAATAAAAATATCTTAATTTGCATAAGCCATTCTAATGAGGAAAGTATAGTTAGTATATGACTAATTGCTGTCATTGGAACCAGACGAACTTGTCAATTTATTGTTGTTAAATAAACATACCAGTGTAACATGACCCAAGAACTTCCAAGACATGCCAGACCACAGGGCATAACTCCAACACCTAGGCATCTTAAAGTGACAAACACCAAAAACAGTGATGCATTGGTCCTCACTCTCATCTAAAAACCTGGCGATACACAGGGCAGACAAACAGAAGGCTTAGCGACTGTCTCTAGAGACTAGGTTCAGATCAATCCATATGCCTACTTAATTGCCTGCCTATCCACCAGGCTAGAACTGGACCTGGACCTGCTGCTTCTGTTCTCTGACCCTGTTCAGCCTTTTATCTCACAGATGAACTCTGCAGATTTGCTCCTCCTGGACTCTGCTGCATCCTGTTGACTTGTATTCATCCTGCAATAGATAGATGATAGATAGATGGAAAGACAGATGATAACTAGATGATATATAGGTAGAAGATAGATAGATGGAAAGATAGATGATAACTAGATGATATGTAGGTAGATGATAGATAGATGGATAGACAGATGATAAATAGATGGTATGTAGGTAGATAAATAGATGATAGATAGATGAGAAATTTACTTTATACTATGAGAATTATATTAGTAATTAAGATTGGAATAAAAATATCTTAATTTGCCTAAGCTATTCTAATGAGGAAAGTATAGTTAGTATATGACTAATTGCTGTCATTGGAACCAGACGAACTTGTCAATTTATTGTTGTTAAATAAACTCTGACATTGTAGAAAGATATATGCGTGTTCATCTGTTTCTCACATAGAATATCCACAGCAAAGTTTTATATATATATATATATATATATATTCAGAAATAAATTAGGAAAATGCCCCATTCACAAAATCCTCAAAAATATTTAGTAATGAAACTAACCAAGGAGATAAAAGGCCTCTGAAAAGAACACTTTAAAACACTGACATAGAAGTTGAACATAACTCTAGACAGTGGAAAGACATTCCATACTGTTGGATTTATAGAACTAATGCTGTGAGGTTAGCTCCATCACCAAAGTAATCAACAGACTGAATACAATCCCTACCAAAATTCCAGGGACATTCTTCACAGAACTGGAAGAAGAATCCTAAAATGTATTGATGCACTAAGACTACATGGCTAGCAGAAGCAATCCAAAGCAGAAAGAACACAGAGATCATATTTCTAATTGCCATGCTATGCTACAGAGTGATAATGAAAGAGACAGCAAGGTAACAGAACAAAACTAACATACAGATACACATATAGACCATCAACACACAGCTATGCCCTCCTTCCTTTCTTTCACATTTTATGATATGTCATGACATTACAGACATAATCATATAAGTTAAAAGTAAATAATCTGAGTTAATACAAGAATGGAAAATATACAAGTCTCAAGAAAGAAAATGACTCAAAACACAGGTGCAGAGATTATGAAACTTTGTCACCTGTATGAATTAAAAAGATGGGGAGGAGAATGGGATAAAAACTAGTAAAGACAGTGAAAGCAGGAACTCTCAGCAAATCAAATACCATGGAATAAATTATAAATGTCTCTGGGAATCATCTTCCAAGAACCTATGCAAGTTAATGTGATGGGACCCTCACATACTCAAGCCACACACCTCAACACAGTTTAAATGACTGCACACAATGAAGCATAACAGAAAGACTCAATGTTGATTTTCATAAAGACAACAATCTGGAAAAAAGAAGGTTAATATCAATTAATGTAATTGTGAATGTTTCTATAAATACTTATGACAAAATTACAAATGAAACACTATCAAACAAAAATTTATAATTATATGTACTAAAAAAGAGTTCACTTGAGAGATCTGAATTAAATTGTGAGGTAAAAAGTGATGGTAATAGATACCAAAGGGTATTTTCAAAACGTATTAATAACTGTAATTTAATGAGTAAAATTTCTCCACCAACAATCTTCAAAATCTGATTTTTTTTGCTGTGATGAGAAGTGCTTAAACTAAATGCTGACTCACTAATGATACTGCTAGTAGATCAGGAATAAGATAAATGGCTCATTATCCCTAATATCATTTTACTATAAATTCAAAAGTTTAACACTATGCTAAGATGTAACACAGAAAGCAAAGTGTGTAATCAGAAAGAAGGGGAAAATATGCATTACATTTCCCAATATCCATCTACTTCCAAAACCTGCTTAAAGGTCATCAGCAATAAATTCAACTGGCATGAGTTAATCAAAATAATTTTAGGAAATCCAGTATCAGGAATGGACAATGCCTCTGGAAAACTATTCAGAATATTAGTTAATATACAACCTGATAAAACACACATACATCCCATTACCATTATTTAGCCAAAAAAGAAATGAACTTATGTGCTGATACAGCGACTTGACCATGCATGGTTATTTATATCGGTGATATTCATATAGTCTAAAAGAAAAAGCAGCCTAAACCTGCAGAAATGGAACAGGTAAATAAAGTGTGGTATGTGCATGTTTTGGAGTATCATTCCACCCTGAAAAGGAGAATTCAATGAACTACAAAGGGGCACCAGGAACTTCAGGGAGATAAAAGGGTTAGTCCTTGATGTCCCATTCATGATAGCAGTTTCATGAATCAATATTCATGCCCAAACTCATCTATTTCAGAAGGATGTGGGTTATGCTATAACTTACACAAGAAGGAAATTATAATGGAAAACGATTCAATACAGGGCTAAAGAGATGACTCAGCACTTAAACCCGAATGCTGCTCTTCCAGGGAATCTGGGTTTGAATCCCAGCAGCCATATGGGGTGGCTCAGAACAAGTAACTATAGCTTTAAAGGAGCTAACACCCTCTTCTGGCCTCACAAATACCCACACACACGTGGCACGAATGCACACACACACACACACACACACACACACACACACACACACCCACACCCACAGAGGGGGGAGTAAATATAAATCTTTTTAAAAGTACAGTAGAGCCTTCTAAACAAATTCAGAGATGGAGAAGCAATTACACTGAAGCGTAGCCCCACATTAGCTGTCTTATTCCTCATTCCCTGGGTTGTAATACTTTACAAGCTGTCGCTTGCTTAGAGATTATGCTCCCTTGCAGTAATTTTATTAACAAGGTGAGACGACACATTTGTACAACAGTGGTTATACCAGGGTTAGCCTCTGGTAGAAGGAAGAGGGAGCCTAACCAAGGGAGAAGTGACCGTTGCTGAGAAGGAATTTCTCCGTTCAGAATCCTTTCTTCCTTGACTTTCTCGAACGGGATTTCTAGAAAACCACTTGGTTCAGCTGATTAAAAAATTTAGGGTCATCTTCAGGATACTCATATTTTGTCTTCTGAAGCCCCTTTCTCACATATACCATACAGCCTAGATGACGAGGCAACTTTACTGGACGTTAAAATAGAAGCAGCTAACAACTGAATGAAGGAATGATGTTGGATTTTCCTGGAAGGAAGTATAGGGTAAAATAAAAATTTTAAAAACCAATGCAAAGTAATTCCCTGGCAGGTGGCAATGTCTTTAGCATCTCTGGTGATGGGAATGACTAAAAACCCTCTTGAACAAACATACATGGAATAGTTGGACTGTGGTGCAAGGTTTTGTTAGAACTCTGAAGAAAAGTGCAAAAGGAATCACAGGTGAGATCCAACAGAACTCTAAATGGCAGGGTGACTCACTGGAGCTTTGTCCTTCAGAAGAAAGAGTCCATGTCTGTCTGTGGTTGTGGAAATGAATCTGGAAAACTGATGTTCGAGAAAATGAGTGTGGTATCTATAAGACAAAAAACAAAAACAAAAAACAAAAAAACAAACCCAAAAAACTAAGTTTCATATTTAGCGAAGTTTAGTTATCACATTGTTTACATATACACTTTTTAGTTTTTGTTTTTTATTTTATCAAAAATGGACTTTTTTTCCTCACATAATACATCCTGACTTACCCTCTCTCTACTATTCCCCCTCCCCTCCCATTTATATCTTCTCTTTTTCTGTCTCTCCTTAACAATCAACAGGCACTTAAGGTACAATAATGAAATATAACAAGATAAAACAAAAACTAATACATCAGAACTAGACAGAATGAACAAACAGAAGGGAAAGAGTCCAAGAAGAGGCACAAGAAACGCTCGTTCCCATACTCAGGAATCCCATAAAAACGCCAAGCCGCAAACCATAATATATACACAAAGAACATGTAGGGTAAAAGAGAGAAAAAAATAACAAAAGAAAACAACAATTAAGATAAAAATGTTAAAATCTCACTCTGTGAGTGCCCTTATCCAATGAGATGCCCATTTGCCTGTGTGAAACAATATTGCATCTCAATCACACATCCCCATGTTTAGGCCCAATGCCCACTAGCTATTGTGAAATTTGGGGGATTCTGTAACAGAACATCTCTTTGTTTCTCTCATTTACTCTTTGGTAAGGAAGCTCACATACATTCGTCTACATATGAATTGAGGACCAGCATACCACTGCTCCAGACTTTTGCTTTGTTTTTTAAAATTGATTTAAATTTTTGGCAGTGTTCTATGGTGAACTATAATTACATCCCCCCCTCATGAAAGGGGTACATTTTAAATAGCAATTTAGAACACCAGGGCTAGACAAGCACCCCACTAGACACCCCGCCTTCGGTAGGATTTCTTCATGTCATGATTTCTGTCATTCTTAAATTCTTAAATTCTTCATGTCATTGAGTCATTCTTAAATTCTGAAAATCTTCCAAAATTGAGGTCTGTAAACTTCGCAAAGATTTACAGGTGTGTCATCTCATTTATGTTCTTAGAACCCTGGCCCCATTTGGCCATTGTTGACAGGTGGTTCTAAAAATAGCCAGACGCTCAAGAGAAATACAACTGGGCTTATAGGCTGATGTTTTGATGTATCAGAATGCAGTCATGGGCTCTGTTTGATCTGCTTCACAAGTGGGAGCTTTGATGTTGTACTGTATCCTCATCTCAAAAGGCAGGAAAGGAAATACTGGCAGTCCGAATTTAACTCCCTTGTGTTTTACTTAATGGGTTACCTAGGTAACCCTATCAGCTTTCAATGGTCCTTAAAGCCCACGTTTTCACCTGGGAAGAGAAACGGATTACAGACATTTGGAGAGTTCATAAAGGATGCCTTAATACTTCACTCTAAAAGAGTCTATAATGATTGATTGATTGATTGATTTGGAGATTAACATAGTTTTATTATGTGAATGAATACTTCAGGCACTTACTGAGCACCTCAAATTATTCAACCCTCAGGACAATGTACCAGTGGCTGACATGGGTGGTTCACAACATATTTTCATTACCCCTGTCTTTTGTGACCTTCAATTTTGTATGTTACATATCCTATGTAAGTTTAGGTGTACATATGTAGACTCTAGTCAGGAAAATCAGGTGAGCTAACTGCATCATTGACTCACCCTCCTCTCCTCCAACTCCCACTCATAGTCTCACCCACAGTTCAGTAGCAGACCACCTGCTGAGGTCTCCCCTCCCCTACCCTCTTCTCCAGTGGATCACACAGATCTTCCCCTCCAAACTTCCTTCCCCCCCCCCACTCACTACTTTATTCCAGGGCCCAACTCCAACAACATTCCCTGGGAGCTTTCAGACCACTCTAACAAGGGAAGTAGGTTGACTACAGAGATCTTCACCTCTTCTTCCTCTTTAATAAATTTAATTCCCATTATGTCACCCGACCTCTCTGTCTCCATCTCCAGCAGACAACACAGATCTTCTCCTCCAACCTTCCTCCAAACTCATCTTCTTATTTTGTAACCCCCCCCCTGCAACTTTAGCAGGCATTCTCTGGGAACCCATAAGCCAAGCTTACCAGATAAGCAAGTAGGCCAGCAAAGGAGGCAGGCTACATTGGATTTTCACTCTACCTCTTCTCCATATCCAGTGTGCCAATCTCATGCCCAGATCTGGAGCAGACTACCTGTTATGGCCTGTTTCACCGTCTTTAACTATTTGCAGAGGATTAAGCAGATCCTCTTGGAGCATCCTGATTTCCTCCTTCGTGGACTCACTCAGTATTGCCTTCCTAGTCCAGCTCCATTCTTATCAGCTCCCAATGCCTAGGAACACATTTTATCCAGCTCTCCCAGGCATGTCGCCTATCCGGATCCCAGAACAATTTTCAACCAGTCAATTTGCAGTCACCATGCACTCCTGAGAGCCAGAGAGGGAAGCAGAAGCCAAGGAACAGAACACCTACCCAACAAAGACAAAACCAGATGTTAGCACCTAGAATTAGAACCACCCCAAACCCAGAAGTCTAGATGTCAGCTAAAAACAAAATCAATTCCAACCAGAACAATGTGTCTACTAGAGCCCAGTAAACCTACCATAGAAGGCACTAAGAGCTGCAACACTGGTGAAGCAGAAGTTAAGACCTTAAAGTGGCCTTTATGACCTTAAAGAGGAAATGAACACGTCATTTAAAGAAATTATGAAAACACAAATGGTGGAAGGAAATGAATAAAACAGTTCAAACCCTGAAAGTGAAAAAAAAGAATTAATAAAGAAAACACAACCTGAGGGAAACATGGAAATAAATTTAGGAACTTGAATAAGAACCTCAAAAGTAAGCTTTGCTTACAGAATAGAAGAGATGGAAGAGAGAATTTCATACACCAAGACACAAGAATAAAATGCTAAATCTAAAAACCTCCTGGCACAAAACATTTATAAAACATTATGGAAAGATCAAATCTAAGAATAACAGGAATAGAGGGAGGAGAAGAAACACAGGTCAGAGGCACAGAAAATATTTTCAACAAAAATCAGAGAAGAAAATTTTCCTAACAAAAAGGAGATGCCCATTAAGGCGCAAGGAGCAGAACACCAAATAGACATGACTAGAAAAGATATTCCTCTTGGTATAATAACCAAAAAATTAAATGTGACACAAATAATAAATCCCAGAGATATTGGGGTTCAAGCTGAAGATCAAAGAAGCAAAGCAGCTAAGCCATTAGCTCTCACCTCTACCAAGCTGAAATGGCAATCTTGTCTTCATGAACCCTCAGAGGAAAAAGCTCCTCCTGTCTGGAAACTAAATCTCACATGAGACCCTTTGCTTCTTCCTTTCATATTTCCATAGTGTTGGCATTAAAGGTGTGAGTTGTTATTCCTTTAGACTGACTCACTCTTATGTAAGCCCTGGGTGGCTTTAAACTCACAGAGATCCATCTGCCTGTCTCCTGAGTCCTGGGATTAAAGGTGTCTTTGCCTACTGCCTGGACTCTATGGCTAGCTAGCATAGTTGTTTGGATTAAAAGTGTGTCCCACCACTGCCTGGCTCTATGGCTGTGGCTAGCTTTGCATTTTGATCCCCAATGGCTTTATTAAGATCATAAACAATACATCACCACAACTAAATGTACAGAAAAAAGAAAAATATTAAATGCTGCAAGGGAGGGGCTGGAGTGATGGCTCAGCAGTTAAGAGCACTGGCTGCTTTTCTAGATGTCCTGAGTTCAATTCCTAGAACTATATAGTAGCTCACCATCTGTAATCAGGTCTGATGCCCTCTTCCGGGCATCAGGGGGACACAGGCAGGCAGAAACACACACACACACACACACACACACACACACACGTATATATACATACGTACATACATACATATATAATCTTAAAAGAAAAAATAAAGAAGCTTCAAGGGGAAAAGACCAAGTAACACGTAAAGACAGACCAATTAGAATTACACTTGAATTCTCAATGAAGACTCTAATAGTCAAAAAGGCCTTGACAGATGTGCTACAGACTTTAAGACACCACAAATGCCAGTCCAGATTATTATACCCAGCAAAACTTTCAATCCCTATATATTGAAAAAATAATCCAGTCCATGACAAAACCAAATTTAAGCAGTATCTATCTACAAACCCAATCCTAAAGAAGGCAATTGAAGCAAAATTCAAACCTAAATAAGTTAACCATACCCAAGAAAACACAAGGAATCCAAGACCAGAAAATCAAAAAAGGGACAAATACATCCAAAAACACACATCTACCACAACAAAATAAGGAGATTGTGAGCCCACTGAAGGTTGGGGCCACAACTGGAGTTACACCTATAAAACAGGCAAAAACAAGTTGTGCACGTAGAAATTAGAATCACAAATGATTTATCAAAGCCAGACAAGGAACACTGCGATGACGGAAAGGGAACATTGCATTGCCTAGTCACGGGTAAGAATTCATGTGTCGCTGAAGTAAGCAGAAAATCCAAGCGTGCTCACACAGGAAGGGCTCTTAATCCTAAAACTAGAGAGATGAGGGAGGAAACATGCTGTTAGTGGGCATTTCTCAAAAAAGAATGTAGTGGGTGACACCCTGCTGGGTACTTACAACATGCCAGTTATGAGTCCTCTCAAATGCCTGGAAAAAACTCATGGAAGGAAGGGCCCGGGACCAGGCATGGTGCTCTCATACAACCCCCCCCCCCCAAGCACACAGAGGGGAGGAGGGCACTCACAATTCAGACTTTTTGACAACTGAAGAATATATGCCCTAGTCAGAATGTACTGCTTAATAATGTCGCTAAACATCAGATTGAAGATCTCCAATAGAGTCCAGCATTTAGAGCCAGACCTCAATCAGCTTCCGATCTTCTCCTACAGTGTGCCTTTAGGCAAGTAATTTCACCTCTTTGATCTCATCCATTATGAACTACAGATGGTAAATACCTAATGCTGGTGGGAAGCAGAGAGCCAGTCAAAACCACCAGCCCCTTCCTTCCACTTTTTCCCTATAAAACCTCCTGTCCCCAGGAAAAATGTACACAGTGCACATTGCCATTTACACTGCAACCAAGGGGTGCTTGCTTTTCTCCCTAGGCTGTTCTAGTTATACCCTTCCTCTCAGTGTCATGAAAGGCTAATTTAGTTGACTGTCTAGAGACCAAAGACGGATTCAGGAGGAAGGCAGCATTCTGAAAATCTGGGACCCTCCAGATTATTCTGATGTCGTTACTTTTTATCCTCCCTTCCTGCAACATTGTTGCAATGGCTTTTCTTGTTCTCTGAGAAATGTCACCAAAACACATGCCCCTTAAATGGCCAGAAGGGTATGAAGGATAATGCAAGCAGGAGAAGAAATTAGAAAGACCCTTGTCTGGTTGCCTTGCCTCTGAAACAAATGAAATGGGAATCGAGATCTCTAACTGCAGCATGCTACACTTAGAGAATTGAAACCTACTGTGCTTGCTTTTTAATTGCTCCTTAATTGCATACGAAATTACAACACATTAAATCACACCAGAGGAGTGCGGGCAGAAGTACTTCATCTGAGTAAAGGCACATTTTGCTTTTTAAGTTGGTCATTAGGCAGTCTAAATGCCAGAAGGTGACACAATTGTGTTGAAGGGCAACCTGGAAAAGTTCCCAAGGAAGTAGGTAGACCCCCCACTTACAACTGGTGTTATAAGAAAGAAAAGGAATGACCAAATGTCTGTTCCATTTTGTCTGTGGTGCAAAACACACACCAACTTGGTTAGAAGGGACTAAATGTGAGAGTAATTACAGATGCTGACTGAATTTCAAGGACCACATAGAAGCGCTTTGTGTGGTAGAGATATCACAGCCCTGGAGAATAGGACTGGATTTGAGTCCCAATTTTGTTTTCAGTTTTCCTGTTAAGGGACTCTGGGTAAAATACTCTTCCCATGCAATAGAACCAAGAACAAGGTACCTGGCTTTTGAAGAGAATGGGTATTTCATAGGTGGAAGCATGTACAGCAAAGGCAATAGCCACCTTGTTCCTGAATTCAGTTTTATCTTTTACAATTTCTCTTAATCTGACCATTAGTTTCTTCACTCATAAATAAGACTATTAATGCTATCTATTCTATAGAATCTGTATGTGAACCGATGGAACAAACATACCCAAAACCTTTGGCATCTAGGGAATGCTTACTAGACTTCTGCCATTCTATAAAATGTCTGTCATTGGAAGCTTGGGGTCTTTCTCCACCTCTATCTACAATTGCATCCATGAGGACAAAGGTTTTCTGGTAGTGTACATATGGTTTTGAGAATCTTCAAATGAATTTTCCTTCAATGGCATTTCCTTACAATCTACAACAAACATCATGAATTGCCATTTTAATTGGAGCCACTGGATCCTCAATTAGGTCCCAAACAACATCACCTGGAAAGGTTGCTTGACAGTCTTACTACTGCATTGTGAGATTATCAGTCTCTGTTTTTAATCTATACCAATGCAACTGGTGGAAAAGCCTAGGAATTTATATAAGTCCTTAGGCAGGTAATTATGGGGAGATAATAAGAAAGGACACATAAATTGGTCTGTGTCCTATCTATGCAAGAGTATCAAGCCTCTTACTCACCAATCCATCTCCCCAGCTCAATTTAGGCCACCTTTATATCTGAGCTATCATCAAGAAATTCAAACGATTGATCATGAGTTAGCTCTATTTCAGACTTTAGGAGATTTCTGTTTTTGTTTTCCATTGTAGCTATACCAATTCACATCCATATCAACAGTGTTCCATGTCCTTGTTAATCTTGGCAATCTTCAATTATTTTTTTTTTTAATCTCAAGCATTCCAACAGGTGTGGCATAGGAGCTTATTGTGGTTTTGATTTGCATTTCCCTGATGACTAGTGAGTCTTGTTGGACATAAGAATAATTTTTAATGATTGAAAGCTTATCAAACCAGACATTACTCCGAGCACTTCAGGTTTTTTATTTCATCTTGTAAGGAGCAATTGTCCTCATGGTGGAGAAAATTAAGGCAAAGAGAAATTCAGGTTTCTCAAGTTCACACAGGAAGTAAATGGACGAACTGGAATTGCAAAGCAGGGCTTCCGACCCTTTTATCACAGTGCCACGCTTCTTTGATAATACATCCTGAAACAAGCCACGGTCCATTTTCCTTCCAGATTATGCACACTGCTTCTTCTTTGAGGATTTGAAATGTGTTTTAGCCAGGACAGATCTTGCAAAAGTGCATGGCCAGTTGTTTCTTCAGTGGTCATGGCGCTGAGCATATTAATCGTGGGCATTTTTCACAGGAAAAATGGAGGAAGGGCTCAACACTTTTAATAATTTTTTTAAACTATCAGTTACATGCTTGATTTTTTTCCCTACTGACTTGATTGTCAACTTGATTTGTTTGAACAATTGGCCATGATAGTCCTGAATTACTTCAGCTCGGTTGAGACCACATCACAGGGGCGATGATGGGAGATGTCATTCTGTATATGTTTTTTATACTGGTTAATAATAAAGCACTGTTGGCCAATAGGAAAGGAAGGTAGGAGGGACTAGGAGACAAGGAGGCCAATAGGAAGTAGGAAGGAGGAGTCAAGATGGAGAGTCTGGAGAGAGCTGGACGCCAGCCGCCTCCCCGGTAAGAGAAGGCCATGTGAAGATACATAGAAATGGGTTAATAATTAAAGGCAGAGCTAGCCGATAAGTAACAAGTAACCGGGCCAACAGTATTGTATCAAATACAGAGTCTCTGTGTGTTATTTGGGGCTGGTGGCGTGGTAGCAGGACAAGACCAGGCAGCAGGCGGAAAAACCGTACTCGTTACAGATGGCGCCCAACGTGGCGCGACTCCTTTAAGGGAAAGTTCCTGACTCATCATAAGGGACAAAAAAACCACACATCTTTTAAAAAACTCTGCTAACAGTTTATTGGTGTGTATGAGAGATGGCAATGGCAGTGACCACATCTCCAAGCCGGCAGTATGCAGACCAAGGCAGTGAGCGCAGCTTTCAGTGCTGGCGGTAAAATAGCAGCCGCCAACTTTTATAAACCGTGGCAGAAACAACAAAGACTTTCATTTTAATAATGTTGTTTTTTAACAGATGAAGGCTTGAGGCCAGACGAAGATAAAGACTTACAGTAAAGACAGATTCATATTAAGAAAAACCTCTAAAGGTTTACAATGTGTTTTAAAATATACATAGGCTTGGGAGAGAAAAGAAATAAAATGGTTTTAAAAAGAGAGTGAGGAGCTGGGTGTGGTGGCACACGCCTTTAAATCCAGCACTCGGGAGACAGAGGCAAGCAGATCGCTTGTGATTTCAAAGTAAACCTGGTATGCAGAGTGAATTCCAGGACAGATAAAAGTTACACAGAGAAACTCTGTCTCAAAAAATAAAAAAATAGAAAAAAGAGTAATAATAAAGCCACTTAAAGATGAAAAGCTCAGAGAAAATCTGGATACTGTATGGTATTATATTGTCTTTGTATTGTCTAACTGCTGAGAAAACAACTGTTAAAACAAATGCTGCTGAATTAATTCAATTTATATATTTTAAAAATGCTTTGACTCCAAAATTTAAGTTCAAGGACAAGTTACTGGGGAAAAGGATTTCTATTTTTGTTTCAACAGGAAATAAAAAGTTGTGGATTCCTTCCAGACTAATGTGGTTTGATCAAGCCAGACCCCCTAAAACAGCGTTCCTGGTGATCCAACATTCAAAATAGCTTGAACGAGACAGCCTTGCAGACTACAGCCATCTTCTTAGGATCCCCACGACAATGCCCCCTATCAGCAGGAAGTAGTTTGGAAAGAACAACGCCCAAATTCCCAAATATTGTTTATAAATGTTTGTTTTCATTTAAATGGACTTGGTTATAAATGGGTAATGATCACAGCCAATTATTTTTAAAGGTAAAAAGGAAATTATGGTATTGATATGATTACTTTGTTTTGGAATGGATTTTCATTTATTGATACAATTTAATGTCAATTTTGTGATATGTATATTTCTCCTCTTGTTTAGGTATCGTGTTTATTGAGCTCAGTTAGAAATGTAATGTACAATGTAGTACAGATAATAGATAATTATCTATGATAGTCAAAGTTTAGAGTTAAGTTAGTTAGGTTTTTCAAGATACACAGAGATGTATTTGAGATAGATAGGAATTCTTCAAACCTTTCAAAGACCTACAGAATATGGCATTTAAAATGGTTTAGGGTTTTTCTTGACAATGAGACATAATTGTTCCTGGCAACATCACCTGTGTCAGAAAGGAAGATGAAGATGGACATTGAAGAAACTCATTATGGAGTTTACTTCCAATATGGCAAGACTAGCCATTTGGACAAGATACTGCTCTTGTCTGGACTGTTTGACTTTATGCTGTATAAACTGGACATGCAGGACCCAACGAAAAGTGACTCCTGATTCACGATGGACATTGCTACAGAGATCCTGCTTCATGGAAGAGTCTGCGAGACAGTATGCAGGACACAAAATAAGTGACTGTCAAACTGCCAATACAAAAAGACAGTTTAAAGTTTCCTGCTTTGCTGAAGAGTCAGCTAGACACACTATGGCCTATGGGCTGAAGATGGAAGATTACAAAAGAACTTCGGGTGACGAGGCAGTGAGTTGTCTCTGTCATTTCTAGAGTTTATATACTATCCTTCTGTGGTCTTTGATGAAGTTAAAGACAGATAGTTATGGTTATAGTTTTCCTTAGTTAGGATTAAAGATAAATTACATATAGAACTTTAACTCACAAAGATAAAATAGATGATGGAATATTTTCTTCAAATCTTGCTAAATGTTAATGGACTAAATATTGTTAACTGTGATTCTTATTGGATAAGTGTTATGTGATATATTTTGCTATGTTAAGGTTAAAACCCTTCTTTTTAGACAGAAAAGAGGAGATGATGGGAGATGTCATTCTGTATATGTTTCTCATACTGGTTAATAATAAAGCACTGTTGGCCAATAGGAAAGGAAGGTAGGAGGGACTAGGAGACAAGGAGGAAATAGGAAGTAGGAAGGAGGAGTCAAGATGGAGAGTCTGGAGAGAGCTGGACGCCAGCCGCCTCCCCGGTAAGAGAAGGCCATGTGAAGATACATAGAAATGGGTTAATAATTAAGGCAGAGCTAGCCGATAAGTAACAAGTAACCGGGCCAACAGTATTGTATCAAATACAGAGTCTCTGTGTGTTATTTGGGGCTGGTGGCGTGGTAGCAGGACAAGACCGGGCAGCAGGCGGAAAAACCGTACTCGTTACAGGGCTCCATGTATCCTGGTCTCTTAGGGTCCAGGTTAACAGTAGTGTTTGATTGTCCCTAAAAAATCCAAGCATGGTATGACACCTTAAAAAGTGATATTGTAATAAATATATTGGTTGATCTACTATTATTACGAAAAAGCTATAAGTCTGTCTGGAGGATTTGTGTTTTTCAAGCAATCTGTGTTTCCAAAAAATAATCTATGTATAGCTTGTTACTAATAAAATTTTCATACAGAAAGAAGAAAGGAAGGCATAGGATTCATTCGATGCCATAAATGATATAATGAAAGCCAGGTCAAGTAATTAACTAGTAATAATTAAGTAGTTTACGCTACTATTATAATTATTTGTGTTATGATCATGAAAATCCTCCATATGCTGAATTCTTCCTCATTGACTCAGTGCTTTCTTACTATTAAGCTAGTTATGCTAATACTAGATCTTGGTCACCTCCTGGAAGAGAAGAATTAAAAAATAGTATGTGGTAAGACCTACCCCTCTAGAGGGCATAGTATTTCTTCTGAATATTACAAATGCTGTTTCCTTATCAATACCCTGGGTCCACATACTACTATCATTATACAAGGTAACATTCAAAGTAACAAACAGCCTTTTTCTATTAGTCCTGATCCTCATTTTTTCCTCTTACAAAAAATACTGTGTTGTCAAAATGTAAGTATGTCTAATTAAATCCACATGCATTAGTTGTTTACAGGAGAGGTATCACATGTTACTGTCTCTTTAACTCTATGATCTATTGCACTGATCTTCCTGAGCTGGTGATAGTGTATTGTTGCTTATTTAATCTGCAAAGCTACTGGGTGAATATTCATTTAAATAATGACATTTGGACCCTTTGACTCTGGAAGACTGAGTTTACTGTGTTGTTGAGTGTAATTCTAACTCTAGTAATCATGACTGGAAGATTAAAAAAAAACTCACTATCTGTTTCTTCTTTTTATTTAATTTCTGAAATCAGCTTATCATGCTCTATAAAGAGCTCATGTTTATTACTGAACATTGGGAAATATGACTAGGCAAGTAAAAAAGTGATTTGTAACTTGAGATACTTATCAAACCCTGACATGTGAGCCTTGGAGAACTTTCCTATGCAAACTTACGTGTGCCTTTGTGCTATCACTCTGATCCATCGCTAACTTGCTTTTCATAAACCTGAGACCTAGAAAGCTTCATGACTCTATCCTTCAAACTTTGAGTGTGTATTAGTGCATATGAGATGCAGAAGATGATACAAGAAAACTAAAACAAGATTGTGGCGTCACCGGAGAGACCTGTGGAAGATACTCTTGATCTTTTTGGATAGCCGTGGTGGAGGTCTAGTGTCGGGCCATGCAGAGACTCCTCTATGGTGGAGAAAGCACTAGAACGGAGTGCCTGCCTGCCGCAAGAATCCTATGAGTGACAGATGACTCACGAGCTTCTTATAGTCAAGACCCATTGGTATTTTGTTCACACTGGCACCAAACTCCACAGAAAACAATTCTTAAGTCTGCTTATTTATATCGAGAGGCTGTTTTAAAATCTTATTAACCTAGCAGGAGTGAGCTGTATTGCTTCTAAGTAAATATCCTGACAAGTCAGGTAATTATTAACAGAAGTAGCTGAGAGTAGAACATGCTCAAGAAAATAGATATCTCAGGTTCGTGCTGATCTAATTAAATCTGAACACAATGAGTATCTAGTGTTATTAGAGAACGCAGCACTGGTTATGGCTCACCCAGAGGCAAATGATAACATGATGTTTGCTCATGATTTCTTGTAGTGCAGTGTCTACTGAAGGAAGCCTGTAGCACAGGAGCTGTTCAGTGATACCATAAAATGCATGAAAGAAGCTGACAAAATTATTCTAATTATATAGGAAAATTCAAATGCACAATTCACAAACTCACGGAGTCTAATTCTTGACTTAATATACAACCATCAAACTAAAGGATTTTTATAACTAATAGTACACGACCTGTTGACTTTGGTGGACCCTCTCTGGTCAGACCCAAAGTGTGAACTCGAGGATTAATAAATTACAACATAGGTTAAATTCTTAACTTTACCAAGTGTGTTACATAAGACTAGGTTTCAGTATAGCAGTTCCCCAAAAAACTAAAACTGGAGTTACCATACTCTTGTCTGAGTTAGTGTTTCTATTGCTGTAATAAAACACCATGACCAAAAGCAATACCGAAGGAAAAGGGGCTTATTTCATATTAGCTACAGTTTTCGTCACACTCCGTCACTGCTACAAGTCAGAGAAAGAGTTCAAGGCGGAACCCTGGAGGCAGGAGCTAAAGCAGAAGAAACAGGGAAAGCTGCTTAGGAGCTTGCTCCTCATGGCATACCCAGCCTGCTTTACCCCTTCCCACAGTACAGGGTTTATTTAGCATACACTTTCCTATCACTGCTCATCATCAAAGGAAGTCAGGACAAGCACTCAAACAGGTCAGGAACCTGCAAACGGGAGCTGATGCACAAGCTATGGAGAGGTAGAGCTTATTGGTTTGTGTCTAATGGCTCACTCAGCCTGCTTTCTTAAATAATCTAGGACCACCAGTTTAGGGATGGCACCACCCACAATGGCTAGGCCCTCCCACATCAATCACTAATCTTAAAAAAAAAAAAAAAAAAAAAAAAAAACCGCCATACAGGTTTTCCTGCAGCCTACTCTTGTGGAGGCATTTTCTTAATTGAGGTTCCCTCCTTTTAAATGACTTTAGGTTGTAACAAGTTGACATAAAACTTATCTAATACAACTGACCCCTTGACACCCTGACATATACACATCACCTTCCCTTTCTCATTCATCCCAATCTCACATTAAAAACTGTAAGGATGGAAAAATTTAGCCTAATTTTCCCTCGACTCTGCCCCCTAGCAATGAGTAGGCAAAAGGTCATTCTTGACAGGGTGGGTTTACTGACAGCACCTGTGAGTGAATGAGAACAGGAAATGAGCCATGCCACACTACCCAGGACCCCTAGTGAAAGCAGACTTCCTGGGCAAAGCGCGGGCTTGGATAGTTCAAATTGATTGGTCCACACTGGATGCTATAAGATGATTGGTTTGTAATGCACGGGCTTTGTTGTAACCCTATAAAAGCTGTCTGAACCCTGTACCCAGGGTTCCCAGTCCTCTACCCCACGTGGAGTATGGCTGCGGACCCCAGTGCACTAGAATATAAAAGACCTCATGCTTTTGCATCAAGACTGCTTCTCATGAGTGATTTGGGGGGGGGGCGCCTTTTCTGAGCCGGGGTGTGAGGGTTTGAGCCCTCTGTGGGTCTTACAAAACCTCAACAATTTTTAAAGTCCCAGTCTTTACAAATTCCAACACATTAAGAATTCAGTCTCTTTAACATATCCACTGTCTTGACTTTGAAGATCCCCCATGGAAGGCCTCACCTTCCCTGGGGAGTAGAAAGGGGATGGGATAGGGGTTCGAGGGGGGCAGGGAAGGATGGGAGGGTGAGGGAACTGGGATTGACATGTAAAACAAGCCTGTTTCAAATTTAAATATAACTATTATCATAAAAAATATCCACTGTCTTTAAAAATCTAAAATATCTTTTCAAAGTTTATCGTACTTCAGTTGTGGGATCCTGTCAAAATCAAAATTAAATACTTTCTTCAAGAGGGAGGAAACAGGGAATAGTCACAGTCTGAACCAAGAAAAGGTAAATTCTAACAGTCTAACAGTGTAAAGAACTCGATGTCCAATTATCTGAGATTCATCTGTGAGCTTCTGGGCTCCTCCAAGGGACTTGGGTCACTCACCAAGTAGACATTGGCCTCCACAAATAATGCAGATAATACTCCAACCAGCTTCTACTTCATCAATATGATAACACACACACACACACACACACACACACACACACACACACACACACACACACATAAAAAATGAAGAGTAATTGTGAGCACAGAAACTCTCACTGGTAGCCAGGCAGTGGTGGTGCACACCTTTAATCCCAGCACTCCAGAGGCAGAAGCAGGTAGATCTCTGTGAGTTCGAGGGCAGCCTGGTCTACAAAACCCTGTCTTGAAAAACCAAAATAAATAAATAAATAAATAAATAAATAAATAAATAAATAAATAAATAAAAGAAAAAGAAAAGAAACTCTCACTGGTACATTTATTGACCTGTTTACAATGAATTATGGTGAATTATGGTATCTAGGACTCTAGGCTATCTTTTTTCTTTTCATTTTACAGGTCTGTGTATCCAATGAAGTAATTTTTCTTACATTAAAGATCAGGTTACCAGATGGTCATTTTGTCATCCTTATGTTATGAAACCAACAGAACTATTAACTGTAATTATCAATAGAAATTTACCACTTTATAATGAACGTAAGGAGGTCCTTCCAAATCAGTAGAGATTGTCACATTTCACAGTATGAAATGTTGATGTAAGATCAAAGCAACTCCACCAAGATGAACCACAAAAACTCAAGTCCCTGAGCACTGTGGCCTTCACTCATAACAACCCCAAAGTGAAAAAATTCAGCAAGCCAAAAGAATTAGTGGAGGTAATAATAAGTAAAATGCTGACAAATGGAAGGAAGCCATAGACCCAAATTTAAAAAGTGTTTTAAAGCTCTATTTAGTGTACATCAATACTCTAATATTGTGTGATTTATTATTTGCAAATCATATAGTATTAAGGCAGGACCATAATTGAGAACATCATGCCCAGTTGGATGTGATGATGGACAAGATTATTTCTCCTTTCTGAGATATCCACAGGAGGTATCATTTTCTTCTGTAAAAATGATTTAAATAAGCTAAGTGACAGTGTACTGTTCTGTGCTTGTCATCTGTTTATGGAGAAGGATGAATATAGACAAAGCAAGATACCTAAATCAAATTAGCTCACTTGTGGCTTACTTTCATTGTCTTAAGATAGTGCTGAATTTTGCATGGTTTTTCCTGTTCTTTGAAAACCAGAAAACCTTTTATTTTTTTAGGACTTTAAAAAAAATTTTTGGAGACCTTCATGCATATATGCAATGAGTTGTCACTGATTGCTCATAGCTCTTTATCAAGGAATGCAGCCTTGTGGCATTTCTCCATCTAAGCTGGAATGTCAACTGGTATCGTCATTGTGGAGGTCTTGTTTAGGCAACAATATTGCAAGATCAATGGGGGAAGCTTCCTCTCATATATAAAAGACTATTTCTCAGCAGACCTCCTGGTGGTCCTTTGGCACCTTCAAACTTTTTGACCCTCTTCCAGAATGTTCCCTGTGCCTTAGGTATAGTTGTGCCTTAGCTACTTTTCTATTGCTGTGGTAAAATACCACGACATAGACAACTTATAAAACAATGCATGAATTTGGCTCATGGTTTCAGAGGGTTACAGTCCATGATGGCAAGTCAAAGGAACAGCGGAGAATTCAAATCTTGATCCATAATCATGAGGCAGAGAGAAAGCTAGTCTTTTGAAACCTCAAAGCCTACTACCAGTGACGCTTGTCCTCCAATGACACCAGACCTCCTTAATGCTTCCCAAACAGGTTCCCCAACTGGAAAACAACAATTCAAATACAGGAGCCTATGGAAGTTCATTTTCATTTCAAGCTCTACATTCCATTCCTTGACTTTAGCCATATCGAAAGGCAAAATGCATTTAGCACAACTTCAAGAGCACCCATTGTCTTTCACGGTCTCAATACAGTGCATGAGTCCAGGTCTCTTCTGTGACTTAACACGATCCCTTAATTTTAACCCTTATAAAAATCCAAAAGCAATTTCCTTCTTATGTAAACAGGGAATATGCATTATAGTCCAATACAGGAGGAATGGTGCATAGTTGGGAAATACTGGATGGACAGGAGAAGACTGACACCCAGCAGGACAAACTCCACATACATGTCTGGCATCAGAGGATACAGATAGCTCTGTGCTCTCAGCCTTGGTACCAGGAGATTACTTACCTCACTTTGGCTAATCCCACATCTTGTGCACCACTCTCCTTAGCAGATATCCCAAGACTTCTAGAAACCTTAGGGATTCCAACACGATCCAGACTTCACTTCCACAGCCTTACACAATGTCACATGCCTGGTTTCAGTTATTCTCCTCGACCAGAGAAAGATTCCACAAACCCTTTACTCATGTCTCCTTCACGGCTATGAATCCAGGCAGGACCACTTGGATGACACGGCCAAGTCTGGACGCCCACTTGGGATGGAACCTGGCCCCTTCATTTGCAGTAACTTTCCAGTGTTGTTGCATTTTACACGCAGAAAATTTCATAAGCCTTTTCTTTTCACAAGGTGGAAGCTTAGCTGGGTGGGTTCTTGCCCTCAGGTTGCCCTTCTATTTATTCCAAGGCAGATTAGGTCTCACCTTGATCTCTGGATCCTTTTTGGCATAATCGTTAGCTATGACATTACGTTTTCTTATGCTGTTTAGCACTTTAAAGTATGTACTTTTTATTTCTTTTTGCTCCGCTTGTTCTTTTTCTCCTCGGTTAATTTTCGACTCAGCTACAGGCAAATTCTTAGGACCAGGGCAGAGAGCAGCCACATTCATTGTCAAATATCACAAGAATGTCTGCAGCTCCCTTGCTAATATTGTTCCTCTCTGAAACCTCCTGGCCCAGATCTCCATTGCTCTCAGTGTCACTGTCTCTGAGCTCCAACAAGGAAGGTCTGTTAAGTCCTGCTTACACCAGTTGATAACTTTCTGGCATTTTCTCTTTTAATTATGAAGTCTACTTGTTTAACACATGTAGGACTATTCAGTTCTGCTTCCTTTTCCCTATGTGCACGTCTCAAAAATAAAAGTATTCAAAATTGTTTGTTTCAGTACTGGGATGAAAAACAGGACCTCTTCTAAACTAAGCACGTGCTCAACTAAGGTAAAGGTTATGCTCCTGCCTCTAAGTTTTCTTATTTTCTCTTTTGTGTATGTTTGGAGAAATAATTATATTTGACTTAAATGATTAAATTTTTATCACAGTATTAACTTTAATACTCTTATTAGGATTAGCAATGATATCTACTTTTATTGAAAATTGCATTACATTTTATAAAAAATGGCTTTGAGTTCTTTGTTATCGCTGATTTTACTCATTTTGTAATTATTTTTCTACTCAGTTTTGATAAAATTTACTCATGTCTTTCTACTTATTTATATGAATTAATTCAATTTTATACATCATACATTTTAATGCTTTATCTGTTTTTAAGTTGAAAATTTTGATATGTACATTTAATCTAAATGTTATTGTGATCTCCTTTTTTGGGATACTGTTTAAATGGAAGTATGATATATGATTTTGAAGTATTTGAAAGTTTTGTTTAGAGAAGTTTATTATTTGAGACTTAGAAACCTGTATAGTACATGCACCTGAAGAACAGGTTTTTGTTTCTTAGAGTACTGTCACCTATGTTTAGGTTGACATAACTGTGGGATCCTTCTATAGTCTTACTGAATGGCTTGTTTTTGTTTTTTGTTTGTTTTCTCAATTAGTGAATTGGTTTTGCTTGATAATTTTCTTAATTAAGAAAGAGTGTTAAAATCATCAGCTAGAATATGCCTATGTTCTGCTCTAAATACTGTTTTAGCTGTATACACAACTTCACAATCATTATATCTCCCATGAAGGATGTACATTGATCATTTTTAAATATCCTTCTCTAGCTCTCTTGTCATATTTACTGCCCTAAATTCTTCCCTATTTCATATCAATATAATCACTCCTATAAATTATTAATATTATTTACACAGTTGATTTCATTTTATTGCTTTCTACTTTTAGCCAACCTGTTCCTGTTATTTAAAATACATCTCTTATTATATTGCATAATTCATGTTGCTTTTACTTTGACATCCCAATTCTCTGCTCATTAATAAAGATGTTTGCTTCATTTACACCTAATGTAACTATTGATACACCTGTGGTTTAAGCTAATATTTTGGGAGTATTTGTCAATTTTTACATCTTATTTTGCTCTTTTTATTTCTTCCTTCATTTGAGTAAATCAGTCTTCTTAGGGTTTTTATGTCAACTTTTAGTGTTTTATTTTCTGTTTAGAGCCATTTAATATTGCCTTGGAGATTGAATATATATTTGTAACTTATCAGAGTTTGTAGTAATGCAACATCTTGAAAATAATGTTACATTCCTTTCTCTGTGATATGCCAACCTTCCAGCATGGGCTCCTCTCACTCGCCTCCTCTCTGGCTTTACTTCTGCATTTGGTGTGATCCTATATGGTAATGTTATTGAGTTTCCTTGATGACTAAAGTGCTTTCAAGAGGAGCTGAAGAAAGACAATCTTAAATTTTATTCATTTCTGGTCATATTGATTTTGTATTTACTTGACTTTCCACTGAGCCATAGTAGCTCTCCTTTGTGGATTTTCATTTTCTTTACAGTAGACCTTGTTGATGGACTAGTCCACTTTGTATCTTTTGAAAGCTTTTTTTATGCCACCTTTGTTAACAGTATTGGAAATATAAGTAGTTAGATGGTAGAGACAAAATTAAAACTGACATTGAAGAGTAATGTAACAAGTTGTGGGCGGTTATGGACGAAGAACATCACCCTGTAGAGATGGAGCTAAGAAGACTTACAATGTCAGTGTGTTGATGTCAGAAGGATGGAAACAAATCAGGGAGATTTGCAATTGAGAGACGAAGAAGTCAGCTGGGATCTTACTCATGCAAAGTGAACATAATGGATGCAGAAAGGATTCTAATCTGTGTGTACATTATTTCCTTTACTCCTCCTTCCAAAATTTAATTGTTAACTTAAAACTACAGTCTAAAATGACTAACCTCAAAATGTATACCTGCATATACATTCTGACATACAACATATGTCAGAATTAAAATTTAAGCTAAAAATATACATTTAAAAATATCTTACTATACACCAAATGATGAAACTTCTCCCAGATCAGTTTCTACTCTGTGCTCTTGAAACTGGCAGAGAATTGTTGAAATTCCAGGTTCTTAATCCCTTCCTTGACATCATCCCTGGGACAATCTGAAGAGTCTTCTTTTCCAATTTCCAGGAAGAGCTGTGAGGTAGATTACTCACTTTGGGGCAAGCCACCTTTCCTATCATGCAAGACCCCGACAGCACCTGGGGTCTGATAAACTGCTTGGATTCTGGACACAACCTATAAGTAGAAATTCCTTCAACGTTTCTCCTATTATCAACTGCCAATTTGCTTTTGGATTCCCACTCTTGAATCAGGATCTGTCTTTGAAAGGGCTACTTAAACCATCAAAAACATTTATGTGTCTGTGTTAGGTTTCCTTACTCATATGGAGGCTTCCTACAGGCTAACTGAAAAAAACAAACTTGACTTACATGTGTGTTTGTTCGTTTGTTTGATGGGAGGGGTGAGTTGAATAGGTAGGTCCCAGGAGGGTCTGGGAAGATTCGAGTTGGGAGAAAACATGATCAAAATATACTGTATGAATTCATTTATTTTTTTATTTTTTGGATAAAACAGGCAAAAAAGACCCATCACAGAATGAAAGTCTTGATATAAATATTCAAAATTCATCTTTGAAACCTCAGTTATATCAGAGGAGACATGCATACTAAATGTTGGCTCAAAATTTTCAAGACAGTAACTTTTGTCTAAACACTTCTTACAACTCTTTGTTGTGGTGAAGTATGTCTTGACTTGCTGCAGGTAAACTACAGAAATAAAAAGTCTCTTCTTGAAAATTCTGAGCTTGCATTTCACACACACACACACACACACACACACACACACACACACACAGAAAAAAAACTAAAGCTATTTCATGCAAGATAAAAAAAAAGTTCTTCAATGGGAAGAGTTTGGAGGTTATATTTTTGATTGGTTTTGCATATATTATGAAAAATTGTATATTTGCTTTAACTGTTCTTATTTTCATGTTGCATTATCTATTAACCAGTTAATCAATTGTTCCTTTACTGACTGTTCATGTACAGATTGTGAACTATAGCTATATATGTGCATTGTATATCTCATTAACCCTTAAAATGCCTATAGTGACTAAAAGCTATATATTTCCAACAACCGCTAGCTCTATTCAGCATTCTATGTCGGGATTTGAATGTTTGATCCCATACACTACTACTAGTTCAGTTCCTAGCCTGTCCCAGGATGGATGGAAGATCTGCAAAGTCAGTAGTGCAATAATGGAAAAATACAACACAGTTTATATTTGAGTGGCATCCCCATCATACTCAAACAATCCCCTGTGTGTGAACAAGGTCATTACTGAGTGTCCCCTGATAGGCAAATGTGAGATAGTAAATAAGCATGCCAACAATTGTTAGCATGGGCTGTTGGCCTTCTTCAGCCAAAGTAAAGGATATGGAAGAGACCTCAAATTAGAAGTTTGGGATTTTCCTTCCTTGCTTTTTACTAACTGCAATTTAAAATGTGATCTGAACGAGCCTGGTGGATACCACGTTCCATTTATCTACTTTCAGGCAGTGATTGCCAAAGTAAGTGTTGTTTGTGCTCAGATCTGAAATACTTGATTCCCGTCTATCATGCATGCTTTTCAAAACTTATTTTTTTACTATGCATGTGAGTTGTGTAGTGTATACATGTAAAACATGTGCATATATGTGTGGAGATGTTTGCCTCTGTGTATACCCATCGAGGCAAGAGGATGTCTTGTTCTATCTCCTTTTCTACTTTATCTCCATGATATACAGCCTTTTACTGAGCTTAGAGGTAGGCTGCTGGGCAGCATGTCACCATGAGCCTCCTATCCCCAACTCTATAGTGCTGCGTTTGCAAGTGTGCAGTCCACTCCCATCTTTTTACACAGGAGTTTGAATTTCAAACTCTGTTCCTCCTGTCTGCACATCAGGCTCCATTGCCTGCTGAGCCATCTACCAGGTCCCATCGTGCATTCTCGTGACACTACTGATCAAAACCAAACTGGACAGAAGTTGTTTAACACCACTGTCATTATGTGACCTCAGTAGTGCACACATCTCCTTATACACAGTCAGTGCAAAAACATTTATATTATTATGCATGGCTGCCGTTTTCTATGCAACAAGGTTTTACTTGCTACAGTAGTCTTCCAGCGTTAGCCCGTATATTTCCTGCTGTAGGAATGCTCACGCTAACTTAGAGGTCCTGAAAATGGCATGGGTGAACCAAGCTCCAAGGGACCCTGTTCAAGGCCATGCAGGTAATCAGTGAAAAATCAAGGAAAAGAACACACATGTTGAGGCTCTGTAGTCATTTATTCTATGTGGTTATAATTTTTAAACATGGACATATCTATATAATTATAATGCAATGTTCTAAAGGTACAGGCCATATTTGTCCCTTCGGCATGGCATATAATGGATGTGTTAGAATGGCAAGTCCCCCAAAAGCACCCCAATCCATACTTCTTCATGTTTAATAAGAATATATCTGTGTAGAGCAAACAGTAGGGCCAATTCCATTTACTCAGATGGTCAAGCAGAGCTAATTGGGAGAGGTGAGAAATGAAAGCACCTCACTAACAGAGCCAATAAGCAATCAATCCCAACTCTGAAAAGGAATACAATTTGTGATAAAGTTGAAAACTGAACGGAATTTGGAAGATTTTCAAATCAATAGTCTCCATGGTTTTCATTTTAATTTAAGAGAGAAAATGCTGCAGACCTTCAGCAAGACTGATGGATTGTTCCTTGATCAATTCCTCCCTTGTCCTGGTTGTAAAAACAAAACCATAAATTATACTAATTCTTATTTTGGCTAAATGATTTTCAGGGTGGAAGGTGACAGCCCAAGTAATTATGGATTCATCATTGTTCAAAGCCCAGAATCACTGCATCTGAATCTCTCTCTCTCTCTCTCTCTCTCTCTCTCTCTCTCTCTCTTTCTCTCTCTCCCTTATTCTCCCTCCCTCCATCCCTCCCTCCCTCCTGCATTCCTGTCAAAACACTAAGGCTCTGTCCAAAGTCAAAATGAAAATCTAATTAATTAATTTTTTTCATTTTCATTCAGATAACATTTCCTCTATTCTGTCAGTAGCTAGGGGAATAATGGCATTGATTATCATCATAGATAAATAAGACATGCCCTAACAGTATGTGCTTAAAGCTTAATTGTTCTTTCTAATGAATCATTTTTGACTTCTTTAAAATAATCGCATTCCACTGACACTACTTTGGGCAACCTTGTTGAAGTCCTTGCTGGCATATGCAGATGCTCATAGTCTACTGTGAAAAGGCTTCGTGGCTACACAGCATGAGTAGGAAAATCAAATTGGATGCAAGAAAGAAATAGATAACAGACATCAAAGAGCAATTGAGAGAATTTTGTCCCCACTCCACCCTGCCACTTCTTTGAGCTGGCACACTATTGCCCCATGGAGCCATTTTACGTGAGTGAGAATCATGAGTCAACTTTGATGCCAAAGGCTCTGTCTCTGATTGAAATGAAGATGAAAGCTGGATTTGCACTATAGAGAGACTCCATAAACTTCTTCCCGTAGCTCTGTAATTTTTAAGTTGTACATTAAGTGCTAGTTCTATATCAGACTCTATAAAAGGAGCTGGAGAGATGGATAAGAGGTTAAGACACTGGCTGCTAAACCAGAGGTCCTGAGTTCAATTCTCAACCACATGGTAGCTCACAACCATCTGTAATGAGATCTGGTGCCCTCTTCTGGCCTGGAGGGATATATGCAGGCAGAACACTGTAAACATAATAAATAAATAAATAAATAAACACACAAATAAATAAATAAATACCCTGTACAAAGTTAAATGGCACAGAGATAAAGAAGACCAACATGTTTCCCTCCTCTGAGTCAGAATATCAGTCAAGATCCTCAGAAAAGAAAAAGGCCAACAGGAGATATGGTTAGATAGATGGAAGATGAATGGATGGGTGGATGAATGGATGGATGGATGGATAAAGGGTGCATGGATAGAAATAAAGATATTCATGAATATTCATATATTTTGAGACAAAGTGATTCTGGTTGATAATTATTTCAAAACTGACTTGGCTCAGGTGATGTATGATGTCCATTAAGACAATCAATCAGGGCAGGTGTCAGGCTTGAAACTGTTCTTCACAACTTTACATTCTCTCTTACTCAAAGAAATCTGAGGTTTGTCCTTAAAACTTTTCAACTGATTAAATGCTGCCTACTTGGATCATCAAGGGCCATTTCTTTTGCTTTAAAAAAAAAAAAAAAAAAAAAAAAACAATCAATGAATGCTGGATAGATACTAGCCATGGATACAAAATACCTTTAGCAACACCTAGAGATCAATTATACAAATGGGTGATAAAGTCTACCCAGGTCGGCAGATAAAATAACCATCACAGGGAGATTATAGTTTGTTGAGGGAGATAAACACTGAAGCGACAATTTTGAATATTATAGAAATCACACTGTAGCCTGAAAATTTAGGTGAACTGGGTCAGCTTAGGTCCCAAAGAATTTACCTACAGAACCCACTTGCAAATAGAGACCGGCAGACGAACAAGTTCTCCAGGATAAGAGGGAAACTACATGCAACAACCTGTGTGCTTACTAAACAAAATCCTTGAGTTGATAAGGAAACTGTCACATTTGAGAAGCAGAGAAGGAGCCAGGGCATCTGGAACTTAAGACGATTTGGAGTCACGTGTCCTGTCCTTCATGCACAAAGTGGTCTTAGGGAATATACATAGAACCTTTATTATTTGTTGGATCTGGGTAATTAGCCTACCTGCAGTCACAATTATCAGTGAGGTCAATATTTTTTAAACCTTTGAATCCATGACTAAAGCTCCCCGTATGTTCAACTACTGCATGTGAAATAAAATGACAGTTTTCTAGTGACTCAACAAGATCCACTACCTCCTGTCCTATGACCAGTTGCCCACTGTGTTCCCGACATGCTAACACCCTTGGATTTGGTCTTTCCTCCCCCCATAGCTCCCAAGGATTTCTAACAGAAGTCTCCTCGGCATCCCTCTACCTGTCACTTTTGTCAGAGCAACTCAGAGGCAACCCTGTAGCCTGTAAGTGTACACTTCCTCATTGTGGACCTCCACTCACTGGTCAGGAAGAGGCATCCAATCACACACTTTGATCTTAAGGACAATGCAAATCTGTAAATCCAAACTTAATGTTTTGGGCAAATAATATTCAAGGTTAACTTTATGAATTTCCTGAAAGGACGTAATAAGACACGACTAATTGTCAGTGGGACCAGCAGGCTACATAATGGAATGGGAGTTCAGCACCAACTGGAAATGTGGCTTACTGGGATAGAATTAGAGTAACAAATATTTTCTGTCTGAACCTGTAGTTTTAGTATTTTGTTTTTTACTGGCTAAGCTTCTGTGCCTCCAGTAGAGCAAAAGGGCTAGAAAGGGGCCTTGATTTAAATGATACCCAGACAGGCTGTCATGAAGTAATATGGATGAAATAAAACTGTTGTAAAATGTTCTTGTTATATAAAAGGAGAGCTGTTACAGAGTTATACACCTTTTTAGTAAAAGGAATATCTTTAAACTATATCATGGTACAGGAATAAGATAAATGCCTATTTTAGAAATAGTGAATGGTTCAAAGCAGAGCTATTGCTTTGTTTGCAGAGTGGGCGAAGGTGTTTAAGAATGAAAAAAAAAAAAAAAGGTTGCCATGATAACAGAAATACAAAAGGATGTGCTAAAACCTGTTGTTATCGCTACTGCCATAACATCTGTGAAGCAGGAGCATAACGTCTCTATCAATGTTGACAGGCTGTGGACAATCAGTTAATGACACACTGGCCTATGTTGGGAAAGAAGTCACTGAGTTGCAGGCACCAGCATCCCTGAAGCTAAGTAATGATTTTCAGTTTCCATATGAAAGCATTTCAGAAGCTTGCAGACTCCATAGCTATGGGCAACATCTCCAGATTCTTTGGCATTTCTTGTTGTTGCTGCATCCCCTTGGAGGAGCCAATGCCGAAGACAGATGTGAAAACCAGGCAAAGAGCTGTCCGGTCAACGATGATATTATCTACTAGGTTTAGAAGGAAACTGATGCTTCCTGTTTCCCAGAGATGCCTGAGCTTGTCTAATGGATGCCCAAAAGGCTGCTGTAATGAATAGCGTGGCCCTCCTCTCATGCATTCCCCCCCCCCCATAAAATGCTGGCTCCCCAGCTTCTTTCCTCTTATTGATTTGCTTGCTGCACTCCTTGGGAAATCTGCCTCTGAAAAGTCTCATTCTTATGTAAGATCTTTCCCCTAGCCTAAGTTTGACTCCCTCTTAGAGGTCAGCCTGGCCCTTCTAACTTCTGTTAGATCTAATCAATGCCTATCCAAGGAGAGAGAAAACACTGCCTTGTTTTTTTCCACAACTGCTGTAGTTTGCTGACTATTCATGCATACACCCTTTGTTTAGGACACTTATTTATTTTTCAAAGAAAAAAAATAATAACAATTATTTTTTAGTGGAAAAGTAGGGCATCTTGCTAAGTGTGAAATTCTTAGGGAGTGAAATCAACTTTAGTTGAGTGAAATCAACTTTAGTTGAGTCTTCTCTATAGAAAGACAGTTTGAGGGGCTGAAAACAGGAGACACAGTTCCTGCTTTAAAGAAGTACTGTCTTACTGTCTTTTGTGGATGACAGATTTTTGTATAGGTAAATAATCAGAACAAGAATTACAGGGTAAAGGTTGGGCACTTAGCTTAGATCATGGGATTACAGACAACTCCCTGGGGGACTGCTAACTAGCACAGGATCTAGAAACCCTTGTCAGCATGCAACATCTGGAAATGAGATGATGATGTGGAGCCAATCAGAGGACAAGGGACCGTGTCTCAGTTACTGCATCAACCTGAACACAGTGGAAGTCTCAACTGTGTTCACTTAGATAAGAGGAATTTCTTAGTGGTTTTCCACATCTGTTCTGGTTTTGAGAAAATCCAGATAAAAAGTAAGGACTTATAAAAAGACATGATAAGAGGGTTACATTTCCCAAGAAGGTTGAGTCACTCCTTAGCAACATCCAGTTTTTGGGTGGATAAGCCGAGAGGACAGAATTGCATATATCAACAGAATTGCCAAAGCCTGAAACAAAACCATGTTTCTAAGACATAACATATCAGGGACTATGCTCAGGCCATATGCTATCTAATCTTTGAGCATATATATATATATACATATATATATATATATATATATATATATATATACACACACACACATACATACATATATATGTCAATTACTAGATTGTAAGTTTTCATATTTACTAGCTAATTTCAATAAAACATAGTTTGCTAAGAAAGTGAAGTGGTCATAGATATGACTTCATTGAAGGCCTGGAGAAACCCAGCTCAGTGGCTCTTAATTCCTAAGCAGCCTTGGACCATCCAGTAGTAATTACACCAATGTGCAGAGGTGACACCTCACGGATGTTTTCTCAACTGGGAATATAAGCCCATGTCAAGACATCAAATGGCAGTGGGAATCTTTATACTGGAGAAGGAGAGCAGAGAAAATTTTATTAATAGTAAAGAGAATCCCATAACATCCATATGTAGACATAAACATAAACAGACATACTAGGTTTTGTATGGATCTTTTTAATGTCTGATTTATGATTTTCTGAAATTGTTATCAAAATAACGACATGATTCAGGCTAAGCCTTTCTCCCTAAAATTTGACACACCTTCCTGTGAGACCCGTACAACAGAAACTCCACACTCATGCAATGTGTATTTGTGGAGTCAGCCAAACACAGATCAAAATATTAGGAAGACATCAATTCATCTACTCGGATGCTTATTGACATAACACTGTCCCAACATTAGATAGCATTTTCTTTATATTACGTGCAATGAGAAATATAAGGATAGTTTGCATATGTGTGTGACTTTCAAATACTATATTGTTTCATTTAGAGAAAATGATTTCATGTGTGGATTTTTTTTTAAGCCCTAGAGTCATAGTTCTAGAAGCTATCACCATTAGGGATACATGGATATTCTAACTGATTAGTCGTGGATCAATATTCTCAAAGTATTCTCAATTTATCTCATGTTTGCCTTTCAACTAATCAGTTTCGATCTTTTCATTGTCGATACTTTTGTTTCAGCATTACAAGGAGATATAAAACTTCAATAATATTTGAGCCATAAAATTGCCAATAATTGGAGCAAAAAAAAAAAACCTAGCAAGTAGCTGGATCTGCTGTTGATAGTTACAAAAAAGGAAATTAGATTTGTCATATAATTAAATTTTAATTGACTAAAAATTTTAAGATCTAAGTGGAGAGTGCTTTAATGTCTTCCCTTGGTTTATTAGCTATCTTTACCCATCTTTGCTCTTTTCCCACACCCATATTTTACGACATGCTTAATAAAAGTTTTATATTCAACAATTGAATAAAACATAATTTGAGCAGGAGTTTCTATTAGCATCTGATATTCATTCATAGGGTCTGTTTTTCATTATTTCGTTATTCCCTTCATGTGCCGAGTAGATAATGTAGTATGAAATCTGCAATTCTAAATATCCACGATGAACACTGTATTTGAAACTCAATGAGTTATTCCTGTGGAATCTGCATATGATAATCCAACCACCCATGGCTTATGATTGGCTTTAACATGAACAGAGAGTACAGGTCTGACAGTACAACCTCACATGTTTGCAACATATCTTCATACACCTTCCTGTCACCTTTTCTGCTGAAACAACTTTGTAGTAGGCGGGACAAAGGCTGCATTCCAACGAAAGAATTCCATTATGAAGTCACATTACTCTGATTATCACAGTTTTGTGCACTTAGGGCTGAGAACGGGTCTTTGAGTTCTAGCCAATAGATTAAAACACCCTCAATCAGACATAGAGTAGTGACAATTATCTTTTCAAAGTACCCACTTTAATATCTTCCTTGATAGACTGAAATAAAACTTTGGGTGTTGATAATTCTTTCTAGTAGAAAATTGGACTAGAATGAAAATCAGTTCAAAATAAAAGGATAGAAAGTAACATAAAAGTAAGTTGTGGCCTACTGCCTGTTTGGCTGGGAAAGCTGATTTATTGCCCTCCGCAGAGGAGCCAGGGAGTTGAACAAATATAAGTTGATTCTTACAGAATTTACAGTTATCAGAAATTCCAGTCTCATTTTCCAGCACAAGTTGTCATGGTAAGGAAGGTTCTTGGGGATTTCTCTAAACAAAAGAAACAGTGACCTCACATATTCTGTAAGTTCTGCTTCTTTTACTGATATCATCAAAACTGCTTGAGCGTACACTTTGTGCAAGACTCACTGGAAGACAGAAAAACAAAACCTAGTTGTGTATATCCAAACACATTTCATTTTTTCAGAATAAAATTTAGAAACTTGATAGATCTAATACACAAACACACATACACACACTGAGTGAGAGAGTCATAAACAGACATGCAGATATACAAAGACATACATACATACATACATACATATATACATACATACATACTATACACAAATATAACGCTGTTAACTTCTGAACTCTGTCAGAAAACCATTATTTCTGGGCCTCTTTCTGGGAACTAGACACAGACTTTAGATGCACACTTGAAGAACTTTAATACTTTGGTCCTGAAACAGTCACCACAATAAACAGTGAAATCGTAAAACCTCATTGGAGAAATTTGAGTGCTACTTGATAACTGTATATTTAGTAAAACTTGAAGGTGGTCCTTAGCCAGTACTAAGGATATTTAACAGCTCTAAGACCAGGCAGCTATAACAAAATACATTCATCAGCTACTAGTTAATCAAATGAAAGTAGACTTTGCTGCCGTAAGGCTGGAGTCCTTGGCCATGACCATCTGTAGTGATTAATACATTTCATTGGCTCTTCCAGAGAAGGGAGGATCACGGTTTCCTGATAGAGATCAAGTGTAGTCATGACAAATATTTGTGGTTGGGAGCAAAGCACAGCCCAGTCCCTCTCTATCGGGTTGTCTTGAGCCTCAAAAGTTTGAAATAGATTCCCAGCATCCACGTTTTCTCCATCTGATGATTCTGAATTCATCCTTCTTCCTCCGGAAGCTTCCTTCGTACTTTGACCATCATCCTTTTAGCAACAGCACTGAGTTCCTTCCCTCTCCCGTGGTGACTATGATGCTGGATGAATCAAGTTTGGGACTGACATTTGTTAGAACTTAAAGGTTTAAAACAAGGAACAGAGACAGCAAAGGAAGTCCCAATATCAGCTTTCACTGTCCCACAGGATCTTGTTCATTTCCATCACAGAAATGTTTGGTTGGTAGCAGGCTTCTGCTAGACCCTGCTCTTGCTTGCTTCTCTGTTTTCTTTCATGATTCCTATCTATTTCCTCTTCCCATCCTATCCAAGTGTCCTATTCTTCCCTTTGCATGACTTTTCATGGCAAAACATAACACAAACATCTATTTATACTGATAAGACCTAAGGAAGCATCCTATCCAAGTTTAGTGTTGTTAACCACTTCATTTATTGGGGTTACTTACAAGAGTGTGGTGACCCAAGGGCCCATGCATCGTTGAAAAGTCTTCCCCACATAGGTGGGCTCAGGAGAGCTGTATCCTTGAAGCTCTTTGCACAAGTTGAAGGAAGCTTCACAGAAGATAGTTTGTTCTTCCCCAGCAATTCTCTACTACTACATAACATCAGGAATCTTCTATGAAGTTCAATGCTGAGTCTAGTTAGCTTCCCAAATTGTAGGAGTGCCCCACCTTCCTCTGGGACAGCATGTCTCATTTCAAAGGAAATAATATAACAAAATAAACAATACAGAAATAAACATAAACCATACAAACTCTTCTATCACCTCCATTTTTTTTTTACAAAGCTGCTGTGAATAATGGCTAATTTCTTGAGATATGAAAATCATATACTTCAGATCATGGCCAAGGGGAGGAACAGCACACCCCAACCTGAAAGACCTCAAGACAGCATTTGTCCTAACAAAAGAGAAATCATTCTTCCTCATAGGACCTCACCTTTCCCCAAGATTAAGAAACCTTTACCATTTCTTCAAAATAATATGCTTTGTTCTTTTATACAGTCATTCATTAATTCCACAGTGCCTTTTATATGTATAAGGCACCATATCAGGATTTGAAAAATGCAAATTTTAATATACATTTTTGAAATAGTATATCTCTTGCTAAAAGAAAATGTCCTTATATATTATGGTTACAAATATTCCAGTGAATGGCTCAACCAATTCTTTATTTTGAGTGGAGACAAAAAAGAAACTGGTTATTTGCGTTTTCCAGGTTACTTTTCAAAGTAACAAATGTTTTGCCTCCAATTAGCAGTTTTTAGTCCTTTTGGAAGGTCAGGCATAACACTTAACAATTCTGAAAAATATTAACCCATCATAGCAGACGCCTGTGACTGGAGAACACAAACCCATTCTTAAATTCAGCACTGTCAGAACAATAAAGCTTTCTCACCCCATCCTTCTGTTTTATGGGGAACTTTATTTTAGTCTCAGAATGATTTAATTTCCAAGTGTTTGAGAGTAATTCCAAACAACCTTTAGAAAGTACAGCCAGGGCAAAGAACCTCGGAGACTGGCCTAGTACATGTTGCTTACAAGGAATTAAAAAAGCAATGCTTTACAAGTATGTTTACATGCCAGTGCAACAATCACCTTTATCTGTGCATTTGTTTTGGTAAATGCATCATGCTAAATATACGCTTTATGATAATAACTACCCAAGTGGCTTGCCTAGTATAACAACATAATACCTCACAGTTCAGTGTGTATGTGTGTTAGTCATGACCCAAGTGATGAAAGTGTGTGGTAAGGTTTATGTCAGCTGGCTCAGAACACATTTCACAGCTTAGGAAAATCATACTTTGTATAACAATATCTGAACTGAGACTTCCAGGAGTAGAGTGTGTCATGACTTGGGCGGTATGTGCAGAAGGTCCTAAGTACCCACTCCTGGGTGAATAGAAAACCTGATTCATTCTCAGAAATGGGCAGGGTTTCTGGCATTCTAATATCTTTCATTTCTTTCTATCACACATTGGGTTAATCATCTCACAGGACATTCTCTCTCTCTCTCTCTCTCTCTCTCTCTTTCTCTCTCTCACTCGTCTGGGGTGATTTCATGTTTTATTCCATGGATGGCAGCTAAAAGAAAATGTCATGTGAAATCCTTTCAAGAAATTATTGCAAGGGAGGAAATTGTACAAAATATTAAAAATAAGGAAATCTTGGCTCATGCCCCTTAGAGCAACAGTCCTTTGACTCACTGATGTATTTTCCATGATTAGCTTTCTAGAATAATGAAACCAACAGTCAACAGAGCATTGTTGTGTTCAGTAGCCTCCACATCCCTGTGTGTTCACATTGGAATCTTTAGAGAATGGTTGGCCTGCACACTATGATTTGGCTAAGACTAGTTTTTGTGTGGGTTCATTTTTCTTTCTTATTTTACATACCAATCCCAGTTCCCTCTCCCTCCCATCCTCCCATTCCCCCTACCAACCCCCCCATACCATCTTCCATCTACTCCCCAGGAGGGATGAGGCCTTCCATGAGAGATCATTAAAGTATGTCAAGTAATTTGGGGTAGGGCCTAGGCCCTCCCTCATGTTTCTAGGCTAAAAGAGTATCCCTCCATGGGGAATGGGCTCCTGAAGTTCGTTCATTCACTAGGGATACATCTTGGTTCCACAGCCAGAAGTCCCATAGACTGTCCAGTATTCCTAGCTAACACCCACATTAAGGGGGCCCAGTTTGGTCCTATTTGGTTACCAGTTGTCAGACTGGGGTCCATGAGTTCCCACTTGTTCAGATCAGCTGTTTCTGTGAGTTTTCCCATCGAGGTCTTGACCCCTTTGTTCATCACTGCACTCTCTCTAAAACTGGATTCCAGTAGTTTGGCTCAGTGCTTAGTTGTTGGTCTGTGCTTCTGCTTCCATCAGCTACTAGAAGGAGGCTCTAGGATGGCATTTAAGGTAGTCATTATTCTCATTATAGGAGAAGGACATTGAAGGTAGCTTTTCCACTATTGCTTAGATTCCTAATTGGGGTCATCGTTGTGGATCTCTGTATCATTCTCTAGTACCAAGTTTCTCTTTAAACCTATAATGGCTCCCTCTATTGATGTATCTCTTTTCTTGTTTTCCTTGATTCATTTCCACATTCAATCTTCCTGGTCCCTTATGTTTTCTCCCCCCTCCTCGTTTTCATACCTCCTCCCTCCTTCCCCCATGTTCCCAATTTGTTCAGGAGATCTTGTCCCTTTCCCCTTCACCAGGGGACCATGTATATGTCTCTCTTAGGATCCTCCTTGTTTCCTAGCTACTCTGGAAGTTTGGACTGTATTTTGGTTAATCATTGCTCTGGTTATAACATCCATAAATAAGTGAGTACATACCATTTTTCTCTTTTTGTGACTGAGTTACCTCACTTTCTTCTAGTTCCATCCATTTTGCCTGAGAATTTCAAAATTCCACTGTTTTTTGTTTGTTTTTTGTTTGTTTGTTTTGTTTTTCAGCAGCATAGTATTCTATTGTGTTATGTACCACATTTTCCCCATCCATTCTTCAGTTAAGGAGCATCTAGGTTGCTTATAGGTTGTGACTATTACAAATAATGCTGCTATGAACATAGGTGAGCAGATGGCCTTGTTGTATGAATGTGCCTCCTTTGGGTATATGATTAAGAGTGGAATTGCTGGATCTTAAGGCAGACTGGTTCCCAATTTCCAGAGGAACCACCATGCTGATTTCCAAAGTGGCTGTATGAGTTTGCACTCCCACCAGCAATGGAGGAGCATTTCCCTTTCTCCATATCCTCTCCAGCATAAACTGTCTTTGGTGTTTTTCATTTTAGCCATTCTGACAGGTGGAAGGTAGTATCTCAGAGTTGTTTTGATTTGCATTTCTCTAATAACCTCAATAAGGATGTTGAACAATACCTTAAGTGTTCATTTTAGATTCCTCTATTGAGAATTCTCTGTTTAGTTCTGTACCCCACTTTTTACTGGAATTATTTGGTATTTTGGTGATTAGCTCTTTAAGTTCTTTTTATATTTTGGAAATCAGCCCTCTGTCAGGTGTGGGGTTGGTGAAGATATTTTCCCATTCCCTGGGTTGCTGTTTTTTCTTGTTGACTGTGTCCTTTGCCTTACAGAAGCTTCTCAGTTTCAGGAGGTCCTATTTATTAATTGTCGATCTTAGTGTTTGTGCTATTGGAGTTATGTTCATGATGTAATCTCCTATGCCAATTTATTCAAAGGTGTCATCCACTTTCTGTGAGGTTCAGTGTAGCTGGATTTATGTTGAGGTGTTTGACCCATTTGGACTGTAATTATTGTTCATAGTGAATGATATGGATCTATCTGCAGTCTTCCACATGTCCACATCAAGTTATGCCAGCACCACTTGTTGAAGACGCTTTCTTTTTTTCCATTTTATAGTTGTGGCTTCTTTGTCAAAAGTCAGGTGTTTGTAGGTATGTGGGTTAATATTAGGGCCTTCAATTCTATTCCATTGGTCTACCTGTCTGTTTTTGTGCCAATACAAAGCTGTTCTTATTACTATAGCTCTATAGTAGGGATGGTGATGCCTCCAGAAGTCCCTCTATTGAACAGGGTTGTTCTGGGTATCCTGGATTTTTTGTTTTTCCATATAAAGTTGAGTATTGTCCTTTCAAGGTCTGTGAAGAATTGTCCTGGGATTTTAATGGGGATTGCATTGAATCTGTAGATTTTTTTTTTCACAAGATTGCCATTTTCACTATGTTGATCCTACCTATCCAAGAGCATGGAAGGTCTTTCCATTTTCTGCTTCTTCTTTAATTTCTTTCTTGAAAGACTAAAAGTTCTTGCTATACAGGTCTTTGACTTATTTGGTTAGCATTACCCCAAGATATTTTAGGTTGTTTGTGGCTATTGTAAAGAGTGATATTTCTTTGATTTCTTTCTCAGCCTCTTTACTGTCTACATATTGTAGGGCTACTGATTTCTTTGAGTTTATCTTGTATCCTGCCACTTTGTTGAAGGTGTTTGTCAGCTCTAGGAGTTCCTTGGTAGAGTTTTCCAGGTCACTTATGTAAGCTATCATATCATCTACAAATAGTGAAATCTGACTTCTTCCTTTCCAATTTATATCCCTTTGATCTCCTTTTGTTGTCTTACTGCTCTAGCAAGAACTTCAAGTACAATATTGAAGAGATATGGAGAGAGTGGACAACCTTGTCTTTTTCCTGATTTTAGAGGAATCACATTGAGTTTCTCCACATTCAGTTTGATGTTTGCTATTGGTTTACTGTATATTGCTCTTATTATGATTAGGTATGTTCCTGTTATCCCTGATCTCTCCAAGACCTTTATCATGAAGGTCTTGTTGAATTGTGTTGAAGGCCTTTTCAGCATCGAGCAAGATGTTCATGTGGTTTTTCTTTTTCAGTTTGTTTATGTGGTAGATTACATTGATGGATTTTTCATATGTTGAACAATCCCTGCATTCCTTGGATGATGCCTGCTTGGTCATGGTGGATGATTTTTCTGATGTGTTCTTGGATTTAATTTGCCAGCATTTTATTGAATATTTTTGCATCAATGTTCATGAGGGATATTGTCTGTAGTTCTCTACCTTAGTTGTGTCTTTGTGTGGTCTGGGTACCAGGTAATTGTAAACTCAAAAAAAAAAAAAAAGTTTGGCAATGATCATTCTGCTTCCACTGTGTGGTATAATTTGAGGAGTATTGGTACTAGCTCTTCTTTGAATTTCTGGTAGAATTCTTCTGCACTGAAACCATGTGTTCCTGAACTCTTTTTGGTTAGAAGACTTCTAATGACTGCTTCTATTTCATTAGTCAATTGAAATTGCTTAAATTAATTCTTGAATTAATTTTGGTAAGTCTTGAATTAATTTTGGTAAGTGATATCAATCCAGAAAATTGTCCATTTCCTTTAAATTTTCAAATTTTGTTGAGTACAGGTTTTCAAAATATGATCCGATGATTCTCTTCATTTCCTCAGTGTCTATTGTTATGTCCCCCTTTTCAGTTCTGACTTTATTCATTTGCAAGTTCTCTTATTGCCTTTTGTTGTGTTTGGATTTTGGGTTTTGGCAACATAGTTTTCTCCCTTGAAGAGTACTTCCCTTTCAAGAGCCAAAAGAAATATAACGGTGGGTGTTTTGTACATGAGTCTTCCCAATGTCAGGAAAAGGATACCTTGTAGAATATACACATTTGGAAGACACAAAAATGTTTTACAACCCTTTTGCAGATCTATCGTTTCTGTTCCATCACTTCAATATTCCAGCATTAGTGAATATTAAAGTTTAACCTGAAAGTACATGGGAGCTATATGCCAGACACAGTGCTTTCTTCCTATGTATCTCATTTAACCTCTACAACAACCCACAAGGTGGGTGACACTGAGGCCATGAGTTCCCAGGAGAGAGAGAGGAACATAGTGACCCTAATTTGTGAAGACCGTTTTAGGTTTTCATGGCTATATGGCCCTAGCAGCGTTTCCATTTTTCCATAAAGTAAGGCAGTTCTTTCCTGTGGTAAATATGTCTGACCCTGTTACATCACAAGAGACATAAAATGTTAGGGTGGGATCTGCTCTAACCCCACCTATTAATAATTGCTTCCATACCTGTGCACCAAGGCAATCGACCATATTACATCTGTTTCTATGTTTGTGCACTAAGATGAAGGATCCTAATACATTTACATCTATTTTGGTGGACAGAGGGACATCCAATCCCTGCTAAAGAAAGGGCACAGAGATGTCTTTAGACCAAAGGGGTTGGTATTAGCACATGGGGCATCCTGAACCAAGACAAACCCCAACACATTTAGAGATAATGATCCTCAGCCCTGGGACCTACTTCTCTACCAGAGAAGTCTCTAACACTGACAGGAGTCATTGCACCTTACTCTGCTCTGAGGTGATTTTTCTTTCTTTTAACTCTTTTACTGATGGAAAAATAGAACCCACCAGCCTACCTGCTATCATGATTATACCCAATTAATAAAGAAGAAAGTTGAAGTGTAGAGACCCGAAGTAAATTTTGTCACCAGGGCTAAGCAGTGTTCCTGACTTTGACCCAAATCTTCTTTAGCCTAAATCTGCATTCCCATGTCTTGTTCCACCTCTGCTATGGGTTGAATTCATTCAAGGAAGTCCTAGTACATAATGCATCAAAAGTTGATCTTATTCGGATATCATCTCTTTACCATAGTAACGATAAAATGTGGTGGTTGACTAGTTCCTACTCCAGTGAGTGGTGTCTGTATATGCTGGGTTAATTTAAACACAGAGACATGAAAGGTAGAAAGACAGTGTGAAAAAGTCCATGAGGAGACAGGCATCTTGTGTCCAGGAGAGATCTGCAATAACTCTTTGTCTCATGGCTCTCATCCTGTCCACACCTTGATTTATACTTCCACGGTACACAGGGTTAGCAACAGCTTTCTGTTGTTCAAATTGCATGACTTGTGGTCCTTTAGCGAAACAAACAGTCCCTAAGTGAAACAAAATGTCTCCTATCCTGTTCTGTTCTACTCAGGGAGAGGCCCGAAGATTAATATCATTAAAACACCCTCATTTTCTCTATTTGTTTATGACTCTAATTACAGGTTCATTTTAATTCCACCAATCACTCTGAGTCTATAAAATTCTTCAGTTTTTCCTCCCATTTAAGACGTTTTTCAACCGTGTCTCCTTTGTGTGTTTGCTACACACAAAGAATGCTGTGAGAATCATACCAAATATGCCGCCATCCCATCCAGAAGAAAATCCCCACAAGAGCCTTCACAATAGACCATGATAGAAAATTCTATTATTGTAAAAGCAAACCCAAAGGGAGACAGAATAATGACTCATTGGATTGAAAAAAGAGAGAAAAAAAAATGCCAGGGTTCTGAATTATATAGTCCTTAGCTAAAACTCAGTTTGCCACGTATGGTTTGGGCATTTGAGTCTATTGTGCAGGCTTTCTGAAAATCTGTGACATGCAGAGTCCTTTTTCTGAATGTAAAATAAGCCTGGACTCTTCTTCATTAGAAAAGGGAAGTGAAGTAAGCTTTTCAGTGTTAATTATTTTGATAATAGACATATCTCCAAAGTGACTCCTAACTTCTCTTCCTCTTTCCTGTAATTTGGAGTCAGATTGCCTGTATAAGGTTCAAATTCTAAATAACAAATAGGTTGAATGACTGAGAGGCTGCTTGTATCTTCACTCAGTGGAGAGAGGAAATAACAGCCATAATTTAGAGAGGCAGCATGGCTGAATTATTTGGGAATGTTTTGCTACTAGGAAAGGCCATCTCAGAGGAAATAGTGAGTGAAATACTCAAGCTAAATCTTAGCTTCAACCAGAAGCCATCCATCAATTCGCTCCCCCTCTGCCCATTTATACTTAACCTTTCTATTAGATAGAAGAACAAGGGGGAATCTATTAGCCAACAAAACTGAACCCTGATGAATGCTGCTGAACTAACAAGTTCCTGTAGAATCACACCAAGTTAGGTATGAAAAATAGAACCAGAATGTTATCAGCGAAAGCACAGAGATAAACTTCAAGGGAGCACTTCACTGTCTTTGGCTACTCTGCTGTGGGTTTTTTCGTCTTCCACATAATAGTTTATTTGGCACCTACCAGCAAAAGAAGAGAATGTAAAACCCAATCTGCTAACTGAAGATAGATAGATAGATAGATAGATAGATAGATAGATAGATAGATAGATAGATAGACAGACAGACAGACAGATGGAAAAACAGACAGATATAGATAGATAGATCATGGATAGATAGATATAAATAGATAGATGATGGATAGAGATAGACAGACAGACAGACAGACGGATGGACAGATGGACAGGCAGATATGAATGAAGCATCTGGATATCCAATTATGAACAAAATAAACATATTAATTCCCATAGTTTGCTTTTATTTGATTAGCAGTATTGCATTCTTAAAGTTTAAAAATTATGTAAAAACAAGTTTGAGATTGGAGGCAACTACCTTATGGATGTGACTCAGTGACTAGAAGTGTCATCCCATTTCTGTTAAAGTAAATATAATATTTGCTGTCATACCATCAAACACTCAAAAGTCAGTCACTGTTGTTGCAAATGCTCAGTTTTGAAAAACACTGTCCATCGAATCTCCACTGTTGACTATGACATCTCTGCATGACTAACTGATTAAGAGGTCAGCATTTCTCATGGACTTTTCCCCCACTGATGAAGTTTTGTAGACACCTCTTGTTTATTTCACAGAAATCTGTCATGCTAAAATGCAAGGCATAATGACTCCACTAGAAGGTGCCACTTCCTAGTGCCATCTCTTGCTTTCTGTGGTGATTCTGCTAGGAGTCCATGAGGCCTACCATCGCCTTCTTGTACTTGACACTGCAATACAGGAAACAGCAGAGGGGCTTCAAGGTTTAATGAGAACAATACAAGCTACAACGCTCAGTCTACCAACTATCTCTGAGTGGGATCCTGTATCTTAAGAGGTCAATCTTATAATTAAACACGAGGTTCTGTGCTTGGGTTTCTCAGTGCCAACGCTTCCCGTTACACTCATAAACTTAATCATTTTCATGGAATAATATCTGTCAGTTTGGAATTCTAGAGCAAACCATCAAAGACTGGAGGACCAATAAACATCAGAAACTTGCTTGCTTCCCATGGTTCTGCAATCTGCTGGAATGCTTTGGCTCTGCTGAGAACCCTCAATGGGTTAAAGATGAATAACTTCTAACTATGTCTTCCCATAGCATAGAGAAGGAAGGAGAGGCCTTTGGAATCCGTTCTATAAGGACAATTTATTGGTTATTGAGTCTATAATAAAATATCTGAGAATAGACATTAAAGCAAGTAATTATTTTCACTTTGCTAGGAATCGAGGAGCTCAAGATCAAGGCAACAGAAAGGTTAGCTGGCCACTGATAGAATACTTTTGCCCAAGATGGCAGTTTAATGCTAGATGCATTGGAAAACAAATGTTTTATCCTTCTGTGGTGGAAAGATGACAGAGAAGGACCAACTTCTCTTTGGACTCCTGTTAGTGTGGCTCCTAATCATGAAGGAGGAGCCTTAACTGCCTTTTGTCTCTCAAAGGCTTTACCTCATAATATTAGGATAGTAACAATCCCCAAATTTTGGTAGAGACATATTCATAGCAGACATTAAATCTATTCATGAGGGTTATATCTTCATGACCAAGTTGTTTTTCAAAGGCCTCATGTCCTAACAACAGAAGAGTTATATCAACATATGGATCCCAGGGTACACATGCTCCATCAAGGTATAAGTCATAGGTAGTTCTGCTTTACCTGTTGAGAATAAACTATAAACAGGATAGAACAATTCTACCCTCCTAAAATGGACTTTGTTTCAGGGATTGACATTTACCTCAAAATAACTAACTGGGAATGGCATTCAGTTTCATCTATATGTTGAGCTAAAGACCAGTGACCACTCCCCCCCCCCATTCCTTATATCCAGCACCTTATCCCAAGCATTAATTTATGACAATCAATCAAATTATTTCCTTCCTAGACAATGAATGACTTTACCTCCACTGGTCCCTAGTGTCTTTTTCTGCTAGTAAAATTTCCTTAGAAACCAGACTGGCTATAGGCAATCTTCAATCTGTGCCTGCCAGCACTTTAGGTTTAAACAGTTTTCTTAAGTGTTCTGTGTCTCAATTCCCTCATCTGTGATATGGAGATAATAATAACACCTACTTCACAGAGTTCTAATGACATTGACACTGGAACATGGTTGTTAATGGGATAAGGGATGAAGCTTTGTTAGTCCCTATGTGTCTGTAGTCCTCTTAACATTTTACAATTATTAAACCATTCGAGTTTCCAACAGCTGTATCAGAAAAACACAGGGAAGATGAATAACAAAACAGCCAGAAATAATTGACAAAAAAATCTGTACTCAAATGCAGACATTCTAGACCCCAAACCAATAGTTTTTCAAAATGGGAACTCCCTAGAGGCAGATTCTCAGGAGCTTGACATGTTTTGTTTTACTTTGATTTGTTTTGTTTTTCCAGAGTTTAATGAGCTTTTATGCTAATTTTCAGAGTGCCAAGAAACAAATAAAACAATGTCATTACCACTGACCCAACAGTAGTTTTCAGATCTTGGTTCCTTACAGAAATAAGTTATAGGCTCTCATTCCCCGATCCTCTTCTGCATTCTGGATTCTAACCTGCCCTTCAAACTTTGAAGTCTGTAAAATTCCATCCATGCTATAGAATTGTAAATAAGATTTTTGAAGCTGGACTTGGTAGTACTCTCCAGTAATCCCAGCAAATGGGAAGTAGAAACAGAGTTTCAGGAGTTCGAGGTCATCCTCTGCCTCATAGTCAACTCAAAGCTAACTCGGATTACACCAAGACCCCATCTCAAAAAAAAAAAAAAAAAAAAGTAATTAAGTAAGTGTATGTGGGGGGGGGGGGAGAGGGAGGATTTATAAATCTGATGGGCTAGCCTACCTGTGGTGATATTATGTCATATGGGAGAAGAGGTCTTATAGACATAATTAAAATACCAAATCAGTCTAATTAAAAGAGAAAGTGTTCCATCATGTGGCCTATGAAAGAGTTCATGGTTATTCAAAATGAGAGACATTTTACTGGTCTCAAAAGAACAAATGGCCATGTGATAGACAGCCACATGAGACCAAAGACACTGAGTGGGCTCCATCAACTCACAATGGCTTCTGGCTGGTTTTAAGGATGAAAACTAAATTTCAACAGAAACAGAGGGTTTAGAAGAGAACACTCAAATCCAGAAGAGAGACTGTAGAAGCCCCTTGATCCATGCTCAACTTTAGATCAACAAAACTGTTGGACAGGAAATGTACATAATTACACTCTATTAATTCGTGATCCTTTCTTACATAGCAATATAAAACTCCCATGCTAAACTTGCATTATTAATTCTTGAATATATTAGAGATTTACTATGGTAATTCAGTTGCATCTGGCTATTTTTTTTTAAAATGAGATAATAACATAGGTATCACTGGTTTTTATTCAAATGAAGAGCTAATTCCTTATAAACTCATCAGGGGAGCCTAGGTTCCTCAAACCTAGTTTCACTCTATCTCATGTCATAGGGAAAACATGTCAAATGTAGCCTTGACATTTGAACCAGGGAACTTTCAGTTCTCTGCCAACTCTTCTTTTCCATGTAAGGTGAACTCTTCCTGATGAATTTCTATCTGGAATGAAGCTATCAATTGAGCCAAAGAAAAACTATTGAATAATCTACATGTTTAGGTCAGTATACTGGCACCATGACGTCCTATGTTAAAGGCCCATGAGGCCAAGCTACATGGTGAGTTAGATTCTTATTATGCCCTGTACTACATGAAACTAGAACTCCAAGCCATTTGTAGAGTCAGTGGAGTGAGAGATAAAAATTTGGACACATAACATTACTCCATAGCTTGGCTTCCAGATAAAGGCTCCATTTTGTTTTAGGTATGCTCCAGCCCTTTATTTCTCATTCTGAGTCCAACAGGAAAACTTCTCATGACTCTGATCTCTTTTATGAGTGAAGTCCACTTGAGATAATTTATCTTATGATTAACGCAAAGGCAACTGATTAGGGGCGATTGAGGGTTTTGGTAATCTCTTCTCCATCTTTTAGCTAAGATCAAGGGTAGGGATTTTAGTTGCACATGTCAATCATTTTCTCTTTTGCAATTAAACACCATGATGAGACAACACTATCTGGAGAGAGGAATCAGTTTGAATCCTAGGTATACTACCTTCTGGGTGGGCAACCTTTACTTTTCTGCCCATTATATGGATGTGATCTCACTGTGTCTTATGTGCGTTATCTCAGGCAATGGACATTCTTAGAACAGTGTTTCAAATGTGGTCATTGCCCACGTGTGGTAGCCAGATTTTCTTAGGCTTCCATGCCTAAAAACTTGAATTGAAAAACACATACGTGGAGAATCAATTTGTCAAGGGCTTCTGCTGTGATTTTTTTTTTTTTTTTTTTTTTGCTTGTAAACTCAACTAGGGTATACATTTCAGTTGCACTCCAGGTCAACTTTAAAAAGAAATATTGTGCCTCTCAAGTTCCACTGATGTTTAAGTGGGAGAATAACAAAACAAGTGCTTAAGTAATGCAAGCCAGTGATTTCAGGTGACACTCAAAGGAGGTTAACACACCAGTATCTCCACACACAGCGTTGTTCTTATTGAAGATCATAGGTGCATATGTTCATAAATGCTGAGGGTGGAGAGTGGCACTGACGTGATCAAAACAAGATCTGATCATCATTTCCCCCTAAACTGTATGCTCTAGTTTCTCTAAAATTGGACTAAGGTTCTTAAAATTCTATAAACAGAAGCATCAACTTATGTGACTCAAATTGAATGTGATGGCTTGTAGACTCATGATGGTGTGTTAATGGAGTTCCAAGATGACCTAGGGTGATACTTTAAAAAGATATTTAACCCCTAAGAACACACAACTTTCCGGTGCTTGGTGTCCAAATACCAGCCTTACCTAACAATGTGTCAAACACTATTTCCATCTGGCTCAAGCATTTTCTTAAGAATTGATGGGAGTGGGTATCTGATTTATGTTAAGGAGTAGATCATCCATCTACATTGACAGCAATAGGATTAAGGATGAGTCTCTCTCTCTCTCTCTCTCTCTCTGTCTTCAAGACAGGGTTTCTCTGTATTGCTTTGGAGCCTGTCTTGGAACTTGCTCTGTAGACCAGGCTTACCTCGAATAACTCTGAGATCGACTTGCCTCTGTCATCCCTCCAGCCCCCCACCACCACACCGAGTACTGGGATTAAAGGTGTGAGCCCCCAATGCAAGCATGCATTTCTTAAGGGAAATAACTTTTATAGGAATAATGTATAAATGACAACCGTCTCTAAATCATGATTTTTTTAAAAGCCTTGGGACTTCCAGCATATTTAAGGAAGGCCTACAAACTACCTCCAGGAGGTTATGTCTATTGAGCACATGAGATGAAGTAAGCACAGTTTATCACTATAAGGAACTATAGCTCTGTGACTTGATGCTGTGTATATGTTCTCCTGTGGTTAGTAATTGACACTGGTACTATCTAAAGAAATGAGGCCTACTTGGACCACACCTGTCAATTACCCAGTGATGCTCCACTTCTTTTAAGTTGGGATGTGTGTTCTACACACTGAGTGAGCTCACCAGTGGCTCATGGGTAGAATGAGCTCAAGATGTGACTTATGTTAAGCAGAACACAAAGGCGATGATTCAGTCTCAATTCAGCTGCTGCCAACACTTCAGCTATGACTCAAAGGGACTTCCCTGTCTGGAAAGGTGTGTGCCTAAAAGTAGGTGGTGGTTGTTACGGAAATATCATGGGGGAATTAAGGAGATATTTAGATCTGGATTTCTGAAGTACTGGATGATTTCCTCCTAACATTCTTTTATCAAGGATGAATGGCTTTGCCAAAACAGAACCTCAGTTATAGTTAGTAGGATAAAACAATTTGTGGTTGAAGAATATGTGCTTCTAACTTCTAAGCAAGTGGCTTGCATGCATTCCTGAAATTAAATACAAGGCCTTTTTAAAACTTGGAGCCACACTACGATGCTGAGTAATAAGATAAACATTATCCTTTGGAAGTTCATTCTTGAGGGAAAACTTAAAACCTTGCTCACCAGGGCTCTGAATTATCTGTAATTCAGTGGATACAGTGCTGTCAATCCTGAGCAACAATATCAAAGGAAGTCTGCATCTCACGGGTCATACTTTCAAATCTGGCACCTGTTTGCCCTCACTGGAACTTAAGGTCCATGGAGTTAGAGATGGAGTATTTCGTTCATCAAAGAGCTATTTATGCATATTGCCTCATTTAATCCTTTGAACTATTCAGTAAATACATACTAGGCTCATTCCCATCCTGCAGGCAGAGAAACTTCCTGGATCACAGACATCAATACCTTGTCTAAGATGACGCAGGTGGAGAATAAGCAAGCCAATCACACTGCCTCCTTCCCACTCTCAGCACTGCTTCCCATTGGATGAATCAAAAGCAGCAAGTTGCCTAATTTAAATCACCACACTCATAGTCAACCAACCTAGTTAAGTCATCCTTTCCATAAATTAAAATGGGCAAGGAAGAGAATTCTGGAATTATCATCCAGAGTCTCTCCAGTGTCCTGACATCACTCCAGTACTGACTACAAACCAGCTCTTTAATTCCTCACCACCTTGCATCACACTGAATGATTCTTTTTACTGTAGTTTTATTTCTTGAAATTATAATATAATTACATCATTCCCCCAACCATTCCCTTTCATCTCACCAACCCTCCACCTTCTTCTGACCCCAGGAGACAACAATTGCTGCCATTTATTCACCATTCATTTCACGGCAGCAGTGGACAAGAGTGTCCCCACACTACCGTGTGAAATCTAACTGCAACTCTACAGAAGGCACATTTCTGCCCCATCTGAAAGTTACTGACATTTGGAATTGGAACTTGAGCTAAGATCTATATGACTTCACAATACAACGTCCCTTTGTGTATTTTGTGTTTCAAGTGTCGCAGTACATGCTAACAGAATGAATTCACACTAGCGTATGAGTTCAAGGAAGTATCTTTGTAGTTCCCAAGTCTAAGTAAGGATGCTTATTTATCCACAGGATGATAACAATAATCACAATATCAATATTTTTATTATCTAGCTCACTATCCTTTCTACAAGATTATTACAAGAAAAAGTAGTCACTCTTAAAGTTCATAGTGTTTACTAGCTCTATCTATCATCTCGCATGTGCTACAAAATAAAACAAATACAAATTACAATGCCCAAGGCTGAAATTAAATCTACAATTAAAATAGATTTTTCTATTGATTATTTCACTGCAGAACTGTGGGTAAATGTCAGCAGACTTGGACAGTTTCTGTAGTCAGTTAGACTGCTGAAGTAAAAAGACTGCACATTAAGTGGGTCTGAACACTATATTAGTCGTTACTCTCCTGGAGGCTGGGAAAGCCAAGATCTCGGTGATGATAGATTTGGGTCTTGGTGAGAGCATAAGGTCACCTTCTTGCTGTGTCTTTACCTGACCAAAGCAGAAAAGAAGCCATTATGGCACCTTGTCTTTCAATAAAGTCATAAAATTCAGCAAGGAGACCCCACAATTGTTACTATTCCCCTTGACGGGGACCTTCCTCTTGGCTCAGACAGGATTTGTGGGTAGGCACAAAGACACTCTTGCATTGCTATTTCCTAGCGGCTTTTGTCATCCTCAGCTTCTGGCATCAGCCAGTGGTGGCTGAAGACAGCTGTGTGCAGCAGAAGGTGGGATTTTCTAGAGTTGCAGGTCACAAGCTTGCCTTACATTCTGAGACCAGTATTGTAGTATGGAGGTCTAGGAAGCCGGTATTCTCTAGCCCTGATACCAGCTAGTACGGTACTCCTTAGACCTGAGGTGTCTGAAATCCTTGGCTCCCTTTTCCTTGTTCTGAAGTTTTTACTTTTACTCCCTTTCAATTACATGTATGCATGTGTATTTGTGGGTGGGTGAGTATAGATGCCAGCAGAGTCTAAAGAGGTGGTCAGATCTAGGATGCAGTTCCATCTGATGCAGATGATGGGATCTGAACTCAGGCCCTCTGCATGAATACTGCATGCTCCTAACTGAGCCACCTCTAGCTCCAAACCCTTAGTTAGCTCTTGGTCTGACCACTCTCTAGAACTCTAGAAACTGTAGTTTCTCTTTTGGGGTTCTTTCCACCCTTCTATCCTTCCTCAATTTCAGTCCTTCCTCCTCCCCCTCCTTCTCTTTAACTCTGCCACTCCTCACTGCTTTGCTTTGGGATTCTTCAGCTTCCTCTTACTACTACTGCAGCTGTCACTCACTGCTGCCACCACTGGGTGGAATGCTCCCACTTCTGTTGCTGCTCAGATCTCACCATGACCGCTACCTCTCGTCAAGATTTGTGGTGCGAAAATGTTTGGCACAGGTTGTTTGAAGCAGTTGCAGCTGGACCACACTGCAGATATCAACACCATGCTTTGTCAGCAAGCAGCTGTAGTTGTCATGTAGCTTTGTCAAGGTATCCTAGAAGCAGTCACAGCAGCAACGCCAGCATGCTGACAGTTTGGCTGCTAGCCTGATAGTCTTCTACTCAAGGCAGGCAGGACCTGTTAACTAGGGAGTCAAGTGGTCCTATCTACCAGCATTGTAGCTTATTACAGGATAGGCAAACATCGGAATAATAGTGTATTGTGAGCGCTTCACTACTGACCAACTCCCCAGTGAGATGCATTCCCTGATCCTATCTCCTAATCTTTCTTAAAGACCCACCTCCTAATATCATCAAATTTGGAGTATATGGCTTTAATATGTACCCTTTGAGCGCAAACATAGCTCTTTCACTGAAGCTCTGAGTAGAAGCCTAATTTTCCTACTTCATAACCATGTACGCAGAGGTTACATAGTACTGTGAAGATTATCTTTTGTTTAGTTTTCAGCACTCCTATACATATCATAAATTATTTGTCACAGCCCAAGTGAGCTTGAGATCTCTGATCCACTGCCTCTCTAACTGAGCAAAGTCAAATGTTTTCACTACATGACTGACTAAGGTTGAACTAGGTATCTTTATTTCTTGTCCCTATATCCAACTATCCTTAGCCCATTTCAACACTTCAGACAAAAAAAAAAAAAAAAAAAAAAAATACAGAGCCCTGGAAAGAGTGAGTTTATCCTATTAATTTTCTCCTAAAATTGATTGAAGATTGTTGATCACATTAAGAATTCTGAACACAGGAAATGGGAAGAAACTTAAGGGAAAAAGCTCACTCTTGCACCTCCCCCCTCCCCCGTTTCCATCCCATCGGCCAGCCAGCTCTGCTATGATAGTGACCTTAGCAGGAGTTGTGGGATTCCCCTGGGGTGGAGGGTACACTGGAAAAGGGAATGCAGTAGGCAGTATTTGTTTAACAGCTTGACTATGCATAAGTCTTGTAGAAATCAATGACAGATTAGTATGTCTTAGCTCATCTCAATGGCATAAAATTTCACCCACAAGACAAAATCAGCAAAAACGACAATTTAATTTTCAGGGTAAAAGACTAGATTGAGAAGGAAAACGGGGATAAAAAAATCTATCAAAAACAAATAAACAAACCCTGAGTGCTGATGCTGAGTAAATGGAAGATCTAGTATTTTAACACCAAAACGATGTAGGTGGGAGCAGGAAAAACAATTATTATCAAGACATGCCTATGACCCCATCTGATGCTGAATCCCTGCCAGAGACAGAATGGAAAATTCTAGCATGAGAATGGGAAAAGAGAGAAGGCCATATTTTTGTAAACCCCTTTCCTCGAGAGCCTTCCTAATGTAATGTGGGAGGAAGGGGCAAGCACATGAGAAGGGAATAGAATAGTAACAGAAATTCAGTCATGAAAACTCTCAGTGTCTCTATATATTCCTCTGATGTTCAGAGACTACGCAAAGCCTAGGGATCCCCAGGGAATAAAGGGCACGGGGCACAAAAAGGAGGAAAAATAAGACATGGCCATTTCAGAGCTTATAAAATAAATGATCTGAGAATTGACCAGTGCTTTTGTTAATACATATTTCTAGGACTTAAACTAGGGTTAAGAAGAAACAAAAAGTAGTCCTAGGACTGAGACAGCTCTTTGGTAATGTGCTTGTTGCACTTACATGGAGATGTGAGCTTCGATCCTTAGAACCCACAGGAAAGTGGGAAGCAGAAGTGTGCAACTGCTATTCTAGTGCTCTTCTGACTGGATGGGAGGTCAAGTCCACCCAATCCCAGAAGGCTGTCTGGGTATCCTTTAGCTCAGACAAGTTCACACATAAAATAACCATCATCCCAGCCAGTCTAAAGTGAATGAATCTGTTTACTATTGAATAGACAGAGATGGGCACTGTGTAACTTCTTGCAAATAAAGAAGATAAGAGTCATGTTTGTTCAGCATTGTCTGTAGTAATCTTTGTTGTATCCCGCAATTCCTTGTCAGAGCACCAGAACACACACAACTATGGTTTGGATTCATCCCACAAAAGCATATGCGTTGGAAAGGTCATCCTTACATTATCATATGAGATTGCATTTAGAGGTGAGGCTCTTGAGAAGTCACTGGTACTAGCTGAAGCCATGAGAATAGGCTCCCATAGTGGTATTACTACCCTTAAGAAGAGAGAAAGCTAAGCAGGCACATTTGGTCCATCTCAACCCATAATGTCTCACAGCATGTCATGATGCAACAGGAGGCCCTCAGCAGATGCTGGCATTGTGCTCTTGGGCTGTTCAGGTACAAGAACATGAGCTAAATAAACCTGTATTCTTTACACATGACTCTGGGTTGAGAATACTGTAGGAACAGGAATAAGGCATATCCCAGAAAGGTCAAGGCCAAGTCCTTACCTATTTCATCCTTTAAGACACCTCTCCCTCAGCCATTGTTAGGTGCTCCATGTGCACTAGACCTCACCCTGCTGCAGAGCAGACACAGTGGACCTCCCTCCTCTTCCTTCTCCTCTGTCTGTGTCTAGGGATTCTCCTGCTTTGCCATTTATTTTCAAATCTGCCTATATACACTGAGTGAGATATTGGAAGCAATGAATTTGCTGACATTGTATATGTCCGAAAATATTACTGCACTCTCAGACTTGTTTTGGAGTTTGACTGCGACTGTGCTTTTCCTCGAGACAGCACACGTGTGGAGGTCACTGGACAATCCTCAGCTGTCAATCCATGCCTCCCACCTTCTTTGAGACAGGACCTCTCATCACTCACCACTCTCGACCTCTCCTGCAAACTTTCTAAGATTCCCATTTCTGCCTCCCACATCCTCACAGGAGCACAAACATTGGAGACACCTGTAATACTGCATCCAGGTTGCACATGTGTTCTGAGGATCACAACTTTAGCCACTGATCCATCAGCTCAGCCACCAGAATCCTTCTGATTCATTCAACTGGGAATGGGGCAGGTACTTCTGATGTGGAAATCTGTATCCTACAACTAAAAGAAGCTATTTGCTATCCTTTAAAATCTAATCACACAATTGACATCACACCTATTCCATTTTGAGACCCTATAGATGAGACCCCATAATCCACCCAGTTAGGATCAAAAGCTGGGTATGTGAGTGTGACAAGGGGTCCCAGTGGGACATCTTAGAGGCTGCCAGCTATAAATTTTCTAGAAACAAGCAAGCATTATTATTATGTTTCTCCATTTGCTTGGGACAAAAGCAATTTGGCAATGCCTGGCAGCCCATGGGGTTGTGGGTATGATGTAGAGAATTTTCTAGAGGGCTTCTAAGAAGGAGTTTTGTTGAGAAAAACACTTGATTTTCTCTTCTATATATGAGTCTAGGATACCTTTTTGACAGGAAATGAAAACCTCCAAACTCGTGTTCTTATAAAATAAAAGTCTACAAACATGGCGATGCTATGGAAAATAGTTTCTTCTATAAAAACTGTAAGGATGACTTTACATGCAAAAGGAATTTGTAAGAAAAATTGGTAATAGAAAAATTAACCTAAAATTAAAATAATTAATCATTTCATTAATTTGAACAAAATATTCATTTTCTCCATGCTAAGGTGCATACGGATAAAAGATTATCTGTGCAAAATGAATCAAATCAATGGATAAAGATTTCTCTTACTTTCTCAATGAGCATTCATTTTAAATGTGAAAATCTGCTACCTCATTTCTTCAAGAAAAGCTCACAAACTCAGTATTAGAAGAGAAGTACTTGAGCCAGTTTCTATGAGTCTATCACTTCCAATGAGGATGAAAAAATAGGGGAATTATTCTCTACTTAACACAATCTAGTTAGTTAATTGGGTTTTTCTCGCTTTTGAATTGATTGCGGCAACAACAGCGTAGCTAACTTTCTTTGCCATGTTTTCCATGTGACAGACTAATTACTAAAATCTCCCAACTCTGAACATGATGTATTTGGAGGCTCTGGCTTCAAATGGATAATTGAACAGCTGCTCTTGCTGCCAGTTCTCTGTGTGTGTTTCATAAACGTGTTGTATCTCATATTAGTCTTCTCAAAAAATATTGCAAGTTGGCATTGATTGTTAGGTACAATATGTGAGCAATTTGGAGCTGAGTCAAAGGTGAGCAAACGTGACATTTTCTCTAAACGACTTAGAAATTGGTGGGGCATTTGTGGCACACCTTCAGCACCCAAAGCCAAGATTCTGCAGTCAAATTCAATATCAACTCAAATCTGAACAAACTGAGCAAGCAGTCCCAGAAACAAAGGATGTTGGCCAAGATATTGAAGTTAACAAACAACCCATATTGTTTTCATAAAATGTCTTATTATTCATTAGTGTATTATCAAAACACTGTTGGGATCCACCTAAAAGGAGTAACATCGAATGTTTAAAAGAGGAGATCCTTTTCTCACCCCTAATGTGTGTCTGCAACCACAGTAGTGCAATGGAAAGGAAAGCACTGCTATAAATTTCAATTCTATTCCTTTAGGCTGAAACCTGAAGAACACAAGTCATTTTGTATGCAGGATACTGCTACTGTCTAGTATAGTACTTGGAAAGCAACTGGCACTCAAAAGACAGGCACTGGCTTGATCAGGTAATCAATAAATGAACAAACAATTAAATCTATAAATGAAGAAGATACACGGTACAGAGTACTAATGGAGAGTGGAGACAAACCTATGGTTTTGTGAGATTAAAAATTAGGAGCATTTAGTTTTATAAGGGGAAAACAAAAGTGACATTAGCAGAGACATCTACTTGAGACAATGTCCTTCCCTGCTTTGCCCAAAGAATCATTAAGTTCTGTCTGTTTACTGTCTCATGAGTTTATCATGTCATGGACACATACAGATGATGTTGTATAATTTTTCAAAGCAAGAAACCTAGAGCCAAGCACTTGGGCTTGGGTGAAATCTTGTCCTGTGGGCACAACCTTTGTATTTAATTTTTTGGCACTAACTGCTCAAAATACTACACAGAGTTGTTAAATGTGCACAATTCTATAAGAAAATAAGAGTTAAAGAATCATGCCTTTAAAATATGCTATATATTTTTCATGAAATAAAATTGCAAGTCCATCCCTTATGCTATAACCTCTGCTTTAAGGAGAACTCTGCTCCAGTGAAACTGAAGAATGTGTGTATCTGGGCTTGAGTCAGAGGGGCCAGCTTCTCTGTGTATCTCCCACATAACCCTTTTAGGTTGGTGCATTTACTGCAGATATCCTATTTCTGTGTCAACATTGTATATTAGATATACAGATAACATGGTTATTATTTTATTTGTTTGTTTGTTTAAGGCACGGTTTCTCTCTGTAGGCCTGGCAGTCCTAGAACTCACTCTGTGGACCAGGCTGGCCTCAAACTCAGAGATCCATCTGTCTCTGATTCTCAAATGCTGGGACTAATGGCATGTGCCACCACTACCCACTCAATAACTTGCTTCCTTATCACTAGTCTTTTTAAAACCAAAGGCACTCGACTACTATCACAACTTATTCATGACTCTGATAATGAGACCTTAGGTCTTAACCTTACACGTGTCCTGGAAGACAAGACATTAGAAGGTTTTCAGAATGAGGAATATAAACAATTTTTAGCTGGAAAGTAAAACAAAACGGTTATTTAAAACAATCCTAAATGTATAGATGTTCCAACAAAGAGAGATCAGGCCTGATTTCCATTGTAACATTTACTCTGAGGGGAACCTACTACCATCTAAGACCAATAGATGATGGCCTATAGACAATGCTAGACATTCTACAAAACTGCCCAGTTGAGCTCTCAGCCAACAGCAAGAACAGTGAGTAGCTACATGAGCCATCCCAGCTGTCTAGTTCTGTAAAGTATTCTGATGGCTAGCATCTGACCAATCCTATAAGAAAACATGTAAGTAAAAGTGGACCAGCTGAGCCTTTCCCATAAGCAATGAAAAAGGAAATGCAGTGGTGGTTTTAAACCACTTGGCCTTTATGCAATTTTAAACAAAGTGGTTACAAATGGACCAATAAACAAAGAAAAGGACTTTGGATGAAGTGAAGAAGAAAGATGAACTTAATAAACACTGCTTCTGGTACCAGACAGGCAGAAGGCATGGTATCCTAGGATCCAGGCATCAGAGGGGATTCAGTTGCTTCTGCTCAGTTCTTCAAGTCAAAAGATGAATCAAGGAAAGAAAAAAGTGAAAATCCTGCTACTTTTTGTCTCGCTGAAGTCCAGGTTTCAAGCATCCAGGCTTTCCCCCACTGTCAGCAACTTTAGCAGCCAAAAAATAGAGTATTATGGCTAACCATCCCAAAGTTGCTATGGCCCTTATAATGCTACATAAGAAACCATCATGAAACCTCAGCAGCCCCGAACAATCACCATGCATGCAGCAAGAGATCTCTCTGAGTCATCTGGGAGGCATGGCTAGCTGTAGCTAAAATTGCTTGTGTATCTAGGGAGGGGCTGCTACCTGCACCATCTATAATAAAATGTCTGTATCTGTCTTCTCACTAGCTAGATTCTATCTGGTTGGATAACATCCATCAAGTTGTCCTAGCTATACTCTTGTAGTCAATACACAAGAGAAAATGAGACACCTTAAAGGTCTTGGGGCTGAGGCTCAAAACTAGAGTATCTCTATGCCTACTATATTCTGGAAGACAAACCCAAAATCAAGCAATAAGGAAACTTCTAGTTCATTGCTTCAGCGAGAGTAACTGCTGATTCACATAGTAATGGTCATGGGCATATGAGAGTTTAAAAGGCTGAAGCCATCAGGAATTTCCCTCTCTCCCTCACCCAGACTGCACAGAGCGGTAGTGGAAACATAAAATGTATCCTAATTTTCAAAATGAGACTTAAGTCAATTACAGGAAACCAACTATAAAAATAAAGCCGACATGCACAACAAAGCCCATGCGTCTGTGAGAATAGGAAGGTATACTTAATGAGGGTTCTAGAATTTTCATCAAATAATTTTATCAGTTCTGAACTTAGCTTATTTCAGTGACTCGGTACTGAAATGAGATGAAAGCAAAAATATGGCTATACATGTTTACAGAAAAGAATAGCCACCAGGCATTGGTGGTGAACACATTTAATCCCAGTACTCAGGAAGCAGAGACAGTCGGATCTCTGTGAGTTCAAGGCCAGCCTGGTCTACAGAGCTAGTACAGGCTCCAAAAGTCACAAAGAAACCTTGTCTCAAGAAAGAAAGAAAGAAAGAAAGAAAGAAAGAAAGAAAGGAAGGAAGGAAGGAAGGAAGGAAGGAAGGAAGGAAGGAAGGAAGGAAGGAAGGAAGAAAGAAAGAAAGAAAGAAAGAAAGAAAGAAAGGATAGCCATAGATGGCTTCCTCTTACCACCTAATTATCGATTCCTTTAGTATGTATGTTTAATTAATTTTTTGAGAATTTCATAGGATTATTTTGATCATATTCATCACCCACTTCTCCCCCACTTGAGTATAGGCCCATCTACTGATAGGTGGTCAACCTACCAGAGTCCATATCTTTAAATAAAACTGACTCTTAAAACCATTAATCATCAATACTTCCTCAGTTAGGGGGTGAGGGTTTATGAATCCTTTCATCTCCCTGCTAGATTTCTGACTGCACTGTTATTATGTAGGTCTTGTGTGGGCAAGTACAGCTGCTTTGAGTTCACAAGTACAGCAGTCCTATCTTGTGCAAAAAACACTGTTTTGTCCCAGTTCTACAGACCTCTGTCTTACAATTTTCCTGTCACCCTCTACCTCTTACTTTCTAAACATGTCAGCTACAATGGTGAAATTAACTGACCCAAGCTTTAAATAACTATAAGAAATGGGATTCTTCATTTACCTTCCAGGCCTTCTAGAGGCCTAAGTCCACAGCTCAAGATGAGCACCATGTTTCAAGGAGAGGAAGCAAGTTGGCATCCAACATTCCTTGAGGTGAAGGTTGTGAAACCTCTGGAGGCAAGAGAAGGGTGGAACTCCCTACAAGGAGAGGATGGCTCCCTGTAGATCCTACACAGCATCTGCAGTGGTTTGAATGAGAATAGATCCAAAAAGGCTCATATATTTGAATACCTGCTCCAGTTAGGGGAACTATTTGGGAAAGTTTGGGAAGCATAGCTTTCGTGGAAGAGGTGAATTGCTATGCATAGCCTTTGAAGTTTTCAAAAGACTCATGCTATTCCCAGGGTCTCACTCTTTGCCTGCTACTTGTGGATCGACATGCAAACTGGAAGCTGTCCCTGCTGCCCTGGCTTTATTCTGCTCTCATGGACTCTAATCCCCTCAAACTATAAGCCCCAAACTGAGCACTTTATTGTATAAGTTGCCTCCAATATTGTGTCATATCACAGCAATAGAAAAGAATCTAAGATAACACCATCACTACTGCTATGACAAAAAAAGAGTCAGAATACTTTGAGGTCACGTTATCCCTCTGTGACATTAAGCATATTTAACCTTATTAGGAGACACAATAACCCCAAAGGTACAACAGTGGTATATGTACCTTGGTTGTAACTAACAACTCTCCATTTGGACATAAGGCCTACTCAACTAGAGGAAACCCATGAAATAATGCCTGGTACTAGCCAAATACTTGGAGCTAGTGAAGTCACAGATCTTGGAGGGGAACCCACAACTGCCTCTTTAGTAAACCAACACAATCCCTAACTACATTCTAAACATGTGCCTTTATACCCACAGATAAGCAGAATTCTCACCCCTCATTTAAAAAAATAAACAAAAACAAACAAAAAACATCTCATCGCAATAGACAGAGGCCAAAACTATAACCAATCACAATGCAGACAGCAAGTGATTATGTGGTTCCCAGTCCCAACTCCCACACCTACAACAAAAAGCACCAAAGAATCAGGGATCATTGTAGTAGAGGGAAGGAAGTTATGATAGGAGCCAGAGAAACAAGATGTTTGTTGTGAGATTGTGTCTCTTAGAAATGTCAGAGAAGCTATGCTCATCAAGTCTTATCAACATAGCTGCCTAAGCAAGACGTAAGCAATGCAAAACCAACGGACATACTACCATGGAAGGATAGGCAACTAGGGAATGCGAGAGCATAAGAAACAGTCTTCCTTAGGCAAGGGCCCCCAAATGGTTGCCTAATATCAAGTGGTCAGCCCTGAAATCATATACACAGAGGTAACATTATACAGATTGTGAATATGTATGTATACACAGGCCGGGTCCCCTGCACCAGCTCTTCTGAGTCTATGGAATGGCTGTCAGATCGGTGTCTTTGTGACTCCTAACAATTAAAGAAAAGGAGGCCGTGGGGCATGGGTATTATTAAGATTAAACCATTATTTTAAGGTTCTCACACATGACTGAGCACCAGGCATCAATCTCCCTGGAACAGATTTCATGGGTGGATTGGGGGGCGAGTGGGGATGGAAATGAGAAGGACCAGGTGTATGAGGTGGCTTGAAGGAAAGAGTACCAGGAGAGATGACTGGAACTGGTGGGAATCTGGAGGTGAGGTAGAAACCTAGTACAGTGGAAACTCCCAGGGATCTATGAGGGTGAGCCTAGCAAAGTCTCCTAGTAATGGGATCCGGGACCTGAACCCACCATCTTCTGTAACCGAGCATGTCTTCCAGTAGTGGGACTGGGACTTTCCACCCACGACCTGTTCTGCCTTTATGGTGTGCTGGGGTAAAGGAGGCATAGAGATTGTGGGAGTGGCCAACCAATGACTGCTCCAGCTTGAGAGCCACGCTGTCTTGAGGGAGCTCATGCCTGACATTGCCTACATGGCCAAAAATCAGAGGCAGGGGAGCTCAGAGACCCAGGATAGGTCCAATCAGACCTGCCCAAAAAAAAGTCAACGCAACGATACTCACAGAGCAGAGCCTAGCATAATCATCATCAGAGAGTCTAAATTAAAAGTCTCTACTGGGTCTCTCCCTTTGGAGAGTGTGGAATCCTACAGAAAAGGGGGAGAGAAGAGTATAGAAGTCAGAGGAGATGGAGGATACCAGAACATGGCCCACAGAATGAACTAAGCAGGGCTCTGTGGGCCGGGTCCCCTGCACCAGCTCTTCTGAGTCTATGGAATGGCTATCAGATCGGTGTCTTTGTGACTCCTAACAGTGGCAGCAGGCAAGCCTCTGACTCTTTGGCCTGCTCTTGGGACTCTCCCTCCTATTGGACTGCCTTTTCCAGTCACAGTACGGGGGGCTTTTGCCTTGTCTTACTGTATCTTGTTTTGTTTTGTCCCATCCGGGTGTCCTCTTTCAGAGGCCCACTCTTTTCTGGAGAGGAACCGGAGCGACAGGGTGGATCTGTTGCAGAAGAGAGGCGGGAGAGAGCTGGGAGGAGTGGATGGAGAGGAAACTCTGGTTGAGATGTATTGTATGAGAGAAGAATCTATTTTCAATTATTAAAAAAAAAAAAACTTAAGGTTTTTGTTCCATGCCTATACATTCATTTATTTCATAGAATTTTAAACTTCCTTCATACATAAGGACTAGAAAAACCTTTAAAATTAGTAGGACAGAAATGTTTTCAGTGGGTTCACCTGCCGCATTAAAATCAGTTGTTATATAAATTAAAGAATCCTTTGAAATTGATTGTTCTCATTTTCTGAAAATAGACAATGTGCCAAATCCAGGTCAATGGGGGAAATCTGAAGCAGGTGTTCCCTGATTCCCAGCTCTGTTGGACACTCTGACGAGCATTCGCCTAAGCTGTACTTATCCATGGACCAGGGACAGCAGCACACGCTCAACACTTTTGTTGTTATTCATGTCTAAGCTACACTTTCCCCAACAGCACTGAATAAAGCCCTGCGCGCACTCTACAGAGATAGCAAAATACATCTACAACACTCAAGTGTGAAAAGCAGCAATTCTCAGGTGAACTGAAAGATCATTCCTACCTAACAACTCTTTAGAATTTCAATTATTTAAATGAGCAGTCTATTAAAGTTACATGAATAAAACAATTTACATAGTATTCAATTTAAGTATTCAAAAGTGACTGATAAATTTTCAAAATCTAGTACAATAAATGTTAATAATCAGTTTCTTTTTTAAAAGGTAAACTGGGGGACTGAGAAGGTAAGTCAGTCAGCAAAGTCGTAAGACTTGAGGTGTATCCCTAATACCTACAGAAAACAAAAAAGGTTGGGCATGGTGGCAGTTATTTGTAATCCTAGCTCTTGGGAGGTAGAAACAGGTAGACTCCTGGTATTTGCTGCACAGCCAGGCCTACGAGGCTTGGCCAATTGCAGTCAAAAAAGAGATGTACTATTTCAAAATAAATAAATAAATGGATGATTCTTTAACACTGACACCCAAAGCTGGCCTCTGTCATGCCTCCATCCACACTTACCCACATGCACACACATGCAAATGAACACATAGAGAGAAGGGCAAATTAATACAATAGAAGGCAAAGTCAAGAATACGAAACATTCTTAGAATTTATAGGCAATGTGAGTTCAATACCTACCCTACTAAGGTCTTTTAAAAGTAGCAAATATCTAATAGTATCTTTAAAAGTAAAAGATTCGACAGTAACTTTTGTGCCAAATTTTACTTTGCCTAAGCTGATAAAGACTTATATCAGATAGATAAAACACCTCTAGAGAAAGAAAATCAAATTACATGCATTATAAACTTCAGACTTGCAGACGGCAAAATCAAATCTGGCCTGTCTACAAAAATTAGAGATCATGGAGCTGAATTCAGAATGAGCAAAGTTGTGACTTTGGTGTCTCCTTTTCAGAATAAAGAAGGTCCGAGAGTTATCCACAAGAAATGATTTCACAAAACGTGATTTTCCAGGCTCAGACTGACAAACTCCACACTGATCAAGATCCCCCTGATAAACCGCCTCAATTAAAATGCTCATCAAGAAAATCCCCTCATTTAGACTGCTCTCGTTAGGTGCTGTTTCACACGTGAAAACAAGCAAGAAACAGGTAGGGAAGCCTCGTCCTCACAGCTCTGCTAACACTGGTGATGGGGAAAAGAGCATTGCTTCAGTAGGAACGTGTATCCATGTTAACTCCAGAATATTAGAGAGGGAAGCCGGACTTGAGGATGAGTGTTACTAATGGGTGCCACTTATGTGAGTAATGTACTATCCTACATAATTTGTTCACATCCTCTCAGATTCTTCTACCACCCATTCATGCATCTGAGATTTTTTTCTCTTTCCTTAGCAATGTTGAAAAGCAGAATATAGTCTTTATTGATCTTCTCCTTTTTGTCATTTTGCCAAAAGAATTTGCCACCATAAAGAGCAAAAACACACATGGACTATTACAAAGCTCCGAAATAAACAAAGTTTGCAGTAACAGTCCTCTGTGTTCATCAAAGCCTGGCTTCATGTCATGTGGCCATGTGGCTGGACCCCCTCACTACATGGCTTTTTTTTTTTTTTTTTTTTTTTTTTTTTTAATTTCTGGGATGGACATTCTCCAACTTCTTTCCACCCATCATCTCTGGGAGGCGGTCTGCTGGCCACTTGCTTGTTTGCCTCAGCTTTTTTCATCACCCTCTATTTGGTTTTGAATTGCATGGATGTTGGTTGCAGATGCTAGGACTGGAGGTCCCTCTACCACCTGCTTTCAAGAGGAAAGCCTAGCAGACTGCAGAGCAGAAAGAGAAAGCCGATGCCTTCTCCTTGCATCTTGGTTTTAAGCAGTCTGCACAGAGATGCAATCTGCCGTCTGGTCCAGCTATGTCATGCAATGGTTGAGAGAATGTCTGCAGGGTTCCCCCTGCCACTGGAGGCACCAGAGGTCTCCACAGCCCTCTCAGTAAGAGCAGCTTCCCACAGCTGGATGTCATGGAGGCCCTCACGGGGTGTTCTACCTTAATGCCTGCCACAGATTCGTTTATTAACTTACCTTCAATGGACACTGCTACAAGCCAGACCCCCTTTCTAGCAAAGACAGATGTACTGCCCAGTATCTCTTCATGAAAGAAACATGCATTGTGCATATTATTCATAACTATATTTTGGGCTGAGTCGGTAAAGGTGTTACTTTCAAGAAGACTCAAAGAGTGATGGCTAGAGATTTGAATGTTGCCCTGGTAAGTGTTGGGATGGAAGAATAGCGTGGTAACTCTACTCTTCTGAAGCATCTTTCTCTGAAATAAGGAGAACTAAGTCTCTTAGTTTTATGTAAAATGATATGTGAAAACCAAAAACTATAAATTCACTCCCATTCCTAGCATGGAAGAGTATGGTATCTGAATACTCCTCGTGCATTGCCCTTTGGGAGGGGCCACAATGGATTAAGAAGCATACATCACCACCAGGAAACCTTTCAGTTTTTCCTCTTCTCAAAATCCATTCCTTCTGGAACTCACATGTTGAAGTCAACAGCAATTCCATCGTTTTCTACGGTTCAAATTTCTAGTGTTATCCCTAAAACTTTTCGCCACACTGTAAATCTAACCCCTCAATATATCCTACAGTTACAATTTCTGTACCTCTCAGTATCAGCTAAGACATCACCCTCTTTTGATGGTGCAGTTACAGTAACAACAAAATCATCTCTGTTCTATTTCTTATAGGCCTATAATTTTGCCAACACCAAAATTACCGACTTTATTCCATTATTATTCTACCTTATGGTACCAAGTAGCTCTGGTAGCCTCAGTCTAACCTGACCCTTCTCAAGGATTCACAGTACTTATATAGCTACCTCTCGTCTTCTTTCTTTGTTTCCTGTCACAGTCCCTACTTCTAAACCAATTATAGCAGCACAGACATTTTCAGGAATCGCAAAGGAGCCACAAGCTCCCACTTCCTATAAGCATTCTGAGAATACTGTCTAAATCAATAAAAAGGTAGACACATAAAATGGGATTATTTATTAGAACATTAACATTTGATGTGGAAAATTTTCCAAATGTCCTTGACAGCTCAGCCTTAGACAAACTGGAGTGTCTATAAAAAGTTGTTCCAGTGTTTCTACATTTCTGTCCATGGTTTGCATCCTCTCCTCTCTCCTCTCCACTCCAGAGCCCAATGTCCCATCCTCATGTCTAAAGATTTATCTAGCCCAGTTTTCGTGACTCGGGTAGACTGAGCATAACCGCCTGCCCGCCTGTCCGCCCGCCCACCTGCCTGCCTGAATCCCAGTGTGGTTGCAAGACGCTCTCTTTCGCATTCACACTGTAATTTGTGTTCAAGGGGAAGGTCATACTGCATCTCTATGCCAATCCCAGCACAGATAAAAATCAGAATCCCCTCTTTCTGAACACAGGAAAGAATAACAATGAATTCAGTCATGCTGGGTGGACTATTTAAAAACAAGATTATCCTTACCTGTTTGCATAAAGTTCCATGAGGAACAGAAGTATATTCCACTGACTTGGGTCTTTTTAGCAGTTTTACAAAGATTCTAAAGTCACTGAAATAGAGTCACATTTTCAACTCTGGCATAAAAGGAAAAGCAGAGAAAACAGTAAAATCAGACAAATATGTATGTATGTATATATATATATATATATATATATATATATATATACATATATTTATATATATATTGTATATTGTAATATATATATATATTACAATATACAGGAACTGAAAACATGTTTTAAAAAGAGAAAAAGAAAGGAAGGAAGGCAGGAAGAAAGTAAGAACATGTAAGAATTATCTTGTTTGTGAATACTAACTCCAAATCTTTAGATCTGAGTATCAACCTGATGTAACCACAAAAGCCAGGAAGGAGAAAGGGACCATGGAGAGAACCCAGGAGAGAAGCACTCTAAAGAAGAATCGAGTACATGGCCATGTGTGCTAAGAAGGGGGAGAAGGGGGAGGGAGAAAACTAATCAGGGAGGGGCTAGTACATAAGGAAAGGATACTTTAAAAAGCCATAGGGAATATTATATCACAAGTTTATTTAAAATACATGTATGTAAAATATATACATATATACAATTTCAGGAGAATTATTCCACATGCGTTAATAAGCCTCCAATAAGCCATTGACTAACAAAAAACCTCAGTGCCAGACATGGAATGGGGCCAATAGACTGCTCAATAAAATACTAGCAGACTGAATATAGACATAAATCTAAAAAGATCATCCATCATGACCAAGTTGACTTCACTCCTGAAATGCAGGGACAGTTCAACAGACTCACGTCAATAAATGTAATGAACCACACAAAAGTATAACTTATGATCATTCTACAGAAAGCTTTGTACAGATACAGCACAATCCCAATCAAAATCCCTATCTCATTCTTAGCAGGAAAAAAAAAACTATCCTAAAATTCACATGGAACTACAAAGTATCCTGGATACTCAAAACAGTCCTGAGCACAAAGAACAATGTGGGAGGGGCCACAGTTTCAGATCTTAAGATCTATTACAGGGCCACAATAATAAAAACAATATGGTACTGGTACAAACAGCCATGTAGGCCAATGAAACAAAATTGAAGGCCCAAATATGAGCACACACAGTTTCAGCCATTTAATAATTAACAATGATGCCAAAAACACAAGCGGGGGGGGGGGGGAATTATTTTCAACAAATGGTAATGTGAATACTGCATGTAGAAAGGATGAATTTAGAATAGTACCTACCACCTTGCACAAAAACTAACTCCAAATAGATCAAAGACCAAAACTGCTAGAGGAAAGCGTAAGCAGTATGCTACATTATAGATATAGGGAAGAACTTTCTGAATAGGGTGCCATTTTTCCAAGAATAGGGCAAATGACTGACAATTGGGACTTCGCAAAAACTAAAAAGCTTCTGCACAGCTGAAGAAGCAACCAAGTAAAGAGAAAGCCCACAGAATCAGAAGAAACCCTTGCCAGCTATGCATATGACATAGGGTTATTATCCAAAATGTATTAAGAACTAAAAAAAAAAAAAGAGTCAAAAACCAAATAAATACAAACAAATTAACAAACAAAACAACCAACCTACTCAATAATAAGTCTCGGATCTGAACAAAGACTTCTCAAAAGAAAAGAAGTGGCTAAGAAATACCCCCCCAAAATGTTCATTGTCCCCAGCATTCAGAACAATGCAAACCAAAACAACTGGGAGATTTCATCTTACACCTGGAGGGGTGTGGGGAAAAGGAAAACCCCATTCACTGTTGGTCAGATTTCAAACCGGTTCAGTCACTCTGGAAATCAATCAGAGAAAATCCTCAAAAAGCTAAAAATAAATCTTCCACATGGCCAGCTATATCACTTTTTGGCATATGCCCAAAGGCCGGGACATCCTACTCTACAGATCCTTGCTAATCCATTTCTCACTGCTGCTTTAGTCACCATAGGTAGGGAATGGAAATCACCCACATTGATGACAGATTGAAAACGTGATCATATACACTATGAAATATGTGAATGGTGAATGGATGGAGCTAGAAACAATCACGTTGAATAAGGCAACATGGTCCCAGGGAGACAAACTTCACATGGTCTCTCTCATCTGAGGCTCCTAGCTCTAAGCCTCCAGATGTGAGTGGGGTAACTGTAGAAACCAGGGAAGTAGAAAAGGGACCACTGTGGGATGGAACGGGGGAAAGAGCAATAAAGAGGGGAACAGCAGAGTATGGGTGATCTTGAGGGTGGAATCGGGAAAGTGGGAAGGATATAGATATAGACGATAAATACAGAGGAGAAAGGCAGGAAAAATAATAGTAATGATGAAAAGGTCATAAGGAATCACACTATTAACTATCTACCAAAAAGTACTTATAATACATGCAAGTCACTATATACTTATCCGTACATATTTTGAACAAAATTTTGCCATCTGGGCTGACAGTGTTCCCTCACAGAGCCACAAACTATCTAACAAACCCCCAACATTGAGTCACAGTTGTTCAAATTACTCCCTGAACATTATAAGCTATTGCTATTGCCCTTAGTTGTCCACCCCCAAAGGTGGAAGGTGGGCACCCTATTGCTGAAGACACTTGTATTTTGGACACAGAACCCAAAGGACTAAAGCTGGATCTGATCTGAAAGCTTCCTCCAGGACTAACTCTCATGGTACCAGAAGGATACATATGAGCTTCAAAAGGGGGGAAAGAAACTAGTAGTCCTACCTATCTATGATGCTTATGAATCACAACAGCAACCAGCATGGCAAGATGATCCTAAGGGTGCTGTACCGGCATACACACCTTGACAATAACCAATACCTCCCTAATTATACTTAAGTCCCTCTCAACAAGAGGGACCTCGTGCCTGGTGCTAGAAACATAGTTACTGGGGCTAGGGAAGGCATGGATCTGGGAGAAGAACGATTTGCCACTTTATTAAGCCAGCATGATGCCTAACATAATCCCAGCGTTATAAACACTTACACCTGCAGGTAAGTGTAGTTCTCACCCTCCTCAGGGGAACTTCTCTTTGGAACAAATGTTGACCATTAGAGAAAACCACAACTGGTAAAAATGCAAAGTTGTGGAATCAATTCTCAACTGCTACATCCACAACACAACACCTTCACCTAAGGCTCAGGGACCATTGGGGAAGAGGGGATGGAAAGATTGAAAGCGCCAAAGGAACAGGAAGTTTGCTGTGAGACTGGGTCTCTTGGTAATGACAGAAGCCACACACATGAAATCCCACCAACATCTAAATCCCAACCATCTAAAGATGAGCTGAACAAGGACAACACCAGCAAACATTCTGGGTGGCACAGGGAAAGCATCCAAGGCCTCAGTCCTAGACAAAGGACTACAGGCAATTCAGGCACACTAATGCTGGTAGAAATGGTCCTTCCCCAGGGGAGAGCACACAAGTTTACCAAACACCAAATAGTCAGTCCTAAAAATCACACACACAAGTAACATTATGCAACAAGCAGATTTTATTTATAGTTAGTAGTGTGTGCGTGTGTGTGTGTGTGTGTGTATGATGTGTGTGTAACAACAATTAAAGAGAAGGGAGGCCAGAAATTTGAATGAGAAAGAGGGGTCAAGAACACAGGATGGTTTGAAAAAGAAAGGGAAGGGAACGGGGAAGTGGCCAAATTATATTTATATAATATTATAATCACAAAATTAAATTATTTTTAATATTTTCTCTTTATTCAGTGAAAAATGTGCACTGCTGTCTTGCTTGAAATTCGGTTGCTTTCAGGATAGAGGCTACAAAGCTAACAGAGGTGATGTATAGCTGTTGCTGCTGTGGATAGTTTTTAGGTTAGTTGAGGGTCTATTTGTTTGCTATAACCTATAGAATGGATGCAGGTTACTCATCCCACAATGACTGTGTACCAGAGCATCATAGACGAATTCTACAAAGGTACCAGTTCTTTTCCCCTGCATTTCCTGGGGTAGTCAATGGGATCTTTGACTGACCAAACTGCTACAAAATATATTCTCTTAGTCACGATGCATTACATAAATTGTGAAGAAACTGAAGTAGAACCATCTTCGGGACTAATAAGAAAACATTAATTTATTATTATCATTAATGTTTTAGCAACTTAGACAGCACTGAACATTTAATTCCCAAATACTATTAATTTATTTGCTTAGAGAATTCAAATGTGGAACTCCTCTTATTCCAAAGAAAATTTTGTTTGTGTATTTAATATGAATTTCTTGTACCCAAAGACATCTTTAAAATGCTGACACAGGATTCTAGACACACTTAAATTCTAAGGCTGAATCAGTGCCAGCATTCATTAAACAGTAATGGAAAGGGGAGAAGCTGATGGGAAGGTTTTCTTCTGCTTGGAGTTGTTCACCAAGTGTTTGAGGGAGGAACAGACATAAACTTAGGGGCCTAAGGATAATTTTGCTTTGGGCTAAGTAATTTCCTTGAGGCAGGCTATAGTAGTCAGAGTGTATTAATGATGTTTTTTTTTTTTAAAGCAGTCACATCATTCTGTATTAGAAAATGATTTTAAAGCTTAGCAAATTATAAAATTTGTTTTCTAAACTTTGTCATAGGTTCCTCTTCAAATCCCAATCTCATTTTTTAAATTTAAAAAAGTATACTAATCCATATTTCTTATGCTGGAAATGAAATGTAGTTTCTCTTCCCCAATATGCGTTCCTTTCTTATTAAAAATTAAACTTGTCCCTCCAGATAGTTATTGAATCTCTGCCATGTGTAAGGCACTGCGGCAGGAACTTGGAATATGAAGTGGAACAGATTTGTCTCCTCTGCCCAGGGGACTTAATACCGCATCAAAGCAATTACAAAAGGGAAGAGGGTGTGACAGCAAATATACTGAGTGTCACACTGGGGCGTGAGCCCATGGAGCCATCACAAGGCTCTACCTGAGAGACCAAGAGCATCCTTTTCAAAGCAGGAGAAAGGTAGGAGGAAACTTGGCTGACTAGAAGTTTCCAAAGCAAATGATTGGAGCAGAAAGGGCTCAGGCCCAGTTACCAATGCATGCCTAACACTGTAGGCATGCTGAGTGCTGCTACAGAACAGTTGAAGGACATGGCTCTACCGAGTTGCATGATGGGCATGGAATCACGTGCACAGGGTTGAGGTGTTCTAACTAAAAACACGTACCCAAGACAGTCCCAGCCTTCAGCAACAGCAACCACATATACCGCTGTATTAGACCACTGACCTCAAAGAACAATTACGGCATCAAAGAACATAGCCTGAAAGGATGAGAAGCGACCCAGGGTACAAAGCTCATGCTCTAGACTCAGAGCAATGTGGCTGTAAACACTAGCTCTCAGTACTCTGTGGCCTTAAACTTTGTAATGGCTTTGATTTCCAACTTCTTCAACCATAAACGGACGAGAGTAATAATACCTATTTAATAAGGGATCTCACAAAGCCTTCATAAGAACGCTGAACACTGTCAGAGAACAAACAAATCTTACTTTTACTATTTTCCAGAAATTCCAGAAACTCAAGAAAAGCCAGAATTTTAAAAGTCAGCAAACTGTACAACAAAACAAAATAGGTCAGCCCTAGTGTGAACTGGCTTGATATATTTGCACAAATTCCACACACTTATGGTGATACTCTATTAGGTACCTTCTTTAATATTTCTGTTAAAACAAGAATAAGAAGCCAGGCGTTGGTGGCGCATGCCTTTACTGCCAGCATTCAGGAGGCAGAGGCAGGCCGATCTCTGTGAGTTTAAGGCCAGCCTGGTCTATAGAGCCAGTGCCAGGACAGACTTCAAAGCTTCACAGAGAAACCCTGTCTCGAAAAACAAAACAAAACAAAACAAAAACAAAAACAACAACAACAAAAAAAAACATGAATAAGAGTTCTAATTACTGAAATCTTTTAACATTCCATAATTTAACTCATAAAGTTTACTCTGGTTTGATATTTAATTGGCATACTTTATTTTCTCCTCCTCATCTAAAATATGTCCAAGAAATTCATTTATCCAAAGTAATTTTATCGCTAGAAGAATATTCATTCAATTATGTCTGTGAAGTCCTGTGGTTTTATTTAATTTGCACTTTGCTCATTAACTTTCAACACTAAAGTTCTCTCTATTTCTAAAACCTTAAAGCTCTAAGATTCCCAAACCTGTATGTCACTCTTATCTCTCATAGCTGTGGCTCATGCCTCCATGGGAAAAATGACTGTTATAACCTTTAAGTTTTATATCCTTCATTTGAAGGAGAGTGGGGAGGGGTACATGGGAGGGCTTGAAGAGAAAGGAGAGAGAAATGTGTGTGTGTGTGTGTGTGTGTGTGTGTGTGTGTGTGTGTAAACTCTTGTCTATTCTCAACTCTGCCTACCACATCTAGAATAGAGTTGGTTCTCAAATATTTATTCAGGTAAGAAATATTAACCTAATAGAGATTAGAATGTGGGTCACCTTATCCGAAGCCATGGCACTTAGTCATTTTCTTCTTCAAACCCTGTCTTAACTCTTTAAGGAACATAGCAAGTATAGATGTCTACAACGCAATGACTGAATGCATCTCTAAATGTAAAACACAAACTCATATGTGAACTTAATAATTTGTCAGTGGTATAAAACCTGGAGATACCAATTCCTCACCTGGGAAGATCTTGAAAGAGAGCTTTTTTTTTTCTAGGTGTGTTTAAAAACCCCTTAGTAAAAAAGGAAGTGGAGAGGTTTCTTCTTGAGTGAGACTCCACATAATTCAGACTTTATCGTCTGGGACAACAGTAGCATTTACTCCTGGACTATCCCTGCTTTCCCTCCTTGGTTTATAATCCTAAACAAAGTTCTAACTCAACTTAAAATGCATCGATTGCCTGAGCTTGGCATCACTCACTGCTTTGTGTTTTCCTTCTGAATAAACCATCTGTTTATTTTTGTCTTCAGCATTGTCGCTTGGCTTTTTACCTTTTGACAGAGACATTTTAAGGTAAACCCAAAATTAAGCTGTACCCATCTGGGGAATTTGGTATGAGTTATAATAACTGCCTCCCAGACCTTTCTGTATTGCTCTCGGCTCTGCTTCTTTTGAGGTTGAAGACCTTAGAACATGTGTGCTCATGTGTAACTATGTATCTATTCATTTGGTGGACACGTGACTTGTGACTTCTGGGTGCTAGGCTTCACCAGACATGTGTCACATTTCAGAGCAAAAGTCATTCCAGAAACAACAGCTTTGCACAGGCAATAGCACAAAGCAATGTTTCTGCTGGACTGCACAGGTCATGGGGGGCTTTCTTGCATCTGTCTCCCTCAACAATCTTGACAAAAAGTCATTAGTCTCATTTCATATGAAGAGGCCAGAGAGTGGAACTCTTAGCTTCAAGGCCTAACATGAAAAATTTTTCTCAGTTTATTTTTGCTTGATGTCCCATTCTGATTTAACTATATGTCCTTTGAATACTTTTCCCTAACCTCCAATCTGCTCAACCCCCAGGCATTAGAGGAACAGATCCCTGCACAGATTAATGGGGCTTCCTCTTCTCCTGTTTATAGGGCTGAATGTGACAGCAAGATCAGACCAGAAGGGGCCCAAAAGAAATATGCTCCCTTTCACTGTGATCACAAGCTTTAGGGATAAAGTAAACGACAGCTATTTCTGGTGAATTCCATTACGTCCAGTTTGAACAATGCTTTTAATGTAAGAAGTCCGATCAATAGTACTAAAGTTAGAGGCTCCTACCTACAAAGATAGAAGTCACTGACCTACAAGGCAGACTTCAGCCGGATTTCTGACCAATTAGACTATGCTCAATTCCCAGTCTTCCAACAGCCATTTCTTCTCTTCTCAGGATTCACTTCCAGCCTGCTCACCCTAGGCAACTCATTTTACAGACCAGAACTCTGCAACACTGCATGTGATGCATGAACCTGCACCACCAATAACTGGAGTTCAGATGTGAAAGCAATCACATCTGGTTGAGATCCACACTGTACCATTTATCATGGTGGACCACCACAACAACCATAGATGTCTGAAACTCGTCCAAGTTCTCCTATTCCTGTTCCATCACAAACTCCTCCACATAAGCCTAACTCTTCCTCATCCCTAAGATAAGGATCTCTGAAAACACTGAGCCAAGAGAATCATGGGACAATTATACCTCTCATTTCAGACACCCCATCAGTTCATCTTATACTATTTTCCTATTCTGAACAATGCCCAAGGAGCTGTATCATGTCTTGCAGAAGTAGAATAAATTTGTCATCTAAAAATACAGATTATCTTCTAAGCACTTCGCCTATTAGGTGCTTCATTAAAGGATTATCTGTCTTTACCTAACATTTGCATCTTTCTATTTCCAAGGTAAGGTTTATAAAACAGATTCTAGGAAAGAACCAACTCATGGCGGAAAGGAAAATGAAATGCACATGTATTTACTTCTTTGCTCTACTGTGTTAATGTTATTTTTCTGCTTATCATTGTGAGATAAATGCCTACAGAAGTCAAAGTTGATGCCTGGTCACGAAACACATGGACTTTTCACTACACCTTCCGAGACTGCTTCTGTCCAGATCCTCAGTACCCAGGACCAGCCCCTCATGCCTGACACAACAGTTACAAGGGAAGCTTTGAAACCACCTTAAAATAGCTCCACGAGGACTCTCCTCTCCATCGGTGTCCACATTTTATCCTGTACTTACACTGTACAAAAATGACTGTGTCAACAAGCCCTGTTAGAGAAGGGCTGTCTGCGTGACAAAGTTCACAGTACCTTTAGCGGACATCTTGCTGTAACAGTACTGTATCCTCAGATGCTCACGTACATAATGCATAGTTGTCACAGAAGGGCCTGGGTGGATCAGTGAGCTACATTCCTCTTCCTCCAGTTCCACTCCAGACATTCTCACAGCTATTCACTGTGAAATAACTTCTACTCAGTACTAAATTGTCTAAGACAGATGTTTGCTTCAGTATATACCCATGCAAACAGAAATAAAAACAGCCAAGAATACAGCAGCCTAGGACTTGGTCTTCTTTAACATTACACATGCAAGACTCCTCTCAGAGAGCTACCATGTTCATTTTTGCACGTTTATAATTCAGCACCAAACGAATCTTGTGTTTCCTTTACAGCCTTTCATGTGTGGACTTGTGCAGCTCTTGTGAAATCATACGGAAGAATCATCGTTGCTTTGCTGGCTGCTCTGACATCTGGAGTGTGGCTGCGATGAGCCATCGCCCTAATACCCCTCAAGAGATGAGAAGATTACAACCCCTGTTGGGAGTGCTGCCACCAGCTGCCAATCACGTGCAATGAGTCTTTATAGAACTCTTTCGCATACTGTCTCTGTGTTGTTCTTAGGGGAAGACAGGGCATCCCCACTGCTCCACAGCCCACACACAATAGCAAAGGGTCATCCACATCAATACCCAACGTTATGGAAACAAAAAAGTCCTGACCTTCTCATCTGGAAAATTCTGGACAAGCAGCAAGTCCTTAAGTTTTGTAACTTCACGTGGGGTCAACCGAGACCTTGACAGGATTTCCTGTTTCTCTCCAAAGCACTCCTTGCTTCTTCTTCTCTCCTTAGGTGCTAACCCTGTAGCCACTATCCATTCACTATTTCCCATGTCAGTTCACGGAAAGGAAGCCTGCAACGGTGGCATGGCAGAACACCTTTATCCATTAGAGATGGGCCCTGGGAAAACAAAGATGACGTCTATAACGGTAAGTCTGAAAACCACAAAGGAATAAAGACCGGGAAACGGGTGAAGAAGGACTGGCCAAAAGCTAACGATTGTTGAAGCTGAACAACAAATGTGTGGAGGCTCAAGGTAACATGACTCTTTTTTGGTATGGTTGAAAGCCTCCATTATAAAAGGTTTCAAAAATATTATCGCCACACCTCTCAGAGAATCAACTTTTCAAGCAAGTTATCTACTATCTTGGAATCCATTCAGCGTTCCTTCGTTCCTAACAAGGACCTAAATGAGCCAGGAGATTTTCCCCAATCACTTTTCTGCAGCACGGTGTAATCCCAGTCACTCTGGGCCGGAGGAGTTATTCAGAGCAGCCTCATTAATGCTAATGAAAATGTCATACATTAGCTAATGAACAGGCAGCCCTCTTTAATGCCACAGACATCCTAGCTACAGAGGCCTGGAAAGCAATGCTTGCCTCGTGGCAGCCCTCTGCTCGGAGGTAACCTGAATGTGCCCAGTGAGCTGGACTGTAAAGATCCCTCCAACAGGGGGGAAGAGTTAGAACTACAGCAAAAGGCACAGGAAAACAGACCAGCATAGCGGAGCCAATTAACCATCTGAGCTGTCACCCAGGCAGCTGGAACCAAGAGCTGTAATTACTTCTCGCCTGGAACATTAGCCTTCCTTGAAGTCCTAGGACAGGACCTGTGGGCAGCTCGGGGGCATTTGGTAAATGAGAAAAGAAGTGCGGGCCTGTTCTTCTCAGCCTAGACAAGGCCGAAGGGATCTCTTAGCCACTTATCCACAGAAGGAAGATACTCTCAACAACGGAAGGCAAGTGGGCCTCTCACCTGGAGCTTTCCCTAGAGACTCCCCTTCCTCACACAGACAAGGCCTGTGTGCGGGTGGCCCTGCTCGGGCACCCCTTGGGGGGCAGCGGTTTAGAAGACGCAGCGCCAGCAACTCAGACATCCAAGTGTGGCTCCAGAGTCTGTGAGCAGCTGAGCGTGCTGCATGGCTGCAGACTAGGTTAGAAGGAGGTCAGACCCGCCTTTGTACCCCCTCCCAAGGTCCCATTGGCTGATTCTGCTGCGTGTCCTTTCCTCATTGGTGTCTCTGGGCCAGGTCTCCCGCTCAGTAGTCTCTGGGCAGGCTTGGCGGCTTGGCTCAGGGAGGAAGTGCCTGGGGCGCATGGGCATGCGAGCTGGCTGGCCTGGGCGGGGTGGAGGGTGGGGGTGTGGGCAGGGCGATTGTGGCTTGAGTGGGCTGGCCGCAGTTTCTCCTACTCATCCATACCGCCTTTTCTACTACACATCCAGACCAACTTCTCCACTGAGCTGAAGCCTGTGGCGTCCCGACAGCCAAGGCGTGGCTAGGTACATCCAGCCATCTGTCAGGCTTTATTTTTCTCTTCCCATATTTCATTCCAAAAGAGTCTCTTAAGCTCAGAGGCATGCGAAGACCTGCTTGAAACCTACATCTCCACCAGAATCTATCCCGGAGTTCCTTTTATGAACCTCATGGTCATCCATCTCTCCTAGCCTTTTCCACATCCGGCCACTGACTGGATCTTCTGCTGAACCCTCGCAGGGTCTCCACTTCAGGCAGGTACAGCACCAGGAAAATTGTCTGGTACAGCAGCCTGTGATGGAATGTTGACTTCCAGCCTTCAGGGTTTAGGAAGAAAGTACCTCCTCAGGCACAAGGCAAAAATCTGCTCCCCTTTCTACCTCTAGCCAGCAAGGCAGCTTCATACGAGGCCTTAGTCTCTAGTCGCTTCTTGTGCCGGCCTTGTGTTGGATGCCGAATTCAAATTTTTAATGTTTCAGTTAGTTCGCCCTCTTTGAGTTGACAACTCTGAAACTACCTGTTGCATGATTCCTTTTTAACATGCTAGCAAAGAGAGGCTACATGTCCAAAGTTAGCCACACACACAGGGAACAGACTCAAGACTACAATTCATGGCTAGCCTCTCCCTGTATTAGCATAGTCTCCCAGGCCTTGGGTAAGGCACCAGAATGTACTGATATGTGCCTTCAATGTTTTAATGTAATTTTGCTTTGCAGCCTAGAATATAGGATGCAGAAAAGCATCTTGGAGGAAATGTAATTTTGTATTATATATTACTTCATGGGATAGGGAAGAAGCTAACTCACAAATCAGAGTAACTGCTCAAAGTCAAATGTTTAGTGACCAAGGAGAACCTCAACCTCAACACCCTATTCCCCATTCACGCCACATACCTGGGCCAGTCATGGCCTGACCCAATATATATACTACTAGAATGAGACTACCTCCATGTATGCCTCCTCTGCATCCAGTGATTTCCCTCTCTTTTCCTTAGTCTTATTCAATTATAATATTCCATTTGGAAATCGTCAATTTCCAATGAGTATGGAAATAATGGATATGGGTTGGGAATGTCCCCACCATAAAGATGCTAGAAAAGAAACCCCGGACACGCCAACATGTTTATGCTATTTGACTCTGGAGCCTAAGAATGACATCTCTCCTGCCTGTTCCCAAGGCGGTTTCTTATCTATAGGGCACATTCATGCATCTTATACTGGAGGAGAAAAAGTCTTCTTTTTTTTTTTTTTTTTTAAGGAAGAGAAGCAGTAAAGTAAATCTATAGACAAACAGCTCCTGGCCAGGCTGTGGGGCAGCATGCAGAGCTGGCGTCAGCAACCAGGGCTGAAAAAGATGCTACCATTTAAAGTGTTTTGCCTTTCAAACCATGAATAAGCTGTGAGTCCTTCCCTGGTGACAGCAGGGAGACAGCAGGACCTGTGTAGGGAGGGGAAGGACTAAGCTCCAAAAGCGGGCATTCTTTTTATAAACACCTTTGATTTAGATTGCAGGCATACTGCTTTGTCTCTGCAGAAGAAGCCACTGTGTTCTGCCTAGGTGCCTTCCTGCAGGTGGCCCAAGCCAGCAGACCTCTTGCAAGCCACCCTCTCTGCTTCCTTTGTGCTAGGCCTTGCTGGCCTCCTAGCAGATAGCAGGGGAGAGGACTCATCATAAGCCTCTAAGAATCTGTGTTTCCAGTCTGGGAGAATTCTGGGAAAGGAAGAGATAAAGCATGCTCTTAATCCTCTCAAAGAACGGGGAAATGTGGATGGAAGAAGAGAAATTGTTTTGCTTTCATGTATGTAAATTGTTTCTCTCCCTCCGCCTCCCCCATAGCCACCGTCCTTTAAGAAAGTCCAAAAGCAAGATATCCTTTCCTGGAGATACACTCAGGATGAGCTGCGACTCTTGTGAGTCACCAAGGCAGCTGGGAAGTAGGGACAAGAGGATGTCATCCAGTTTCATGCTGTCTGCAATGTCGATCCTGGGGCATCTGCAGCAAGGAAAGCATGGAGATGTGCTAACAGGTGCTAAGGCGGTGATGAGGGAAAGCTAGTCCAACAGTACAAACTGCAATAAAAACACAAGCCTACCAGGCATGTGCAGCTTTCCACTTACATCCACAAGATGAGAAGACAAAGAAAACCCACAGTCCCAAAGTGGGGGACGTGGCACGCTGCTGGATGCTCCCTTGAAGGGGACTTCCCTTCAGACCATCTGCACAGAGCTGCTTCTGCTTTGGTGCTGATGCTGTGACTTTGCTCAGTCAAATAATCTTGGTTCTGGGACTGGTTCTTTGGACCTCGATTAGACTTGAGCAAGAGAACACTAGAAAAGGGAACAAAAATCAGGTCCAGATCCTTGGTTACACATCTTCCTCCCACTAGTGTTGCTATGTGTGGCCTTGGCACATGGACCAGGCACTTACAATAAAGTGAGCTGGGCATGGCAGCTCATCTATAACCCCAACACTTGGGAAGTCTGAGGCAGGCTTTCCAGGCTAACATGGGATACAGAATAAGGGTCTGTCTATAAGCAAAACCAAACAAAATCTAAAATAAAACAGGAATAGGTGTCCACGCTCCATTTGTACCTACTATTCAGGAAGACAGACACTGAGCTCATATAAACTATACAAACTAAATAAACAATTAAAACTACAGTAAGTGGTGTGAAGTGTTGAGGGGGTCAGCGGCTAAGTCATTACAGCCTCTGTGCTTTCACTGTGTTCTGACTTACGGACCAATACACAGTATTCATGCAGATGAAATCACAAGGACTGACCTGGAGTGCTGGAGTTTGTTGCAGTAGCTCTGAGTCATAGAACAGACATGCTTGCCAACTACCCCTTTCACTGCCCAGATATGCAAAGCAAACAGGACCCCCTAATGCCTACACCTAGACAAATAACTACCATACACCAACCAGGAGCTCAGCCCAGGTACCAGGAAAGGCAGCAAGGGACAGGAAGGGGCTGTTCAGGGGTTAGAGCTAGCGTTTGTCCCCTGCTTTCCTTGTTTGTCTTTCCTATTATTATATATGCAGTCAACAGGGCTGTGTTTGCATTTGCCTTGGGGTGCCCTAGTGGTCTGTTCCATCTGCCCCCTGCGAACCCAGATCTCAAACTCTTGTTTTTGTAGCATATAGTTTTAGTTTTGTTTTTTGTGGGGTTTTTTTTGTTTTTGTTTTTGTTTTTTTTTTTTTGGTTGTTGTTGTTTGTTTTGTTTTGTTTCATACTACTCAGACCCTTGGTTTCCTTCCCCACACACGTTCCACACCAATCTGAAGTGTCTACTAATACACATAACCTATAGACGACTCTGAATCACCTTTCCATTTTGAAAGTCTTCAAGCCCTTGACAAGCACATCACCCTTTGCAGGGGAAGTCTATGAGAGAAGTAAGGCTTGTACATGGTTTCCATAGTTAATGCAGTCAGAGCCGCCGCGCTCAGACCACAGGCATGGGCTTGCGGTGAAGAGTTACTCACATGGATTATCACAACCCCATCCACAGTGGTTCCTCAGCTCCGTTTTTAAACAGCAGCCTTTCCCAGGCTCCCTCACAGGAGGGAGCAGCTGCTCCGCAACAAGGTGCAGGACTTAGCTGTAGCTTCTGCCTTCCAGACTTGGCAGGAAAATAACGTAAATGCTAAAAATAACTACCCTGTCCTCTGTTCTTCCCAAAGAACTTGGAGAGCTTTCTCTCTCCTTGTAATCAATATTTAAAGAGCAGTATCTGCTCCTGAGGCCCTCACATACATCAGAGCTAAACTCCAGGTTAATGAGCTATGTTCTACACGAGTTCAGATACCGAGGACCACTCATGGGGTAAAATACTACATACCACAGTGGCGTGATTACACAGTGACAGCCAGTGAATAGCGTTATGCACTACATTCGATGCAAGTCACTACCGAGGATAATAGTGTGATTGCTGAAGAGTGTGATTACACTCCCAAATGGTAGAAACTACCACACACACCGACTATGATGTGCCACCCTACACAGTTACATGGACTGCTGTACAATGCCTAATTCCACATTTGCAACAATTCTGTAATCTGAAATAATTCCAAAACCAAAGTCAGAGATGCAGAAAGCCTCCGCTAGCATCTTCATGGTTTTGAAACAGCCACCTCTTGCAGCAATCTGGTACAATAACAGTTATAGACTAATGCACCCAAGTGTTTATTGTGGTGTGGCTTCACAATTGATTCTGAGCTTCCTTATTGAAAAGTGTGAGACCATCAATTATGCAATTTTTAGTGTTGAAGACAAAGAAACTTCCTCACTCCTTAGCACAAGTCTTGCCCAGAAAAAATCTCAAAAAAATAAGACTTAATAAATGGGAACCAAGAGCTGTTGGGGACAATGTGCGCCAAAGCAATTTTTATAACAATGATAAATGTCAAAAGATTGCTGGTGTGATCTTCCACGGACGCTTACGGTATAGTCACATCGTGATTGAAGAAAGGCAATTCTAAGTGGGCTGCGAGTTTCCCACATTCCATCTGAAAACAGTGACAGACTGGATTTCCCAGGAGAGGCAGAAAGGCTCTAGCTCCACCCCCCACCCCACCCCCAACTCTGACAAGTATTCCTTCCATCCATGTTTGTACTTAAAACAGTTCAAGGTTGACTGTAATCCAGCCTACACTAGACTTGAAGAAGCTGGTTGGAGACATCTCATTTGTGATAATATATAGTTGTTAAACAAAGAAGAAAAACTTGACAATAAGTTATTCCACTTCTGGGAGGGAATAACTGTATACTAATTGCTAAGACAAGGGACAAGTTAATTGGAATAAGTGTAGTACCCATGACATTTGCAGGATGCTAACATTTACCTAGCCAATGATGGCTGTCAGTATTCTTGCATGATAGTCTCATTTCTTCGGTTGAGAAGCTGGCCTAGCATAATAACATGTCCAGTGACACAAATATAAACTTCTCAGTACCAAGTCTGAATTCAAGTCCCAACTTCAATCTCTGCTGTTAATGTGACTTTTGGTAAGTTACTTAAATTCTAGGTGTCCCAGTTTCCACAGCTATGAAATCTAGATAAAATCCAAACCCCCATTAAAAGATTGTGATGATGGGTACTAAGAGATGTAATTAGTAACCTGTGAAATAATAAGTATAGTGATATATTTGATACAATGACTAGCACTCAGCTATGCATCCGTAAAACCCACACTCACATGCATACACACACGCACATGAAAAACATACAAAGGTAAAACCAGCTTGTCCGGAAACATGCATGAAAACATGAAGAAAGGGGGAAATATAAACACAGTCTTCAAGTTCTTAACCCTCCTGACATGGTTCTTTTGAGAGCTGTGAACCTTTTTTTCTTAACTTCTATAAAGTCTCCCTTTGCTCCACTCACCACAGTGGCATGCTCAGAGATCCACACCACGTTCTCTGTCAGCGCTCCTACGCACCTTTAGAAGGCCCCAGCTCCATTTCAAAACCTCAGTAGCCTTCTGGACATTCTCAGAAGTGCCGAGACTACTCATCACGCTAGCCCTTTTAGACACGCGGTGGCTTCTATGGCCATTATCCACGCTCCTTCCTTCTCTGTCATCTATTTCCAAAGTCTCCAAAGCCCAGAAAGCTGTCTGCAAAATTCAGGACACCTCTCTTTGAGAACTAAACTGCCAAGGACAATCAAGGAAACCCAGTTAACTCGGTTTATTCTCTCTCCCTTCGGTTTCTGCTCACGATGTCTTATCATGACTTTGACCACTTCTCTTTCCCTTTGGGGGTTAGCTCTTAGTGTTTCTCCTTTAATTCTAGTATGTGTTATCATCCCATGGCATCAGGCCTAGCAGAGAACGACATTGCTAACACCTGTATAACAAAGAGAAGACAGGCTGCTCTCACTACCTTATCTCAGAATAATGTCAATCCTCTTTCTAACCTGGGCAACCAGGATGTCCAGTCCTAATGAGAGGCCAGTGAACCAGCAGCCCTCTGGATCATTCATGGAGCCCTATTGTCTAAACACTCTAACCAACCCCAAGCTTAAAACTTTTTTTGAAAGGAACTCTGAAGTTCCAGTTCTCCCTCCTACCTGAGTCATTGTTCCTGAATTAAGCTAGTATTTATACTTTTGCCTCCCTACATCGTAATTCTCCACAGGGAGCTATTTCTAATGGGAACATATTCATCTCATCACAGCTCTGTGCCTAGGCGCTCGTGGATTCTAGGAAGAACTCAGCTCTGGTAAAACCTAAAGCAGTTATGCATTTCTTTACAGATATGTAGGTTGTGAACTGAATGTTGGTTATACCACCATGATCTCCTGTGAAGAAACCCATTCCCAGAGTGATGATATGCGAAGGCTGGACCTTCGCAAAGTTCACAGGTCATGTGGTTGAAGCCTTTATAAAGGAGACTAATGCCAACACTTGGCCTGATTCCTGCTAGAATAGTGTAAAAAGAAAAGGTGGACGTATGCAAATTAGGAGGCAAGGATTTCTCCATGACAGGACCAGATCCTCATCTAGCGCCCTGCTTTAGCAGCCAGGACACGCTACAGATCAGCAACATGTGCTTGCCTGACCTTGCTCTTCCTCTCAGTCACCAGGAGGTCAGATACCCTCCACGTGGCAAGGAAAGAATCAGAAGTTAGCTGGTGGGCTTTGGGCATGCTGTATGGTAAAAAGTGGTGTAACAGTGACAAGTAGAGCATAGCAACTGCCCTGGGAGGGCCTACAGGCCATAGCAACCAGTTAAACAATCAACACAGGACACTTTGCCCAAGCCTGGAAGTGTACCAATCCTGAGACTGTTGGGTACCCCTAGACACTCCCTTTTACCCTACCCTAAGCAATAAACCTCCCCACCTCACCCCCACACACCCCTGCCTCACCATCAGCCATGATGAAAGGATCGAGGTACAACCTAAAGACAGTTAACTCCTTAAATAATGAAATGCTTAAATAATGAAATTCTCTTAGTGAATTTGGGGTTCAGAATTTTGGCACAACAGCCAGACATCAGATCTGCCAGCACATTGAGTTTGGCACATTGTGATTAACATGTGTATTATTAAGACACCCAAACTTACTAAGAGAGCCTCTCTCTTTAATTGTTTATAAAAACAAGGCAATATGTTGGATCAATGAGCTAATTCAACTCCTCGAGTTACTTGAGTTGATTTGACAATTCTTATAATTTTTACTTAAAAGCAGAGGACATTACTGGGATTTGAGAGTTTAATGGGAGTATAATATAAGCTTTGAACTTCAGGAATTTCCTGAATAATTCTTTCAAAGGGTGGAAATAGTTATAATTAGCAGAGTATTCTCTTTCCTCATTAGCGTTTTTGCTTCTTCTCCTTGTGGTTTTCTGTCCTATTTCTGGATCCAAACTCAAAACAGATTGTTTACTGATTAGAATGTCTTTGTTTTGTGCCTTGAGCTATAGCAATTTTTAAAAATGGCATGTCAATCAAAACTACCATTTGCTATAAAAAGAAAGATATTCAGTACATTCCAGACACAAGACTATTCCTAATTTTAATCCTATTGTACAGAAATTGGAGATGTGGCTCTAAATTTAGCTGAGTCTGACCTGCCTCAACTAAATTCACTCACTATTAACAATGAGAATCTTTAAGCTTCCCAATCCCTGCCAGTTTTTATTATTAATCACTACAGCATTTCCTTAATCCTTCACACCCAAGAGCAGCTTCACAGCAACTTCAAAGTTACTGTCACAAATTCTGCTGAAATTCTATTTGTTAGAAAATATGATTTTAAAAGAAGTAAAAACTAAGCAACTTGATAAAAGTGTATTTGTGAGCAACTCATTTATTCAAAAGAACAGTGGGCTTATCTTATTAAATGATCCTCTAAAAATCATAACTATTTCTTTATGGATGAGGAGTCAGGTAGCTGAAGAGAAGTCTTTATTAATTTGAAGAACTCTTGACCCAAAGTCACCAGCCTTTCTATTTTTCTCTAGAGGAGGAACAAGTTAATTTATATTACTTCCATCTTTTCCCCATGGAGGACACATTGGAGGCTCTGAATAGCTGAGCTCAACACCATGGTTGCTCAAGATGATGAGAGCCATATTACAGATGTTTTCATCAGCATCTCAAAAGGCTGCATAGCCATTCGAATACACTCTAGCCTTCTTGGGTAGATGAATATGTGAATTTGTGTGAGATTAAGATGTTAAGTATCTCCAGCCACCTTTTCCTTTGTCTCGATCTCTTTGCCATATACTCAATGCCACAGATTCATGACAAAAGAGGCTCTGCACTCTGGTACTCAAGAGTTCTCACTGTATTCCTCCGTGGAAAGAGAACAACTTGGTACCTCATCATAAGACCAAGCAGGGCCTCCATCAGCAGCTCAGGGGACTGAACTTGACTCAAGGACTTGTTGACCAAGAATTTGGTTCTTTGCCAGCACTTATTTTACTCATTGCCTATTGGTATAAATGAAACCTCATAACTTGAAGAAAAGGACAGAGCACAGAAAATGGGGCAAATTCAGTCAGAAAGAAGGGTATGAGAATACATTGACAAGAGCTGAGAGTCACGATGAGATGTGAGTTAGAAAAACATTATTAGAAACAGCCATAGGCTCCCACGGTGATCATACAAAGAAGATGGTATACAGCGGAGGTTTGCTACAATGTTCCTCTCCTTTGGCAACTTCTATTTTTAACTCCCAGTGCCACGTTTAAGATAAAAAAAAAAAAAAAAAAAAGATTAAAAAAAAAAAAAAGTCAAACCTTTTTAGAGATCTGGAGCTAGGAATCTCAAGGCTAAAATGTTATGCCAAACCTGGTAATTACATGAAGCCAAACACCATATAAATCCGAGTCTTCAATTCCTTTCCCTATCCCAGAGTCTTCTCAGTTGTTCACTCAAGCTTTTACTATTATCAACATGCTTTCCTTAAATCATTTTAGAGTCAAAGACAATGGAAAGAATGCATAAGGAAAATGAAACCAGGTGGAGGAATTCAACGAGAGGGGCTCTTAAAGAGAGGGCTGCATGTTTATGAGGCACTGTCTTCGTTTCCTTTCCTGTTACTGTGATAAAACACCCTGACAGAAACAACGTGGAGGAGAAAGAGCTCACCCTGGCTCACCGTTCCAAGGGGCAGGCCATCATGGCTGGGCAGTCAAGGTGGCTTGAAGTTTAAAGTAGCCAGTCAGAGTGTATCCACAGTCACAAAGCACCAAGCAGGAAGGGATGTAGCTGCTTGGCTCCATTTTCACATAGGTAATCCTGAATCCAGCCAGAGAATGTTGCCATCCACCGTGGGTGGGTCTTCCCATCTCAGTTCATGTAAAGACAACTCCCTCTATAGGCTTGCTCTAACCGCACACTCCCTCCTATGTATGCCCAGTAGCCTTTATCAGAGGGGACCGCAGATTCAATGTTGTTGACCATACCAATCATCACACAAGCCATCCTTGTTCTTAAAGCAATTATCTAACAGTGAGAGAAAATCAGAAACAGGGAACCCTATCACGCGCCTTACCACAGGAAAGACATGTTCTGGACACTATGAGAACTAGAGTATTTGGTGAGTCTTGTACATGAAGGATAGATACCTGGAAAAGATGATGCTGAAGTTAAGCCTTGAAATCACCAAGAGGGGGGAATGTGCATCTGTAGCAGTAGAGGAGAAACCTGTAAATGTATTACTCTGCAATAACAATGAGAAAAGTGGCAAGACGTTGTTTAAAAGCAGCATTTTCAGAATGCTGGGCAATTCTCAAAGGCTTGCCATAATTACAGATGGACTTATAAAGAAAACAGGCGCAACTCCCATGGAAAGCAGTGACACTGGCCTTTCCAATGACCATCCCCCATCCCTCTCTCCCCAGCTCTGCAGCAGCCTTGCAAAGCTGTTGTCTTGCTATCAGTGGAGTCGTAAGAAACAGCAGCTCAGTAGTGGAGGATGCCAAAAGGGGTAGAGTACTACAAAAAGCTCTAGCCCAAGGGAACTTCGAAACTTACAAGGCTCTGGCCACTCTTAGGGCTTATCTTGGACTACCCCACTCAGAGTTCGGTTGTAGGAAATTTTCTACCCTACCCTTGGGGCATCTGTGAATAAAAACAATCAGCAGCAATTGTTTAACACACAGACGCCTGAGATAGAGGTAGAAGTTGAGGACATATTTTTGGTTGTGAGCCTAGCCTTTTACAGCTGAGCCATCAATCAATCTACCTCACAATACAGCAATACTACTCTTGGGCATATAAGCAAAGAATGTACAATCATACCACAAGGACATTGGCTCAACTATGTTTGTAGCAGCATTTTATTTTGTAATAGCCAGACTCTGGAAACAACCTAGACACCCCTCGCCTGCAGAATGGATAAAAAAAATGTGGTACATGTATACAATGGAGTATTACTCATTGGTAAAAACAAAACAAAAAGCAAGGACACTTTGAAATGAATGAAACTAGAAAAAAAAAAAAAAAAACCATTCTGAGTGGGGTAACCCAGAGCCAGAAAGACAAGCATGGTATATACTCACTCATAAGTAGACACTAGATGTAAAGCAAAGGCTAACCAGACTACAATCCACAGCCCCAGAGAAGCTGGGTAAAAAGGGGGATCCTAAGAGGGAAACACATGGGGAGCTCCAGGAAGGGAAAACAGTTAAGATCTCCTAGGTAAACTGGGAGGGGGATAGCAGGGAGGGGATGGGAGATGGGAATGTGAGAGATAAAGAAAGCTGAGTAGAGGGAGGGACAGAGGGTCAAGAAATAAAAGAAATATCTTGACAGAGGGAGCCATTATGGGGTTAGGGAGAAACCTGTTGCCAGAGAAATTCTCAGGACTCCTATCAATAGTTGAAAGGACCTTTACCTTTAATCAGACTAGTGACTACCCTAATTGTCATCATAGACCCTACATCTAGTAACTGAGAGAAGCAGACACAGTAGTCCACAGCCAAGCACTGAGATGAGCTCCTGGAGTTGAGTAGAAGAGAGGGAGGAGGGATCATATGAACAACGGGGGATCAAGATCATGATGGGGAAAACCACAGAGACAGCTGACCCGAGCTAGTGGGAGCTCATGGACTATGGACTGATAGCTGGGGATCCTGCATTGGGCTGAACTAGGCCCTCTGAATGTAGGTGACAGATGGCTTGATCTGGGTGTGGGGGGGTCACTGGCAGAGGTGCATAAACTTGCTTTTTGTAGCCCCTTCCCTATGGTGGACAGGGGCATGGGGTGGGGGAGAGGGAGCTGGAGTTAGAATGTTAAATCAAAAAAAAAAAATTTAAATGAGAAGAAGTTGAGGAAATAAGAGGTGTTTCCAGAAACTTAAAAGAAAAATACAGAGACTAAACCATGAATAGAGAGTGAAGGTTCTGGAATATTTCTGGGGAGCTAGAAATCCATTTATGTCTTAGGAAAGCCCTGAGAATGTCCCACATGCTCAACATGAGCTAACCTCAGCTTCTTTGCTAGAAGGATGGGAAGGCTAAGGTGGAGTTGCAAATTGTCATTGTATTGCAAACATCTCAAAGAAGGGTAGTGATCTTCTGGAAAGTTTGAGAAACCTTGTAGATTCCTATGAAATGTAAGATACTCTCAGTCTAGTCATCAGGCAGTCATTAAGCAAAATGAACAGAGACTGAGTGCCTTGTTCAACAAATACTGTTGTTAGTGGCAGTGGAATGCTGGCCAGAGACACATCTCCATGCTGCCATCTGTAGTAGTCTAGTCCTTCTCAAGGATGGTCACAAGGGCAGGGATGGATCCTTGACTTCACTGAAGAAAGGACTTTCCAAGCCAGCATAAAACAGGGTTTCAAAGAGGCTTTCAAAGACGACGATTTAAGCACTAAGTTTAAAAAAAAAAAAAAAAAAAAAAGTTATAGAAAGAGGAATTAAGGAAGAGTAAGTGTGGGAATGGGCATTGCAAGTGAGAGTCACATTTTACTCTCTTTACAATAACTATATAGAATTTTGGCAGGTTCAGACATTATTTTTTGAGAATTTTAAATAAAATCATAAGACACGGACCCTGAGGGACACCTGCATGGGTCCTCATCACAAAAGCTACACCAGGAGCTGAGGATATTTTTCCTCTAAACAAAAGTTAAAGGTCAGGTCCCAAGTGGACCCAGTGTAGGCACATGCCTTTATAGAACAGAAAAAAGGCAGACTTATGTGAGCTTGAGGCCAGACCTGTCTACCCAGGGAATTCCAACCAGAGATACGTAGTGATATCATCTCAAATAGAGTTAGCAGTCTCTGGAGCTTATTTGATGGTTCTAGCACAACTATTTACAGACTTCAACCAAAGAATTGGGGGAGGGTATGTTAAGCCTTGTTTGTGAAATACTTTTAAACTATCTGGAAAAGGAGTAAGGACATATTTGAGTCAACTTTGCTCTTGCTTAAGCACATTTTACTGTAATTTAAACATTTGTTTTTAAATTTGAGAACATCTCTACATAGAAGGCATATAGTCTCTTTGTAAGCCATCATTATAGTAAATTCTGGTAACTGTGTTGGAATTCTTTATTCTCAGCTGGCAGGAAGCTTTACCCAGACTCTGGAAGAGGCTCCTTTCTCTGTTCATATCACTATAGTTTTCCCTCTTTCAATCCTGCCTCCATAAACATTGAAATATTGTTTCAGAAAATTCATAAAACAAATAACCACAAATAGCAAGTAAAAAAAATATGTGGTGGTGGTGGTGGTGGTGGTCTCTGTGTGTGTGTGTGTTGGGGGCAGGGGGTCTGATTTTCAGAGTTGCCATGAAGCAGATCACAGAATACAAAAGAAGAACCAAGCACATAAATAAATAGAAAATGATAGATATGACTACCACAGTATCAATGATTACACTATATATATGTGTGTGTGTGTGTGTGTGTGTGTATATATATATATGTATGTATGTATGTATGTATGTATGTATGTATGTATGTATAAAGAATCAATACCCAAGGGGTAAAGAACACCACAAGAAAATACACAGAATCAAATAACCTGGGCTCATAGGGGCTCAAAGAGACTGAACAGTCAACCAGAGAGCTTACATGGGACTGACCTTGGTCCTCTCCCTATATGTGACAGTTGTATACCTTGGTTTTCTTGTGGGACTCCTAACTGTGGGCTGTCTCTGACTTTGTTACCTGCCTTTGGGACCCCTTTCTCCTACTGGATTGCCTTGTTCAGTCTTAATAGAAGAGGAGGTCCCTAGACTCATTGTAACCTGATATACATGACTGGCTGTTATTCATGGGAGGGTTACCCTTTACTGAAGAGAAAGGAGGAGTGGATGGGGAGGATCTTTGGGGGATTGGGGGGCCAGACACTGTGACCAGAATATATTGTATGAAAAAAATCTGTTTTTAATACAATAAAAAGTAAACCTCAAAAAATGTAAAATATCCAACTGATGAGAAGAAAAATAAAATGCTATTTATCATACAATGAGATGTTTGTGTCAATAACAGGAATGATATACTAATTCACTCTAAACACTGATGAATTTTGAGACTAGTATGTGGTGGCTTGAATGAAAATGGCCACACAGACTCACAGGAAGTGGCATTTTTGGAGATGTGGCCTTGTTGGAGGAAGTGTGTCACTGGAGTTGGGCGTTGAGATTTCAGAAGTTCAAGCCAGCCTTAATGGTTCACTGTCTTTTCCTGCTGCCTATGAATCTGAATGTAGAACACCACGTCTGCCTGAATGCCACCAGGATGATACTTGTGAGCCATCCCCAATTAAGTAAAAAATAAAAACAAACAAAACAACAATTAAAAAAAAAGAGTTGCCATGGACATAATTTGATGTCTCTTCACAGCAATAAACCTTAAATGAGACAAGTGTGCTTACACAAAAGGAGAGGCAAGTTATAAAGTCTTACATGTATGGGTATATTTTTATAAAATGTTCAGAATGGGCACATTCAAAAACAAAATACAGGAACACTGGGGTGTTGAGAAGAGAATAATGAGGAAGAGGGTCCCTTTAGGAGTGGTGAAATGAACTAAAATAGATAGCAATGATGTGTGATGGTTGGTTTTAATGCGAACTAGCCATAAACCAGTCACTTGAGTAGAAAGGCTCAGCTGAGGAATTGTCCTGCTTGCTTTAACTGATATAGGAAGATCCAGGCCAAATGTGAGTGGCCTCTAATAGTAGCCCAGAAGAGATGAGAGTGGCAAAACATTATTCACCCTTTGATTATGTGGCCTTCCCTCTTGCTGCCTAGTTCATCTGTCCTGTTGCTGTTGCTGCTTTTTCCTTCTCTGATATCAGAACAAATCTTTCCAGGATTGCATCACTGATTGAGGACCAGAGGCTTGCTAGAAAACCATCCAATCTCATGGATGGAGCAACTACTAAATTCTTGATTTCTCAAGAGTAAGGCAGCCTCTGTTACTATTTCAACATAACCATTTAATAAATTATATGTGTGTCATCATTCTATCACTCTATTCATCTAGAGAACCATGACTAATACATGACAATTACACAACCAACTATACTAAAATCTTCAAGCTGTATCCTTAAGAAACTGAATTTTATAGTAGATGAATTTTATTTTAATAATTGTTTTTTAAAAAATAAAAATCAAACAGACAAAGTAGGGCTATAGTTTATCAACCCCGTTTAGAGTAAAGTCTGTGATATGAATATTTGTTAAATGAACAAATGAATTGTGGTGTTTCTTCAACCAAAATTACAAGTGAGGGATTAACAGAGAAGAAGAAGCCTTGGCATCTCATGAAATTACAAGAAAATGATAGAAGACACAAAAGTAGCAATTAGGAGTCACTCATAGTGCATCACAAGTAGACCATGTAACACAGAAAAAGAAGTTACAAATGAACAATGAAATAAAGTTATGGTATCAATGCAAAAATGATGACATGGATGGAAGAGAAAGACAGACTTAAGAGATGTAGAGAGGATAGAGATGTAGATAAGAAAGCATCAATTTCTTGATGAATTAACTATAAAGTACAAAAGAGATAAGTATATTGGGAATCTAGGATAATGCCTGTATTTGAGTAGAACCTTTGTTGCCTCTACATTTTCTCAGAAAAACAAAATAAATGAAAGAAAACCAAGAGAAATTATATATATATATATATATATATATATATATATATATATATATATGCATGTATAGTAACTATGAATAAAACATGATGGACCCTTGTAAGAAAGAAATAAAAGAAAATCAGTTATCAAAGTCACTCTTGGCAGGAGGTAATAGAACTGTGGTACTACATAAACTTCTATGTACCGCGAGACCACGGGATCATCTTCCTTTGGCTAGATATCTTGTGTAGTCACCCTTGAACAGAAAGAGAAACAAACACAGACATTTGACCACCCCCAAACATGACAAGTTCACAGTCCAAATTCTTATGTAGGTTCTAATGTTCATTCTCAGTTGTTCATGCTCTTTTTTGAGAATGCCAAACTCACTCCAGAAAAGGAGCCTTCGAGCCTAGGAGATCCCTGGAAGGCAGCATCAGCAAATCTTATGTAGTGGCTTAACCAGGAAGGGTCCACATAGGCTCACCTATTTGAAAATCTGGTTCCCAGCTGGTGGGCCTGTTTATGAAGGACTAGGAGGTGTGCTCACGTTGGCGAGGGTGTACGCTTTGAGATTTTAATTTGCTCACACCATCCCCAGTGTCTCCAAATTTCAGATCGAGATGTAAGCTCTCAGATGATGGGAGATGTTTCTCATACTGGCTAATGAATAAAGCACTGTTGGCCAATAGGAAAGCAAGAGAGGAGGGACTAGGAGACAAGGAGGAGAGAGGAAGTAGGAAGGAGGAGTCAGCACGGAGAGAATGGGAAGACCAGACGCCTGCCCCATTCCCAGGTAAGATGAAAGCATGTGGAAATATGTAGATTAACAGAAATGGGTTAATACTTAAGACAGAGCTAGCCAATAAGAAACTAGTAACTGACCAACAGCATTATATCAAATACAGAGTCTCAGTGTGTTATTTGGGGCTGGTGCGGTGGCGGGACAAGACCAGCGGTGGGTGGAAAAACATACTCCTTACACTCAAATGTTCTTGATGGTCCACATTTGTTCTGCCATCTTAGACTCTAACTCTCTGAAACCATAAACTTCAAGTGAAAGGTTTTCTTTTGTAAGTTGCCGTGGTCATGGTGTTTTATCATAGCAATAGAAAAATAAGATGAGCCTAGGGGATCCCTAGAAAGCAACACCAGGAAGTCATGTAATTTCAAAAGTACCATGAATCACTAGTAAGGCTAGTGCTTCATTAAGCATATGGGACTATGCAATAGATGCCATGATCATTTATTTGTAATTTGACATTTCAGTAAAATTATCCACATGTGAACAGAAGATGATGGGGACAATAAATACTGTCAGAAAAAAAAAAAAAACTGGTAGGTCTTATTTTTGCTGTAATTTTAATTATCCTAATTAATGCACTCTCACAGATATATTTTCTGGTTAAATAATTAATGGTTTGACCTTACGCAAGATTATTCTTTATCTACAAATGAAACTAAACAAAAATGAGTTCTGAAGTTTGCTTTTACTCCAATAACACGTGTTCTTTTAAACAGAGATTCAATTTTAGTCATAATATAATTACATGTTAAACATCCCTACCCTGCCACACTAACTACAATAGCAAAACCACTAATGAACTCAAAGTAGCATAGAAGTATTTCAATTTAGTTCAAGGAGAGAGCTAAATAGGAGTCTAATATTCTAACTGATTAAATGTGGATTTCACGAGTGCATGGGTGTCTATTATTATCAAGAGGCTCGAGGTAAAGTGCCCAGTTGTAGTCAAATTGCATTCAATAGCATTTTGGGAATTTGGGTGGGTTAAAACATAACTAAATAAATTACATGCTTCAGAAATTTCTATAGAAAAGCTACCAAATGTATTTTCAAGGAGAAGTTAATACTTTGACCCCCATCAATCCACAATAGCTCTTCATATATCTTACTCTCCTATGAATCCAGGTGAAGGTCCCCCTATCCCTGTAGTCTGGTGTCTGAATTATACTATAATACAGTAAATATTCTACAATGGATATATGCAATATGTTATCATTACCTCCATTACATTATCCAGTTGGAGGTTGTACTTGCATTACTGTAAGTACATTGAAACAATGACCCCCTTGAAAATAGTCTCTTACTGAAAGAGTAGATAATACCAAACCTGAATTTTCTCTGACTTCAGCCAAGCATAAATGCCACAAATGGGTTTATTCCTCCTCTTTGTTGTTCAGCTAAAATCAGAGATTTAAATTTGAATAGTCCTAAATGGCTCTCTACACTCAGGTAACACTCCCTTGAACATCTGCCAGAATGCACATTTCCTAATATAGAACACCACTCCTACTGGCAGCTTCATTCTCCCAATTTTCTAGAAGCTTCAGAAAAAGCTCAGCACAGAAGTAGGCCCTAGCCATCCTTTAGAAATGGAAAATGCCCCCAAACAATGAAAATCATCTCTTTCTTTGAAAAATTAAAACGTAATTTGGCATACATGCTTTCTCTGGGCAGAGCCTTCCCTTAGTAACAAGCTGTGGTTGACTCCTTATTTGAATCGTTTAGAAGCGATCTGAAGACATATGAGCTTAAATCACGTCTTTAAACAAAGCCAAATAGATTTAGAGTTCCACAAACATCTGTTAATTTTTCATACACACTGAATCCATTAAGATAATTCACCTTATGGAATAACTCACAATAAGGAGCTTCCCACACAGCACAGAAGAAGAGGAAATTCAGTTATGCAAATTATTTTCATTTAAATGGTGCCCAGTGAACAGTAGAAACTGTAAGTGACTCAAACTGTATGATAATAATTTCCCCCATCTACAAAGCTCTAGCAAAGCAAAGCTGCCAAGGTAAGGTTATCTGCAGGATTCAGGACAGAAGGACTATGAAGGGCGAGAGCCCTGTTAGACATCCCTGTGATGAAGGGTCTTCCCAAGCAACAGGGGTGCCCCCCATTCTAATGTACTTACTGGGTGATAGTTGCCTCTGGTGAAATATAGGGACGATCTGTGATACAGAAATGACATCTGGTACTCCTCTAATCATTCAACTTGGAACAAATTAAAAGTTAGCTGCCAAATGTTTGCTGTAATAGTGACAAATACTACTTGTCCCTGGCAGTAGACTCAAGAACCTTTGAGTTTGAAACAAAACAAAACAAAAGATGATGGCCCCTGATGTCTTGTGAAATCTTATTCTCTCTCTCTTGGCTAAGAAAATGATTGATCCCACATCGAAAACCACTGCTACTCGGTATGGCATGGTATCTGGCAGGTCCCAGGGTGTTTAGTAGCAGATTTCAACACAGGGAAGTTTTTTAGATATCCCAAAGACTGCCCTCATGCATTTATAAAAATGGAAGTGTTTCCACCACAACCACAAACTTTGTCCCTAGCATAATTTTTAATGGGTAAAGGACTTACTTCTAAAAAATATGGTCTAATAAACTGAATGCAATTTCATTTCATCTTCAGAGCATAGAATAGGAAATCTGTATGTATTCCTAACTTGAAAAGCCTTTGAGGAATCTCAAAGATTTAATCTCATCAACTTGGAAACTGGAAATCTAAGGTCAGGGTAACAGCACAGTTGGGGGTCTGGTGAGGTCACTCTTCTGGGATGTGGAATGCTTTCTGCTTGTTGTACCCTCAGCTGACAGAAGAGGAAGCGAGATTCTTGTCCAATTTTACTTAGGCAATCTGGTGAATCCCAGGCTGACCTCGAAATTCCTATGTAGATGGGAATGAACTGCTTTGGTGCTGGGATCACAGGCATGAACCAGTTTTATCTGATGCTTGGGCTCAAACTCAGGGCTTCATCCATGTTAGTTTATTCTACCAACGGAGCAACATCCCCAGCTCCTTGGTCCTCTTCTTACAAGGGACTGTTCGCATTCTTAACAGCAGCACACTTGTGACCTTATCAACTCACAATGCCTCACCTACAAGTACAATTTTTTCAGTGACTGAGTTTGCATGTAGGATAAACATTGGGTCCATAATATTTGGAGCTATGATTTGAATACTCCATGGTCTGAATGACTTCAAAAGTCTGTGCCTGTTTCAACATATGACAAAAATTACCTCACCTGGGCTGGTAACAAGGCTCAGTGGGTAAAGGCTAACAAACTGAGTTCTGTCCTCAAGACCCACATGGTAGAAAGAGAAAACCAACTCCCACAAATTGTGCTCTTATTTCCACAAACATATAACATATCGTGGAATGTACATACACACACACATACACACATACACACATACACACAAACAAATTAGACTCATGACAGACACTTCCACCAAACATAAAGGACGAAGAACAAATAATGAATTATTTCACCACATTGCTGTGAAATTTAGTAATACACACATTAGTTTGAAATTTAGTCATAACATGCAAATTTATGCATACAATGCATATATATATATACATGTATGTATATATACATACATATATGCATGTATATGTGTGTATACATATGTTCATATATATATATACACATATACACATGTGTGCATGTATATGTATACATACACATACACATATACATTACAAAATATACATATACATGTGTTCCAAGATAAAAGGAGGACCTCTACAACAAACATTTCTATATAGGAACACAATATTTGTTGAGTTACAGAAAAACATGCAAAGAAAGTAATATGAAAAAACTTAATGGAGGGAATTAAGAGAAATTAGAATTATCCAGCATTAGGCTACACTGTATTTTAATTTCCCTTGGCAACAAAAGGTCCCCCTTCCTCTCATTCAAAAGCAATAGAGTATGTTTGATCCTAAACTGCAAGCTTTGTACATCATGAGAGCTGCCCAGAGAGCAACCTCCAATAAGAAGTGTCCAGTTTATGATGAGGAAGAGCTTGGTATTTGTTGGAGGCTAAATGTGGTGTGTCTCCTGTAAGCTCATATGGTTGAACATTTGGTCTTCAGCTGGTGCATCTGTGGGAGAAGATATGGAACCTTCAGAAGTTAGAACCTTGCTGGAAGAAGGGGATCACTGAGGGTAGACTCTATAGCCTAGTTGTATTTCCTGTTAGTTTATGCAATGGTCCTAGCCAGCCTCCTGACAGCATACCTTCCCTGCCATAACAGAGCGCACACCTTAGACCTGGAAGCTGGAATAAACCCTTCCTTGTTGACATCACTCCTTCAGGTATGTTGTCATAGCAAGGAGCCTAATCAAGATAGAGCTCAGTGTACTGAATGTTTGTTAGCACTTGAGAAACAAACGCGCAAGTATCTGATCAAGACTAAGTACCTGCAAGGGAAAAGGACAGCAGAAGGGAGCGAGAGAGGCCTGGAGAATAAAGCCCCAATCGCAGAGGATCCCACAAGGGGCTGTCTTCCAAGAGTGAGTAATTGTGTTGTACCAGGTGAAGAGCAGATGCATAAAGGGCAAAACTGTCTCTGAAAATAGAAACATGTACAGCAGAGACCTGACTGCAGTTTAATGCCAATGGTACCCAAGCAACTAAGATGAAAAAAATTTTTTTCACTAAGGGTAACATTCTCCAGCAGGCAATGTTGCCATGGCATTTTAAAGTGCTGGTTACACCAGACTCTTGGCTATAAACTGAGATGGAGACATAATCGGGTGGTATTCAAACTGTGACATACTATAATTAAGTAATTATTTGATCCAATGGTTTTGTTAAGTTCCTCAGCACAAAAGCTGGCATCTCTCTTCAATTCCTGCCACTGTCATTATACTCAGTTCTTGCTTGCTATTTCCTAGAATAAAGGCTAAATATCCAAGTTTACTTGCTTATAAATAATGATGATTTGAGCTAACACACTAGGAGCAAAGCTCTTATTATAATACAATCAAACCTTTGTAGATCCAATCAGTCACAGGTACAGAAAAAGAGTAAATTCAGACCAAAATTATGCTATGAAGGGAAAAAAAGTTGGCTAAGGGTTGGAAAAAAAAAAGTAAGTGGATGGTTATCTATTTGCTTCTGTGAACGCGGTCATTGGATGTCAGCATTATGAGAAGCACCAGCAAAGGTAAGAGCCAAAGTCCATCCAGAAGCTTTACAGTGTAGAGTGGTGAGAGTAAGTGAGGGCCTCCAGACGGGGAGTGCAAGAGGGAAATCAGGATGCAGACAATTTAAGGCATTAGAGATTGCAGTAAGCTGGATTTTACCTACCGGTCTTTAGCAGATGGGTGGCACTTTCCTCCTCTCTGGTCCTGGAAGATTGCACTGGCTGACAGAAGAGAATCAAAAGCAGCAGCTGCAGTAACACCACCAGCAGCTGCAACAGCAGCATGGAAGCACCTTCAACCCAAGCAAGAGTAATGGCTTGAATTATACTTGGTTAAAGATAATGGTAATGACTTCTGACGGAGTAATGCTGGTAAGGAAAAGGGGAATCCTAGAGGAGGACAGCGATGACACTCAGTGTGACGAAAAAGTTAAGGAGGGAGAGAGAGGACTGGAGGGGCTCCATAGATCTGTTATGTTTATGTTATGCCTGAGATGCAAATTAGGCCTCTGTGAACACTACTTTTCCATTGTTGCAACCGAATACGCGACAAGAAACAACACTAGAGCCCATGCTTTCACAGCAAGGGAGACACAGCACGACGTGTGGAGTATGAACCATGGTGACAATTGTGACCTGCTGTATCTCCGTGAGTCAGGAGACCCAGGCCAGAAGCACAACTTGACTATAGTAACCATCAAGCCCACCCCCCATTGACCCAATTGCTCCAGTTAGGCTTCCGTTCTCAAAGTCTCCACACACTCTCAAGACAGCATCATGAGCTGGAGTTCAAGAGCCTGTGGGAGGTATTTAATCTTCAAATGATACGATCCCACATATTCAGATGTTACACAGACAACTGAATATATAAACTTTATGCCCAGGTTGGAGTTTTGTTCTGTTGTATTTTTGTTTTATTTTGTTTTGTTTTGTTTTAGATGCAGGGCCACGTGTATCGCTGGTTGGTCTTCAAGTCTCCATGTAACTGTGGATAACCTTGCACTCCTCATGTAAGATGAAGATATAGACAGCCAGTATTACACCAAGACTCTCATTTTTGGGATCAATGCATTGGTTTGGGCCTCATTAATGTAAGCATTATATTACAGTCCTTCTTACGTCTTAAGTGGCCATGACTGCTTAAGTGGACATTTGAACTGCTCCTACTCACTGAGACCTAGCAGTAGGAGATGCTAAGGAGGGAAAGCAATGTGATATAAGGACACTGGAAAGAAATAGTGGCCAACCTTGCAAATGCTGCTGTTTCATATGGAATATAGACAGAGAAAGAAATATTTGGCCTAGAGTGGATAGAGATATGAAATGAAGTCTCTGACAGAAGACTATCCCAAAGCTGCAGGATACAGAAATGGGCTAGAGGAACTCTGGGCCTAGGGGAAAAAAAAAACAGACACTTCTGAAGTAGGGCAATAGTAACAAAAACACATAAGCCAGTAGGAATAACCCAAGGAGGACAGCTGATTGATTGTATTAATTAGGCTAAGTTATTCTGCCATAAGAACTAAGAGTGCAAACTCATTTTAGCACAATAAACATTTATTGCTCACTCTAAGCTATAGTCACTGGTGGAAGTCGGGGTGTTGAGTATTTTCTTTGTTTCAGTTTTTACACCCAGTCAATAAACTTACTCCTTGGTCTATTCAAAGCTTCTTCATTCTGTAAGGGATAGATTGAACATGGAGGTTTATACAGGAGAGGTGCTGGCCAGGTCTGAAAGAGGTGCACTTTTCCCCTTATCCTAGAACCCTGTCATATAACTCCATGGCACACAGAAGCGTGAGTACTGCGAGATATTTGATTACACTGTGTGAAGATATGCCTCTGTGATTGGCTTAATGAAAAGCTACATGGCAAATATCTAGGCAGGAGGAATAGCAGGGACTTGTGGACAGAAGAGCTCTGGGAAGAAGAAAGACAGAGTCGCCAGCCAGACGTGGTGAGAGAGGATGGACAAAATGGAGATGAGCTAACAAGCACATGAAAGAACATAGATTTGGAAATGTGGGTTAAGTTACAAAAGCTAGAAACAAACCCAAGCTAAGACTGAGCTTTCATAATTAAGAAACCATTTAGGAAAGGAAAGCCCAACTATAGGTGAGCTAGTAATTTTCCCATCACAGACAGCAAGAATATAAAGTATGTTAAATATATAGCTATCATTGTCACTGTAATCATCTCTTGTGATCAAATGTGCATTTTTACTCTTCTACTTCTCAGCATGCTCACTCCTTCCTCAAGGTGGCAACCCAGAGGCTCAATGTACACTGAAATTAATTGAACTTTAGGATTCCTGGATAACCATTCCTTGGGTCTGGGTATAGCTCTTCACACTTAGGAGCTTGTGAATTAGAAAGATTACTTCCACCTCCCCTTTATTTAATATGCGATGGTATGAAAGGGACAAGGAACCATGTACACAATGTACACAGAAAAAGGGAAAGGCCGTGGACCTAATATTGAGGTCCTGTATCACAACTGAAGGAAAGCTATATAAATGAACCCTGATTCTGCATCATGTACCAGAAATTCTTTTTAAATTTATTTCTCTTTACTCATTGGAATCCTGACTTTACCCAAGGTTGTTTTCTGCATTTTGTTACCCATTTCGGCCACATCTAACATGGATGTTGGAGACTTCAGCTTCCCGAGAGTACACAGAGTATGCAGACCACTTTGACGTGAGAGCTGTTCTAAGGCTCACTGGGAGACCGGCTTTTCTTTGATGTCATTTAAGAACTCACTAGGAGTAATTCTCTACAGCAGTTGAAATATTTCTGCTATATATGCTCATAGTTAGAACCATGTGCTGCTAATGTTAATCTCTGCTCTTTGACAAGGCTTTACTGATCCCTTAATTTCTGCACTCCATCACCCCCACCCTGTTTTTGATGATGTAGCCATCTTAAGGCCACCAGGCTTAAGATACCTATACCCCAGAGCTGATGGAGTCACTGCCAAAGCCCCGCCTCCTCAACCTTTTGGAAGCACATCCTTCCTCTGCCTCCAGGTTCACAAACAGTTGGCTCTTTCAATCTTCCCGACTGACTTGGGTCGTTTCATTTCATTTATAAACTGTGGAATTCTCCCGACTTATCCTTGTGCTCCATAGCTCACCAGTTCTAAGTTGTTTGACATTTCCCAGCATCATTCTCTGACAAAATAATCTCTTAAGGAAACCGAAAGCTTCCTTCTAAATAAAACTTACATACAAACCACACTGCATCTTTCCTACCATGATCAGATTTTAGAATTCCTTAAAACGGAAGCATGAGACAAGTATCCAGCTAAAGTACCTGTATTCCACAGTGTGTCTAGACAAATTAATAAGTCATAAGAACTGAAAAGGAATAGAAAATGCAAGTTAATTTGCAAGCAGTAAGATTAAAGAATTTTTCAATATTCTACCAACAAAGTATTGGGACAACTTAGATAGTTGCTAAAATTTCTAGAGATATCAACAAGAAAAACAAAGGAACAGTCTTCCGGTGCTATTAATAACTCAATGAGAAAGGATAATAGAAAAAATGCATTTATACCTACAAAAATAAGTATATATGAATATATTTGGCAAAATTTTTTCAAGACCATGAAGTAATTATGAGTCATCAGTAAGTGGAGGGGATAAAAAAAAAAAAAAGATGGAAGCTGGTCAGTGATGGCGCTTGCTTGTAATCCCAGCACTTGGGAGACAGAAGCAGTTGGATCTCTGTAAATGAGAGGCCAGCCTGGTCTACAGAGCTACAGAGGACAGGTAGGGCTGTTACACACAGAGACCCTGTCTTGAAACACACACACACACACACACACACACACACACACATAAAGATGGTGCTTCTTTTTCAATATAAAAATCTCTTTGTAGTAAGGAACTCACAAATGAAGATATGAGTCAGCTAGATTAATACAGCTACTTTCTTGTAACCAAACCTCGATGGATTTCTGTACAGTCAGAATAGCTGTGCCTGAAGCAGGGAGCTTTGCGTAGGAAATTGCACTTCTACCATGAACTACACTTTTATGCACTTACCTACCACAGAAAAGGGAAAAGACGCAAGAGTTAAAACTAGAAACAAACAGCTTCGTATCTTTTTTCTTGATTGATGTGTCCTTCTTCCCATTCCATCCTTCATTATCTCCTAATGTCACCCTGTCATGTTCTCTTGCATACACAAGTACACATTACAGGCTAGGATCTACAGAAGAAAGAGGACATTATAGGTTAGGATCTACAGAAGAAAGAGGACATTATAGGTTAGGATCTACAGAAGAAAGAGGACATTATAGGTTAGGATCTACAGAAGAAAGAGGACATTATAGGTTAGGATCTACAGAAGAAAGAGGACATTATAGGTTAGGATCTACAGAAGAAAGAGGACATTATAGGTTAGGATCTACAGAAGAAAGAGGACATTATAGGTTAGGATCTACAGAAGAAAGAGGACATTATAGGTTAGGATCTACAGAAGAAAGAGGACATTATAGGTTAGGATCTACAGAAGAAAGAGGACATTATAGGTTAGGATCTACAGAAGAAAGAGGACATTATAGGTTAGGATCTACAGAAGAAAGAGGACATTATAGGTTAGGATCTACAGAAGAAAGAGGACATTACAGGCTAGGATCTACAGAAGAAAGAGGGCATTATAGGTTAGGATCTACAGAAGAAAGAGGACATTATAGGTAAGGATCTACATATGAAAGAGAATATGTATTCTCTTCTTTCTGATATTAGATGACCTCACTCATTATACATACTAAGTCTATCCATTTTCCTATAGGCTTTGTGATTTCATTTTCTCTAGAGCTGAATATTTTGATGAGGGATGTTTTCCTGTATGCTCTGAATATGTTTCTCTTATTGGTTGATTAATAAAGCTGTTTGGCCAATGGGCAGGCGGGATGTAGCCAGGCAGGGAGTATAGTTGGGGCTACCAGAGTAGGAGAATTCTGGGAAGAAAAATGCAGAGAGTGAACAGAGGGAGAGAAGCAATGTAGCCCAGGCATTCTCCAGTGAGCCAAGATCACCTGAAGATACATAAATTGATAGAAATGGGTTAATAATTAAGAGTCTGAGCCCTCTGCCAAACAGTTTATAATTAATATAAGCTTCTGTGTGTTTATTTGAGAGTAAATGGCTGAGGGACAGGGTGGGCCAGAAATTCCATCTACAATATTTCACTTTATTCATTTTCATTAGATGTTGTCTTCTGATAGACAGCTATCAGTGATTAGAAAAGCTAAGAATATAGATGTGTGACTATCCCTCTAATGGAGAATGGAATTCTCTAGGTATATGCTCAGGAGTGAAATAACAGGGTCCTATTGTAATTCTATCATCACTTTTCGGAGGAACCTCTATATTGATTTCTATAAATGCTGTATTAATTTTCACCCCCACCAGCAGTAGATAAGAGTTCCCCTTTGCTCATATCTTCTCCATCACTTGCCAGGTCTGCAAATGACTGCCATTCCAGCTGGGATGAGGTAGTATTTCAGAGTATTTTTAGCTTATATTTCCCTGATGGCTAAGTATATTGAACACTTACGTTATTGAACATTTATGATTCTCTTTTTCAATTCGCTAGCCCGATCGCTGATTGGCAGTTTTTCCCTTGGTATTTCATTTCTGCATTTCTTGATAAATTCTAGATATTAGTCTCTTGTCTGACGTGTAGCTGGTAAATAACATCTCCCATTCTGTGGCTGTCTGTGTGCTCTTAATTATGTGGAGAAAAAAGTTATAATTTCATGTCATCCCATGTATTGATGCCCAGGTGGGGCTGGTCCCTGTGCTATTGAAGTTCCATTCAGAAAGGCTTTGCCTCTCTCCATGTCTCACAAAGCATTCCTTATGTTTTCATTTAGAAGTTTCGGTCTTTCAAATAAGGTCTTTGATTCATTTTGAAAGGACTTCTGTATGGGAGAGAGAGAGAACAGAACTCATTCTTCTGAAAATGGATAGCCAGTCTTTACTGAAGCATTTGCTGAGTAGTTTGTCCTTTTCCCAATGCATGCTTTTGATTTGTTTGTCAAAAAGAATGTGGACACAGCTTTGTCAGCTAATTTCTGAGTCTTCTATTCTGTTCCATTGGCCTACCTATCTGTCTTTACGCAGTACCAGTCTGGCTTTATCACCGTAGCTCTGTATTATAATTTGAGGTCACCAGTATGAAACTAAGCCCTCACCTCTTGTTAGTCTGGAGAGCACCTCAGAACTTGGCCCCTTGCTTTGCAAGACCCTGTGAGGACAGGACCACTATGCCTCTACCCCTAGTGACATCAAAGGCAAGTACTGACCTAGAACACCAGCAACAGGCTTCCCAGGGTCCCCTGAGTGTCAAAAATTTGGCTCTAGCAATCTCTCAAGCCAGAATAGGTGGAGAGTTTGGACTTAAGAGATTTCTTAACTACTGAGGTTCCAGAAGTTACTTGAGGTCTTTGGTACTAACCACAGCCCCTCTATAATACAATGGCTTCAGCATGCCTGACTTTTGGACTTCTTCCCTCAGCAGGCTCATAAAATCAAACAAATGACCAAGGTTTTAATTCCAGCCAGCTGCCTTGAGGCCAAACGTGCAATCTTACTATTTGTCCTCTTGCCACACAGACAAGATGAGATCACCCCACAATTCCATTTGACAAGTCGACACTGAGCTTTACCATACTCTATCACTGAACCTCATGTAGTATATGCGTAGGAAGCCACAGAAAACAAGCTTCCAAACAGACTTGTAAGAATGGGAAGTCAAAACTCAAAGATAATCACACTCCATCAGAAGCACAAGACACGACAAAGAAACACAAAGGATATGACACAACCACCATCCATGATCCATCCTTCACTTAGCAATTCCTTTATAATAGAATACAAACCTACAAAACACATGGCACTTCTGAGAAAGAACTTTCTTTTTTACAAACTAATGATTACACAGAAGATTCAAAAAATCTTCAAAACCTTAATGATTACATAGAATAGTCAAAATATAGTTTCATGAATTAAGAAACTCTAAGACCCTGAGAACACAGTGTCCAAATTGAGTGAAACAGTAATTTTGAAAATATGGGGGGGGGGGGAATCAACAAGAAGACTGAGCCATTAAAAAAAAAACAAAACAGAAATACTTGAAATTAAGGTGATGATGAATTAGATTAAAAAAAAATATAGCAGACATCAAGAGACAACAGTATACAGAAGAATGAATTTCAGGAATGGAAGAAAAAGGCAAGATAAGAGTATAGACACATATAAGGAATGCAAATGAAGAGGATGAATGGAATTGTCAAGAAGTCTGGACCTTCTTGAGGTCAAACCTGAGAATTCATACTGTAGAAGAGCGAGCAGAGATAAAATCAAATGCAACCAACAAAAAGAGCATTCCACAAAATTTCAACAGAAAACTTCTCAGACTTGGAGAAAGGAGTAGACATTCAATCATAAGAGGTATGTGGAACTCTAAACAGACATGACCATAGAAGAAACTCTCAGTGACACATCATAGTCAAGATGTCAAAAATATAAAGTGAAGAAATACATCTAATAGAACCACAAAAAAAATCAGTCCCCCAAAGTAGAAAGATCACAATTTTCACAGAATTTCCATCATCAACAATAAAATCTAGGGGAGCATAAAACTCCCCTAGCAAATAACTGAGTCAAGAATGTTATACACATAAAAATTGTCTTTCAAAATTGACGAAGCTTCTTAAAATAATCTTCATGAATGTTTTACTGAAAATAGATTTTCCCTATAACATATATTTCATATAATATATAATATAATATATGTTGATTATAATTACCTGTCCCCTAACTCCTCCCAGAGACTCTGCATCTCAACAGGAACCCAAATCTACATCCCTACTTTCTCTTTGTCATCGGAAAAAGAATTAATATAGCTTAATATCATTTGGATACAGAGAAACTCAGTGAAGTGTTCAAAGGCATGTATTTAGTTTCTTTGTATCACACTTGCTGGGTGAGCAGCATGGCAAGTGAAATATAAATGTCATATGTGAAATAAGATGTTTTTGAAGATGTTTGCTCTATTTGACATCAAGAATAACTTCTACATTACAATAAAAAGTTTCCTATCTGCACAAAGGCAGATGGAGAGGCCAATGAACTAAAACAGAAGTCAAAGAAATAAATGCTTGTCAGTATAACAATTAGATACAGCCTATTAGTTTTCTATTACCACTACAACAAATGTTCATAATTTTGATGGTGTAAGTGACACAGCCATATTATACTTTTATCTCATCAGTCAGATGTCCCACACACATCTCTTTGGGCCACAGTAAAGATATTACTAGGCTTTTGCATGGAATCTATGCCTAGTACTGTAAACCTGGAAGAAGCCTGTGCCTGGAAATATCACCTACCACTGGTGTTTTTTTCTAAATGAACCCATTTTCAACCTGCCTTCTAAGTGTTTGTTCTTATACCCATAAACTCTGATGCTCTCAGACTTGGTCACAGAAGTTTCTAGTTGCAATGGGTGATAGTCAACGCACATAACTGGCTAAAGTGCCGAGAATAAGTGACTGCTGATAACAGCACTAAAATCATCTTCTCCAGGACATGGGTACACTGTAGAAGAGAAGTTACAAAGATTATAAAAGCCAGAAGCTGAGGCAGGCTGCTATGAAATGCTCTGTTTTAGATATGACATGACTGATGCAATCATCCACATTATAGTGGCGACTACCTGTGTAAAACGTTTGCATACTCATGCACATGCATGCATTTGCACACACACATACACACACACACACATGCATACATGCATGCTCACATGACTGTAGTGAAGCCAGTTGTGAAGAAGGAGATTGGGTCAGGGATGAGTAGGTAATTTAGGCTGTGAATATGCTCACAATACACTGCCTGCAAGTATAATATTGTCAAATATAAGAAGAAAATCTTTTTTAAAAAGAGAAACCTATTTTGTTGCCTTTTCTACTCCCATAGACAACCAGTCACATCGCATGATGAATGGTCCCCTTCTTTCCCTGTCTTCCTCTCTAATGTCAGTGAGGTCACGCCTCTGAGCATTCTACTGTAACCTCTGACTCTGTTGCCTTTCTCCTCTATTTTGATGACATTGTACCTGCTTGGCTAATGCACGCTCATCTTCCTATCTCAAGGCCATTGAGATTATTAACCTAGTAACTTTAAATTAGTAACCTAGTGACATTAGTAACCTACCTTCCATCCCTAATATTATTTCCTTGCTTGTTGTTATGTACATATTTTGAGAGCTGAGATTGGACATCATTATTTTATCTACCACAGATCAAACATGCACATAAGCACACACACACACACACATACACACACACACACACACACACACACACACACACACACACACAGAGAGAGGCATCGGATACCCCAGATTTTATGACGCTTTGAGCTTACAAGATTTGGAGAGGTATTTCAAACAAAAATGAGTGCCATGTGTGATGCACACCTGTAATTTCAAGATGAGGGACACAGGCGGAGGTATATATCTGTGAAATCCAGGCCAGCCTGGTCTACATAGTGATTGTCAAGTTACCCAAGGCTACACAGTAAGACCCTGTCTCAAAATTCACATGGAAAGAGGGCCTGAAGTTGGTCACTCTAGACTCCGGTGCTTAAAAAAGAAAAAAAAAAAATGATACAAGTAATTTTTTACATGGACAGAAACAAATTGCATGAGCACCTTGCTAAGTCGATTTCTGGGAACACAAAAGGATCTTTTGAAAGTAAGTGTCCCTAAAGCTCATGTGTCATTGTCTTTCTAATAATAGTACCTCTGATCAAAGATAAACAGTGTAGACTAGTTGGAATCATTTGTTAGCTGTATCTACAAAGATAAAAATAAATTCTGCCACTATTTCTTATAAAAAAATTTCCACTGTATTAACAATAACCATATAAAATAAAAATAATCTTATAACCTTTGATAGAGAAATCTTTAAAAAAGTATATCTACTAAAGGAAAAGGTAGAAATCTAAAATATAAAGCTTCTGTTAAAACTTCAAATTCTTCCTTTAACTCCTGTGCAGCAACATTCCTATCACCTAGGCCCCATCTCTTTAGTCTGACCATCCTATGGATGCACTCGAGTGAGAAGAAATTCTGTCTTTCCCCTTCCAAAGTAAATAATGTAGGGATTGCCCATCAATGAAGATAGGTCACCTATTATATGGGATTTAGGCACTGTGGACTTTCTAGACAACCCTACTCAGCATTCTGTGCTGCAGAAGGAACTCAGACTCTCTGCCCATTTAACAACTTCTCAGAACAGTTGAAAGGTTCCTGTTCCAAGTAGAACAAGCTCCCTGATTAAATGGCTTTGTCTATATCAGTATAATTCCCCCAACCATGATATACACCTTCCTCAAGGGCTGGAATAAGTAAAGATTCCAAGCCAGCTTGTTTCAAATTTAAATAAAAGAAATTATATATATATATATATATATATATATATTTAAATATCAGAAGAAAAAACCATTGTGTTGGTGACAGCCGGGGTGGAAGGGGGTGTGGATTCCATTGTTACACCTTTTGCTATTGGGTTACTCTGTTAAGTAAGTTAAAAGTATTAGTAATCAATTTATAGGGGGCTTAGGGAGATGACTCAATAAGTAAGAGTGTTTTCTATGAAAGCAAGAGAACCTGAGTGCAAAGTCCCATAACCCATGTAAAAGGCTTGCCACGGCCATACGTACTTACGACCCAGTGTTAGGGACACAGAGATAGGTGGCTACTGGAGATTTGCTGGCCAACCTAGGACTGACCAAAATAGCAAACTTTAAGTTCAGTAAGATTCTCTGTCCTCAAAAAAAAAAAAAAAAAAAAAAAAAAAAAAAAAAAAAAAACAAAAAAGTAGTGTGATAGAAGAAGGTACCAATATACTACTCTTGTTTCTGCATGTGCGCACATAGGTATATACCACACACACACACACACACACACACACACACACACACACACACACGCACGCACGCACTATAAAAAACAATGATATAATAACTACAAACAAGTGGATTTTGAAATAGAAAAATAAAGACCCGAAGAGTCTCGCATTTAAAGCGCCACGCTGCTGTTATTTAGCCCCTGTCTGTGGTCCTGGGTATTCCTGTTCGTCCAAGCCCATTTCCTCGCTGATGGATGCTCTCTCCTACTCACCCTGATGAATTCGCCTTGCTCTGTGTCTGTGCTACTCCTAACCCAAAGACTGTGTGGAGGAAAAGCAGGAGTGAGTGTCCCTCCTTGGCCCTGTGACTGCCACTAATGCCCAGGGGCTTTTCAGCTGTCATGGACGCGCTCCTTAAAAGGAATGGCATGTCAAGTAGTTCAATACCATCACTTTCCGCCTGCTCCTCCGTCATCTTCAAACAGTGCTACTGGCCGCTTGAGTTACTGTGACAGAGGCAAGGACAGGGCTGTGAAGGCCTGCCTGAATAAGTGTCTTCACACCAACACTGCTCCTCCATGGGGCTCTGATAGCTGGGAGGGCAATGACAGCCTCTCTCCCCCTCCCCCCCTCTCTTCTCTCTCTCTCCCTCTTTCCCTCCACAGTTCAAGTTGAAATGCTTTCAATTTTCCTTTAATGACTGTAGCGTGAGGAGGACCTGGGAGGTTAGGATGGGAAAGAAGCACCTACTAGGTTTGAACCCGCTTTCCCCCTGAAACTGTAGGTTCAGAACCCTGGCGCCAAAGCCAACGCTGTCTGGATGTCTGTAGCACCCGGGCCTGCCAACCTCTTTTCCCGTCAGTCTTTGCATGCCAGGTACATATATCTCGTGTGCAGGTCCCAAATCACCAAGGCATTCATCTGACAAATGCACGAACCATCTTTTGGGCTCTGAATTATCTTCTAGAGTCAAAATCAGAAAAGAGACATGGTCCTTCCCCAGCAGGTGCAGTGCATCCATACACGGGATAAAATAGCGTAGAAAGAAGAGCCAGCTCAGTGCTAGATTTGTAGGGCAGGGTAGCGCATGGTTCATCCCGGAGGACTTGGGGAAGATTTCCCCCAGCTGGAAAAGGCATAGGAAGGGTTCATCTCAGAGTCTCGGAAATGTCGAGAACACACCTTCTCATTGTGTCTTCGCCCTCTGCTCTGCTGACACTTCACACCAGAAAATTCTCAACTGGGAGAAGAAAAGCTTGTACATTGTTAGGTGACCCACAACAGGCACAGCTCCCTCCTTTCACAACACCTACTGCACTGAACAGCAATCAAAAACGTTCCCAGATACTCTCAAGTTTTCCTACGAGGGACAAAACTGCCCTGAGTCAAGACACACACACACACACACACACACACACACACACACACACACACACACACATACACACACCCCACCCCCGCACTAAACATAGTAAGGACTGGAAGCAGGCGGGTACAGCAAAAGCTTAAATCGGACCATGCATCTTCTGGAGTTGGAGCTGGGGAAGGAAACAAAAGCCAGGTCTGTGAAGGCCCGGGAGAGTTACTGTGCCTTACGGGAGTGTTTCCTATTTTAAAAACTGGAACTCATGATATTTTTCCCAGAGGGCTGTGGTAATGTTTGCATCAGAGCACATTTCCAAAGAACAGCACAGCGCCGTTGCAGACAAAGGGGGGAAGTGTTCCTGTCTCTTCCGCTCAGGTTCATCATCCAGAGCAAGAGTCAGGAGGATGCATTGAAGGATGCCGGAGGCTGGCATGAAGGGTGGGCAGGACGTCAGTGTCAGGGACAATGGAACCGCAGCAGGGAGACGTGACAACTGGAAGGCTTAATGAGGTCCCACCTGGATAGCAGAAACTCTGAGCTTCCATCCCTACCACTCCGCTGGTACTCATTCTAAGCTTATCTGTCCACAACACCTGGCCGTCATGTATGAGTCAGGCACACTTGTCTAATATTTATATCGATCCAGCAAGTAGCTACAGTGTCCCTTAAATAGGCATGCCAGGAAACGGAAAGGAAGGGAAAGATACAAATGCAAGCAGGCAGGACATCTAGAGAGTAGAGCCTCTGTGCTGAGGGTAGGGAAAGCACATCTTACTCCCCTGCTGAAAACTTGACACTCTCTTTGCTGATGAGCTGAGTTCTCAGCTGAGGCCGGAGCCTCTCCCTGAAGTCTGACCCTTTGCCTTCCCCATCTCTACAGGAACAGCAGCAGCCTCCCTTCTTTATGCAGCCCACGGTACTCAGAGCTCAAGTTAGCTTCCCCACTGTTGTTGAGTATGAGAAAGCAGAGATTTTATTTTATTTATTTATTTTTTAAGTTGGCATCCTCACCCTCCCGACCTGCCAGTGACTAAGTATGCATTATATGCCAGGCAGCACAGGACAGGCTTTCCATTCTTTATCCCTGAGGTTTTGGGGGCCAGCAGAATTTGTCAGATTGGGTAACATGAACAACAGATATTTATTCTTGCTCAGTTCTGGAGACCCAACATTTAAAGCAGTATGTTGGGAGCAATACCAAGTAATGAGCAGAAAGGACTCTCCTGCCTTTTTAGTGGATGGTAGCATTTCTTGGTTTTTTTGTTGCATGACTGCAATCTTTGTGATCATATTGCCTCTTCTTTTCCATGCTCCTGTGTTTTTCATATGAGAATGGATAGAAAGCCTTAAGATTCTCCTGTATCTACCTATTTAGCAACGGGATTACAGTAAAGTACTGATCTTCTCTTTCTCTCTCTCTCTTTCTCTCTCTCTCTCTCTCTCTCTCTCTCTCTCTCTCTCTGTGTGTGTGTGTGTGTGTGTGTGTGTGTGTGTGTGTGTGTGTTTCAGGGGATCAAACGTAGATCCTCTTGCTTGTCTAGCACTTTACCAACTGAGCCATCTCTCCAGTCCTAGACTGTGTTCTTTAAACATGTTATTTTTATCCTCCAGCAGCTCCAGCAGAAAATAGCATTGTGGTCACAGTTAATACTCTGAAAGTAGTAGAGTCTTGGGTTTGCTCTTTGTAAACATATTATCGCCCCTCCTTACCTCTAAAATCAAAGGCCTATGATGAGTATATGGGCTTCATTACTCATTATCCATATCTTCTATAATTTTGTTTTCCTAGGAAGCTGTCAGGCATGAACTACCCTGATCCTGAGTTTTAGAAACCAGGAATATGTTTTAACATGATTAAGCAATTTTCTCATAGTTGCTAAGCAAAGATGCATGAAGCAGAAATAACATATGGTCGGCTTTGAAGCCAGTGTCTGTTAGACTTCGAACCCTCTGCTCTCCGTTAAATCATGCTACACATCTCTCAACAAGTTTGGGGGAAGACTCTGTTTGATCCTGAATTGCTTTAACATGGCCTCCCATTAGAGAAACAAACTAAAAATACCATATATGCACATACGAGCATGCATACATACACACACAAAATACTTTATTCACAAGGGTATGAATAATTAACCATTAGTTTTCACCTGCCTGACACTGAGTATTGCCGGGCCCTGAACAGCGGCCTGCGTCAGCATTCTTCAGAGGCTTTTCAGCATTTGACAACTGCTGTCAGCTAAACCGAACTGCCGACAAGAAGGCCAGGTTTGACAGAGAAGTTTCTAGGGCAAAAAAACATTTGAATGCTAGCTCAGCCTCAAGAAGACAGTGACCCTATTATGGCTCCTTTGTCAGCTCTGGCTTTCAGCCTGATTTCATGGTTTAGCAGATACAGAGTGGATCCTAGTTAAAGGCCAGAGTGTTGAGAGAAGGCTGGAGATCTGAGAGTCCTGAGAGATAAAAGAGAACACCAGTGAGAGCTAGAAACAGAAAAGGCAACTGCTCTCACCCGGGAAGGGGCAATGTCTCCCTTGGACGCTTCTTTTGGGTGGTCCTCTCTCCCTGTCGCCTTCCCGAAGTTACCATCCCTGTTTCCATCTGTATTTAAAGCCTCAGGCAAAGGGTGGCCGGAGAGCCTGGCTAGCAAGACCCCTCACCTGCATCATAACTCCACGTTAACGCAGCTGCATTCAGACGTCCCTCGCTCCTCATACCAACATCTCCCACTCTCCTAGGTCTCAACAACTCCAAAGAAAGCCAGGGTGCTGGGGCAGAAAATGGTTCCTGAGAAGAGGAAGCAGTAGACAAAGAACCCTGGGACTTCCCTCAGAAGCTGGAGTGCTGGCCCCTCACACTACTCAGGGGTGGAGAATGGCCAAAGATTGGTCACTACAGAGAGGTGCCCTGCTCTTGTGATCGCTCTATAGAAAGTTACTCTATCACTGAGAAAAGTCGGGTTATCCTTTTAATTTTCTCAAGAATGTGATGCGGTCATGGTTGTTATGAGTTGTTTTCCCCGCCGGTCTGGTCCCACTGCCAAGCCAGCCCCAATTAACACACCGAGATGCTGTATTTGATATAAAGCTGTTGGCCAGTTACTAGTTTATCGGCTAGCTCTGTCTTAAATATTAACACATTTCTATTAATCTAAGTACTTCCACGTGGTCTTATCTTACCGGAGAGAGGGGCTGGCGTTCTGCTCTTTCTGTCCTCCATCTTCAATCTCCTCCCTACACCTTCCGGAATCTTCCTTGTCTCCTAGTTCCAGTTCTGCCTACCTTGATTTCCTATTGGCCAACAGTGCTTTATTCATTAACCAACAAGAGAAACATATACAGAATCACATCTCTCATCATCTCCTCTTTTCTGTCTAAATAAAAAGAAGAGTTTTAACTTTAACATAGCAAAATATATCACACAACAGTTATCAAATAAGAATCACAGTTAACAATATTTAGTCCATTAACATTTAGTAAGATTTAGAGAAAATATTCTATTATCTATCCTATCTTTGTGAGCCTAAAGTCCTACATGTAACTTATCTTTAATCCTAACTAAGGAAAACTATAACCATAACTGTCTTCAACTCCTTCAAAGACCACAGAAGGGTTTCTTGATGTAACTCATATCTGTCCTGGAATTAACTCTGCATACCAGGTTTACTTTGAAATCACAGAGATCTGCTTGCCTCTGTCTCTTGAGTGCTAGGATTAAAGGCATGTGCCACTGCACCAGGTATTCTCGGTCTTTTGTTTATTCTTTTCTCCTGTTTCTTTTTCTCTTTCAAGCCTACATATGTTTTAAAACACAGTGTAAACCTTTAGAGGTTTACATAATCTGAATCTGTCTTTACTGTAAATCTTTATCTTTTTCTGGCCACGAGTCTTTCATCTGATAAATAACAATATTGCTAAAATGAAAGCCACAGCTGTGTTAGCTGCGGTCTATCAAAGATGGCGGTTGGTACTTTTACCACCAAAAGAGGTCTGTGCTCACTGACTTGGTCTGTGCTGCCATCCAGCAGCATGTTGCCAGCTTGGAGATGTGGCCAATGTCATTGCCAGCTCTTGTACACACCATTAAATTGGTAGCAGAGCTCTTTAAAAGCCTTGTGGTTTTTGCCACTTATGCTGAGTCAGGAAACCTCCCTTTCTGCTTGTCTCTAGCAAAACAGAGCCCAACTGAGAAAAATGCTGCTACCAAAAGCCTTGCTTATCTCTGTTTTTTTTTTTTTTTGTTTGTTTGTTTCTAAAAACATTTTTTAAAGCTTTTGTTAAGTTTTAAGTGGAATTTCTTATTAGCCACATTGAAGGCATCATTGTTATGAGTAAGTTTTTTTTCTGGTCCCACCACCTCACCAGCCCCAGATAACACACAGAGAGGATGTATTTGATATAAGGCTGGTGGCCTGTTACTAGTTTCTTATCTGCTGGCTCTGTCTTATATATTAACCCATTTCTATTAATCTAAGTATTTCCACGTGGTCTCATCTTACTGGAGAGAGAGGCTGGCATATTACCCTATAGGACCTCCATCTTGAATCTCCCCCTACTTCTTCCTCTCTCCTTCTAGTCTCCTGTAGTGGGATATTCACTTTGTCTCCTTCTGTGGCCCTGACCATGCCCATTGGGGGGGGTGGAGCCAGGGGTGGAAGTGACCTGTGGAAGGAGGTCTGAGGAGGAGCCGGAAAGCTCTCTTGCTAGAGGGACGAAGAGAGGAGAGCATCAGGTGGAACTTGCTGGTGTTCATCTGTCTAGGTTGTAAGTTATTTCTCCCTGAATAAACATCTATTTGGCCTATTTGTTTATCCTGATCCTTATTTAACCGCAATAGTCTCCTAGTCTTGCCAATCTTGCTTTCCTATTGGCCAACAGTGACTTATTCATTTACCAATAAAAGAAACATATTTACAGAATGACATCTTCCGTTGCACGGTTATGTGTTGAATTTGCACCAAGAACTTGTAGCTATGATTTTGTCCGCAGTCAAGTCTCCTAGACCAGGCATCTGAGATTGCTCAGCTGTCCGGTGCAGTTACCAGCGTTACACCATCTTTGTTCTTGGCACAACTTTAGCTAGTGGATCTAGTCAAAGGGCAAGAATTAATCAAGGCACATCCAGTGGTCCTTGCTTTCCTTTTTCTCTCCTCCAGAACAATCACCAGCTCCTAGTGGACCATATAGTTCACTGACATACACTGTTTCCTTTTTTGTTTTTCTCCAGCTAGAATTTAAAACCCACGAAGTCACAGTTACGTGTTAGTTTCATTCCCGGTTGCATGGAGCACCGAAAACAGTGTCTGGCACATTGTGAGCTCTCAACTAAGATTTTAAAAATGAATGTAAATGTCAGCACAAAATGTCAAATGCAGAACACCTTGGCTTGGAAAAAAATAGTGAGGTTACAGTTGAATTAAATTTGGGAAAAATTACTTGTTTGCTCGGGTTAAATCATCTTTTATTTACTTCATGTCACAGAAACTACATCAATGGCCATGGGCAAACAGATCAGACACAAGAGGCTGTGAATATTCATTGAAAGTGAGATTAGATTAAACTGCCTAGGCATTGACCAGCAGCAGTTTTGGTGTGTTTCTAGACAGGATTCATTGAGAAGACCCACTGTAGATGAGGGAAACGGCATCCCACAGACTGGGGTCCTTGACAGTAAAAAGGAGTACACAAACATTCATCACTCCCTGCTTCCTGACTGTGTTTCAATTTCTCTAGCTGCTTCATGTCCCTGTCATTATGCCTTTTCCACAAGGATAGGCCAAATCCCCTCAAACTGTGAGCCTCCCAAAAGTTTCTACCTATGCTAAGTTATTGTTAGTCAAGTACTTAGACACAGAAATGAGAAAAAGTAGTAATATATAGGAAAAATAAAAGAGAGAGTCTATTCCCCAGCAAAGCCAGGGTATGCCTTACTTGGGGAAACCGTGCAGCTCACATTTGATTTCATCCCTGGAGTCACTTTCTAAGGTTCAAAGTTATGATATTGCAGGCTTTCACCTTGCGAATATTATTCCAACTCTCCATTTCTGGTGAACTATTTATACATGAATATGATGAGAATACCAAGTGTAAACAAGACGGCGTTGGAAAGAAGAGCTCCTTGATGGGCACATAGCAAATAACATTCTTCCACACCCTTAGACCCCATTACACAATGCATTCCATTCATCTCGACTAGATGGTTTTTGGCCAATAGAAAACATCCCTGTATAGATCAACAGGTAGACCTCACCTTAAACACTCACATATGTGCAGACATTTTTGCCAACATCTTCCTAAACGATAGTCAGTCGGGTGCTGAAATCTAGCCCAGCCGGGGCCCAGTTGTAAATTGAATTCAGTACTGTAATTTACTACCTTGGACCATCTCTTGCCGTTAAAACAAAATATCTGAAGCTGTGGGTACTTTATAAAGACTTTCTTTTGAATCATGGACATCCAAGGTCAGGCAACCACATCTGGGCACCTACCAGCAAAGGGCTTGTGCTGCACCTACTCACAGTGAAGGAATGGACAGAGGCAATGCATGCACAGAGAAACACCCATGCAGCAGAAAGGAACACCTGTGCAGTTAGACAGATGGGAGCGGGGAGGGGCTGGCCTGCTTTATAACTCTTGTAATAACTTATCTAATTCTACGGGACCAAACTTTGCTCTGAATGACTCAATCCAGTTTTAGAGGAGAACTAAGTCGGTCTCTTGAGACACACATTAGTCAATTTTTAAAATGATGATCCCCTACCTAGCCAATTCCAGTAAGCTCCACTGCATAATAGTATTGCTGTGAGAGGCAAGCGTCTAATGTGGGAGTGTGAGAAGCAAATCATATCCAAACCTCAGCAGCCATGCTCTGTCACTGTGGTCTCCTCAGTATCAGTGATGCTAAGGAGATATCATTTGACTAACCTGAATGTTTCTCCAAATTAGACATGATTAACAGGACAGGCATCAAAAAAAAAAAAAAATACATCAAAATTGCAGTCTCGGGTTATTTAACGCAACTGGGCCTAACACACCATCCTGTCCTAGACCAGTGGTCTCAAATATGTTCAAGCATAAAGCTTCAATGTTGAACCAAACACCTAACTTCTTTGAACCTACACAAGATACTTGCTCATATACTCTTTCACCCAAATGTTTTACTGAACATTGTTTTATGTATTTATGCAATGGCATTAGTGCCAAAATTAAAAAAAAAATTATCATGCAAAAGACAAACACTGCTATGTAAATCATCCCAGGAACTTGCAATATATTTCCTGACATATAATACATTTCCTAGCATAGTCTCTAGAAACCAGGAGCTCCTACCTCTTGCCACTTGTGAATCTTAGTGATAAACTATCAAAGCAAGTGGGAGACATACTAATACAGATCAATCGAGCTTAATGCCATTGCAAACTTATGAAATACCATGCCAACATTGCCTTTCTCATGAAGGAAGACTTGCCTAAGGAATTCTAATAAATTTCTGAAATGAACAATCTCATATGAGACCATGCTTGAGACATATATCACTCCTTTTACAATTCAGATTTTCTAATGCACCAATGCGACGATAAATTCTGAGGAAAGCTATTCAGCATTCAGTAGGCTCAGTTCTTGCTGCTGGCTTTCTCTGATAGAAGTGGCATCAGCATGAGGCCAAAGAAAGATTTATTTTGTTTGAGAAAAATCCAATTTTAGAACCACAAAAAAATCAATTACTCTTTTCTCATTACCATATATGTGTGTATATCCATGTATTCTCCTATGCCTTTGATTTAATGCAAAGAAATTACAGGACGTAGTTATGTTCATGTTCCTCTCTGGTTAGGTCTTATGAAAGAACACAAACTAAGTGAGCCACAAGCCACAGTACGAAGACAACGTTGAAAGACTTATTCTCTTCAGCACTCTGTTAATGTATGTTGCACGTACAAGACTTCAGGAGCACCCTATGCATTCTGTGGGCTTGCAAGCAAAGGCACTCAATAGGAGTTTCTTGGAGCACAACTAAGGTTTATGTCCCAGTGTCAACATCTATAAAATATATAAAGTACAATTTGTCACCTGTCCTTTCCCAAGAAAATTATAACCCACATCAACTTCTACTTAGAGACCCTGGATTCTGTAAGGCCAATTACATAGAGAAAATGGTGTTCCAAATATGGTTTTGAAAATCAACTTGCCATTTCAAAACAATTATTTTCATTAAATGTTGAGAAGAAAATTGAACATCTAATAACTGTGGGGAATTCTGAAGGTTGGTTTATATAGACCATTCATAATCATAACTGCTGTCATGTGACACAGATGCTGTCTGAGATTTTCAGAGGGAAGGTAGATGATCATGGGTGTCAGGCCATGTCTAAACCATAGAAAATGATATAATAAATTACTCTTCTGTGTTTCTATTAATACTTTGTATGTTAATAACTTAAAATTTCTTTGAACACAACCATACCCATCCACCTTATTCTACATCATCACTGTACTCTCTGTCCCTAACAAGGATATTGACCCACAGTATCAATTCAGAAAATATATGTTGAATTGCATTGGCAAATAATCCATATCTTGAAATTGCCAGGGGCCAGAAGAAATGATCATAAACAGACATGGATACCTGGATAAGCAAATTTTGAATTATCTTTAAATATCAACTTCCACATAAGGACTTTCCACACATAAAGTTCTGAAGACATTAAAGGAAAACAAATGAAGACACGTGAAAAGGTGGTCAGTCAGAGCAAAGGTAAACTCAGCAATGCAAAAATACAGGCGTTTGCTGGATGCAACTGAAATAGTCTTTTCTGGAGCCGTTGATGACAATGATAAACTCATTTACATCATGGCGGAGAGTATACAACATACTTATTTAAAAATAATCTGGACAGGAGTAGGTTTTCCTTTTAAAAAAGCAAAGATATCAAGTTTCAGGAAACTGATGATCAAAGAATTGGAAGGCGTTCCTTCCTTTAACTTCAGCTCTGGCAGGATAGTATGTGGTCACGTGTCAATCAACAGCTTTCAATAGACAGCAGGCCTCAGCTCTTTCTCCTTCATTGCCCTTTTTAGTCCTTTTGTTTCCGATTCCCTTTTCTCCCTAAAATCCCTGCCCAGACTCTTTCAGAATGTTGGTGTGAAGACACAACACAGTGAACAATGCCAGGTGCTCTGCTTTGCCTTAAATCATTAAGCCGAGGTCCTGCAGCGGTAAAGTCACTGTCAGCAGCAAATTGGTCTTTTTGGATACACCTGTTCACAGGCAACAGCCACTCCTGGGAGAATCATCCTAAAATATTGACTGTTCTACTTTTAGTGCTCTCCAAGGTACTGCCATTTAATTCACTTGAACAAAAAGGAATCCAACAAAATGTTGAGCTTCCCAACATTATTTCATACACACCACCCTATAACTCTGCAAATTTCAAGTCAACAGAGATAAACCGAATAATCAAATGTGAACCCCACCCTTCTCTACATGCTGAAGATTGCTCACATTTCATGAGAAATCGTCCCTGCCATCACTGTGTCTTGAGGAATAGTTAGTTTTAGTAGAATGGGAGGTGATGTATATGGCATATACTGAGCAGAATGGTGTTTTTACATGTTTATGATTTCCTTCAGGATCTTTCAAAGCCAGGCAAGTTTTCCAGCACCACCCCTGCTTCAGCCTAGGGATATTTCAACTCCATATCAGCCATACCACATGCCTTTATCCTCAACACATTCTTATTCTCAGCTGAAACATCTCGCTCGCCTCTCAGAAGTTCAAAACAGTCGAGTCTGGTGGCACAGCCCTACAATCTTAGCATCCAGGAGGCAGAGGCAGGAGGATAGTGAGTTTGTGGACCACATACTGAGATCTTGTCTCAATAACATGTCCATTTCTTTCATCTTTGTGAGCATACCAACTATATTCACACAGGATTGCCTTCATCTTCGTTACTTCTGACTCTGCTTTCCCATCTTCGTGGAAGGCAGAGCTTCTCTTACCATTAGCATCCCTTATTCTCATGCTTTTCTAAGTAGGGCCTCACATCATTAAATAGCCATCATCTCTCTTGCCCTTGCATCATTTCCCAACATCTTTGGCTCTTTGTGTTATCAACCAGGCAGACGCAATTATCTCACCACCCTGGATCTCAACCTAGTTGTATCTTTGACTGTTAAGTCAGTATACTACCAGCTCAAACTCCTATGCCCACCTGACTTCCCAGCTCATTGCCAATTCCCCCATTCAAAAGTTGTTCTAGTAGGCTCCTGATTAATCCTTCTAGACTTCAATCTTACTTCTTTCAATACCAACTGCTATCATGCTTGCAGTGAGTATTCTAAATCCTGAAAGTAATCAAGTTTAACCTTGCTTATCATCTACTCACAGCTCCTTCTTGCCTTTGGAACAAAATTAGACTTCTTTACGTAATGTGTAAGGTTCCCCAGCTCTGCCTCCCACCTATCTGGCTGGCCACTCTTCCTCTCCCACAGCCTTCTTCAAATTCTTTGTTTCCACTCACAGCTCTATTCTTCTCTTTTTAAATTTTCACCTATACATAAAACATTTTGCTCCCTAGCACTTTAGCCTTAATAGTTTATGAAACAATTTGCCATTATGTCTAGCCACATGGCCAGATACTCTAGGGGATGCTCAGCCATGCCACTTACTTGACAGAAAGGAGAGAAAAGGAATTTAATTTTCTCCACTAAGAATTCTTGCTTAGAAACTCATCTCAATGGATTTAGCCCATGTGTGTTTGGGGCCATGCCTCTTTGAGCATCTAACAATGAATTACTATAGCCTAAATTTATTTGCCTTTCTGTCTTGAAACTCCTATTTGTTTAAACATAATTTTCAGGTTAGGAGGGGGCTGTTTTGGAAATTCTAGATGCAAAACACAGCAGATGCAGACAGCTCTCGGGAGAGAGCAGTCAACAACACAGTTAATCACGAGATGCTCCTTTTCAGTAAGCAAAGCCAGATGCTTCAGTTGTGGGTCAGTGACAAATAAACCACAAATAAAATAATCACACAGGCCACATCAGGTACCGAAACCTGACGGAGGTTAAACCTCTTTCAGAAAAACTTTTATTTGGTTTCTACTGGACATAAATCAAGCCATATCCCCTTGTCCAGATCATCAAAATCACTCAATCACATGTAATCACTCCACCGGCACCCCTGAGCTTGGCTCTGATTATGATTTTTCTAGAGTTGAGCACAATAGTTTAGCTATGGAATTAAGCTTCTCCTTATTGGGCTGAGCCTGGCTCTGGCACTTGATGACAGGGTAGGATGGCTGTGCATGGTGCCTGACCTCGTGAAAGAATAGGATTATGCTAAAGTGGGCTTCACAGGCATGGGGATAGAAGTAAATGACATGTTCAATTCCCAGAACATTCAAAATGTCTAATAAGTCATACCAACACTTATCTCACTGTTAAGACAAAATCTGAAAGAACTCATTAGAGGAGAAACTGCTTCATTTTACAAGTTTCCTTCATGGGTTCACGGGTCTCCATTTGAATACTTCTAACTATTGTTCTATTGAGACTTTAGGGTAAAGGGGTATTAATCGATGAACCAATCTTAACACACACACACACACACACACACACACATACACACACACAGGTGAAATATTGTTTATGATCTAATAAAGCTTGCCTTAAGATCAGAGAAGCAAAGTGGCCAGCCAATAGCTCTTACCTCTACCTCAGACTAAAAGGGCCTTCCTGTCTCCATGAACGCTCAGACAGCCTTCTGCCTCCTGTCTCCTCCCACCTTATATTTCCCTACTGCTAGAATTAAAGGCGTGTCACCCCAAGTGCTGGGATCAAAGATGTGAGCTCTGCTTCTCTTTTAGACTGATTCACTCTCATGTAGCCCAGGGTGATCTTAAACTCACAGAGATCCATCTGGCTCTCTCTCCTGAGTGCTTGGATTAAAGGTGTGGCTACCACTGTCTGTCCTCTATGGCAAACTAGTGGCTTAGGTGTGTGGTTAACTAGTGATGTAGCTCTATTCTCTGATATTCAGGCAAGCTTTATTAAACAATAAATAATCACCATATGCATAATACATACATACATACAACATACATACATTTGGTTTTCTAGACAGGGTTTCTCTTTTTAATAGCCTTGGCTGTCCTGGAACCCATTCTATAGACCAGGCTGACCTCCAAATTACAGAGATCCACCTGCCTCTGCCTCCCAAGTAGTGGGATTAAAGGCATGTGCCACCACTGCCTGGCTTAACAAACTACATCTTAATACCAAGGTTTCTTTTCAAATGTTTTAATTTAAAGAGAGAGGTTCCTAGTTTATATCCTCCACATTTTAGAAAAGATTCCAACTCAGGGTGGGATTCCTATCATCTTGGCTTCTTAAAATATTCTCATCGGTTCTTTGAGAATTTCATATATTGTCTTAGTGAACAAAAATTCTTGAAACAAGGTTGGGTCTACACACACACACACACACACACACACACACACACACACACACACACACACTCAGTTCTGTGAAGGATGCAGGGAAGAGCATGAGATACAATCAAACTTACGTTACCAGGAGGGAGGCAGACTTAGACACAAACGTAAGAGTAAGCTGCCGAAGATGGAAATGGGAGTAGGTATGTGAAGGGAGAATTGTCTGAGAGGAAGTGTGAAAATGCCCTGAAGTAAAAAGTGACCTGGGCAGATGAAAACAGAGGGTCACTAATCAGGACCGGATCTTACTGGCTGCAAGCTTCTCAGCCTACAGACGTCGGTAAGCTACTGACAGCTTCTTTGACAGACGAAGCAAAGCTCCTTGTTCATGCTAAACACAGCACTTGATCTCTTAATAATTATCCAGATACAAGAAACATATTTTTGACAAATGCATGTAGATTTGAAAGGCAAAGAAATGAGAGGGAGAGAGACGGACGAGGCCTGGCTACCATGACAGCCACACTGGCAGGGTGCCATTAACTACTAAGGTGAACAACTGGGTGTGTAAGCTTGAATTGTAGAAAGGATGCAATGGATCAAAGTGTGATAGAAGAAAGCATAAGGCTCAATAAAAATGTGGGGCCAAGAAGTAATGGATATAAAAAATGTAGGAGGCTATGTTGGTTGAGTTTGGGTTTGTGAAGCTTTGTTGGTAGGACATTCATGTTCTGTGGTCAGTTCCAGCCATGGATGTGGTGCTTGGAGAATAAAACTAGCTTGGTAATCAGTCTGCCATTGGAAAAGAAACTGTGTTATTGTGGAAACTATGAGATGGAGGACCTCTTTGTGGAGAGGCAATGCAGAGATGAAGCCAAGCCTTTAGAAGCCAAAATAACCTAATAATAACTAGCTATCTACTAGAAACAGAGGAGAGTAGTTAGACATCTGACAACAAGCAAGTCTGTGTCATGGACACTACATCATTATTATGGTTATTAATTTCTTTAGAAAATACAATTATTAATTCAAAATAACAAAAAAAACCCACAACTCTTTATCGTTATCATTCTAACTTTGAAATCTCATAGAGGAGCTGGCATTGCTGGCTTGGAAGAGGCCAGATTACATAATTACCTGACAAGTTCTGAGAGTTAAAAAAACAAAAGTAAGAAAGAAAAAAGAAAGAAAAGAAAAATAGTAAACTACCAAAGTGGACCCTGAGAAGGCAGAAGCTGACTTCTTTCCCGTGGCTCTGTAAATCACTAGAACACTTGAAGGATTCAATTAAGTGGAGACATGGTACCCAGAAAATGGAATAAAGGCAACTCTTTATAGGTTCTTGTCACTTTCAGATCCTTGCACTAAGAGCTTCAGCAAGAGGGAACTAAGTGAGCAGCTGTTTCTCAGATTCTCAAGATGAACTGAGACCATGCCATTGTGTCCCACACATATCCACACACTTTCCAGTGAACTTTCACGACCTTCCTTCTCAAGCTTCCAAATACCACAAAAGAGTGTAAGTCATAAACTATAATTTTTTAAAGGAAATAACACTGCTCAGTAAAGGCACCACTGGAAAAGATGGACATTTGTCTGAAGCCCTGAGGATAGATACTGGTATTAGCATGGCAGTGTTGCTTTCTTATTTGTTGGTTTCTTGTCTGTTTCACTACAGGCAATAATGTTTACTGGTTAACTTCTTATTGCACCTCTGTCAGAGAAGGCAGTACGTAGTTGTCCGTCGTTCTCTCTCAGAAATAACTCATTTATACATTCACTCAATTAAGAAGTGTGTATGGGGAAATATTGGGTAGATAAATATGATGAAGGGTTGGATCCTCTTGATGTCAGAAAGCTTCTATCTGTGTGTCTGTATGTGTATGTGCCTTTGAGGAGAGAGGCTCTACAGAAGAAGGGTTGGAAAGGGTTGGGAAGAAATGATAAACAAGAGCGTTTTAGATGCTGTTATGTGATAAATAAGAAAACAGAGGGAAAGACTAGAGAGTTGGCTTAGTGACTGCTCCTCCAAAGGAGCTGGGTTCCGTTCCCAGCACCCACATGGTGGATCATAACAATCCAGTCCTGATGTGGTGCTCTCTTCTGGCTTCCAACAGCACTAGGCACACACATGGTATCCGGGCATACATGCAGACAAAATACCCACACTAATCAAATAAAATTGGTCATTTGGGAGGTAGTGTGGAAACCTAACACACTAGAAGCTTCCTAAGATACATACATATATGAAGGCAACCTAGATGAAATGGCCAAATATTTGGGGAGATAAAGCCCTGACTGGACATCTCTCCTCCAAATGAAGCTTCCAATATCTGCAATGGGTTACATGTAATCACTTTGTTGGCAAAATTGGTCTCATAGGAATCCCCAGACAACTCAAGCTCTTGACATAAACCGAGTCAAGTCCCTAATACTGAAGATTACATCTACACAACTCATTGAACATTGGGAAGTCGAACGGGTGCTACCCAGGCCTTCACCCCTATGGGTTAGTGTTCTTGGTACTGAAAGGCCATTTGGATACTACCAAAGGACAAAGATAAACACCAACACAGATGGAAGTCCTTTGATCTACAAGCTATGCTAGTACAATGGTAGCACAAAGCTTCTGGTAAAATACAACAAATATCTGATTTAGTTAAGGCCCACTCCATGAGACAGAGCCTGTGTCCAACACTGCTTGGGTGACCAAGAACCTGTCACTAGGTAACCCAGGGCCACAGGATAAAACCAAATGATACTGTTCTACTAAAGGATGTAGCAATAAAATAACTCCTAATGACATTCCGCTATACTCAGCCATCGTGGGAGAAGCTTCTTTCTACAGTAGATAGGAATGAGTGCAGACTTATAGCCAGACAATACGCATACAGTGAGAGACCGAGGGACGCTCAATCCTAAATGGGATGTCTCCATCAAATCTCTCCTCTCAGGAATCAGGGGACCTTGAAGAAGAGGGGAAAAACTGAGGTAGAAAGAGTGGTAAGAGCCAGAGGGGATGGAGAGCACAAAGAGAGCTCTGCTTTCTAAATACAACAGGACTGAAATACATGGGAACTCAGAGACTGAGACCGCAAGCACAGACACTGCCTGAGCCTGCACCGGATAGGGCCCCAAAGACAAAGAGAGACGTGAACACGTACCCCAATCCCTTACCTAGAAGATACCTCCAACTGATAACAATTTGCAAATGAAAATGTAGTTTACTCCAAGGGAATCTCATGGGGGAAAGAAACTTCTCTTAAAGGTAGGCCACATGCGCAGCAGTAGATAGCCCACAGAAAATACACCCAGGAGCATTTTTAGAGATGCCTTGTCTCATAATGTTGTGTCACAGTTTTTACCTCCCCCCTCCATCCGCCCCTCCCTCTCTTCCCTCCTCCCTTCTTTCCTACCTTTCTTTCTTTTTTAAAAAATACATACATACATACATACATACATACATACATACATACATACAGCGGCTTCGTTTTTGTGGGACCCCTGAGGGTGCAAACGGATGGCTCTCTCTGTGTCTACTTCTGTTGCTTGTACCTTTCTTCGGGGTCCTTTCCTTTAGGTGGCTTGTCTCGTTCTATTGCTCTGTGTTTGTCTTTGTTTTATCATATCACATCATATTATGTTGTACTGTAGTCTATATTGCTATCACTTAGGTGTCATTTTTTCTCATGAGAGACAGAAAGGGGGTGAATCCAGATGGGAAGGGGAGTGGGGAGGAACTGGGAGAGGAAACTGTAATCAGGAAATGTCGTATGAAAAACTTCCATTTTCGATGACAGGGCAAATGGGGAAAATCAAAGGAAGTGAACAGGGAAGAAGACATTGAGATAGGCGAAGGAGTACATACTGGGCCAAGAACTGCAAAAGGGGTCACCCATATGCACCTGTGACGGAGAAAGTTTCATTCAGAGAGCAAGAGAGAGGCACATGCCCGGCACACATAAGAACAGACAACGGGCGGGTGCATAGTCAGATGCAGTAATGTGGCTCGTGGTAACTAACACGGTGCCCTGATTCTATCATTTTGAGGTGGTGTAAGTAGGACTGAGTGGAAAGAGAACAGCTATGGGGGTAAAGATGGTAATTAACAATGCCCCTTGCTGAATTTCCACGGGTGCTGGGTATAACATAAATGTAAGAAGAAGCATTGAAGACCGTTCAAGGGCTGAAGCATAGGATTTCTGTGTTTCAAAAGGCCGTATAATCACTGTGTGGAGAATGCACCGCGGGATGGTGGAACGGGACAGGGTGTATATACTCCCAGGAGCTAGAGTGTTGTAGGGCAACGGCAGCTCTGGACAAGCTATTCAAGAGTCTGAAACAGTAAATGAAGACTCTTCTTACCAACCCTCTTGTCTGGGACCTTTAGCATCTCCTCTGCCCATGCTCAGCTCCTTGTAGCCCCTAACAGCATGTTTCATGATAATTTGCATGTCTATAGAGTCTACATTCCTGGGAAGCAAGCATCTTCCTTTGTTCATTTTATGTCTTGGGTGCCCATAGGAAGTAGTCAAAATATGTTTATACTCACACAGAAAAGAACTGTACAATATTTATTTCAAGGCGTCACCTGTGTTTTAGGAAAAAGTAATTTTGCTTATTTGAGTACATCCTCCTATGGTTTATTAAATGTTATTTATATTGGAAAACAGATACCACTGACAACAGAAGGAGTTATGACTGTAATTCAAAAGTGTCATAATTAAAGTGAATCTCCATTTATATGTAAAGCAGATTGATTTTTTTTTCTTTTTGTACAAAGAAGCCAAACTCCCTGCTTATGAGCAGGGAGTCTTTGGAGTCGCTTCAAGATTTAAGTTAGTTCTTCTGAATTTAAGTTGCAACATATACTTATTTATTTATTTAATAAGTGGAATGGAACATGACAGACTATTTTAGCTAAAAGCCATACAAATTATGCATGAGCAAGGTACTTTAGAATAAAGTATTAAGACCTTAGAAGAACTTACATTTAATATTCTAGTAGAGAGAACCATTGATATTTAAAGGATCTAGTAAATAATCAAAGAGTACTTAGCATGCGAATTGATCACCTGCGATTAAATTTTCAGAGGCGATTTAGTAAGTAGTGGCCATCTCTGCCTAGTATTTCTGCTGTGCAATTCACTGTTCTTGTTGTTGCTGCTTCAGGATGTCTGACACTTAGGAAAACGAAATGTTTAAGCTATGAAACCAGGTGGCTCTACAGACAGTATAAAAAAGCACCATGACACAGAATAAAACATTAAGTCGGCTTTTGATTGACGTCAAGAGGAGCTTTGATGCTGTACCCAGTCCCGATAGTTTCTTTGCTAAGGCACAGCATCGCATAAACCCTCCGCTCACATGCCGCCAAAATGTACAGGGAGAAATAATTCTGTGATTGCAGGGGGAAATACACTGAAAAGGGGGACACCGAGACACTTTCAGTGTTGGCACTGCAAAGAGCCGGTAGGGAAGAAACTAGAATTCAGAGCGCTAAAGTGGAGAAATGGAACTGATAGAACTCCGTGGTTTACCGTGGGAGATGAGGGAAATGCAGGCAGGCTCCTCACTCACGGGATCAGGCCAGTATGGTTGAAAGTGAGGTGAAGCATAAAAGATGACGATAAGAGCAACAACAATAATATTATCACCGTAAATGCATTTTATCACAGGCCCATTACTGTAAACTCAATATTTTATCGTCAATGACCATAACAATAGGATAAAATTTAAAACATCCCCACTTCGAGTTAAAGAAACTGAAATTAAAAATGGCTGAAAAACTGACTCCAATTTTTTCTAGTAAGCAGTCCAGAATCTAAACCCAAGCATGTTTGGACCCAAGACATCATCTGGCCTTCAAAACATTCTAGATACATACGACTGGATCCAAACACATGCAAACACAGCCCAGATTTCTAGACTCAGGTACACTTGCCCACAATAAATGATGCCGAACCAGGTGGCAACAGAGTCAATTCAGGATAGAAAGAGCTCCCTAGCCATATTTGTGTAAGATTTAACTAGCTCCTAGGGAGAAGGAATTGGATTTAACACAAGGATTCCATGCCAAGAATAGCATTTGGTAGAATATGCATTATACTTCACTTGTTTGTTTAATATTTTACTACACAAACTCAGTTCTTCTCATCTACTGTTATTGTCTTCAGGTGTGTCAAACAAATCTACAATCTGGCTATTTCTGAGAACCACGTCAGAACCGAACCAGCCTGTCTGATCAGGGCAGTCAAGGTTTCAATTCCCAGAGGGTCCGACCAAGACCCCAAACTGCGAGGGAAACTAGAGTTCTCAACCTGTAGGTCATGATTCATTTGGAGGGGACAAATGACAATTTCACAAGGATGGTATATCACATATCCTGTAAATCAGATATTTATATTATGATTCACAACAGAAGTATAATTAAAGTTATGAAGTAGCAATGAAAATAATTTATGGTTGGGGGTCACCACAACTGTATTAAAGGGTCACAGCATTAGGAAAGTTGAGAACCATTGTTTCAGAGGGTATACTGCTATCTGAATACACCAGGGGTTAACATAACATATGAAGAACCCCCCTCTTTTCACTCAAAAATTAAACTTTAAATATACCCAGCTTTTAGGATCTACACCAATCTGTTCCCACCAAAACAACTGTCAAAAACATCGGTGATAGAACAGTCTCTCTTCTCTCATGGCCCAGGGGTTGCCAGCACTTGAACCTGCACCTTTTCGTCCCTGTAGCTTGCTGCCCAGGTAACCTATGTGGAGGTGACATTGTGAGCTATGTGAAAGTTACATTTTAGGTTTCTGTTGACGATAAGACTCCAAAGTCTGAAACTCTGAAGAAGTTAAGCCGGTAGTAGTAAAACCTGACCGCTTGGTTCCTAATGAAGAAACATTGTGTTCTGAAAGGCACTCAGGAGTCCAGGCGCTTTTTGCATTTGTTCTACAAGCTTGAAGCTACTGTCCTGTATGGTCAAAGGGCCTGCTGCCAGAACAGTACTTTTAGCCAGAGGTGGAAGACACATCATCTTTCTTCCTTAAAAAAAAAACAAAAAAAAACAAAAAAAAAAAAAAAACAGGCTATTTTTGGGAGCAATTCGAGGTAGACAGAAAAATGAAACAGAAAGCACCGAGAACTCTAATTTAGATCATGTGCTGTGGACCTTAGTCACCTGCTTATAACAAGGTACAATAGAGGGTGAGAAACCAAGTAATCATTTCCTGTGGCTTTTTCCCCGATGAAATATGAACCAAGGTATCATCCAAAAAGAGAGGATAATGAACAACTGGGAGATAACTGGCTTTCTTTCACATTGACTGTGTCATAAGAAAAACACTTAGTGGTTACTAAACAATGCCTCTTTTAGCTACCATAGCTCCATTAAGGCACAGACTCTGCCTATATTGCTTATTGGGGAATCCTCATCATCTCATGAATGCATGCAGGCAGTACACCAACACCTTTATAAAAATATGTGGGATACATGGGTAAAAAAGAATATAGTATATAAAAAAAATCAATACAGAAAACTTGTCTGCCTAAAAAGTATTAGAAGGTAAAACTGGTGCTGGGTCTTGGAAGGCCTCTCTCAAACTCCAAAGGGTAGCTTTTGTTCTTTTCCCAATTCCTTGTTCTCCAAAGCACTCTGGATGAATACTAATGTCTTGTACAGTTAGACTTCAAGGCACTAACATTTTTGTGCTAAATGTAAGAAATACTGCATATTCATAAGCCCTTTGTATTGCCTTTTTCTGCATGGTAATTGTAACACACTCATAAATCCTACAGTTGTAAATCTAATTATCTTGCCATATTTTGAAGTTATACCATTCCCAATTTTCCCTTTTGTAAAGAAACATTTCATATTAGGTCTTGGAACCCTGGTATGCAGAAGGCACAATCTTTGGGAAATGCTGTGTTAGAAAAAAGCTACTAAATGGTTTAGCTCAAGGAAAGTTCATTGTCGAATGGTTCCTATTAGAAGGTTAGAGTAGTCATAGGGAAAGCCTGGTGCTTTGGAAGATGGTGAGGCAGAAGGGTTGAAAACACAGACTAATCAGTGTTGTCTGTTCATGTTTCAGATAAACAGAGTAATTAAGTGAATTTCTGCCTACAAAGATGATTAAAGCTGCAGTAGCTCATATTCGTGGTTTTAGCTAATTATTCCCTGGGTGTGACATGATCCCTGTGCCATAACATTTTACCTTCTTTCAAATCCTTAGCAGATCATCTTTAAGATGTGCTAACCAATTTGCTGTAATACTTTAGGACAAAGTGAATAACCCAAGCAATGACATATCTTGCAAAGAACCAAATTACAAAACTAATTGAGCTACAAGTTTTCAATGAGCCACACTAGAAAAAGTTGTCATTTCTTAGTATTTATTTTCAGGGTAAAATCTGACACCACTAAGAATCTGAGCTTTGGTTCTTTGTTAGGTTTTTTTTTTCCTTTATATTCCTAATAAGCTTTTAAAATTTTACAATTTAAGTTAAGAATATTTTTCATTCACCTCTATCCTGTTGTGCTGTCTTTGCTTACAAAAAAATATTATAATGCAAGTTTCCTTTGGTTCATTTATTTACTCACTACATTGGAATCTCTACAGTCTTTTCTCTGTGCTGGTATGCCCCTCTCTTTATCTATGTAAACATCAGATGGGTTTCATAATTTCCTTGAATTTGTATTACTTGTACATAAAGGTGGGAGACATATTATGAAACCAATTAAATGACACCTGAAATCCTATTCACCACTAAGAACAACTTGAAGATTATGTTTAGGCAAGACGGCTCTTCAACAATGAAAACTACTGGTGGTTCTTTATTTCATGATCTTATAAACCCCAATATATGATCAGAAGTACCTCCACACATTTCATGTATCCTCCTTAGATCAGGTGAGAGACTAGAATATATTCCCCCAAACATGCCTCCTTTGCATAAGGATGGTTTCGAGTTGAAAGCAACCCAGAAGCCTATGAAAGAAACTCTCTGCCTCCCTCTGCCTAAAATCAGGAACAGATTTACAGACAGAAGCATCCTAGCATCCTACCTCCATCCTGTCCACAAAAAAAAAAAAAAAAAAAAAAAAAAAAAAAAAAAGAACAAAAGGTCACCACAGAACAAAGAACACAGCATTAGACACTTAGTAGCCATAGTTCACACCAGAGGAGCCAAATGTCACCCTCCTTGTCACCCTCCTTTGCCTTTCAGAAGATGCCAGGCATAGTGACTCCGTCTCTGTTCTACCTTCTCATTTCTCTACAAATGTACTACTATTCCTAGTTGATGATGCTCCATGAGCTAGTACTTAAGATTCCATGGGCATCTCCAGTGTGCATCAAATAAGTTTGTTGCGTTCTGTCCATTTTTCTCTTGTGAGCTGGTCTTTTGGTATGCATGACCACACATTCGAAACTCCTGTCATCAGTGTGCACAGTAGCCCTGGGATCCTCAGTGTGCATAGCAGCCCTGGGAAGAGGAGGCTGGGGAGCATCTTTCTCCTGCTGACTGTGGTGCTGGAGCACAGATGTAGTGCTTTCAGGGTTGCTCTTCTGTGGTACTCCTCAAGCCCTCTTGCTGACCTGCACAAAAAGCCTCAGCTCAAAACCTACATTAATTAAAATGCTAATATGTCATTTGGCTCATGGGATTGTAGGTGTGTGTGAGAGAGAGGGAGAGGGAGGTGAGGGACACAGATTCTCGAATGTGGTGTGTATTCCATCTACTTTTCACAAAAAGGTTTACTAGTTTCTGATTACTAGTTCTGGGTGTGGGAATGTCAACTTCACCACCACACCACCACCACCAGAACCATCTTGGGTGAAATCCTCTCTGCTGTTGGAGACTACAGAGTCCTGAGGCACTGAGGACATCCTGTGGCAAGAGAGAGCAAGAGCTTTTCCAAGGCATTCTTTATTTCCACTAATGTCATATAATGACGCCACCCTTGGGACTCTATCTAATGCTAGTTACCTCCCAAAGAGCCCACTTTCAGATACCATTGACTTGATTTAGGAGATTAAATGTCTAATATATGAAATTTGGAGGATATGGTCAAACCATAGCAGTAGAGCTGTGGCAGGTGGCAGCTGTGTGTGTGTGTGTGTGTGTGTGTGTGTGTGTGTGTGTGTGTGTGTGTGTGTGCATGTATTATGATTTGGAACAGAAACTTAAATACCTTTCAGTAGAATAAAGTAATCATTTTACTTATGTCTCAAATACAGCCGGGAAGTTGCCATCTCTTCCAAATATGTAGACAGCTTCCATTTTTTATTAAGTAGATGGTAGATCTTTACCTCGGTGGGTAGACAGACAGACACAAAGATGATGAATGCATGTCTATACATACTTGGATCTAGTCTGATAGAGTCTACATCTGAGTTTGGGTCATCCCAAGTGGATGGCACAGCTCCTAGGAATGTTCTTTCTCTTCATTCTCCCTCCAGTTAAGCCACATGATGCCTGCATGCTCACTTGCTCTCACTTCAAGGAAGTAGGCAGAATCAGCTCATTAGAAGCCTTAGCCTACTGTCTTCTTGACTAATTCATCCCATTCTGCCTCTGTTCCCAGCCACCCTTCACCTCACATTCCCTGACTCTGCAACAAGACTGAATGAAGGCCCACTGTGCTCTGGGAAGCTTTCTTCCAGAAGGATTTGCTGGGATCAAGTGTTCCCCCAGAGGGTTTCAGCATGACCAATTAGGCAGACAGAAATCCACAAGCACAAATAACAAATGAGGGGTTCTGTCCAACATTCGTGATCTTCTCAGTGTAAGAAACCACTGCTTCCAGAGTGCCAATCAAGAGCCTGATAATATCAGACTGCGGTATCAAGAATGAGATTGGGGTGGTAACGGACAGAAAAACTGACTGAGGGCCCCCAATCCAAGGCTGCTGCTGGTGAAACTATGTTCTTCCAGGACCTGATGGTACTTGAGTTAGAGGTTTGTTCTTATTAACAAACACTTCAGTGAGGAGTAAATTAGATTGACTTCTTCTAACACAAGTCAATTCTCATCTTGTGGAAGTCAAGTTGGGAGGCTTGCCCAAAGTGGAGAGATGAAAACTGATGACCAGGGTATTCAAGAAGGAAGCTGGACAAGGCTTGAGCAAGACTAACCTAGCCTTGTATTAAAGGGTTGGGAAAATAGAAAGAGATTCGGGGAGGGCAGCAGAAACAAGATGGGAGTATTTCTGTCCCTACATGGTTTTCTCTTCTTTCCAAATCAAACAAAACTCATCATCTCTATGTGCACTGTCCTCCACTCACTCCATTCAGACCACTTGAGTGTCTGCCATTTGCCCTTTGTTCCAAACAAGTCACCTTTCCAATTTAACCAGATTTTCAGACCCTCACTGAAATGTCACTATTCCTGCCCATCCACATTTAAAAACTGCTCAACCTTTCCTAACTCCTTTTCTCTTGATTACTTACTGTAGTACAATGTGCATGTTGCCTATGTTGCTAATGTCTATGCACTTCCCCAGAGTGGAAACTTTGTGTTAACAAACAAAACAAGAAAAAGATTTATTTTATTTTTAATTTTAGGAGTTGTATATGCATGAGAGGGTAGGTGCATGTGTCAGCAGAGACCGGAGGCACTGGTTTACTCTGGAGCTAGAGTTATAGATGGCCCACAAACGTGGGTGCTGGCAACCAAACTCAGGTCCTCTGAAAGAGCTATGTGGACTGATAACTGATGGGCAACCTCTCCAGCACCCTTTCTTTATATTTTGTTCCTGCTACAGGTCCAGAGCCTAGGGACATACTGGGACCAGTAAACTCCCTGAAAGGACTTGGCAAAGGAATATAGAAATGAATGGATATGCTTCTGGTTACAAGCAGAAACACATCAGGATTTAGCCAATGCTCTCCCCCTTCAAACAATATGGCCTGATTTTTTTTCCTTTTCCCAAGTTAATAAAAAGAGCTCTGTTACTTTCTTGACAACCTCAGAATTAGACATTATACTTGATGAATGTAAGCGTGTCAACAAGTGCTAATTCATCCTGGCATATGAGAGGATCCACATATTAGTAAGGGTAGAGTGTTAAAGCTATGTGTAGTCACTGAGTGCCTTGAAGAAATTTTCTACAACAGAGGATGCCTGCTTCTGCCTACTGCTACTGCTTTATTGATTAATATCATAAATGGGCAGTGAAAATAAAGGAAAATAGAAACTATCTAAAGCTCTTGGTTTGCAATACTGCTGTGCACCAGTTACCTGAGCAATTGTGCACCTGAGCCCCACCCACAGGGAGTCTGAGTCCTTCCTTTGAATCCTTTTGGAAGTGATTTGATAGACAGCATTGAAATCCATTCACTTAGGGAACTGAAATACCTCTGCTCTTTTCTTTTGCCCATGATGACTCTCAATACCTCTTTAAAAGTCAGCATAATTTCCCTGTGCATTGTGGGGGGGGGGGTTGTGTGTAGGTGTGCCAGGCATATGAAACAGCCTAAGGTATGTCAGGCATATGGAACAGCCTGAAACCGTTGTAGGAAACGTGCCAAGAATAAGTGCCAGACTTCTCAAAAATTTGCTTATTTTTGAGATAAGCCAGGTGCCCAGGAAGGTGGGCTGACCTGGGAAACTACAGACCATTTGTAGTGACCCTCCTTACTTGAAAAGACACTCTCCTTCCCAAGCACTACAGCTACAAAAAAAAAAAAAAAAAAAAAAAAATGCTGAAAGAGAATTTGTTTAGAATTGAGAATAGCCTATAAAATTCGAGTTTTAAAATCACGAACAGATCAAACTGGCAAAAGTCCTTTCTGATGAGTAGACTAGGCGATGTACGAGTCGCCTGTCTTAGTCTGACTGACAATGAGTAGAGGATGTAATAATCAGCCCCGCTCCCCCTTGCTGAGTAACACCTTAAGCAAGAGTGAATGCATTTTTAAGACCAGCAAAAGTTCGGGGTTGAGGAACTATATATGTTAGTTGGTAAATTGATTGCCTTTTTAAGTATGCAGACCTGAGTTCAATTCCCAGATCCCAAATTTATTTTTAAAAGAAAGACAGATGCCATAGCATGCACTTTTAACCCCAGAGCTAGGGAGATAGGGATAGTAGAAAACCTAGGACTCATTGGCAAGTCAACTTAAACAAATAGATGAGCCACAGATCAATGAAAGACTCATCTCAACAAAGCAAGGTAATCTGTTTTAAATAGCTCGCACCAATCTCACAGTCTTTACTCACTAAGCAGACTCTGGTCTACTTCCAAGATGCTTCAACTCAGGTACTGCAGGCACGCAACCCAGAGCAACATGCACAGCAGTTTTCCTTAGAATACATCGTGTCTGAGTGGTAGACATAGTTTGAGCAAACATCATTTATGGAACTATTTCAGATTGGCTAAGAAACAAGTCCTTCAGGTGGCTATAAACAGGCAGAATACCATTATAAAGCTGCTACGAGGACCACATGAAGAAGGTGTGTTGTGGCATTGAACCAGAAAAGTAAAGAAAAAAAAATACAATCAAGACGCAGAAGGAAAATATCCTTGATAACATCGGTGGAGTCGTGGGTACAGCTGTGCCAGAAGATGTGCTCCTGAGACTTGCAGGAATGTCAGCATTGGTACCCTGCCTTTGTGTGTGAGTGTGAATTTGAGCTTTACTTTAGAATGGCTGAAGCTCCATCACCTCAACAAGCACTTATGGACAACTTTCTGCCTCATCTCTGGGTTTCTAGGCACCTACCGTGCTCAGCAATGTGTTGTATCACAGCTGTGATCTTGGACTTCTAGCCTTCAGAACTGTCAGGCAATGCACTTCAATTTTTTTTTTATAAATTACCAGGTCTCAAATATTGTGTTAGAGAAGCAGAGAGCAGGCCAGTACAAAGGAACACCCGTGGTCATTGCTGCCTCTCGATTTTAGGTTAGGTTATCCAAGGCCCGAAAGCCAGATTTCCTGGGACCTAAATCACGACTCTAGCACTCACCTGCTGACCAGCCCTGAGTAAAGCACTTCACCTATTGTGTGCTTCCCATGAACGCCCACGCAGTAGAAATTATTATCGTAACGTCTCCTAGAGCAACTGTAACAAGCTAATAACTATAAAGTCCTGGGACAGAGCTGGTGCATTTTATACAGCATTCAAGAAAGCCCCATGTAATTGTGAGCTGATTTTATTACTGTTATTATCACAGTGGTGTCTATTAACATTATTATTATATGCAGACCTGCTGCACTATAACAGGGGAGTCATTGTAAACTATTATATCAGAGGAGTGTAATTTTTGCTAGGTCCTTCAGTCTTAACAGGAAATGCGCTACCAGGGTTATAAGGCAAGGTAGTCCTGTCAGCTCCAAATACTGATAAAATCTAAAAGTCCATTCCTCCTCCCTGTTACTTCTTTTTTCTTTCTTTGCATCCCAGACTTTACTCGGTTCTTCCTTTTGGCTTTATTACCCATGCCCAACATGCAGCGGCCTTTAGAACTTGATCAAAGCTTTAAATGTCTGAATCTTTTCTTGATTACTGGTGCAGGTTGATTGTGTGTGTGTGTGTGTGTGTGTGTGTGTGTGTGTGTGTCTTTTATATACCTCTGTGTCTGTCCCTGAAATGCCATACCATGGACTTCCACATTAGGTAGCAGCTGATAGCAGATCCAATAGCATTCATTCTATTGTGAGGCTTTAGAACATTCTAACCAAAATTCAAAGCATAAGCACAGGGCTGGGGAAATGGCACAACGGGTAAAGACTTATCCTGCAAGCCTGAAGACCTAAGTTGGAGTCTATAGACCCCACATAAATTGGAGCATAGTCTACAATCCTAATACCCCTACCGGAGATGGGAGTGGAGTCAAAAATAATCCCCAGGGGTTGATGTGACAACTAGCCTAGAGTATATAGTAGAAACAAAGAAGAGATCATACATCAAACAAGGCTGGCGGCAAGAACCAACATCCCAATTTGTCTCGTGAACTCCACATATGTGCTATCACATGAATGCCCACATTCACACAGGAACACACACAGAGACAGAGAGGGAGGAAGAAAGAGAGAGGGGGCAGGCAGAGAAAGAGAGATTAAAGTTTAACCACCAAACAAGATGCAGGATGTATCCAATATACATATTTCAAAGGAGTTAAGATGAAAGCCTCCTTTTCAAGTAAAATCGGCCCTTTAAGTCTGTTTTGCAACAGGTTCAGGGACAATAACTAGGTTAGAGAACTCCATTCCATGTGACCAGTTCAGTCTCATAAAGAGGACCCAAAGGCTGAGGAAGCAACATTAATTGTTCACCAACTAAGGAAAATGGCCAGAGGGGAGAAAGGCCAGCTATTTGCATATCATACATACTGCTCAGCTATTTAAAGAATATGAGATTTATATACACCCTGGCCATTTGTGGGATGCAGCAGCAAATGCCATCATTCAGAATGTTACCTGAAGCAAAAGTGGAGGATATGGTTTGCACCAGGCATAGAACCATAAACACAGCTATGACTAAAACATGAGATGTTTCCAGTGTGCTAAATTTGGAATGATTTGCTTATCAGCCTTCCTACTGGAGGAAGCAAAAATGCACAGTTTGGGAAATGACGACAGGAAACACATCAGTATTTTGTCCATAATGGTGAAAAAGAGAATTATCTGACCCACGTGAATTCAAATGTACCCACTTTGCAAAAGCTCGCTGACTATATTTGGAACACTACATAAGAACTTAGAATTTTAATCCCCTGGAAATTTGATAACTGAACTTTAAACGCAATTTCTGGCTTCTACAACAAACATGGAAGCTGTGTCTCTGTGCGGTAACTTTCTCATTGGAGAGCTTTCGTGTGGCTTGTTACAGAAATCACTGCAGATCATATCATATCCCATAGGAAGTTACAACAATAGAGGAGGCTCTAGCATGGCCACTGCATGCAATGTTTCTTTCTTTTTATACCCAAAATGAGGGAGGCATTGCTATGCCAAATATAGGGTTCAATACTAAGAGTTTATTTAAAGGAAAAAATAGACACACCCCTGAGACTCAGTGTTTAGCTTTTTCTAGGTCAGTTTCCCCAGAAGCTGACTGAATGGCAGTTCACAGAAGAGGCTTAGGAAGCAAGACCGGAGGAGTGGGACCGGTAAATCATAGATTGAGCTGAAGCCCAAGTCTATCCAGCAGATCTGCCGTGAGATCCACAGGAGACCAGAGCGCACGTTACGTCTCAGACTTGCTGTAATCTGAACAAACATTCACACACACACACAGCATCTTCTGAATAGGTCCTGTGAAAACAACACACATTTGCATTTGTTCAGTCAAAGAAGGTGCCAGTAGATGGAAGGAGAAATGTTTAAGTTGCTTCTCCTATGAATAATGGGAACAGAGGGGCTAGGAATAGCTCTGTGGCTGGGTACTTGCCTGGTATGAACTGAACCATGGGTTTAACATTCATTCATTTATCATATGTCATTGTTATCCCCGCTGCTCTATTGATATCTGGTGAAGCATACTTCACAGTAAATATGGAGAATCTACTCAGTGACATAGATAGGTTTGTCCATATTAATCAACGCAACCAAACAAAACTTCAGTCTTTGAGTCAACATTTTTATTTGACGTCACGCATAATCATTTGTCAATTGACCACTACCCCAGTCCCTTTATCAGTATTGTAGGCAGGACTGAAGGCCTGGTCTTAACTGCACTGGCTAAAGAACAGCTGTGCCATGGTAGTTCAGGGCACATGGGACTTCTCCCAGTTCCTGTTTACACAGTGGTAAAATAAGGACAACCATCTTACACAGATTAGAGACAACACAATGGATTTGCACAGTGCCTGTCCCATGTAAAGACCCTGCCATTAACATTCCCTGAGACACTATGAATGGAATGGACAATGACAGTGATGCCCCAAGCAAAGGCAGTAATGTCATGTATGAAGAGGTATGTCCTCACTGCCTTAAAGAGCTCAACATCTTAAAGGCAAAGTACGAATAAACGGCAGAGCAATAATATGAGGTGTATAATCGATTTCAGAGAAATACATAAAGAATTAATCATATATACCCCTTGAAATCTAGCCTCTCCACCAGAATCCTATCTATGCCAACACTGGAATTTTCCTTGGAAGTCACCGCTCAAATAATTATGTTCTATTATTAGTTTGTTGACTTCTCCATTTACCTTTGTGGGAAATGAGTCAAGGTTCATAGCTTTCACCTGTGATGTAGCAGCCCATAGTGACACCTTTCACACCTTTCACTAAAAACAAGCACACAATTGCATAAAACTTTCCAGAAAATGTCATGTGGGTTTGTTTGTTTTGTTTTGTTTTTTTAACTTTTGGGTCACTGCTCAAATAATTCCATCCGTGTGGAGTATTTTATCTCTAGTAGCCTGTTCAACACTTCCCCATTTCCTCTGTTGAAACAACTTTGTGCCCATGCTCCCTTAGCACATAGTTTTACTCCTTGCTTAATAGTTAACGCAGCCAGACCTTTAATCCCAGCACTAGGGAGGCAGAGGCAGGCAGATCTCTGTGAGTTCCAGACTAGCCTGGCCTATAAAGTGAGTTCCAGGACAGCCAGGACTACACAGAGAAACCCTGTCTCAAACTAACAAACAAACACCGAAAACAAACAAAACCAGTTAATACAGAAGGAGTATCAAAGGTGGGAAGAGGTTGGAAGACATAGGATTCTACCCGGATCTGTATTAGCCTTTGAGCAACAGTGGCCAAAATGTTGTTCTCTTTATTAGACTATGAGGTTCCTGAGGACAAGGTTGATATCTAAGATATCAGAAAGAAAACATAACTGGATGTATTATGGTATTGGGGAAATTGAGAAAATTCAAAGAAAGTGTCATGTAGTTCTGAGGAGTAGCAGTGTATAAGCTGATGGGAAGCTTGGAGGTTGATGCTTTCTACAAATACCATGTGTGGTGGTGTGATAAGGAGCTCCATGGGCTGGTGTACTTAGTCTCCAGTTGGTGGTGGTTTAGGAAGACTATGGAACCTTTAGGAGGTAGGAGGAAGCATGCCACTGGGGTGTGTAGTGAGATAGTCCTTCTGTGGCACTGACCACGCCCATTGGGGGGTGGAGCCATGGGCGGATGTGACCTGTGGAAGGAGGTCTGAGGGAGAGCCAGGAAAAGCTCTCTGGCTGGCGTGACTCGGACAGGAGAGGATCGGGTGGAATTTCCTGGTGTTCATCTGTCTAGGTTGTAAGTTATTTCTCCCTGAATAAACATCTATTCGGCCTATTTGTTTATCCTGATCCTTATTTAACCACGACAGGGGTGAGTTTTGAGCATACATAGTCTTGGCCCAGCTCATCCCCTCTTCCTCTTTTCCTCCCACTCTCCCTTTCTTTCCCTCTGCCTTTCCTCTCCTCTCCTCCTCTCCTCTCCTCTCCTCTCCTCCTCTCCTCTTCTCCTCTCCTCCTCTGCTCCCCTCTCCTCTCCTCTCCTCCTCTCCTCTCCTCCTCTCCTCTCCTCCTCTCCTCTCCTCCTCTCCTCTCCTCTCCTCTCCTCTCCTCCTCTCCTCTCCTCTCCTCTCCTCTCCTCTCCTCTCCTCTCCTTTCCTCTCCTCCTCTCCTCTCCTCTCCTCTCCTCCTCTCCTCTCCTCTCCTCTCCTCCTCTCCTCTCCTCTCCTCTCCTCCTCTCCTCTCTTCTCCTCTCCTTTCCTCTTCTCCTCTCCTCTCCTGTCCTCTGCTCTCCTCTTCTCTGTCCCCATTCCTTCCCCCCTCCCATTCTCTGTATGTAGATGAAAATACAACCAGCTAGATTCCTGCTACTTCCACTGTCTTCCCTGGCCTGGTGGACCACTTTCCTCTGATACTATAGACCAGAACAGGCCCTTCTTTCCTTAATTGCTATTGTTGGGGCACTGGATAACAGCGACAGGAAAGTGGCTGATACACAATCCTTAAAGAATATATACTTCCGTACCTGCATTCGGGTGATAGAGGAGAGAGCAATGAAAATATAAAGATTTGTTCATCATTCATAGTCTACACAGACTTGTAAGACCTGGCAGTTTCATGGATCGAAGAGGCATTATGTTATTAAAAAGTCATTTTCAGTATTTTCTAAAACCCTACTTCTGTTAAGTGATAAAGGGAAACAATTCATTTAAGGGATAGATTTGAAAAGCTGGAGAGAATCGACTGAGAAGGAATTGCCTTTTAAAGAACTATTCTCAAATGTGAGTAGAATCAATCAGTTATATAATCCCTCTAATACTATAATACGGAGATTAGAAGCATATACCAACTTGAACTTTGAACAATGCAGCATTTCTCCATTGTGTAAGGTTCATGCATTTGATATGCAATGGCAATTGCTTTGTTTCACTACTCTGCCTTGGAAAATCCCCACCCAGTTGCACATACCTTACTCTGGAGATCCGGGTTCTCCTTTGAAGCTCCAATACACCATCTAGGTAACAAGATTCCTGCCCTTTACTAGGAGAAACTCGCCAGCACCAGGGCCTGTGAAGATCAGGTTGCCCACATCTGGAGTACGGGGGGCGGGGGGGGGACTTTGTGCACACAGGCAAACAGTGAGGAAGCTAGGAAAAGTTGAATACACAGCGCATCTCTTTAAAAGAATGAGGTGTTCAGCTCTTCTGCGTGGAATGCTGGGAATGGATGCAGTTTACATCCTGGCGATCTTGTTCCATCTGATGAGCCAGGCTCTGCCCATACCTCCCAGAATTTGTGTTTTTCTTATCCCAGACCCTTTTGTGCTAAATCTAGACCATTGCTTCTAGGTTGTAAAACCCATCCTTACGAGTGATGTCACTTGTACTCAGGGCCAGACCAACCCTGACACACAGGCGCTATGCATATTTCAGTCTTTTTCCCTAGGCCCTGTCTTGGGCACCATCTCTGAGTCAACCGTTCCCATCTTTGTGAAAAAAGCTAGGTAGGCTTTGTAAAGAATCTCGATGTAAATGTGCCCAAAATTTGTTGTGCACTTGGGGCTGAGTTAATCGTTACCAGAAAACTTTTCCCCCACAAATTGTGCTGTGCTTAAATATTGCTAAAATAAACCAATTGATATCATCGGTCGCTCAAAGTCTTGGCCTAGCACCAGTTCCTAAATTTGGCTGAACTGAATTTCATTCTTGTCTCTTCATGAATCATTTTCCTGCCTGCTACGAAGCCTGTAGGGATGCTCCACACTGGGGAATGAGATGAGCTGTCCCCTTGTAGGAATTGGTACCAGAGGTCATTTCTCATAATGTAACCCCCTTCCCCTTCCATGTCATGCATGCCTGTTTCTTCCTCCATTTCTCACCCCCCGTCCCCCGCCCCCCCCCCCATATCCAATACCATCACTGTGCATTCCCTTGCCCTCACCTAGTTTCACGCACTCAATCTTTTTGGCTAATGGGAAAGATAGAAATTTGACCAAAAATGTCTTCCTTTAGCATTTAACTCAGTGGTTTCTTTGACTCTCTTTCATTTTTGTTCATTTATTTTTTATCAACAGTATGGACTGGGAAGGATGAAAATGAATCCTAGGGATACATATGAAAGCAAGAGAGAGAAAGATGGGAGGATATACAAAAAACAAACAAGTTAATGACCTGAGACAAAGCTCCTGTCATATTATTGGGTAGTTAGTTAATGAAAAGAGCAATAGCTGACTTTGTGGAGTCTTTATTGTGTGGTAGACACTGGCATTTCTAATATCATTGCAACAGACCAGCAAGACAGGTGAAATTATTCTTTTCATTTTACACATGACAGAACTGAGGCACAGAGAAGCTAAATGTTTGGTCCAAGGTTATGTTACCAACTTATAGATAATGACTATTTGTAAATAAATGAATTAAAATCAATATTTACTGGTTTCTACATTGATCCAGCTACTTGTTGATAGGATCATATTGAGAATAATTTCCATTAGGTTCGGGTGGAATTAACATCTAGCTATGCTAATTTCCCTCATTTATATCAATGACTTATGAAATCACATATACCTGAATATATGTGGGTGGTTGCTACATATATGGAGAAACATAGTAATTGACAAAAATAGGTTTGGTTCAGTTGGATGGTATCAATTAATTTTTAATATGCACTTTCCATGTCTCTTGACTAATTTTAAAGTCATTTGTAGTCACATGGTCTGACTCTGTCAGAGAGCTTTCTGGGAAGGTAATTACAGCTACACAGAGAAACTCACTAGAACAACTCTCAGCAGGCAGGTGACATCCCTCTGAAAGCCCCATGTAGTGATACTGTGGAAAAACCACATAACTACCTCATGAATCACCACAGAATTTCTTTGTAGAACTGATCTCTGTCTCTGCCTGCCTGTATACATACACAATGGATATATATATATATATATATATATATATATATATATATATATATATATATATATCAGTCTTTTACACTGTATCTCTGTCCAGGAACACCAAGGCTGCCCTCAAATTCACAGAGATCCACTTGCCTCTGCCTCCCAAATTCTTGGGTTAAAGGTGTGTGCCAATATGCCTGGCTTCATTTTCTCTGAAATTGTAGCTCCCAATTTCCACTTTAATCATTCTAAGCAACTAGCTGTGTTTTAAACTGTAGACTCCTGGGTAATCCCTAAGGATTCTGTCCCGTTGGTTCTGGGAAAAGGGCCAGAATCTACACTTTGAGGAAGCCCCTGTGGGGATTACTGCAGATGGTCAGCCCGTCTCACTTTGCAAAACATGAATTAAAGACAAACTAAGTCAGTGCCATTTGTGATACACGTTTCTTATTTAACTTCGGTGCTGATGCAGTATCTAGACCAGTGGCCATTTATCTGATTTTTATCCACTCTGTTATTCTGCTGACAGCTTTGTGGTCAGTGTGTGATTGCAGTCAATGCACCTATTCTCACCATTGCTAGAGAATTCCATGTGTTCAGAAAAGCAACACAATGATTAAACAAGGAGGACTAAACATGGAAAAGGGGAATGTGTGTGGGGGGGTGTACATAATATTTATGCAATAATTAAAATAAACATATATTTATATAATGAACTAAATACTTTATCATTTCTAGTCATTTCTTGCTGAAGAACTAAGATGGCTGAGTGGTAGCTCAGTGGAGAAAGTATTTGTCCTGAAAGCTTGAAGATACGGGTTTGATTCCCAGAACCAAGGTTTTAAAAGTTGCTGGGAATGGGGGCATGTATTTGTAATCTCAACCCAAGATAAAGATAGATCTCTGGGGACTGCTGGCCAATCAGTCAAGGCTACTTGGTATATTTCAGGCCAGTAAGAGAACCTGTCCCAAAAAGAAAAATAGTTGACTTCTGTACACACACACACACACACACACACACACACACACACACACACACTTTAACCCACATGAGTTTAGGGCTAATGTTTTTGTTCTATCCATGCATGGATTATCTCTGTGTCTTGACTCAGCATACTAAGATCCACGGGTCTCTCCATCTTTTCTCATAGGTATTAATATCAACTCAGACATCCCGCAAGATTTGCTAACCCTACTACATTTAGACTCTCAGGACTTGCTCTTGAAGGTGTTCACCAACAGTATCCAATAAAACATAACAAAACAAAACTTGAGTTTTGTACTTCCACTAGTCATATGCAGAACTATTTGGACTTAAAAATATATCTTTTCCTCTCATATGGTGAGCATGCTGCCATGCCCGGTGTTGACAGCCCGGAGAAAGAGAGCATCTTTGTCATGACACAGTGAGGTGAAGAGAGATGGCCTCTTCTCACAGATAAAAGAAGGGTTGACAAGCACAGTGACAGCTAGCAGCTCTGGCAATGGCAATGGGCAGAAGCTTAGCCTGTGTTAGAGCATGTCACTCAAGCCAATGCCTACACAGAGGCTGCTACTTTCCCAGTTCACAGGATTCGTAGCTGAGTCAGCGTTCCCATGGCAACCATGCCACAATACAGATAGGGGCACATTAAATCTACTTTTGGGGGCTGCACTTTAAGACAGAAAATACTTCTTAGTGTTCCGGGAAGGTTTGCAATTTTAAGTTTAAAATGTTTCAGGTGGCTGCATGACAGTATGTAGGATTTGTTTTTAGTGACCTGAGTTCTGTACAATGGAGGTTAATCACTTTTTTCAGTTACTATTTAAATATATCATCTAAATGCCTAGGGGAAAAGCAAAAGAAACAAATCGTGACGAAACTATTTTTTATCCTTCACTATATAGGCTTTCATTCTACATCTTCTTCTTAAAATACATACTAACTGACAGAGAAATTATATACATATAGAGACAACAGTATAGTAGAAGCACCACACACACACACACACACACACACACACACACACACACACACACACTGCAGTGATCTAATTAAGGTGACTGATTCATCAACTCACACATGCATTATTTTTTGAGAATATAGCTGGGCAAAGCGAAATAGTTCCTCATGATGAACATCACAGTAAAGATAACTATTTTTTAACAAATAATTGAGTATTTCACAATCCTTACAAGTCTTACTTTATAAAATATATATATAAATATATGTATATATATATATGTATGTATATATATACACAACTAGAAGAGTCGAGGCTGATGTAGCTCAGTCTCATACATGCAAAGCCCTGGCTGTGCTCCTTAACCTCAGCCCTCATGCTACTACAGCCAGAACCTAACCGCAAAGCTATCTCAGGTAACCGATGCAAAGACAAGAATTCAAGTAATCCGCACCCTAGAGAACCACAGTCCATCAGAGGACCCAACGGCATTCCTCTGCAACCCAATTGTGTCTGAAAATATTTAGTCTCGTTCAAAGCATGTGACTACTTCAGCTATGGTGAAACATATAAGCAAATCTTTGTCATCTGAAATATAAAAATCACAAAACTAAATCTTGGTTTCTCCCCTTAAGGTGATGCTTAAAGGGAGACAGGAGGCTAAGGAGGAGAGCAAGTCTCTGCATTTTGCTTTGGCATGAATTCCTTCCAGCTACTCTTGGTGATGGCTTCAGGAGAAGTGTCATAGTTCTGTCTCCTTCTCTTTGATACATGACACATCTCTAAAGTTTCTTAACAATCCCCATTGGAGACCTCCAACACTTGTCAAAAACATATCTCTTCTGTTGCATGAAATCTGGTAAACTTTTACTTTATTCTTGAAACATCTTTGCTCAGCTAAAGGTCTCAGACAAGCATTTATATTTTTAAGGGTTACCTTCAAAGCAATGTAATAATCTTGTGATTAAATAGAAGCAAAACAAAATTGCTTTCTTTTTCTTTGAAAAGTTCAAAAACTCAATGGGATAACCATTTATTAGTTACGACAAACAAACCTGTCTCTGGCTTTTGAATGTTGCTATGATAAAATGTTTGATGCTGGTTGATTTATAAAACACCAACAAGAAGAAGTTGTTTATTGGGCTCACAACGCTAGAGGTCTGTGAGCATGGTACTGCACTTGCTCAGCTTCTGGTGGGGATATGGGCCTCCTCTTGGGCCAGCAGATGGCAGAGCAGCAGAGGGGAAGTGGACATGTGGAGAAGAACACAAGTGCCGGAGGCAGGAGGAGCGGCTGGCCTGTCACCCAACAGCTCACTCTTGGGCAACAAGATCCAGTCACAGCAGCTGATTCATTCCCAGGGGGGAAACTGCCATTCCTCTTAATGACCTGTCTACTGATGAAAGGCATCACCTCCCAGCACCATCATATTCAAAGATTCATCACAGTGAAGGTACTTGGAGAACATCACATGTCAATCATCCTAGCACCATAGCAACGTGAGATGTGAACAACAACGACAATAAGGGAAACTGGTATAAGTATGTAGGATCACTGTGACTGTCCTTGCAAGGTGTCTGTAAACCTAAAATTATTTGTGTATGTGCACAAAAAAAATTAAAAAGAAAAATAAAAGCAGGGCTAAGAGGTGAATCTTTAATGATGATGTAGACTAACCAACTGCTGAATATCAGCCTTTTCAGCAAAATCGTCTGAGATTCATCCAGCAAGATTGTATTTTTGTGAGAAAAATCTCATAGTACAGCACTGGGAGGATATTTGGGGGAGGTGTTGTGAGAACCTTCTTGTCTTTACTGAGTCTAGATCTGCCTCCCTGAGGATCCCATTTGGAAGACATTGCTCGGTGTACTAAGAAAGTGTCACTACCTCGAAAGCATGCCTTATTCACCCTTCGGCTTTCAGACTCTATCAGTTACTTTTCCTGTTATGGTAATGAAAACCCCTGACATAAAAAGTAATTTAAGGGATAAAGAGTTTATTTTGGCTCCTAAGGCGCAGTCCATCATAGTGTGGATGAATTAGATCGTACCAATCATATGTTAGATCATGTTACTCTGTGGCTTAAAGTTATAAAATATTTAATTAACTGCTATCAGCCATAATCGTCCTACTCCGCTAAAGAAGTTTGAAACGTACTCTCCCTATAAATTTTCCTAATAAGCATAAATATAATAAAGCTTTATAAATTAGGTACAGTAAGGGAGCAACAATATTATAATCGATTATTATAATTGATTGTAGTAAGTTCTATGAATACGGTCTCTCTCTGTTTCTCAAGTGACAGTGGAAAGTGAAATCACAGGGGAAGTATTCAGCATGGTCACCACAAGTCCCCAATTCCATAACTCATGAAAATTCCTAGCACAGATGATATCATGTGATGTACAATATGTTAACCATGAAAAGAAATCGCATCTGATTTCTCACCAGAATAAGAAACTCTTATTTGTCTTCGTCCATGTGTTCCCAAGGTGCTGTGGTGTGACATGCTCACGGATTAGGAAATCCCATAGGGCTGGAGACAAGCGTCCCATCTAACAGTGTAATTGCTTCTCTAGTACCACATCACAATAGATTCACTTAGTGTTGCCAAGACAAATCTTCTTATCTCTGAAGTCATCTTTGGACATTTCTACAGAGCCCAGTTTCACTCCCAGCTGTTCTGGAAGACCAGTTTCCTTCAAGAAAAGTAGTGATGATTCTTTTATTCATAGTAAAATTTACCTTGTTGCACTCCACACCTTCACCTTCTAATTCTTTTCGTAGGTGCCTCTGGCCATCTCATTTCAACTACTAGTCTGTTTAATACATCTTTTTAAAAAGCCACCCAGAGCTTCCAATTTGTAGAGCATCAGCTTCAGCCTGGTCCATGGCTATCTGTCATGAGGCCAGAACAAACAAACATCGAACTACAACTCTGCATCTGGATGGGACACCACAGTGGGACAAGAGAAAGGAAGCAGGTTATTGTTTGAATCTATAATATCGTGGACAGCCTCCTTGTTTTCAGGTAGTGATATTAAGTATCATGCGTGCTTTTGAAGTTTATTGCTAAGCCTCTAGTTCAGGCCACTCTCTACTTTCTGGTTTCCCACGATGTGAAGAAACATTGCTATGTTCTCCCATGGCCACTGCCATGATGGGCAGGTATCTCTAAAACCATAGAAGTCCTTCCTCCCGTGTGTTGCTTTTTTATCAGGTATTTTAGTCACAGAAAAAAGAAAGTAACTGATATGGGGGGGGGGCCCTCCAAGGAGCTATGATGAAACTACTTCCCCTCACTTCCAACTTCCCTAAACTGCATCCATGTGACAGTTTCTTATCACCTGCTCAGTTCCAACAAACAAAACTTCTTGCCTCTCTCTTCCTATTCCACCCTTCAGAATGGAGCTTCTGGAAAAACAAACACAAACAACAAAATACTAAGCTGGGATTTAGAATTGACCCCCCTGAAGGTCACACAGCTCTAAGCTCGTGTGTCCATCATTTTTCTCTATCGTTACCCTGTCAAGTGCCCAACAATTAGTCATGTCAGTTTGGTTTACCTTTCACTTTCAGTCCAAATCTAAAAGTGGCTCAGCACGTCTTCCCAGGAAGATCAGTCATATGCTAGCTTTGCCTCACTCCCTAAGCGTGGATAGTCTTAGTAGCTCCTATAAGCTTCTTTTGTCTTTGTTGGTTTTGTTGTTGTTGTTGTTGTGCAGCTGTCTGTCAGCCTGCCTGCCTTCCCATCTGTCTCCCTGTTTTTAATCAGAAACTGATTTCCCCAAGAAAATTCTTCTAGAATTTTCTCTTGCTTAGAATTCCCCAAAGAATGATTGCTTGACAGTTTGGATCAGATTTCTCTTAGTACTCTAGAGCAGTTACTGCACCTGTTTGTGGCTGTTTCCTCCTGGCATCTTTTCATCTCTAACTTCATTTCGCTTTTATTTGGGTTCATTTGACCCATAGATTTAGCTTATGTTATCTACAGATATGTCATTTGTCACGATCCCATCTTGTGAATATTGTAACACTAGAACTTCCCAGCCTACACCTGATAGTTAACTGCTTTCCCTTGAGGTATTTCTTCATTCATTTATTCAGATGCTTTCCAACTACTGACTAGCAAAGCCACTAAAACACTAAGTGTAGGGGTAACACTTGCCTATAAATGCTTTGATACTCCCAGAGGCCCTTCTGAAGAATATTCTACAATATTGTATCCATTTTATAGATTGCTAAAATAAAGTCAGAAAAGGTTAAATAAACTCTACTCACCAGAAAATTGTCAGGCATGACCACTCCAAATGTTGTAACAGTTCATAGTTCAGTTACCTCTGAACCCATGAAGTCTAAGTCACTGGTCTTAACAACATTAACTTACAGAAAATTTTTATGAATTTGAAGCTAACAATAAGGACACCAGATTGGATAAACTGCTAACATGAACGGGTTAAAAAAGACGGAGAAAAGCATCCACCAGTAAAGGAAATTGTTGACGGAAGTTTCTGTCTCTCCTAGTCCATCAGCTGTTTACTCCCAAATAAACACACAGAGGCTTATATTAATTATAAACTGTTAGGCCAATGACTCAGGCTTCTTATTGGCTAGCTTTTTCTTAATTATTAGCCCATTTCTATTAATCTATGTGCTTCCTTCCACATGGTCTTAGCTTACTGGAGAATGCCTGGGCATCCTAACTTCCCAGTAGCTACATGGCATCTCCCTGACTCTGCTTACTACTTTTTTTCTATCCCTGTTTGGATTTCCTGCCTGGCTAAATGCCCCAATGTTGCAGAGCTACCTTGGATGACTGTCCAGGCAGCCAGCTGTTTCTGTCAATTCTCACATTTTTTTTTTTTTTTTGGAAGTTGCTTGATCGCAATTCCTGCTTACTCAGTTAATATTATTTCCTTATTGGGTCTCTGAGGGAATTGAAGACTAGACAATATAGTTATAGTTTTCTTTGTTTATAAGACGCAGTAAAGAAACTCACTAAAATTATTTGTAATAGCAAGAACCTGGAAGCAACCTAGATGCCCCTCAAATGAAGACTGGAAAAAGAAGGTGTGGCACATTTACACTATGGAATACTACTCTGTGGGAAAAAACAATGGAATCTTAAAATTCACAGGCAAGTGGATGGAACTTGAAGAAACCATCCTGAATGAGGTAACCCAGTCACAAAAAAGAGGAACATGGTATTTACTCATTCATATATGGATTTTAGACATAAATTATCACCAGCCTATAATTCACACCGCCAGTAAAACTAGGATACAAGGAGGGATCTAAGAGATTCATACAAGGCCCCTCACAGAAAAGGAAAGGAAAAAGATCACCTGAGCATATTGGGAGTGGGGAGGCAGTGAGTGGAGAGGGAGATAGGAGAGAGGGAGAGGAGAGGAAAGCACATGGGACTAGGAAGATTGAATCGGGGAATAGGCAAGAGAGAGAGAGAGAGAGAGAGAGAGAGAGAGAGAGGAGAGAGAAATAGCATAAAAGATGGAGTCATTATAGGTTTGAAGAGAAAACTGAACCTAGAGAAATGTCCAGAGACCTACAGGACTGACCCCAACTAACAATTTGAGCAACAGAGGAAAGGCTACCATAAATGCCCTTCCCTCATAATGAGATTGATGACTAACTTATCCACCATCATAGAACCCTCACCTAGTAGGTGATGGAAACAGAATCAAACACCCACAGCTAAACACCGAGCGGAATTGGAATCCAGATGCAGGGAGGGAGGACAAGACCAGGCTATAGAAACACATAGAGACACTGACCTGAACAAGGAGGAGCTAATGGGCCCCCAGACTGATAGCTGAAAAAACCAGCATTGAACCAACTCATACACTCTAGACATGGGTCTCAGCTAGAAGGCCTGGGCAGTCTAAGGGAACTCTGACAGTGGAACTAGGATGTATCCCTGGTGCACAAAAGGTCTTTGGGAGCAATTTTCCCATGAAGGGATAATCCCTTAACCTAGAGACAGAAGGGAGGGCCTAGTCCCTATTCCAAATGACTTGATAGATTTTGTTGACCCCTGTGGAGTGTGGGGGGGTTATGGGATGAGAGGGTGGTCAGGGGGCATGGGAGGGAGTGAGAGAGGGAGGAAAGGAGAGAGAGGGAACTGGGAAATAATAAGAAAAATAAATAAAAAAGAAACTCACTAAAGATGTGTTAAATATAATAGGGCTGAAAGACATTAAAAGCTAATTTGATAACACAAATTAAAATAGAAAGTAAATTAGGTACAAAACTTTGAACTCATCAAAGAAGAATAGTAATGGAGTGTCTTCTCTGAATTTGTCAAATGCTAATGGACTAGACATTGTTAATGTACTTGTTGCCTGTATATATCATATATACTTATTGTGCTTATTATATACAGTTTTTCTTATATTAGTTATAACCTGTTCTTAATTTTTAGACAAAAATGGAGGTTATGTGGTGATATCTTGCTTGTACAAATAAAGCCTGCCTGAAGACCAGTGAATGAAGCTTGCCACTAACTAAACATAGAGGTCTGGAGGTCTGCACAGACAGACAGGAAGTGAGATGGCTGGGCAGAAACAGGAAGTGAGGTGGCTGGGCACAGACAGGAAGTGAGATGGCTGGACAGAGAAAGGATGTAAGTGGGAAGAAACAGGAACTCACTCTTTTGTCTGCTGAGACGCTAAGGAGGTAAGGTGTGGCTGTGGCTTGCCCCTTCTCTCTGATCTCTCAACATTTTCCTCTGTATCTGACTTGGGGTGTTTTGTTATTTAGACCAATTAAGAACTCCTCTTACGAGAATTATTCTTTTCTATCACTTGAATTACATCATTTAAAAAGCTAAGTCAGAGTGTAAACCTGTGAATCATTTAGAAATGTAACCAGATCTTGGTAGATATTAAAGATGAAATGGGATCATAACACAACAAAGCGGTCTCTAACCAGTGTCTTAGTTAGGGTTTCTATTGCTGTGCTAAAACCATGACCAAGAGCAGGCTGAAGGAGAAACAGAGTTTATTTCATCTTATAACTCACAGCTCATAATCCATCACTGAGGCAAGTCAGGTCAGAAACTCAACGCAGGAGCTGAAGAAATGCCATCTATTGCCATGGCCATGAAAAATGCCATTTATTGCCATGGAGAAATAGTGTTTATTGCTCCTTGTGGCTCCAATTGGCTTTCTTGGCCTGCTTTCTCGTACCACACCGACTACCTGCTAAAGGGATATCTGAGCCCCAGTGAGATCAGCACTCCGCCATCAAGCACTAATTAAGAAAATGACTTGTAGTCTTGCCTTTATGCCTTTATCTGAAGGAGGCATTTCCTCAGTTGAGGTTCCTCGTCCCAGAAACTCTGTCTTGTGCCAATTTGACAAGAAACTAACCAGAACACCCAATATGACTGACATTTTATAAAAAGAGATGAGGAGGAGAAACACGTGAGGATGGAGTTACATGGGACAGGGAGGGCTATGGACAGAGAGGGAGGAGAAATGTGAGAATGGCAATATACAGGATGAGGGAGGCCATGGACAGCAGTGTAGACTGGATCTGTGCCGCTCCAGCTGTGGTACCCGGGGACCAGAAATCACAAGAAAGAAAGATTGTTATCTAGACTTCTCTCTTTGAACACCTTGGTATCAGGCTTCTGCCTCCAGTGCTGCAGGACGATGCATTCCTGTTGCCTTAAACCACCTAGTTAGTGGGTCTATGGGTTGTCAGCCTCAAGTAAGGAACAGATTCTTCATGGCCAATTTATGTATGTCCATGTGAGGGTGCCACATCCCCTGGAACTGGAGTTACAGACAGTTTTCAACTGCCATATGGGTGCTGGGAATTGGATCCCGGTCCTATGGAAGAGTGGACAGAGTGGCCAGTGCTCTTAACCACTGAGCCATCTCTCCATCCCTTTTCAGAGCTAATTTAAGTGGCATGTCCCTGGTGAACATGTCACTGGACCCTCTGTAGCTGGATGATGGAATTCCATTAATATTTAAAGGAGTTGCACATCTGTCCAGTAGCTTAAGAACCCTTCTGCCCATGAGCCGGCACATTACATCTATATTGCAATCACTGAATGAACGTTCATCACTCAGAAATATTGACCACAATTACCCCTAAGAGGAAAAAAAACACATACTAAACATTTGCATTCAGAAGTTAGGTTAGTATGAATTTTGAGATGTGACTCTATATATCCAATAAAAAATTTAAAGACTGACACAAAATTTTGTTTACCACTCGCATTAAACTTGACATAGTAGGAGCACACTTATAATTTTTCCTATGCAGGAAATCTAAGGATCCCACCAATCCAAACATGATCCTATCAACTGATTATTGTATCTTTCATAATTTTTCAAATGTGCGGTTTTATATAAGATATGAAAGTATCATGAGAACCAGTTGAGAAGACAAAGAAAATCTGTAGAAATATAAGGGGGGGGAGAATATGAAGGGGAATGGAGAATATTACGTTACATATATACATGAAAATACAAATAGTTTAAAAACATTTTTTAAAAAATTTAAGAGTTGGTACAAGCTGATTATTTTGTAAGTCAGTATTGGTCGATAAGATCTGGTCATGATGCATAGTTAGGTCCGGAAAGCCATTGAAATAATGAGGTCAACTCTCTGTTAATCACCACATACTTCAAGGTAATTTTCCAGACCACATAACATGGCCCTTTGACTACAAAGTCAAGCTTGTTACCCCCACCCCCTGCCCCGTGTACCTGAACATGTGCTTAAGGAATGTGCTTAAGAAATGCTTTCAATGTGATCCTTTTTAAAGCAATTTTATGCATCCTCAAACCATGTAGAAGTGACTTCTGCAGTAGTTTTTATTTGCACATTGCCCGTTTTCACTGTGGAATAAAATTGCTTGTTCTCTGTGCCTCACTGAAATTGCCATTTGGGGGAATTATAATCATGAACTCCTTTCTCCTTCATTAACATTTTTACTCCCCAAGGGTAAGAATTATATTTAATAACACTTAGCCACACAGGGCTATTGGTGGCATATTTTAGACACTCAACTCATAATAGTTGGATATAGAATAAATTTGGATACATGTACTGTGGCCATGATGTGTATAAATTTTTAAAATTTTAAGAATATTACAAATGCAGAGAAATTGTACATCAAAATCTGTATGCATTATAAAAAAATCAGGATCTTTCTCTAAGAAAAGATAAAGGATCTGGGAATAGTTGGGGAAGGGGAAAGAATCGAAATACATTGTATAAAAATAAAAAATAAAATAAAATGAGGCATAAATTTCCTGAGACATTAAAAAAGAAAGAAAAGTCATACAAACTACCACTGAGCCTTATATAATGGATTGCCTTTCATATCCATCCAAGTGGGTTAAATAATTATGCAAAGAGGCTATACGTACACCAGACTGTAATTATCTAATCTATTTAGCCAAGAAACTGGAATGCAGAGAATAAACATTGCAAACCATAGAGGAAGGAGTGTCCCTAGATGACCTGCACTTGTCACTCTTGGCTCTGTATCAGGTGCAGACTAAGATAAGTGGACATAACAAAAGATACAAAGGCAATGGCTCAAATGAGACAGAATCATTCTATCCCGTCAACAGTCCAAGTTTGACACATGGTTCAGGATGGTGTGAAGCTGCACTCTACGGGATAGTAAGAGGGTTCCAGATCCTTCTATTTTAGGGTGTTATGAGCCCCTTGCAAGCAAGCCCAACTTTTCAGTGTTGTGAAATTAATTTATACCTACAAAGTTCATATTGGAGAACTGTGCAATTGAGTTACAAAAATCTCTCTCTCTCTGTCTATCTCTCTCTCTCTCTCTCTCTCTCTCTCTCACACACACACACACACACAATCCATGTTTTCAGCAAATTCAGTTTTTTTGTGTTGGGCTTATTCACAGCTACCTACAGGCTGCGTGTGGCTCACATGGCAGAATTCCTGATCGGTGTTGCTTTCATCTATGATCAGAACTGAATCATGATTGTGTTGTCATTTTAGTTCAGACCAGAAGGAAAAAGGACATGCTTTAAGGAATGTGATTCTAATATCTCACATGTTTCTTTGCTCGTATCTTACAGGCCAGAAAGATTCAAGTTTGGCTGGAATCAAAAACACTGAGGGAGTGGTCTTCATGAAAAGAAAAACACACTTACAAACACAAAATGTCAGGTTAGTTTTCTATCCACATAGTAAAATATTTCAAATCTTCAGTCTCTGAAGAGAAAAGTGATGTTTGGCTCATAGTGTTCTGCATTCTAGCGTATGACTGGTTGAACCCACTATGTTGGACCAAAGGTGAGGCCTACATCATAGCAGAGATTAGTGGTAAAAATATATAAAATAGAATAGGGGAAGAGAGTTGAGGAAAAGGTTGAAGTTAAGACTCCCCTTCAGAGGCACACCCCAGCAATTAAGTGCCTCCGCCAGGATGCCCCTTCAGAAGGTTTTACCCCTTCAGAAAAGCCTCACTCCAGAATGTCTGGAGTGGACTCTAAGAGAATACTTGAGCTCCAACATGTAACAACAATGTAGAAAGGTATGCATTTACATAGGCTGTATTAAAAAATCGTAAACTTACATGAAGCCATAAAACTTAAAGTATGAAATGTAATCCGTGTTTGGAATGGTCAAGTGTGCAAATACTTTAAAACTCACATTCTATAAAAACCAAAGATTGCCATCAAGTTAGCCACCAAGCCTCAATGCAATCCCTCGTATTTTAACTCTATACTTTTGACTTACTTCTTCATACCTCTTTCAGTGCTATCATCTCCCATAGTAAGAACAGAAACGCGAATTCTTCTAGTACTGCCACTGTGGTGCAGGTATGATTGTCCCACAAGGGTACATTATTGAAAACTTTCTTCTCAGTGAAGCTGGGTGCACTTTTAGAAGTAAGGTCTAGCAAGCTCTTGGGCCAAGGGGAACTTTTTGAAAATGATTAAGGCAGTGGGTCTCAACCTGTGGGTCCTGACCCCTTTGCGGGTTGAATGACCCTTTCGCAGGGGTTGCTTAAGACCATCAGAGAGCGCAGACATTTACAATTCATAGCTAGCAAAATTACAGTTATGAAGTAGCAACAAAAATATTTTATGGTTGGGGGTCAATACAACATGAGAAACAGTGATAACAGGTTGCAGCATTGGGAAGGATGAGAACCAGTGGATTAAGGTCTTTCTAATGGGACCTATTGGAGACTTTGATGAAAGGATCATAATAACAGCCTGAGAGCCAGCACCATTCAATTCCCCTGCTTCCTTACAGGTTTCTCCTTAAGCACCTTCCATTTCCCACAAAGACCTCACTAAAGTTCGTGTCAGGTTGTTTGCTATTGCACCGGTAAAACTATAAGCTAAACCTCTTTTCTTCACAAATCCCCTAACTCCAGTATTTCTTGAAAGATAAGAAAAGTTGACATCATTGATATCAAGGTTAGTTCATTATTTATGGTTTAGAAAGAAGTCTTTAAGTTTCATAGCCCATAATTGGTAATTACAATGTTAAGCCCTTAATGATATATATATGAAACATGCAACCTAAAACACAGCTGTATCATTTATAGAACTACTAACTATTTATCCCACATGTGACACAGTGAAGAACAAAGGTCAGCTCTATTCAATTGTTATCCAAAGAGTAGAGTGCTGTGTTTAACTGTGCACTTGCAAGAGTTTTCCTACATGGAAGTTAACTTCCATTTTGATGAGAAACCAGTATCTAAGAAAGGAAAACTCTAATTCACACCTGATTACCTAAAAGAACTTCCCATGGTTTAGCTTTCTGGTTCTTTCTGCTTCAAACATTATTCCCCTCTGCTTCTGCACACCTTCAGTGCCAGGCATCATGAGTCACATGCACTCCAGCACCTTTGTGTTATCGTGTTGGCTGAGATGGCACAGGAGAGCGAAGAACCTTGGAAGACACGCCTCTTCTGAAGGGACTTTAGCATTCGACACCAAGGCAAATAAAGTCACATGCGCACATCTTCCTGGACTGAAAAGAAAATCTACACCAACTCCAATTCCTTTGGTTTCCTTCCCCTGAAAATAGATAGCCATGACTGCAAGCAATGCAACTAGAAGTCAGGAAAAGAAAAAAAAAAAATGAAGGGAAAAGAGACAGTAGACTTACCGACTGTGTCTACGCTCTGACTCTCGAAAAATTCAAAACTTACGATGAAAAGTGTGATCAGTGAACTCACTGAGAAATACCCAGGGCACTGCAATTGACACATTGACTGAGGACTTAAAGCTTAGGTTTCTCTTCTACCTAGCCCTTTTCCAGCAGTGAAGACCATGTAGCTCCTATTGAGTAGCCATGGACCCAGCTAACCCATAAGACCTTGCTCCTAAAAGAAGTAACAGGGGATGATAATGAAATACAAGTGGAAATTATTAATTAGTAATCAACAGCTTCCAGAAAATCACTAATTGGTATGTCTTGGTGTCATTCTGCCCAGGTAGGAAAGAGCTAAGAAAGGAAGCAAATATTTAGTTTAATAATTCCATTGTGATTCTGGAAATATTAACAATTTACCCATACCATTGCAGGGGAGACTTAAAAATATTAAGAGGTCTTTGTAGAGCACTCTTCTGATTAAGTGAAAAAATTGCCCCAGACACCAAACCTCTGCCAATGTTTGTCTTGGAAACTCCTCCATACTCCATACTAACTGACCTTCAAAGTCTGTTCACTGGTTATTTCACAGCATAGCAGATGACCCTAAGACTTCATAGATTATTATGATGCACAGGTCTCTGGCTTTCACGGGAGAGGTGTGCTGGCTAGTTTTATGTCAACTTGACATAAGCTAGAGTTTCTGAAAGGAGAGAAGCTCAATCGAGAAAATGCCTCCATAAGATGCCGCTACAGGGAATTTTCTTAAGTAGTGATTGATGAGGGAGGGGCCATCCACTTGTAGGCATTGCCGTCTCTGGGCTGGTGGTCCTGGATTCTGTAAGAAAGCGGGTTATGAGAACCATGATGCAAACCAGTAATCAGCACTTCTCCGTGGCCTCTGCTTCAGCCCCTGCCTTCAGGATCCTGCCCCGTTCTTCAGTGATGAACTACAGTGCAGAAATGTAAGCCCTGTCCTCCCCAACTTGCTTTTGGTTGGGGTGTTTTGTCAAAGCAACAGAAACCCTGACTAAGACAAGAGGTTACCTGTAGTGAGGTAGTCCTTCTGTAGCACTGACCACGCCCATTGGGGGGTGGAGCGATGGGCGGAGGTGACCTGAGGAAGGAGGTCGGAGGGGGCCAGGAAGGCGCTCTCTCTTTCTGGCGTGACTCGGACAGGAGAGGATCGGGTTGAATTTCCTGGTGTTCATCTGTCTAGGTTGTAAGTTATTTCTCCCTGAATAAACATCTATTCGGCCTATTTGTTTATCCTGATCCTTATTTACCGCAATAGTTACCCACTACCTTTTGCCAGCCTTGGTGGGGCTAGGTAGCCCACGCGGCCTCACTCATGTGTCTCTTGGAACTGGCAGGCTCTTATATTATATGCTACCCTGTGCTCCCCCACTACGGTGGCCTACAGTTCTGAAGAAAATCAAGAATGAGCAGACACCACTTGAACGTAACTCAATCTCCTGCTGTATCACTTCTTTGAAAATCGTATAGGTCAGGTTATGTTTCAGTTCAGGTGCTGCAAGAACTGACCCCACGTTTGATGGTAAAATAGTTTGACTGTGTAATCTATGGCTGTGTACCTCTTAGTTATGATCACCTTAAATCTTCTTCTCCAACGGAAAATATGCAAACCTGTATTTCAGCATCCCAGCATCCAAGAAGCCTCACCCAGTGTTGGGATAAGCTCAAAGTCTGTGCTGCCATATTAAATTTAAATTTAAATTAGGTTCAGTTTCAAGTGACACCTTTGGAATGGATTAACAGGAATGGCTCTTCCTGATCCACTGGTCTGAAGAACTGAGATGAAGTTCTCCCCCACTTAAAGGAACAAACAGAGTAATCACAAAGGGTAATCCCATTCCAAATGGAAAAGGGGAGAGGCAAAGAGTACTACTTGTCTACCCATTATGAAACATAATCATCTAGGTGCCATTTGGGAACAAAAATTATTTCTCCATTGGGGTTCAGTTCTGCTCCCTGGAAGTGTCCTCTCTTCCATCCTTGAAGTTCCCATCTAATTCTTCCACAGTGTCTTTTCTATTAAGAAATAAAAAGGTTCTGTCTACTGCTATGATACTTCCCTCTTGGCCATAGATAGTTGTGATCCCAGGGACATTTTTCCCTCTTTAATTGATCTTCTCAGTCCAGGCTGACAGTACTTATATTGGAATACTTAACAAAAATCATGTAGTCCCTACTCCAAAAATTAAATATACACTTCTTTCAGACAGACTTTCTGCCTGGGGCCACATGGTAGGTAAGTGAAGAACTGTGTAGCACTTATCTAACTCCTGGCTGAATTACTATGATCCACATGGAAAGAAGCTATTGTTCTGGTGCCAGTTGGTCCTAGATGAGTGTGTGCTCACTGCTGCAGTAGTGGAGAGTTCTGTGTGCTTAGTTATCCAAGAAATGTTTATGTTTGAAGTGCCAGAAATGGCATGAGAGGAGACACAGAATCCCATACACTCTCCAGCCTCTTTCTTTGCATCTCTGTTGCTTTTTGGGCAAAATGGTATCCTCTCAAGATTCTTCACTGTGTATCCCCAAACTATGGAATTTTAGATATTCACTAATTAGGGTTCCAAATATTATACAAATCTGTAAAAATGGAATGTCTATAACAAGGGGAAAGAAGCCAAGTCTGTAGCAAGCAGCCCTTGGTTTCTCTAAAATGAATAATTCTAAATTAATGTTCCTTCTGGACTGTTTATGTAAGGCTGAAATAAGAAGAGAGAAATTCATACACGCCAAATCAGACAAAATGGCTCAGAAAAATGTTTCTAAAATTTACATAAACCATGAATTAATGGGTCATCAAAGTTATTCTTTAGAAAATGACAAAATGATCCTGTCATAAAGTAAATATACAATAAAATATTCTGCCAAATTTTGTAGAGAATGACCGTCAACAATAATGCTTCCTAGACAAATTTAAAGGTATTTAATTACATTGATTTTGTTGTCATTATTGGTAACTGATAACATTCTTAAGATCCACTAAGGCTGTTATTTCTACATTGACATGTGTATAATTTTCACAATCAACTCCCTAACTTGCAAGAGTGATAAAATGCTCATTTTATGAGTAGAAAAAATTCTTTGAGCATAGTTTTATATACTTTGTTTACCTCAATAGGGAGAAAGCTGTGTTATAAGTTGTCTTAAAATTCAACAGAGTGAGGGATTTTACTTCTTCTGGCACAGATTAAGGGTGGCCAGATTTGTTCACCCTTCGTAAAGCCTTTTTTTTTTAAGCAAAATAAAACAATGGTAGGCCATCCACTGATCCACTGGGACATGTTCAACAAGAGGCCAAGCCCCTAAAGAATCCTGATTTCAAATACCTTTTATAAGAAGAAGGGAAAGAAGAACAGAGGGAGAGAAAGGGAGAGCTAAGGACAGGCTGTAATAGACAAAGAACCCAACACAAAATTATTGAGTGTAGGCTATGGGTAGAGGTTATGTCATAGACTTTTAGCTTATAAAGTAGAAATTTACCTTCTCACTATTCTGGGAGCATAAACAGGAGTCCGGGATCCTGGCGAGGACCCTTATCTTGACTGAAAAACGGCCATCTTCTCACCATGGTTCACGTGGCCTCTCCTCTGAATTTACTGAGGTAACATGACCTCTCTGCTGTTCTTCTCATAGGGCCCACCTGTTCTGTGGGGTTAAGACTCCACACTAATAAAATCATCTAACTTTGCTTCCTAAAATCCTTTCAGGACTCAGAAACACTGAAGGTTGTGAATGTTTAGAGCCAAAATTCATATTATAAGTGGTTATATGCTGTTATGTCTGATTTTTTTTTTTTACCTTTTTGAAAACATTCAGGAAGTTAAAAAGTTTAAGGGGCATCTTCCATCTGTATATATACTTCATTTAGTAAGAGAAGAGACAACAGGTCTCTCTAGAAGAAGATTCTAGAAGGCTATGTGGTACTTTGTACCACTGAAACGTCTTGGTTTTATATTAGAAAGAGAAGTCAAAGATACTAATGTTATAAGTTGGGTTTACTGTTTCTTTTTATTCTCTTCCAGGTTATTGGAAATACAACCGTATGGTGTATCCAGCAGGAATCAGGGGTTGGCAGCCTTCCCCATACCCATTCTTGACTTTCTGCATGCACCCAAAGAGAGCTTTAGCCTCTCTTGGGACTGATCAAAGAAAACAAAACAAGTTTCATCTGAACTGTAATACTCAGAAGCTGCCTTGACCCTACTGGACTGCCCTCTTCTGTCTTTCTCTAGACAGCAGAATCATTTGAAATTTGTTCCTTAACTGGAAGTCAATGTCATAGCTCCAGCCTCTTGCTGCTGGGGGCCTTCTGCTGCCATGGAGGGCATTATTGGCTTGGATGCCTAGAGAGCACCTTCTGGCCCGTGGAAAATCCTCACAGCTTTTTCTTCTCACCGTCTGTACTTGAGGGTCTGCATCACACCTGCAGCCCCCGAGTTCATCTACCAACTTGTCTTCCAATCTGACACTAACCAATCTGGAGATCAGGTATTCGTCCTCAGTTTAACTGCAAAGACCAGCTTGCTTTACACATCTCTAAACACATTGCTTGAGTGTTTTGATTCCCCTTGGCATCCTGGTAACAGAAGTGGGAAGCATTCCTTTCTAGTGCCATGCGTGTAACCCTCACTGAATAGAAATACAGAACTATAAATGGATCTTCATGAATTGCTAAATCTTCTGTTATGACAGAATGTATTTGATGAGGTGAAAATAATTTCAATAGTCAAAAGTAGCTAATAAAGGAAGGGCAGTCTACAGAACACAAACTTACTTTTAAGATAGTATTTCTGCATCTGTGTAGTCTTTCAATCTTCGTTATATTGTTCCTCCTTGAATTAAGAACTATCAGTCAGCCAATCTCCTGTCCACATGAAAAAGAATAATTTTACCTTCCCTACAAGCTATTAAGTGCAGGTCTAAGATTGACAAACTCTATTTTGCCCAAAGAAATGCATTTATTCCTTCTTAAACGCCTCTCTAGTAATATAATGGTTAAGATATATTTTAATCCAAAATTTCTTTTCATGTAATTATAACCACAGTTTTTGGTAGATTCACTCAAATGGGAATTAAATAGTATTTATTTACAATTTGGGGGCTTTAATAGTATATATTTGGGAATTTGGGAATTAAATAGTATATATTTAAAAACAGATTTCAGTACTAGACTGTCTGGTATGAAACATTTCTTCTCTAATACTGAAATGCAGTTTTTAAGAATACGACAAAAATCCTAGAGAGATGGAGTTTGCACTACTGTGTTGGATTCTTTTTTGGATTAAGACAGGGAAACCAGCAATTAACTAAGGAGGAGGGGGATGAGGAGGGGGAGGAGGAATGAAACAGGAAAAGGAGGAGAGGGAGGAGGAGGTGGAGGAGGGATCAGAGGAGGAGGTGGTGGTGGTGGGGCTAGGGAATTCAAAGCCTACCTGTCAGGACCACAGGTAGAGAATATAGCCAGGTGTAGGGAACTGCCTAGCCTATTTTATGTGCTCTGTGTAGCTTTCCATGGTGTTCTTTCTGTCCGTGTAGCTTTGCACAGGGTTCCGTCTTACTTCAGTGTGACTTGGTAGGTTAATACAGCCCAATGATTGTCAGATTTCAAGTTAATAATTAAATCATTAAAAATTACTTCTAGGTTCAAAATTACTTCTAGGTTCAGAGACTCTCTGCCCTAACTTTGGTCGTCTTAGTTAGAGTTTCTATTGCTCTGCTACAACACTGTGAACAAAAGTTAACAGTAATTTTAACTTACAACTCACCCTCCGTTACTGACAGAAGTCAGAGTAGATACTGGAAGTAGGGACCTAGAGTCAGGACTGATGCTAAGGCCATGGAGGAATGTTGTCAACTGGCTTGCTTCCCATGACTTGCTCAGCCTGTCTTCTTGTACCACCCAGAACCAAAGAACCAACCACCTGCCTACGGCTGAGATTATCCACAGTGGTCCAGGCCCTCCCACATCACTCATCAATAGAAAAATAAAAATAAAATCAAACACTGATTAAAGTTTAAAAATTACAATCACACCATTAAAAATGACTTTTTTTTTTTTGAGACAGTGTTTCTCTGTGCAGCCCAGTCTGTTCCAGAATTCACTCTGTAGACCAGGCTGGCCTCTAACTTACAGAGATCTGCCTGCCCCTTGCCTCCCAAGTTCTGGGATTAAAGGCATGTGCCACCACCATAAGCATTGAACAGAATATCTCCTGGAGAGTTAATTCTCTTCTTGTTCCTTTCCAATAATCCTTACATTCTAAATTTTTATCTTTGAAAGAGGGAAATACAATTAAATTGGGAGATTAGTCTTTGTTAAATGGCTTCTCACCATGGAAGTCATTTTTCTATCCCCAGGAGGAAAATGTAATGCAGCTACCATTTTCTCCTGATGACCTGAAAAGTTAAATTTTATTTAGGAAGAAGACACAGCATCACGGAACTTGTATACCATTATCCATGCAGCATTACTACACCCTGACTATTTCTGTGTTTTGAATATTGTATTCCTAGTATTTTGAATGAAATTTTGTGAAAAGTTAAGCTTTTATTGAAGGTGAAACTGAGAGTTCCTGGACATTAAAAGTGGAAGGAGGAGGAGGAGACGAGGGGGAGGAAGAACCCTGCCAGGCTTGCCCACCAACCTATCTGGTAGGGGCATTTTCTCAAGTGCGTCTTCCTCTTCTCAAATGCCTCTAGCTTGTATCAGATGAACAAAAGCTGTCCAGGACAGGCCCTGCAGGCCTTCCTGCCATAACTTACCGTGCAGGTTATCACACTTTACCATGATCAGTCTAGCTGCATCCACACAGAGGAAGGGATGAGGATGAGGAAGGTATACAAAACACCATCATTGCAGGCCACTTAAAAGTGGTTAGAGCCATGCCAAAACCCAAAGGGGCTGGATACATCTGGGTACCTAAACTCCACAGGTCCTTCAAAATATTTTCTAGATTTATCCTTTGTTTAACTATACCTCTGAAATGGCACCTTACTAGGACATTGTCTAATACTGCCATTTGTGGATGAAGGTAAGAAAAAGTTAACCACCATACTGGTGTACTAATAACCAGGCAGAGGTAACAAACCATAGGTCATATTGAACCCATAAACTTACTGTTCCCTCTCCTTCCCTCTCCTTATTAATGGGGTGGATTTCTTCCTTTGGGTATAGTCAGCTTTTATTGATCATCTTGTGGCAAATCCCTGAATCCCTAGACATCGTCTTTGTCTGCTTCATTCTGTAGGAGAAGTTAGGAGATGGGAACTAAATATTGCTAGATAGATAGATAGATAGATAGATAGATAGATACATACATACATACATACATACATACATACATACATACATATATATATATGTCTTGTCATAACATAGAGAGAAACTAAGTTGGAACCCAGCTGGAAGTTTCCTCCCTACTGGTTGGGAAGAAACATAAGCAGCCTAACCCAATTGTGAACCCTATGATCCTGACAGGTAAGATATCTCCAGTGGTACAAGGGTAGCTTATGAGTTACTAGAGCAACCAGCTACTGTCTGATTGCATTTGAGACCTGTTCTGCAGGAAGTATTTTAAAACTCCATGGTGGGGATATTTGAGGTGAAGGGAAACTTACTACTCTTGCTTACCTAAATTGACATGGTGTCAAACCGCCTTCTAGACATTTGTACTTATGCACATAAACAAATGGCACTCTCAACTTTAACCACGGAAGCTTCTCTTCACAGTAAATGTGGTGAATGAAATGAGGCCCCTGGCTTCTCAAGGTACTTAGAAGAAAACGGACAGTTGAGTATAAGAAAGCTGTACCATGATGCTTACACCAAACTAGGCAAGGTTCAGGGAACATAACTGTACTTCCAAGGCTCAAGGAGCACCACAGAAGGAATAGAAAGAATGTAAGAGCTGACAGACTGGGAAAAGGTGGTCCTCTGACCATGACACAGCCATTGTAGACAGGATCTCACAGCAACCGTCATTGTCTACTCTGGGCCTGCCATATGACTGGAGAATAGCTAAAATGGTAGTTTTGAAATGTAAGGCATTAGAAAATCTTTGGTAGATGAGTAAAATCGCCTTACAAATAATTTCCCATTGTTGTTTACGTGAAACACAAATAATATTTTTTTTGTCCTGTCTGTTGCGAAGGCAGTTTAAAGGAAAGAGGTTTATGTGGAGTACAGTTCTGGATGTCTAAGGCTGAAGGCTGCAACCAGAAATGCTCTTTGTACTGAGGTAGTACAGGGCTCAGGCGGAAAGTTTCTGCCTTTTCTCCATCCTCTAAAAACCCATTGGGATTCAACTGGCACACTCTACTCTACAGCTTCCTAAGAAGCCTAAGCTGTGGCTTGTGATCCCTTATGAATGTGAGAGTAACAGGTTTCTGAATGTACAACAACCAAAACCTAATTCACCATCAAATATGTAATGAATTCAAGCTGTTCCTACCACTCTTGCAGGTGGCATCATGTGATTTCAGCCCTGGTTCCGAATACCCAGCACGTGTACTCTGCAGACCAGCACACTACCCAATAAATCCCCAAAGGTTGCCTGCAAAACCTCTGGTGAAATCCAAGATAAGCGTGTTAGGAACTGCAATGCTTTTACTGTACATAACGTTTTCCGCTCTTAGAGAAACAACGTGTTTCAAATTACAGAAATAAATGCTTTTAATATTTTCTTACCATCATCACTCACCAGCACATATCAAATTGGTATGACTTAAAATGTATTGCTTTAGAATATTTGGTTTAAAAAGAAATTGCTGTTTGAACAGCAGCTGAATTGAGTTTCATTTAAACACCCATTAAGTGGGGCCCAGAGACATTGCTCAGCAGTTAAGGAACACAGGCTGATCTTGCAGGGAACCTGGATTTGGTTCCAAGAACATACATGGCAGCTTACACCTGTTGTTCATAAGTCCATTTGTAAGGGGTTGGCACCCACTACTGGACACCATAGGATAGGAACTGGGTGCATACACTATATATGTATGTATGTATGTATGTATGTATATATATATATATATATATATATATATATATATATATATATACACACACACAAAAGATTCATACACGTAAAATAAAATATTTTAAAAATCATTAAATGGATTTTTTTAAACTTTGGATTAGGAAAGAATTTCTGAAATACTCAACAACTTGTGTCGTTTTGTCATTTTGTACTAGCCCTTCAATGAAGGAACACTTCCAGCTATGGTCAAAAGTCAAACTACAAGGTCAAAATTCTGTTCAAGTAGAGCAGGTGCTTCGTGTACTCCAGGATCAAATGTTCACATGATTTTGTCTTCATGCCCATCTTCATAATCTGTAAATAATACCATTATTTTTGTCTTATAGCAATCCTGTTGTAAAAAATAGTACAGTATTTTTTACAACTATATTCTTGAGTCAATGACATGTTCCTTCAAGTGTTTAATTTTAATATGATTCTTATTCTTTAATTTCATTCTTTTTGAAATAATCTTAGATACTAACATAATATTAATGTCTCAATACTTCGTGAATATTCTTGAAATTCTTTAGTTTTACAGAGGTTTAGCCAAGCGATCTTTCCTTCTGTAATTACAGTCATTTGTACACCAATTTCAACATTTTCTGTGCTGAGTAATTTTCTATAAATTTTACTTTCATGTTCCTTTATCCCACATACATACTTATAATGTATGACAGTTCAATACTTTTTTCTTATTTGTCATTAAGTCTACCATTAAATAAATATGCTCATTTTGTCTCAAGAAGCAAAAATAAATAAATTTGATACTATGTGCATAAACAATTTTTTGGAGGCTCAAAATGACTTTACTTGAAAACTTCCACATACCACTAAACACTATGTCCTAGTTCTAATATTATTTGAATCTTAGACAAGCTCCTTCATAGAAAAGACATTGACTTATGCATCCAATTCACTTTATGGGGCCAGTAAATGCTACTCGTCTTAATGAACACATTAAAACAAAGGAAAAAAATGTATAACTTTATTTCCTGCTCCCATAATCGTAAATGTGAAACTTAAAGGAAAAGTAAATTGGAAAACCAAATACAAGAGCACAGAAGAAAAACAATACAAAGTAACAATTCCTCTAAAAGCAGGAAGGAAGCGTTTCTATCACAGCATCCTTCCAGGCATGAAAAGCTTGAATGGATGAACATTTCAAGTGCTTGACTATAGCGACAGAAAAAGCAGAAACTCATTCAATTAGGCAGATTTCCATCACTGCAACAAATGCCTGGTAACCAGCTGAGGAAGACTGGGGGCATCTTTTGCTTGGAGGTTCTAAAGAGAGTATGTGGCTTAGTATGTAAATGTCCTCACCTAATGGATGACAAATGAGGGGAGAGGAAGAGAGAAGGGTTCCACAGCTCTCTTCAAGGGCATGCCAACAACTACCTAACATCTCCTGCTAAGCCCCAGTTCCTCGTTTCCATCCTCCAAGCTCATGACCTTTAACTTGGGTGTGGGAGCATTCTAGATGAAAACTACAGTGTCCATTTAGACATTTTTATAAATATAGAAAAGGTACATGATAAAATCAAAATCTCACTCATTAAAAACTCGAAAAATTAAGGCTAAATTATGTTCATAATTACCACAAAATTCAAACATACACAGACAAACACACACATTCACACACTTACATCAAACATTAGAATAAACAAGGGCTGGGGATGTAGGCAGTGCTAGAGTGTCTACTACAGTCACAAGTTTTCAGGTATAGATAGCCTAGGAAAAAAATGTTTTTTAAGAAGGAGAAACCATGGATTACTATCAATGCAATGGAATTTTAACAATTTACAAACAGAATCAAAGAAACCTGAAGCCCAAAAGCACATTAAAAGTATCATATACTAATACATGATTTTAGGAAGGTTATTTAGGAAATACATGTCTTGATTGGATGCAGAAAAAGCTTGACAAACCTCATCATTTCAAGACCAAAAAAATCCAAAATCAAAACAAACAAACAAAACACCAAATGAACAAACACCACCCCTAACCCCTCAACAACAACAACAAAAAACTCCGAATAAGACAAGGTCACAGCTAACACATGTCACAGTGAACATGAGAAACTTTTTCTTGAATATCAGAAACAAAATAAAGAATCCTGCATTTCCTACTTGCATTTTGCAGACACTAGATTTCCCTAGGGAAGAATGAACATATATTCTTTAGATTGACTTATAGAATATTGGTCTGCATGGTTCAATGATGTCTTTCTTTACACTGGAAAAGTCAAGATTTTGTCCATAAGACAGAAGGCCTCAGTAGTCCTAATCTGGTGCTGAAGGCCCTGAGATTTCTTGGACAGGCTTCAACCCACACTGGAAGTCCGAAGAACCTGTGTTCTAATGTCAATGAAAAATGGAGGCATAGAGCCAGAAGCAGGAAGATATCAGGGGTAGAGGATGCAGCCATCATGGCATGAAAGCAAGCAGGCAAAAATCAAAGTTTCTGAGCTGCTACTGGTGCATACCGTCCACATTTAGAGTGGGCTGTCATACACTTAATAGGTGTTTAAATCAGTTAACTAAACTGATCGAAAGTCCTTCATGGGGCTTTCCTGGTAGTTGATTCTAGATCCAGTCAAGTTGACAACCAAAGTCAACCATGAGAGCACAGTATAGAAGTCAGACCACACAGGAATCAGCAGAAACAAGAAATGCACCATCCACATTCAAAAGAAGTAAAGCTATGCTCTGATCTCATACAGGGAAAGCTCTACAGATGAGAGGGGGACAACAAGAGCAGGATAGGGAGGAAGAAAGAGAAGGAACAGAGATGGAGACAGCAAAGCAAAAGGGCAGGGAAGGATGCGGATGTGGATGGGAAGGAGTGTGGAGCTTGGTGAGGAGGAAGTTAATTCAGCAAAGCTGAGGGACAAACACACAAAAACTCTATTACATAAAGTCAGTTGACTGTTTATGAGGAATGAACAATAAAAAAGGAAATTAAGAAACCATCTCCTTTACAATAACATCAAAAAGACTGAACTACTTAAGAATAAACTTCACCAAGGAAGCACAGGTATGTTGTATACTGAAAGCTGTAAGACACTGATAAGTGAAATTTAAATCCAACAGTACATGGAAAGACAGGCCTTGACAGGTTAAATGTTGTTAAAATGTCAATATTAGCCAAAGTTATCTATAGATGAAATGTGATTAAAAAAAAAATCCCAGTAGTTTTTGACAGAAAAAACAAAATCTCAAGGGACTCCAAATCACTAATTTAGGTTTTTTAATCCTCCAAAATAAATGACCAGAGCCAAATCCAGCATCTCCAAAAGTATTTGAAAGCACTTTAGAAAGTGTTGAGTAAGTTAACGTGATGCTTTGAGGGTCCTGAACTTATCTAACTGGTGTCCTTGTACGAAGAGAAAATCTAGATGGAGAGGCATCAGGAATGTGCACTCCTCACGACTGCATAGAGGAAACGGCATATGTGGACATTCAGACTGGCCACTGTAGGCAAAGAGGAACACTCCAGTAAACACACCTGCTAAGACACCCTGGTCTTCAACTTACGGTTTCTGGAACCATAAGAAGTAAACGGCTCTTACTTAACCCACCTGAGCTCTGTGTTTTGTTCCAGCAGTTGTGGCCAACTCATACAGCAATCTCACAAGTAGCAGAACCGGAGCTGGGTATGGCAGCACGTGTCTGTAATACAGCATTCAGGACACAGAGGCGGGAAGATTGCACACAGGGCTCTGCAAGTATGGAAGACCTAGTGAGTTATAATCCACCCAGGGTTATAGTGCAAGACCATGTTTCAAAATGAGTAGATGAGGGGCTGGAAAGACTGCTAAGCAATCCGGAGAACTGCGAGTTTGGATCCTAACACCCATCTAACAGGCTGGATCTCTCCAGTTCCAAGAGATCCAGCATGCTCTACTGGCTTCTATCCACTGCCAGTACACACACACACACACACACACACACACACACACACACACACACACACACACACACACACACACACACATACACACACACACACACACACACACACGTGCACATGCATTTATGCACATACTCATACAGACATGTAGTGGGATATTCACTTTGTTTCCTTTTGTGGCACTGACCACGCCCATTGGGGGTGGAGCCAGGGGCGGAAATGACCTGTAGAAGGAGGTCTGAGGGGAAGCTGGGAAACACATTCTTGCTGACGGGAGTTGGAGAGGAGAGCATCAGGTGGAACTTGCTGGTGTTCATCTGTCTAGGTTGTAAGTTATTTCTCCCTGAATAAACATCTATCCAGCCTATTTGTTTATCCTGATCCTTATTAAACCGCAATAGTCATAGACACACATAAACTAAATAAACCTTTATCAACAATAAAAAAAAAAAAAAAGGAATGAAGTTGGACATCTCACTCTACCTAATTTCAAAACTTACTACAGAGCCACAGGAAATAAAAGACACAGAACCTTATTTCTCCCCTCTTTCAAGCCATAAAAACTAATTTGAGGTGGGCTATACATCTAGATGTATTAACATGATGGAGTGTCTAGAAAAAAATATGAGAGTACACATTCATAACTTTATGGTTGGTAATGACATCTTAAACAGGACAGACACATAAAGTGCTAGTTGTAAAATAAAATTTTATAGCATGCTTCATTAAAATTAAAAACTGTTACCTAGCAAAAGACAATGTTAAGCTAGTCAGGATGCTGTGCTCTTGGACTTGGTGAGCTTCAGCAAAAGGATTCCAAGATTGAGGATGAGCTTACATAGTGAGATCCTGCATCAAAAACACACACAAAGCAAACATGGTTTTGAAAAATAATAATGCTGGAGGCCAGGACGATGGCCGGCCCAGTTGCTAAAAGCACCTTGTGGTAGCAGAGGACCTGGGTTTGGTTTCCAGAACCACAGGCTTGCTCCTAGGCAACTATGAGTAAGTAACTCCAGTTCCTGAGGATCTGATGCCATCTCTGACATGTATGGACACTAGGCACACACATGGTGTACAGACATTCACGTAGGCTAAAAACTCATACACACAAAATGAAATAAATATTTTTCTAAAAATGAAAACATTAACTTAAAAAAGAAACAAAACTAATAGAGATTTTTTTTAAAAGCCAGCCAGAGACTGTGAGGAAATTAAAATAACTGTATTGGATAAAGGCATTTGAAGAAAGATGGACAACTCATTTATTAAAGATGATCTTGCACTGGTACCAAACTAAATAGAGCATCCAGGCAAACAGTAAGAATGTGAAGAGGCACACAACATGTCAGCCAGCAAGGAAATATAGATAAAAACATTGAGAGATTGCGGTGGTTTGAATAAGAATGTCCCTCATAGGTTCATATACTTGATACTTGGTCAGCAGGAAGTGTCACTATTCGAAAGGGTTAGGAGGTGTGGCCTTGTTGGAGGAAGTGTGTCACTGGGGTTGGGCTTGAGGTTTCAAAAGCCCATGCAAAGCCCAGTCTCTCTTCTCTTCTCTCTCTCTCTCTCTCCGCCTATAGATTAGGATATAAAGTCTCAACCACTGCACTGTACCAGATCCTGCCTGCACACTACTAAGCTCCTCACCATGATGATAATGAGCTAAACCTCCTAAAACTGTAAGCCAGCCTCCAATGGAATGTTTTCTCTTACAAGAGTTGACTTGGTCGTGGTGTCTCTTCACAGCAGCAGAATAGTGATTAAGACAGAATCAATCCACCTATCCAGAACAGATGATGATAGTGGGGATTGGATCAGCAAGAGCTCTCCTACTGTGCTGATGGGCCTGGCTTAGCCATAGTGATTATGTACATGTCCCATAGTCTCAGTGTACAATTAGGAGAAGAGGATTCTTACATGCACCTGCAAACAAGGTAGGAATTTTCAATATGGAAGGACGGTAGTTCTAAGAGTCACTTAATGTGGCACAGCAAAAAGAATAGATTCCCACAACATGGGTAAACCCCCCCCCCATCCCAAACTGAACAGAACTGAGCACAAAAGTAGCACACAGAGAAGATGATGAGTTCAGTACTTACACATTCCTATGAACTGGTCAAACCCTCAGGAAATGAACCTTCTCGGACAACCATTTTAATATAAATATTATAGATATGGATATGTAGAGTAGATGCTAATTTTTCTTCTCATTGCTAGATTATTTGCAGTGTTGTATCTGAATGCTGGCTACACTATTATGAATTCTCTAAAGAAACAGGAAACAGACAATATTGAGATGGGAGAAATGTGTTAAAAGGAGTCAGTTCATTGATTATGCAGGCTAGGAAGTCCCATGCTGATGATGCCCCAATCAAGGCCAGGGAGATTCAATTCTCCCCTCCTGACCTTTCACTCAATTCAGATCTTGGTGGATGTCCAATGTAAGGCATACTTGGAGGACAAGACTTTAGAGTCTACAGATCAAATACTGATGTCATCTAGGTATTCCTCCTCACACACACCCCATGTCAACTTGACACATTCATCTCCTCAAACTACACTTCCTCTGCAGATGAAGTCAGGAGGGTTACAAAGCTCCCTGCCTAACATGACATATCCATCCTTCACAGAACCAGAAATGCACTAACCTCTTTCCCTGAAGCAATGGCAAAGGCTTTGAGTTATGTTAAATCTTGATATACTTACACTTAAAATCTGATACAAAATAAACAACAATTGCCCTATGTTAAGGGAATAAGAAGAAAATGAAGGTATTTGACATGAATGTGTTCATTCACAAACATTTACAACAAAATGAGGACATACGCACTATATTTATAGTCCTCATTCCTGTAACTGGTCTCGGGGCATTGCTGATATTTTCCAGTCCCATCCTTGCTGAAGGGTACCGGCATTAGTACTTGCCTACTAGCTTGTTATTGATCATAATCACAAGACATAGTAAAATGATAACAGGCACAGTCTTTCCTCTGTAGGATAAAATCTGATGTCTCCTTGGCAGGATAGAGAACCCCAGCCAACACAGCAACATTGCTTATCAATTCAAAGGCAGGAGGAGCCCAAAATTACCAGGGAGAAGAGGCATTCTGTTAAAACTGCAAACACAGGGAGGAAGACCTTTGGGCTAACCAAACACAAGGACAGAAGAGGAGTAGTAACTAGCGGGTAATGTGTTAATGAGTGGTGCCGGTCTCATTTGGAGGGCAGAGCTACAAACTAAAGACTCTTCCAGTCTTCAGGTGTAGCGTGATTTGCCTCATTCAGGCTCCCTGAAGACATTCACTTGTCCATCATTCCCACGACTCCCCTTTGGAACAGAACTCCGTGCTCTGAATTTATTCCACCAGTGTATCTTGGAAGTCACAGACTCTGATGTCAGTTTCTCAGTGACCCTCGATACATCCCACCTCATACCCAATGTGGGTAATATTCAGATACAATGTTAGACTCTAAAACGGAGACAGAAATCAAGGCTTCTGAGGGCTGAGGGGGGAATTGAATACATTTTATATCTGTGAAGGATATGGCTTGTGGGAGGACGCTTTGGACTCTGTGTTGCCATCAACATCCCCATGTTGAAACCCCAGGCTTCCTTATGCTGCTGCTTGGAAGTGCTGCATCTGGGGCGTAATTATGTCACGAGATTGGAGCTCGGATGAAGAGACTATGGCTTCGGGTTTCTATTGCTGAGAGGAGACACCCTGGCCATGGCAACTCTTACAAAGGGAAGCATTTAGTTAGGGCTGGTTCGCAGTTCAGAGGCTTAGTTCGCTGTCATCATGGTAGGAAGCACTGGGAAACACAGGCAGGCTCGGTACTGGTGAAGTCTTACATCCAGATCAGGAGATAGCAGGAAGGGGGAGACACTTCAACCATGACATGCTTCCTCCAACAAGGTCACGCCTTCTAACACCACCACTACCCCCATGGGGGACATTTTTATCCAATCCACCAGACTCTAAGAAGAGACTTGAAATGTTCTCCCTACAGCAAAAGGGAAGGTTCTACAAGCCAGGAAACGGGCCTTATTACCACAGAACCCAAACATGTTCACACCCTCATCTTGGACATCAAGCCTGTAGCAAAACTGTGAGTAATCCCACAATCTATGATTTGTTTGCCATAGCAAAACCAAGGTAACTATGGTGTCCGTTGATCATGAAAGTGACATAGAAACTTAACACTTCTGTTTGGGACCCATAATGGATTAGTACTTAAAAGCAAGCCTGTGTCCCAAGGACAATGTTTTTCTGTTGGCTTAGTGGCTGCAACCGAATCTACTGCTACCATGTCCAGCCCCTCAGCCCCCCGCAGCCGGCCCCTGGCAACTCTGGCTGGGGCTTGATAGACCTTCCAGCACTCCAGCAGCCCCACTAGCGCGGACACTGGCTCTGCTGCAAAGTGTTCTATTTACCAATTAAGACTCAGGAGTCAGCGGTGAAAGACCTGCCAGCTCAGAGAGGCAGAGCAGCAATCAGCTGACCTTTCTTTTTGGCAGGAGATCCAGCAAGAGAGCCTCTCTCCAGCAGTCCCAAACCAAAAAGACCACGACGCCCCAAGTACCTGTCTACTCGTTCCTGAGGCCCTCTGTACTCTAGCTAGTTCCCGTCAACATTTGGCTGGCTCTACTCCCTGACACAGGTCTGAATTTAAAAACGGTCTCAGGGTTCACAGTACAATCAAATATCCCACAACAAAGGGAAGACCGGGTAGGACCAAAGTTCAGGAACAATCCTTTGGTGGTCTGTTCACTTAGGCCTAAAGTAGAAGACGAGAGTAACAATAGCAACAGAAACTCAACCAAAGAACTTTCATAAAGCAACAGAATCAGTCATAGTTAATCACTGACTTAACATTTTTTACTTTTTATAAAGAAATGGACGTTGCTAACAAAACACCATTCAGCACTGGAGTCCAGTTCTTTCTTAGGCAATGTGTTTCAGGCTGGGCTGGAACTCCTGACTAGTTCTGGAAACACTCCGATCTTGCAAACACTGTCCCTCACTTCAACCGTGAGCGTCTGTGTGTAAAAGCAAATCTTCATTCGTACCGTATGCCAGGCTATGGACGACATAGTGATTATTAATCGGAAGATTTTATTAGTTGGATCCCTTACACTGTTTAGACAACCTGCACTATACCTTTTAAAGATGCCTGGGATATTTGCTAATGGTCTTCAGCATCTTCTCAGGCCAGATGGCAGCAGCAGATAATGGATTACCCCAGATGGCAGAGGCAGATGATGGATCTCTCTCTCTCTCACACACACACACGCATGCACACACACACACTCACTTCATAAATAGGACACAAGCAGAAGGTCAGTCTGTGTCTCGATCAGCATGAGGCAAAAGTTTACTTTGATGATACTGAGGCGATACGTAGAATTAATGGTAAGCACTCTGCCATATGTATGACAGGGCAGTGGATGGTCACTGGCTACAAAAACGACGAGAGCTACTTAATACCGCATGGTCTTGTAGGTTCACAGTCCATGTCTACTTCTCCATCTCTTCCATCTCCAGTGAACAGAGACTGACTAAAGGCTGCTAAGTCCACACAGCTGCGACTTGACCTGACTACAGTGACAACTTAATTAAAAAAAAGGACAGACACACAGAAAGGATGAGATCATAGGGTGGGGCATGCTTGCTTTGCTGGAGCAGCACCAACTATGACAAAACGTAGAACCTCATCTAGTTTAAAATGTACAGTACAGAGGGAGGGGCTAGCTAGACTCAGGTCTCTGTAAGGCAGCAGCCTCAGGTTGCAATCATTGGGGAGAAGCTGTTAGCTTTTGTTTAAACACTCAACTGTCAATATTCCCATCCAGAACAGAACAAGGCTTTGCCATTAACTTGAGCATCACCCTGGGGGAAGGCTCTGCTAGCTACTCTCATGAGTCTGAGACACTGAGATCCTTGACAATGTGGTGCCTTGTCAAGCGATAGGTGTTTGCTGGGGACACTTCATCCAATCTTAACACATTCACTCAAGGCTTCCTTGACTACCTTTGTGTTCCATCAAGGTGGGCACACAAAGGGAGAAGTAACTTTTGGGGGCTACATCAGCACACACTACATATTATGTACATCAGTGGATGTCCCTATATCCCAATACTGTTAGCTCGGAGACCAAAGGCCAATAAAAGACATGGCTGAACAGCGGAGATGTTCAGAAAGATCCAAAGAACAGAATCTTCTGATTGCAGCTTCATTTTTGTCACGGGTGAAATAGGAACAACAATTACACTCACGTTTTCAGTACTGACAAATCATGAACAATTACAGTTTTTATCTTCAGAAGTTTACTTTGCATATGCAAACACACCCATTGGGCTTATTACTACTTAGAGTTCAGTGAAGACAAAAAGATTTCATCAATCCACATGAATGCTTCAATATAGATGTTAATAACACCACAGAAAAAAAATAAGCAAGGATGGAAAAATTTGAACTGCAAAAGCATTAAAATAAGTAGTTACAAATACACCATCTCTTGCATTAAAAATAGGTAACTCATCCCTCTGTATCTTGAGGCTCGTTCCCAGGACCCCTCCCCCCCAAAAAATTTCAGATGCCCATATCACTCACACATAGCACAGTGCTTGCACATGACCCCAATGCCTCGCACTTGGACCACCTCATATGTCACGCTGTGTCATGAGGACATCTGCAATTGTTACACTAGACTCTTCAGGCCATGGTAAGAGAAGGCTGCACTGCTCAGCACTAACAGTTCTTTAAATTCTATCTTAGTCATGGTTGGCTGAGTCTAGACGAAAAACAGATACCTCGGTAGAGAAGGCTGACTACATTGAGAGCCAGGTACAGTAATGCTCACCTACAATCACAGCACTCCAGTGGCTGATGTAGGAGGACCTTACCTTTTTGGCCAGTCTGTGCACATGTACGACAGGCTGTGTTCTAGTCTCTGTTTATTTCTCCCATTTTTGTGTTCTCAACCAACTTCAGTTGAGGCGTTGTGAATTCTACTCATGGAACACACAAGCCAACCTTAGCATTATTCCTCCAGAATGAGTCCAATCAGCATCTAGACATATCTTTCCATTTACATCTACCACTTACATGAACCGAACATGACTATGCTGGTATGTATATGCAACATAGCATAAGTTTGGAAATCTGTTAATTACCTGAAATACTAAACACATTTACTTTAGCATTGGATTCCAAGAGATGGTAAAACTCAGCCGAAATCCAAAACCTCAGAAATTTGGGAATCTCAGTTGTCAAATCTTTTTAATGGGAAAAATGAGACGCTGACCCCTAAGACTGAAATGCCTGTTAACAGGTTACAATTCTATAGAGACATTTCAGTCAGCAACAAACCATAAATTATGAATGACAAATGTTGGGGTAAACGGAATGCATTACTCATACCCTATACAGGAACGTCAAATTTTAATTGTCAAATACAAAGGATGCAGAAAGCCATTACCCATCACTTCCCATGTGAACAACCCTCCCCATTGAGAACTGTGTATCCGACCCCTGAGGCGAGACCCGACTGTCACTCAATAGTGGAATCTTCCACAGCACTTGGAAGATGGAGGCAGGAGGAGCAGGCAGCCCAGGTCATCCTTAGCTACATGGAGACCTCAAGGTGAACCCGGACCACAAGTCACCCTGGCTCAACAAAGAATAAAACCCAATTCAAGAAGCAGAAGCTTCATTTTTTCCAACTGTATGGCTTCTTTTATAACCCCTCCTCCCTGATGCTTGAGTTGTTTGGATTACTAACACCGACAGAACACAGTGCTTTCAGCAACCGGTTCTCCTCGTTTCTTATGGAGAGGTAGAGAGCAAACAACAGTGACATTCCCCTCATGGCAGAGGGGGGCATTAGCACAGAGAAACAGGCTGAGCCCTGAGCTCACACACTGAGGGTTATCAGGGAAACAACAACAGAACCGTTCACTCGACTCTTTGGCTACTTCAGGTTTCCAACAGTTGACTGAAAAATAGACAAGAGTACACACCCAGCAACCTACTGGCTGCTCAAGAGCTCACATCACATGCAACGAAGGCTTAAACGGAAGTGTCTGTTTTATTAATGCAACCCAAAACCCGTTGTTTCTCCGGCAACACGGCAGGGATATGAAGAATAGACTAGCACAGCACAGAATGGTTGGTCTGGAAGGCAGCCGAGGAAGCCCACAGGGAGTGAGTGAGCACCTGAGTCAGACCTTTAAGGTAAGCTGCTTGCCTCTTTTAGTAGTTCTTGAACATGTGCTACTGAGTCTGATTGGATTCAAACCTTGAGATTTTGATTGCTAAGGTGATTTTTTTTTTTTCTTCCTCTTAGCACTGTATTCCACAGGATAGAGATCTGGTAAGACTGGGCGCCTGAATGGTTAAGGCCCACAGAGCACTGACAACTAATGCTATTTCTGTATCAGATAGGCCACTATTTTAGCATGGAGCAAAGAACACTTTCAGTTAAGCACAAAGCATAGGTTAACACTGGGCCAATCTAGGTGACTCCAGAGTGAATGTGAGCCCGGGACATGAGCGTGCAGGACCCCTCAGACACATCAAAAACAGCCACTAAGAAAGTTAACTCAATTACATGCATGCCACTGAGTTGGTATAATACTTGCCCAGCGTGCACGAAGCCCCGAGTCCGGTCCTCTGCACTACATCAACTGGACCTGGGGTATATATCTGCTATTTTGGCAACTGGGAGGAGCAGAGAGAGTAGTTCAAGGTGAGCCTCAGCAACTTGGAAGTCAGCCTGAGATACATGAGACCCTTAAGAGAGAAGGAGGGAAAGGAAGGGAAGGTAAAGGACAGTTTACCTCACATAAACCATCGAGGAGCTGTGGGAAAATAATATCAATAGGATAAAAGTGCTACGGCAAATTTATGTCACTTACACACCGGATTACTCAGTATTCCCGTTCTTAAAATCTATTCTGTGAGTCTTTTAAACCCTTGTAACCTTTAAAACTGTGTTTATGAAACATCAACTCAGAAATCCCTTGATATAGATGTTATAATCAGTACAGTTAAGCCAACAGTAAATCTCATAATTTATTTATGCATGATTCACCCTGAAAAGGCATCACTAAACAAACTTTATTAAAATAGAGCTAAAAATGCCTATAAAATGTATTCCATTTATTGTGTGTGTGTGTAGACACATGGAGGCTAGGGAACCACTTATTAGAGTTTTCTCCTTCTACCCTATGGGCGCTAGGTTTACAGCTCACAAACCAGCAGACTGGAAGGCAAGCACCTTTAACCCATGGGGCCACTTTACCAGCTCCTAGAATGCTTTTTATAATGTAAAAATAAGCCACTGGCACAAAAACAAACTCCTATTTATTTCATTAAATACAAGCCTGAAATGTTAAGTAGATATAACAAATTGTAAGAAATTATATTTTCAACTTTCAAAATATCTTACTGGTGCTTTGACAAGTAAAACAATGTTTTGGTTTTTTTTTTTTTTTTTTTTTTTAAAGGATTTTTAAATTCTTGGGGAGGGGGTAACAATTTAGGAATATAAAATAAGTAAATCCCAAAACTCACAAGTATATTTGGAACTGTTGTGAATCCCTAAGGTATCTGTAAACAGTTTGTTTGAGGGTTCATAGCTTAAAGGAATGTGAGTATCACAGTTTGTATCAACGTCTGTGTGGAACAATGCTACACAGTCGTTTCGTGTTTCCATAATCCAGTCCTAACATTACCAGTACTATCAGTAGCTAGCAAGGGTCCTTCCTGCCCATTGCTTTTAACTGGTCCATTCTGAACCGCTAGGTTCAGCCCATAAGATTTCTGCTGACTTTCAAGGTCGGCCGCAGTTGGCTTCCGTGGTGCATCTTTCTTACTACTAGCTGACACGGGCTTTTCAACATTCCGGCTACTCTTGGGAAGTGTGCTACAAGCATCACTGCTATCCTGTTGGGGTGGGTTGTACTGTCTCTCTCTATAGGCTAAATAAGCTCTCCGACTCCTCGAGTGTCCTTCATTGTTTCCTGGCCGGCTTTTAGGTAAGCCATTCTGCATGCTTCCTTCCACGCTCGTCGGGACATCGTAGGCATACTCTCGCAGCACCGTGAGTCTGCTGGCCCGGTGTCCTTTACTTCGGTTTTTATGATGGCGGTTCGGGTGCACGTTTGTTCGAAACTGCACGTCTAAAGGAGCCACGTGCATTTTAATATCGTTATCCACCGAGTGCTCTGTCAGACTGTTATCAAGCTGGGGTGTGGCACTCACGGGTAAGGCATTGCTGTGGCGCTGCGCTGCAGCAGCCTGCAGGTTTGTCAGCTTGCAGCCCTGGGAAGAGTTTTTGAAGCTGGACGCGCTTTTGTTTGTGCACGAAGATGACTCGGCGCTGCTATTGGTGCACTTTGGCGCCTCTCCATTAGTCCCGCTCGAGCTGGGGGGCTGGACATTGACTTGCACGGAGTACGAGCTCCGCCCTGCACAGCACATCATAACCCACGCAAGCCGTACGTCCTCCCTGTTCACGCAATGGTGGACCACGATGAATGCACTGAAACTTAGACAAGTGGCTCCGAAAAGGAAGCTAAAGAGCAAGTCCAGAGGGTAATAGAGAGAAACAGCCATGGCCCCAAACATCCACAAGGCGACAAACAAAAGCAAAGTGAGGCTGGCCCCCAGAAGTTGGGACTGGAAACTGTGCTCATTCTCCAACGTGGATGTAGAGATGAGAGACAAAGACACGGAGTCCTGGTGATTTACTTCACCATTCTCGTTGGCTGCCAATCTCTGCTGCTCTTCTGTGGGCTCCTTGAGCTCATACTTGCGCTCAGGGTGTCTTTTCAACTGAATAAATATGCTTAGGAAGTACATACAGTTTACGAAAGTAATAAAACTGGCAGGTCCATAGAAGGCTCCCAAGGACGGTTCCCAGGCCATCCAGCAACTAGGAGAGAACGTGGGGAACATGTTTAGACTCTCTGTATTTTAAACAAAGCACTCAGCAGCGCTTGCCATCACCCGTGAAGTCGTCTACAAACAACTGCTCAAGAAGCAGTGAGATCAGGCAGGGGTACAGGGGATGCAGGTACTCACTAGGGTGCCCCGGGCCGTCCGCCGTAGTTCTTGATGTTCGCCGCTGCGGTGATGCCGCACACTATGATGGGGATCCCGCCGCCAATCAGGTAGAACCTAGGAGGGACAGCGGCTCATTACCGTCTATACGGCAGATAGGCGTACTACAACATCTAGACACTTCACAGTGTGGAGATGAATTACTCACACTCCAGTAACAGCCTGAGGCAACTTTCAGCAATTGCTGCTTTTTAAATGACTCCCAGTTTGTGTGTGTGTGTGGGGGGGGGGGGCGCGTGCACGCATGTGTGTTCTGTCATGATTTTTTTTTTGTTTTCTTGTTTCTTTTTCAGAAAGGCTCTGCTCGGAGGAAAGCTGGTCGGCTGCTGCCACCCTGTGGCCACGAGGAAGAACGCCAGGGTCTAAGTAAAGGCTTTAGCTGATAGAGGATTCAAAGGAAGCGGCTTCCATTAAGTTCTGTTGGGAACCGAAAGTGTAAGCCTTAAGATCCACACACATAAAAAAATATGGTGATGATTTAGAGTCTGGTTCATGCTCAACTAAGACTTCTACTGTGAACTGAGGGTAGGGAGGGTGTCAGGACCTCAGCAGCTTCCGGAGTATAAAAACCCAGTCTCTTTCCCCACGGAGCAGACACAGTTGGAAATTAGAACTGAGGGAAGGTGGAAAGCCAGCTCAGTTGGGAAATGGTCTGTCTGCCGAGTTCGAGGGCCTGAGTTTGATCCCTGCCACCGATGGAAAAGCTGGCCATGGTGGCACATGTGTCTAATTCCCATGCTGTTGAGATGGGGATCCCTGGGTATGCTGGCCGTGAGTCTAGCCTTATTCTTGAGGATGGCATGTAAAGATCTCTGGCCTCTACACACACTGACATGCACACTCAAACATAGAAACCTAATCATAAATGGATTTTTTTCAATAAACTATGGCAGACAAGGCAATGATAACCCCGCCTAGGAAAGCTTAGCTCTGAGACAGGACAGCTCTTAGTTCTCCGACCCCCTAAAAAGGCTTTTCTGTCCTGTTATACACCACCCAGGACAGCCAGCCTTTCCAGAAAAGCTGCTCCAAACCGTGAGTGATCCACCTAAAACCGTGTCTGAAACACTTCTGCTGAGTATATCTTCATCATACTCAGCTACAAATACCTTAAATGTGATGTCAGTTTTGCTTGTCACGAGCTGCCCCGGAAGTCTACAACTATGCCTTCCACTTTTCAAGTAAAACGAATGCCAAGAAATGTGGCTCCTCTCTTCTTCCCACACGAATTCCCATTGGCTTTACTTGTAATCAGGCTTCCTTTTACGTTTGCTTTTCCTCCTGACCCCTCCCGCAATGTCCTGTTACCAGCCCTGGATCGTCTTCACTGTTTTGTATGCTCTGTTTATACACACCTTCAAGTTTCTCCATCTTCTGTCTTCCCCTGAACTACCTTCTGCCTTCTTTTTTGGCCGAGTCGACCATGCTGATGTAGGTGAATCTAACAAATGCACTAGTTCCCCACGATGGACTCAAATCATTTATTAGGTCTCTCCATGGACTGAGGGGGATGTCCTTCCATGTACTGTGTGTGAATATATGTTTTTCCTACTGGTTGATGAATAAAGCTGTTTTGGCTAATGGACAGGCAGGATTTAGCCAACCAGGAAATCCAAACAGGGATAGAGAAGAGTAGGAGGTGGAGTCATGTAGCAGCTGGGAAGGCAGGACGCCTGGGCCTTCTCCAGCAAGCCAAGACCATGTGGAGATACATAAGAGTAATAGAAATGCGTTAATAATTAAAAGAGAGCTAGACAATAAGAAGGCTGAGCCATTGGCCAAACAGTTTATAGTTAATATAAGCCGCTGTGTGTTTATTTGGGACTAAGTGGCTGTGGGATGGGGCAGGGCAGAAACGTCCATCTACAACTGACTTCTATATGACGTTAATAAAAATAGACTCCTCAGAGAAATTAACCTCAAAGGCTCCGGCAAACACCTGTCCCCTGAATTCCCTGCTCCTCCAGGCCACAGACCCTAAGCTCAGCAGCCTACACTTCATAGCTGTCTCTTTCCATTTCTCCATTTGATTGCACCTCTGCCAACCCCTTAACCCCAAAGCCAGGTTCATGCCTGTGGCTCAGCATAGGCCCTCCTCCAGCACAAGTGGATCCCTTCTGTATGTGGGAGTCCGCACATTCACGGGGCCACAACAGACATTCCTCAGCCCACAGCCAGTTCTGCATGCTCAAGGGCAGGGGCTCCCATCAGCCACGCGCACACCAGGTCCTCTGTGAACCCACTCAGCACTGGTAATTTGACTCATCTAGCACAATCGATCCATTCCTAATTCTTTGTTATCATAACGGGCAGGAAGGATAGATAACCCAAAACTCATTTTGTCTTCTGTACGGAGAATAAATTAGTTCTTGAGATTAAGATCAATGACATATGACCTCAAAAAAACAAAAACAAAAAAAAAAACAAAAAACAAAATAAAAACCAACACTCTATAAAGCTGACAATAGATCTAATCCCGCCTTCCTGCGCTGCACGTGACCCACAATGGAGACGCAGATGGTGACAACACCCACTGCCAGTCATCCCAACGTACAAGTCCTTCCCTTCACCTCTGACATCCACACCAATGCTTTCTTGTCGTTTTAAACCGTGACCATGCTGCAACGTAAGCAAACACTACACGTGCGATACCTGAGCATCGGCCGTGGTGGAGCAGGCAGCTCATCAGGGTCCTGGCATCTCTTGGCTTTCTTGGTGACTTGTTTATAGATGTTTCTAGCAGTGACTCCGACCCACAATACCGTGGCAAGGGTAGAATAGTGAAGAACGATCCCAACCTACAAGGAAGATTGGACAACATAGGAAAAGTAGAAGAAGAAACGTTTGCTCAAGTCTGGTTAAAAAGCATACGGAGGTATATTGGAACTGACCCCTTAGTGATAACAATAATACAATTTATCAGTTAGCTCAACTTCTGTCCTTGACAAAAGGAACAGAGAGGACAAAGGTAACTGGGACACAACAGGAACATGATATGCTCTAGAAGAAGACACCCGGGCTCTGACTGAGAGCTGGGGCTTCCGCAACAGACAGCACTGGAGACTGAGTGGACCCACAACCAAGGGCACCGTAGGGGCCTGCCGGTGTAATGCAGCGCAGTATATGACACTCATTCGCCAGTGATGACAGAAAACGTGCTGATCACATGGCCTGTCGCATCACCTCTGGCAGGAGATCAAATTCTAGATGATGATGATGATGATGATGATTGTGGATTTTTTTTTTTTTTTTTTTGAAGAAAAGCACTCTATATCACCAGAGCAAAGATACAATCTAGAATAATCTTGTTTTCTTTTATGGATGGGGGTAGAAGGTAAGACTAAGACTGGATCTGTAACCCAGGGTGGCCTGTAGCCCACTATGTAACCCAGACTGGTCCTGAGCTTGCAGCAATCCTCTACCCCCTCTTCCAAAGTGCTAGATGTAGAACCATGGCATATCATGGGCAGCCTGCTTTTCCTATGGTTGTTCTTGCTTCTTTGCTTATTGTGGAGACAGGATGTTAAGCTGCTCAGGCTAACTTCAATGTTGCTACGTAGTGGAGGGGACGGCTCTGAACGCCTACAACCCCCTCACCCTCCCGGGTTCCCAGAGTACATCGCCGCACATGCGTTTCCGTAGTGCTGAGGACCGAATCCCGCATCAGTACTTCTCCCCTACGAAACTGTTATAGATGAAGTCCTAGAAGTGAAAAGCATCCAGAAAAACCGCACTAGAGGGTTTAACTCTCCAACCCTCACAAAACTCAAGCTGACACTGCCAAAACCCGGGTCAGCAGCAAAAGAAGAATGGCCAGTCTGTAGTAAAAGCCCAGTGTCACAGAGGTCCAAATGGCCCTGACCAGAATAAAGCTTACAGACTGCAAGTGCGAGGTCAGCCGATCCTGCTTAGCTCAACCAGAAAAGTCAGGAGTCGTGGAGAGCTCCGAAGGCCAGAAATAGCCCCTGGTTCCCATCAGAACTGTTAAATACAGTAAATTATAACTGTTTCAAGACGGGGCAAGGCAGACACTTTTTCCAAGGAGGAAACCTAAAGAGTTAGCCACTGTTTTCTATAGCTTCTACAAATTTCCAAGAACGTGTTCACTCTTCAGAATACCTTCCACTAAAACAATCATGAAAACAGAGACGTTCCGACAGTCACATGACAAACCATCAATTGACAAGAACCAGGAAAACAGAACTGAGAACCAGGACAGAGGCTCCTTTCCATCCAATACACGGGCAGTTCATAAAATACAACCTGGTGGTCACACCTCCGAATAAATCATAGCCTGGAAAATTTCTAAACAGTGTAGAAATAAGTAATCCACGGGGCATATAAACGACTTAATAAGTGTCATTAATAATATATCATTATTGAAGAAAGCTACCTTGGAGCAGAGAGGAACACTCTGTTGTGCAAGTTTGAGGACCAGAGTTCAGATCCCTAGAACCCAAAGGAAAGCTGGGTAGCCATGGCAGCCCCCTTTGACCCCAGCACTCAGGAAATAGGGGATGCCTAGAATAAGCAAGCTAGTTAGAAGAAGTAGATACATCAGCAAGCTTCAGGCTCTGAGAGAGACCCTACCTCAATAATAAAGTAAAAAGTGAACTACACAGAGGGGATACATGCACACGTACGTGTGTGTGCGCGCACACACACACACACACATGCACACACACGCACACACATGGACAATGGGGGTTAGGGGAGAAAGGACAATCATTATCATACTGTCTATAGGTATGAGCTCAGGGCTGGAAGATGGTACACGGATTAAGAGAGTACACTGCTCTCACAGAGGAACCAGGTTCTGTTCCCAGCACAACTGCCTGTAACTCCAGTTCTAGGGGATCCAAAGACTCTGGTCTCTGCGGGCATCAGCGCTCATGTGCACATACCTGACACAGACACACATGCATAAACATAATTAAATCTTACCTAAAAGGAGCAAATCCCACTTATATGTTAATTATATGGTAATATATACTCTGAAATACTTAACTTATTTTTTTAAACTAAATCACTGTAAAATAAACTGTAGTAGACACAACTGTACCAAAAAACAAAACAAAGCAAAAAAAAAAAAAAAAGAAAGAAATCACCCGTATGATGAATATGTGAACAGGCTGGCTGGGTGATGGTGGTGAGCACCTTTAATCCCAGTACGCAGGAGGCAGAGGCAGGTAGATCTTTGTGAGTTTGAGGACAGCCTGGTCTACGGAGGGAATTCCAGGCCAGGCTCCAAAAAGCTACACAGAGAAATCCTGTCTTGAAGAACCAAAATGGAAGGAAGGAAGGGAGGGAGGAAGGGAGGGAGGGAGAAAGGGAGAGAGGGAGGGGGGAGGGAGGAAGGAAATAAGAGAGGGAGGGGGGAGAGAGGGAGGCAGGGAGAGGGAGGGAGGGCGGGAAGAAGGAAGGGAGGGAGGGAGAGAGGGAGGGGGAGGGAGGGAGGGAAGAGGGGAGAGGGAAAACAACAGCTTCCAGTAGTAAGTGAGAGTCACATGCCCACAAATACACTTCTGAAATTTATTTGACTTCACGCTCCTGGCATCACCATGAGATCACCACCATGCAGGACAAAAGTCTCCGGCAAGCCAAAGGCTCTTCACACTCTGATAGTCTACAGGCCCAAGCCCTTAGCAGACAGAGCTCAGTCATGGAAGCGGGGGGATCAGATCAAACCGTTCAGCAGTAGAGGAGCACCACTAGTGATTTGGGGCACCACGTTAATTCTACGCAATTCAGTCTACACACTTACATGATAGGCAAAGAGAATCCCCTAGGGTTAATAGAAAAGCTAAAGACACCGTTGTGAGTAGACAGCGCTTCCTGTTGTCTGATTAGATTTTCCCTTCTGGCTCTCCCATGCCAGCTCAGCAATTCCCCAGATAGCAGATCGAAAAGGACGCCGGAGAAGGGCAGCTGGCACTCTATTTGTAGATTAAATCACAGAACAGTACAACGACCACACAAGGTCCAGCAAATCCCTTAATAATAGCCAAGAAAACCAAAGGCAGAAAATGAACAACCAGGCAATTGCTCAGTGGTACATGGTGAACTGGATGGAACCAGATTCCCCCCAACCCTGGCCAGGCCCCTTCTACCTCCCAACTCCGCTCCTCTGGCTCCTTCCACACAACAGTAAAAGGCAGCAGAAAACAGGAACTGATGTAGGGAGCCGGCAGCTGGCCCTCCCTAACACTCCCTACACATCACTGTGGAGCAGAATGTGAGTACCACCCCACTGTGGGTCTACTGACTCCTGAAGAGTGAGCTGGAGCTGCACTAATGACGTGCCTGTGCAAAACGATGGCACCTACAAGTGACCGCATTAGGGCTCAGTGATTGGGTGCCTGGTCCGCTTTGATACTGCCAGGACTACAGGAAACTGGCTGCTAAATGGGAGGATGCCTTTAACATACTAAAGCACTTGCTGGCCCCAGGCTTTCTCGGCATCACAACCACCCCTGCCTGTCTCTACCCTAAAGTTCTCCAGCTCCCGGCGGCTTGTCTTCCCCTAGCTCTCTCTTCTTCCTCTTCTTCTCCTCTCCTCTCCTGTCCCCTCCCCTCTCCTCTCCTCTCCTCCCCTGGCCAAGGACAGTCTGCTGGTCATGTTCAACACACTACTTTCTTTTCTCTCCTCTGGACTTTTCCTTCATACCTACAACAAAAACCTCGTCAACCACACCTCCGAGCAGCCACGCTCTCAGTTCAGGCATCTGGTGTTGAAACTCTGTTTATACAGAGACAGGGTCTCACTGTGCTGGCCTGGAACTCACGCTGTAGACCAATCTATGGCCTTGAACTCAGAGACCCATCTCCTTCTGCATCCCAACTACCTAGCATGCCTAGCAGGGTTGAAAGCGTGTAAGGACCATGCTAGTTTAGCCAGCCTGAGACATGGCTTACAGGAGAAATACAGAAGCCTCAACTAGGCTGAGAGACTAGTACAACCGTTGGATGAGGCGGGCATAGAATGACTGCCTACACTGACCAGGACCTGGAATTCTCACCCACAATTCTGCACGCCACACAACAGCTCCCAGATCCAACAACTGAGTCCTGTTACAATGGAAGTGTAAAGCAAGGAGCCTCGAGTCATGAACACCCCAACAATGCTGCTGCGTCTGCTACACACTGAAAAACTCCTTTATAACCCTTTCGCTGGAGCGTTGTTCTGAGGTCCTGGGAAATCCATGCCGCCGCTCTCCTTTTCATTGTAGAGAGGCTATACAACATCCTTTGGGAATCTTTACAATGGTCCCTTCCTATCCATTTCCTTAATGAATAAATTAACATGTCTGTCAGGAAACCAAGGAGCATTTTGGGCTGAAATTGAAGACATTTGCTGTGGGTTCTAACAGGAACTATGCTCGGCAAGGCCTGGGGCTCGGTTTCTATCTGCAAACACAGGCAGCGGTGATGGCTTCTTCTCCTTTTCTTTTTTGTAACTGCAGAGCATCTACTATGGGTCAGATGCCGGGCTGGTTTCTAGATAAACGTGGAAGAACCAAACTGATACAACTCTCATCTAGCTAGAAGTTAAGAATCCCGCGATCCAGCGACAGCTTAGAGTCCAGAGAAAGGAAGAGTGATTAGGCACTGTGGGACTGTAGCCAGCTCTGACAGGGGCGATGAGGGACAGTATCTCTAAAACCGTTACTGATGAACCTTCAACATAAGCCAGAAGCCGTGACAAGAATGGGCGAGGAGCAGGGACAAAGAAGCTGCCGTCTGTCTGTGTACTGTGCTGATCCAAGACTTATTATCTGGAAGTACGCATTTAAGGGCAGAGGAAGGGCTGACGGGAACACACCACACAGCCAGGAGCGCTAGCTAACACTTGCTGAGAAGTTAGTACAAGCCTGCTAGCATCGGAACTCAGTCACGGAGTGCTCTCTGCAATTCTTACCAGCACCCACCAACAGGCCACAGCACAACATGACTGGGCCGATCACGGCCCCTGTCTGTTAATAAATTTGTTCACTGGGTAATAATCACCCGACAGTTCACTAGCCAGATAAAACTCAGACCCTGACAACAGCCCCCGTTCCAGATAACTATCACCATCTACCCTTACTCCTTCACTTTCCTGCAAATCTTTGTTGAAAGTGGATTACATTAGTCATCTTTACCTTAAGAAAAGGAGCTCTCGGCGTGAATGTGATTTCACAGCCCTTTTCCCTCTAAGCCTCGCCGGCCGCGCTCTTCACCATTCTCTACATGCCCAGGCTTCTCAGTGTCCGTGGCAGGCATTCATTCAGTTGCTTCCAGGTTTCTGCTACTGAATCTAACGCTACATGAATATGCATGCCCATGCGCGGACTCATCCCCACATGAGCGAGGTCGTTAAACCTAAGCATGAAGCTGCGGGCTCCACGGTTTGCAAACCTTTCACTTCCGAAGGTAAAGCCTCATAGGATGTGTCTACTCACAGCGGAACCAACAGGGCACACAGGATGCTGGGACCCTCATAGCTATGGGCTAGATGGAAGTGCTCTGTGTGAGAGCGGAGAGCAACAAAAGAAGTCTGGACATGGCCCGCGCTATCTGTGAGCGAAGGGACAATAATAGTAAAGGTGTGGCGTGGGGGGGGGCTTGCCATTACATATGGGGTGAACAAACTGAAATACCCCGGGGGAAGTAAACAGGGGCTTGTGGGTAAGGAGTGAGGGGGTCTGGAGACCAGCATTGGCTTGGATACGCCACCACAGGTGTATGTCGTTGAAGGGTCATGTGTCCCTTCTGCCAGAGACAAGGGACATGATTCCTTTTAGCAGCCAGGTAGCTGTTTCTCAAGTCCCTGAGGAACGCTGGCTTTTATCTAACCACCAGGAACCCTTCTAGTCCAGCTTGAGCTGATGTCTGTGGACATATGTCCTCCCCGAGACCTAACCCACTCATCCCCAGTGCCATGCCTGCATAGCTGCCCACTCTGTCATGGTGCAGTGAGCCTCGTATTAAATGCCTTGGTCATGGATTCCTGGGGGGGGGGGCTGGCCTTGAAAACACAGAGTCTGCCTCCCAAGTGCTAGCATTAAACTGTGAGCTGCTATGCCTCTTATAACCAAGACATCATGTCTGCATGTTGGCAGGAGAGGGCTGTAGGTTAAAGTCATGCTTAGTCTTTTCTAAACTTTCATGTCATTTCTAGTAATATATGTGTGAATTACTTGGCTTTTTAAAAATTTTTTATTTAATTTACAAATGATCTTATTTTACATATCAATCCCAGTTCCCTCTCCCTCCCATCCTCCATCCCATCCCCAATCTACTCCCCAGAAAGGGTGAGGCCTTCCAGGAGGGATCATCAAAGTCTGTCACATCATTTGGGGTAGGCCTTCCCCTGTGTATCTAGGCTGAGAGAGTATCCCTCCATGGCAAATGGACTCCCAAAGTCCATTTGAGCATTAGGGATAAATACTGGTTCCACTGCCCAGGCCTCTTAACTGACACCCAAGAACAGGAGGCTTGGTTCAGTCCTATGCTGGTTCACTAGCTGTCTGACTGGGGTCCATTAGCTCCCTCTTGTTCAGGTCAGCTGTTTCTGTGAGTTTCCCCAGCCTGGTCTTGACCTCTTTGCTCATCCCTCCTGCCTCTCTACAACTGGATTCCAGGATCCCAACTAAGAATCTAAGCTATAGTGAAGAGGTAATTGTCCTTCCCCTATAATGAGATTGATGACTACCTTACGTGCCATCATAGAACTTTCATCTAGTAGCTGATGGAAGCAGAAGCAGACACCCACAGCTAAACACGAAGCGGAACTCCTGGAATCCAGTTATTATTTTTTTAAACATGTGCAATCACATTACCCAACTATTCAATTACCACTGCAAATCGCAGTTTGGAAATGAAAGAGACACACACACTGACTATGGGAATCAGGATTTCAAACTGATATTTATATTCTATGTTCACTGTAGCTTTACAACAGCCAAGGAGTAGAAACGATGCCTATTTATAATAAATACACAGAGGCCTTAACGTGGAATATTACTCCATCCTAATAAAGAAGGAAATTATGTCATAGTCAACAACATAAAACTTTAAGGACACTGGATGTTGTACACCCCAGTAGTGAAAGGCAGTGAAGCAGGACGGGAAACGGCTAGCTGTTGGAGGAATGCGGGCATGGGAGCAGCTATTGAAGGGCACAGGGGGACACTCAAGAGTCACACGAAGCAGGAAGTCCCCAGACAAGATGCATGTGTACTAGGTGCTAGAGACAGAGCTCACACGCTATGTTTTATGTCACAATTTCAAGACAGGTCAACAAACTGGTCCCCTCCAACACAGGCAACAAACGGTAGAACTGAGATCGAAGTCCACACAGTCTAACTCCTCCTTATTGTATCAGGCTTCTTTTTCTTAGGTAAGCAATGTACAAATAAGGAGTTAAAACTACACCCTGTCCTACTCTTACGTGGAGGAGAATAAGTTAGCAATGTTACATCTGAAGGGCACAGGTAATAATTCTTTACATTTCCCAAACCTCATGGTTTTATTATTGTTGTGGTTTTTTAATTTTGCCCAATTTCCTCTTGTTTTCATTAGTGGATTAAGTGATTTAAAATCTACTATCAGAAAAAAAAAATGCCATTTATCTTTTACGCAGAGGGACTTCATAAACATTTATATGAACCTTTAAGCACTGCAAAGGGCTTGACAGAAGATAACAGGCAATTGTCAAGAACAGAAACAAGCTTTTAGAGCTAGTCATTGTTAGGCTGAGAAGAGGTACTCAAAACTTTAAAAACACTGCTAGACCGCTTCGTGAGCAGGCGTTAGGCTGGGCTGCGGGCAAAGGGAAGACTCCGGAGAAACAAGTTTTCTGTTTTGCAGTGAACGAAACACAGTTATTTTTCTATTATTATAATATATTTTTTTTCCATCTTAAAACCTTTCAAGTTGGACTTACTGCTTGACAGACGCTGGCATTTCTGGTCTGGGTTATTCCTCCCACGAAGACCACGCAGGTCAAGAAAACGTGGAAGCACACGTTCACCAGCATGTGCCAGCTCTTGCGACTGATGCGGATCAAACTGTCGGGGGAGAGAGGGATGTGAGCACTGTGACTGACACCGTAGCAGGGCTCTGACGGGCACCCCCAGGTTAAGTCCAGCTGCACGAAAGGCGACATTTAAATGCTTCCAATTTTAAAACCTTACTTACCGGACATGTGTGATGACTATACGTACACACCAACAATTTGGGGGACCCTTAACCTACCACTGTTTCTTAACATCTAGCTTTACGTGTTACAAAGACATTTTACGGGTTCACAGCACTCACTAAAGCTATACAAATTCTCCATCGTGAGAAGAACATGGACAACTGTCACTAATGATGTCTACCTTCTTAGACGTCTGGGTGACACATTGGCTCTGTGGAGCTGTCTGCAGTGTGCCGAAGGGTTCTGGTCCTGACAAAGGATCATAGCACACAAGACCTAAATGCCCAATGCCTTTCCTCCTGGTCTTTTGTAATAAAGTGCTGAAGTCTTTCTTTCTTTTTTTAAAATACATCAAAATCACCTTTTGTTTCCAAAGCAAATGTCAAGAAATGCCATACATGTCCAACTTAAATAGGAAAATACGTCCTAGCAGAATCTTTCGTACAGTGAGTTTCCCACTCCACAAACCCTTTTAGCTCATTACTTCCAATCAGAAAGTAAGTTTCCATAGCTGTGTCTCCAATGAACAGAAACCAAATCTTCTGCTAAAATGTCATCCACTTTCTTAAAAGTGCCATCTTTAAAGATATCAGGACATTGAGAAAGCTGTAAAATACAAGTACAGACAGTCTACTGCCTAGATATACCTCTGCACAGACCCCTACAGATGAAGACCATTCTCCTTCAGGCCTCGCTCCTTTGACAACTACCCCAGCCTCCAACACATACCCCCATCTTCTCTTCCAGGAACCCCCCTGGCAAAGTGGAAAGGGGAAAATGTCCTTAACAGAGCAGAGGGCAAATGAAAAAATTCCTCAGGGCTGAAATTAGCTCTGGAGTCTCAGGTCATGACCCTGCACATCCCGGATGGGCATGAATGAAGACTTGGTGTGGTGCAGTCTGGTATGCATCCTGAATTTGTAAGGGCACCTCTGGTAGGTACCACAGAGCAATGTGAAATGATCCAAGTGTGCAGATCGATAATGGTCAGGGGCACTCCCTTACCTGTGGTGGTACACGTAACTGACGATGACAGCTAAGAGACACAGTAGGAGGATGATGGCAGTAGTATAAATCACAGGATGCAGGAGACTGGCCGCTGGAGTGTACAGCTCTGATCCTGTCAGATCCTGAGGGGACAAAAACAGTTCATGGACTGTTATGGACATTTAGTTACTAGAACTTTCCTGAATGACTGAATCATGCCAAAACCTCTGGACCTGACATCTCTGTGTTCTACTCAAGGATTCAAGGGCTAATGTCCCTTGCCAAGCTTTTTATTCTTTATTTTATTTATTTATTGTTTAAGAAAGTTTATTTGGGCTCACAGTTTCAAAGGGTAAGAGTCAATCATGGCTGGGGAAGCATGACATGGGCATAAGAGAGGAATCTGGCAGATCACATTTCTTCTACACACAGGAAGCAGAGGAAAGAATGGTAGGAAGTGAGGTGAGGATATAAATGCTCAATGCCTACCCCAGTGATGTATTTCCTCCCCCCCCCAAAGCTCAACTCCCTAAAAGTTCCATAACCGCCAAACCACATCAACATAGAACCCAGTGTTCAAAAAATACATACACCTAAGGAAGCCATTTGTCATTAAAAACACCACGCCATCTATGTTCCTATCATAAGGGCATGCTGTTCATTCAGCCAGAACCTGAGTCTCATCTCCATGCTTAAAACCGTAACACAGACTTCACATACTATAATCTTTGGTAACTAACAGAATGAACACACAACGGTATCCCATAAGATTTTAGTGACTCTTCTATTAATACCACATTAGCCAGCTTTCTGAAACACTGACCAGAACACCTACGATAAATCCACTTACAAAGAGGAAAAAGTTCACTCTGACTAATGGTTTCAGCCCCTAAACACTTGGTCCTCTGTCGGGCCTGTGGCAAGGTAAGCCTATCATAGGAGAAGCACTCAGTAGATGAAGGTGTTTGCCTAATGTGGGCTTGAACACAAACGGGAGATGAGGATTCTAATATCCTTTACAGAGGTCCTCAGTCACCCAGTATCCTCCCCGGCACCACACGCCCTTCACCAGTTCCTCCATCTAGAGTTGTACAAGCTGCTAACCCGACCTGCAGCAGGCAGACCTTGGGAGGACACTTATCTGTGCTGTACTTTTCAAATTTACTCTTTGAAAAGTCCAAACATGTACACAATGCATCTTCATCTTCTCCACGCCCTACTCCCTTAAACCAACTCCCCCAGTCTCCGCCAACACAGCTCCTCCCCATGTTTCTATCCTTTTAAAAGAATAACCCACTGAGTCCAGGGGTCACATTCAACGCTGAACCATGTTCTTACTCCACTGTGAGCAGGACCCCACAGGACGTGACTGCAGGAAAATACAGACTCCACCCTCCCTGATGCCTTTCAGCACTTAACACCCTCACAGTCACCAGCTCAGACAACAAGGTAGATGGCAATGTCTCCAGGACAGCAAAACCATCAGACATTGAATTCAAGTTCCCAAAACAGGAACAGGCCAAACATTGTGCACAAGGAGGCTCCTGTGCTTACAGGTCATAGCCACGTGGTGCGGAGGGTGGAGGACAGAGCAGAGCCTGACTGTGCTTGCTGAAGCTCCAACTACAACAAGCCCCGTATGAGGCAAAACTCAGCCATCAACGGCAGCAAGCCACTTGAGACAGCAAAACCCAGACACCAACCATTCAGCACTTTACCTGGAGCAGTGCTGAGGCTGGTAAATGATTAGCTCCATTTTATAGGTCACAAAACTGAGTCGTGTAGACATTTAGTATTGTGAGGATTAGATCCAAAGAAGTTTAGCTGTCAAGTGTGTATACCTCGGAGGACTCAGGGTGAACTCGGTACTCGGAGGGAAACAAACAGAGGACTCACCCATGACTCCACAGCATGCCCTAGTAAGGGGCCCACAATATGGGTCTACAGAGCATGTCCTCAAGAAACTCATCTAGTGAGAGGGAGACGCAGCCACAGCAGCAGAGAAGTTAAGAGCTGAGGATAAACCCTCAGGGTCTTCAATGAACTGGGGTCGTCATCTCCCACGACACAGAGAGACACCATCATCTCACAGGACGTGGGGATAGACTGCAGAAGGGTATGCGAAGACGTGACCCACAGTCCTGGGTACAGCCTGATACACAGTCACAGAAGCAGGACAGTAGCACAGAATCTCAAAGCACCAAATTTTGCTCGCAAATCATTCCAGGGAAAACTGAAGAAGAGCAAATGCCAGAACCTCTGCTCCATCATGATGGATCCTGCTCCCACAGGTAGACTGACCTGCCCAAATGCAAAGAAACTTCAGTTGATTGCAGACCTAGAAAAATGTGCAGAGGGCAGACAGTAAATCCCTCAGCATCTGCATGGTGTCCTGTAGGTACTTATTAACTGTTCAACACAGAACCGTCCAAACCATAAAAATCACCCTTAGATTTTCAGGATTTCAGGGGAAGGCAGAGGGAGCAGCTTGCTGGATTGAGCACTATAAGACAATATAAGAAGAAGAGACCAATGAAAAGATTAGGTTAGTAGGACATTAAAAGCCTACAGGTCAGCAAACAAAAGAGATCTATGACCGAGGTTATTATGAACTACATATTATATAGCAATAAAGACTATGAAATAAAAACATGCTAAATACATTATATAAAACCAGCACTAAGAGGAGAAAAGGTGAACCTATCATTCCTGTTAGTAACACTGTTAGAGACACAGGAGAAACCCACACGGGACACTCACAACATGACAGACTAATGGTAACCTCAGTCAGGCTTTGTCCTGCAGAGGGGAGCAGAACCCAAGCAGGATCTCCACAGAGACAGAGAAAAGTAGAAAAGCAGAACAGCCCCATTCACCCCTAGCAGAGCACAGGGGTAATCAAGGCCAAGAAGGCCAAATATGAAACAGGAACAGGTTTGATTTCTTTTCATTATAATCATGTCATGAATAAGAGCCATGGGGACAGCAATTGCCTGCGTGTTTCAGGATCTGCTCTGGACCCCATGTGTCACGATGCAGGTATACTCAAACCTTACCGATAAAGCAAATTAAAAATGGACCGGAAATCAGAACAGGACAAAGAAAGTCGGAGGAAAGGAAAACGGACAATGATCTCTAGGAAGCCTTTAAATTTCCCTTAAGGAAAAAGTCATGATGCTCAAATACATGGCCAAAGAATACTTAACATTTTAAGAACTAATGTTTAAAAATCCCATTAAGGAAAAAAGGATTATTTAAAAGATGGGGTCCTTTACTTCATACAACACTCAAAATTAGTGTTAGATGAATACTGAAAACTAAATGTGTTCGTAAAATCACACTGGAATGTCTTGAAGAAACAAAAGATGAAAAAAAATTAATTAAAAAAGGGAAAAAATTAAAAGCGCGGTGGGTGGGTGGAGGCAAGTATGACGAGCCTCATGAACTTGCGATAGACTAGGATTTCTTTAACAGGATGTTTAAAAAAAAAAAACACTGACCACAAAAACCCCTAAGAGGTCAGGCACAAAACCATCAAGGCATTCTGTTAACGCAAAGGGAAGCAGGAGAGGGAAGTCTGGAAAGGCTCTGCAAAACCGACATGCAAGAAGAGCTGTGTTCAGGCTTCCCCTCAGGAATCCCCATGAAACAAGCTCCGCTCGGCCTGGCCTTCACCAGTCTGTAAGAATCCTTAGAGGCTCAACATCTCAGTCACCAGAGAATAAATGAGAGCTACAGCCCCGAAACACACGGCACAGACCAAGTGAAGACATTCACAGCAAAGGCCAAAGACACCAAGGATCATGGATGTCAGGGAGGACGAGGAGCAACTGAGGGGCATCCCAACAACTCAGACTAAACCGGAACCGGTGATGTGGTCAACTGTGGGCCATTAATCCTGAAGCTCAGGGAGCATGTGAATGGTTTAGCATCCTGGCCTCCACTCCCCAGGATGCAGCCAATCAAAAGCAAGCATGAATTGTCAGATCAGCTTCCACTCAAATGCTCATTATCACGCAGCGGACAGTTTTCAGGATTTTCTTTGCATAGAACGATACACGGCTTTTAAAATATACAAACTGCTGCTACGCACAGAGAGAAATCTCTCCAACGTAATGACAGGGAAGACAGCAGACACGCAAAGCCAACACCATGCTTGCCAAGTGTGGATTGTGAGCCCAGTCACCTCTTACCTAGGGCACACCATGTCAGAGATGGAGAAAAAAAGACATGGGGCTTCCGGGTGGGTGCTGGAGTAGCAACCGTGATGGTTAGAGGCAGGCTCATCACACAGGGAAACAGTACCTATGCAAGCTCAAGGGTTTATGTCCTCTGCCCAGTAGTAAAAGTTAATGAAAACACGAAAAGAGCTAAACCTTATGATCATTACTTTTATTTTCGAAAAATTTATCCTGCAGAGACATCATGAAATGTGAAAAGTGACACTATATAAGCAAACTGCTGGAAATAGACTCAACAGAGAAAATCCAAGGCAATTAGGGCAGGGCTAGGAGATATTCCTCAGAGCTAAACAAAAAACAAACAAAACAACCCTCCAACAGTGCTTCTGGAACACACTGCCTGGATTCTCACCATCGTTCCAAAAGCAAACCTATCTTAGCTTCAGACCTGTGGACGGGAGGCCATGACACCTGCCGTGTACCACAGACACCAGGAGGTGCCTGGTGCTTGCGTGTTGACTGAAGATCGGCTGGCAGCGCTCCAGCTCCACTTACTTAGCATGCATCAGCACCACAGTGTGTCCAGGTCAGTACCAGTGTCTTCCCGGATCACTTTCCCTCTTACAGCCTAACGCAGGGTCCTCACTGAACTGGGAGCACCATGGGCCCTCTGTCTCCCCAGTTCTGTCCTTAAGGGCAACCACAATAACATCTGGCCTTTGCCTATGGGTCCTTATTCTTTCACAGCAAAGTCTTTACCCACTGAGTCATCTCTCTATCCAGGAAGCATGCGTTAGGATAATATAAGCAAGCATGTGTGAAAGTGGGTGAAAACCGTACTACATATTCATGTTGTCTGAACATACAAATCTCTTCAACACGCATGAAGCTATTAACTGTGGTTACTTAAAACTTACAGCTGGGGAGGGGGTTCTCACTGCATACTCACATACAGACCTTGCTGGCATTCCGGGTCACCTACATACTAACTGGAACTGGTTTGCTTTCACCAGACACACTTCATACAAACAAGCCTGCAAGCACTGTAAGAGGGACAAGGAAGTAGCCCGTCTTTACAACAGTGGTTCTCACCCTTCCTAACGCGGGGACCCTTCAATACAGTTCCTCATGTTGTGGTGACCCCCACCCTGAAATTATTTTCACTAATACTTTGCAACGTAGTTTTGCTACTGTTGTGCATCATAATGTAGAGGTCTGATATGCAGGATGTTTGCTATGCGACCCTTGTGAAAGGGTCATAACCCCAAAAGGGTCACAACACACCTGTTGAGAACCAATGAGCTAGATGACACATAGTAACAAAAGCACAGCAAGGCGGCTTGAACACACTACCCTCACTATTACTGAATGAGCTATTAAGGTTCCACACAGAGTCTACTCATACGTCCCCTACTGCCCAGTGCTCCTGGGATGCTCCTCACCCCACCGGCTACCCCGCGGGGACGGATCCCAATCCAGCGATCCAGCTTCTGCTGATTTCCCCCCTCGGGCTCTGGACAGCTTCTCTATAGCTGAGTTTAGCAGGCTGACCAGAACCAAGCAGGCTTTCATCCTGCTAGATACCGAGCAGAAACAACCTAAGGATCATAAAGAGGCGTCACATGGCTTATCTCCCAAGGGAGAAGGACATCTAGATTTTATGAGGATATAAGAAGACAGCATGGAAGAAAGGCAGGATTACAGTTATGACTCAAAGTCTAGAAGAAAACAAAGACAACACTTTTCCATTTTAAAGGCATTACCTCTATCCTAACTGGTGTTAATTACTCTAGAATAGGTCTAATTTTCTGCTGTAGTCTGGACAATGGACCCAAGGCTTAATACATGCTAAATACATGCTCAGAGAAACACCTACATCCTTAAGTGGGTTTAATTCCATTACATGCCTGCAAGATGAAGAAGCAACTCTGAATTTTCCACAAGTTTGTCAGCAATCCAAGATGTGTTTCCATGTTCTGCCTCTAGGTGGCAGTTACATCTCATAAAACAAGATACTCTGAAAATAGGAGGGAAAGATCTTAGCAGTCCTCCAGCTTTGAAAAACCGTGTCTTACATTTTTTTTAAAAGATTAAAAGTCTAAAAGATAAAAGAATAGCTTATTCCTTCTAGAAAAGGATTATATTAATTTAAATAGTTTAGAAGAACAGTTAGGAAGTTCAAAAATAGAAACTTTCAACTCGTATTAGATTCAACAAAAACAAAAGTCTCACATAGTGCAGAATCAGGGTGAGGATTAAAATGCAGTATTTCTGTGTTTCATTTATTTTGCTCAACTTCTGATTAGCAGTATATACATTTCAGACAATCTTGTATTGCCTATTGTTTCTCCTTCAAACACTACATAGTTTCAGATTATTTTATTCTCAAATGTGAGAGGGGAAAAATATGTTTAAACCAAAACCAATCAAGATGTAGAATTATGGGACCAAGTCTCCACTGACACATCAACCACACAACACTTGCTACCAGGGCTCTGGGGTCACTGAGGAAGAGGAGGTGGAGTGGAGAGAGTTTAGGAGCCAAAGGAAGGAGGAGTTTGCTGTGAGACTCTCTTAGTATGTCAGAAGCGACAACCATGACGTATCACCACCCTGACTGCCCAAACGTGAGCTGGACAAGGAGGACACCAATACATATACATATCCCCCTGTGGCAGTGGGAGGAAACTCATCGGGCGTCAACCCCACACACACAAAAACCCAAACAAATAAAAAGCAAAACAAACAAACAAACAAAAAAAAAAAAAACCCCAGGACACTGAGAAATGTGGAGAGCTGCAGAAAAAGCCTTCTCCAGAGAACAATATACCAATCGGTTGGTTATCTAATACCGAATGTCCAGCCTTTAAAACATACATATGAGGAACAGGTTGTAGTTATATACCAGTAATAATAAGGGGGAAAGGAGTCACGAATTTGAAAGAGAGCGAGCAAGAAGGGGTATATGAAAGCTTTAAAGGGAGGGAGAGGAATGAAGGGATGATATACTGTTGAAGGCCTAACAAAAGTAGCGGTCAGAGGAGAACTTGAGGGAGTCAGTTCTTTATTCCGCCATGTGTGGGTCCTAGGAATGGCCTCGCAGGCTGGGCAACCAGCACTGCATCCACCGAGCCAGCTCACAGGCCCCTGATGCTTTTATCAACAGTCACAAAACAGAGAGATGTCACTACACAGAAACCAGGCACCTTGTGAGGATCATTAGCTAGCAGAAAGGGTAAATACTATAATAATAATAATAAGAAGGAGAAGGCGAAGAAGATGGAGAAGGAGAAGAGGTTGGTCCTAATGACCCATACTCCACCACCCATCAAATGTCCCAAGAGTATGCATGTTGAAGGACGGGTATGTTGGATATGGTTCAAGTTCACTGTTTATAGCTGCATGCAAAGATTCATGGTGTCACTGAGAAGACAATCCTATCACCTGCAAAATAACCTACCACTTCTCCGCCTCATCTGCCAATGGACCAGGAAAGGCATTAAAACAAAATAGAAAGGAAAACAAAGCAAATATTGAGGAAGGTTATTATTATAATCTAATGGTAAATGCTGCCATACTAAAGAAAAAATTTCATCAGGTATATGTTTCAAGATCACTTACACTTGGGTAAAACACTGCCTAGATACCAGATTCGGAGTTGGAGCTAAATAAAACAGGGAAGCCTTGGCCATTTTGGGGCAATGTCTCCCAGAGCTGAAGTGACTCCTGTTTGCTACACACACACAAAACCAAGATGCTAGCACCATGTAACAACCGCAAAATAACCGCAGGTTCGAGCAGTACTACGTGGCTCATTTCAGCACGGTGTGCTCAGGGGTAAGAAGACTAAAGCAAGTACCTCGGTTTTTAAGAGACCTCGTCTCATATATTAACAGAAGTTACCTGACATAATAATCAGGCATCAACAACGTTGAATAGTGGGCAGAATGGGGCTGACCGTCAATCAAGAGAAGACCCTGCTTCAATACTGGTCATGCAGTGACAAACTAAAGTCATTACTATTCATCTCCTGCTCCTCCTCAACTCAACAGGTCGGCACTATGGGTGTGTGCTCAGAAAGCCAGGAGTAGGAAAAGCTCTTGTTACCCACTGTGCACCCTTTGGCCAACAGACTGACCTAAACTGACAAAGCTCAACTCATAAACCCAAGGTATCTCCATGTTTTAAGGAGGTCAGAGCCTAGCTGGTATCTCCGTGTTGTAAGGGGGTCAGAGCCTAGCTGATACCACGCAGGGGTTACGGGAGCATCCTCTACCAAGCAGAGTCTCGTTCATTTCACTTGGTAGTAACTCAATCTCCCTTGAAATCCAGTATCACCTCTTCCATAATTAAACAGAGCCATTTGTGTTAAGTTAGAAAGGCAAATTCTTCGCTTGGGCTTAATTATGCACAGAAACGCATTAGAATATTTAGTATTTATGCATCGAGTTAACAACGGCCACACCATTAGCACAGCGTAGTTGCCCAGGGAGCCGCACTGAATGGTGGTGATGTTCTCATCCGAGTAGAGTATACAGCACCCATCTGACTTCCAGCCTCCTTGTCCGTTCAGCAGATCGAAGTCCCACTGCGCGGCAACAGCATCTGCTCCGTGCGCGATGCGTCGCAGTGTCACATTAACAGGGATGTGGTGGGTGTCCACGGTCACACCATCTGGAGAAAATGGCAAAGAGCGGCGTCCCTCAAACAAACTTCATAAACGATCAGATGGCAGCTTATACACCAATGGGCACTCTGCAAGGCCTTTTCTCACTCGTGACCCGTTAAAACAACAAAGGACAAAAGTAAGCCCTTTTTTAAGGAAGCTCAACCGACAAAGCCATGGTGCCTGCCACACACCGCTGGGTAACATCTGCCCGCCACACACCTATTTTTGTGAGTATCACAGGGGTCACTACCGTCCGCCGCTTGCCGTCATCAGCCAACATTGTTGAATTCCCAGTGGCCGGAAAAAGCTTTCCATTGCGGAATGCAATGAGTTGAAGTTTATAGAGCGAGTCATCAGTTGCTCTGACTTCTCGCTTCTGCTTTGGTGAGAAAAGGGAGGAGGGGAGTTGAATAGAAGCCTCCATGATAGTATTCTGGAAAAAACAAAACAAAAGACAAAACCACACACATGTATTAATTATAAAATTCAGCATATTAGTACATGAAAGCCTAAACAATGGGGGCTAAAGAGATGGCTCAGTAGTTAAGAGCACTGTCTGCTCTTCTAGGGGACCCAGGTTCAACTCTCTGTACCGCCAGTTCCAGGGGATCTGGCACTTTCACACCAACGCACATAAAATAAAATTGAATTCATTATTTTTTAAAAACCCCAAACAATGTCAGATAGTGATACAAATGTACAAAATATATGCTAAACAAATTTCTAAATGTATATACAAAAATACAGTATGACTTAGAACAAAAGTATAAAGCAGAGAAATGCAAGTTCTTTTTCCGGGTGTTTAGGAATAAGACCAAATTTGCCAATTTCCCCAAGACCAAGGATTCCAGTGGTCACTCATCTGTTTTACAGTGAACAAGAAGGATCACGAGGGACGGACACAGCCAAACGCAGCCAAGCTCACACAATGAAAGAACAGAATGCTGAAAGTTTAAATTCCACACACAAATATTTCGGCACCCATAAACAGAAGGAACCGGACATCCTGGAGGGCCACAGAATATGTCATCATTTCTCCATACTTGTTCTCAGACTAAATGCAAAGCAGCCACACTTCCAGTGTTTGCTGCAGATTTTGAGTTACACAGCACTGAACAACAACAACAACTCTATCCACGCAGGAGCTAACAACTAAGCTGAAAAGACTAACGGCTGGATTTATTGAAGTCGTTCTCTTGGCCACCAACCCTTTTTCCTTCAATCTTCAGGGCGCCACAGGATTTCCTCTTGAAGGACATAGGTGACTATTATTTTACTTTAATAATACTTTGCTTCTGAGCTGTCTAGAGAATACTGCGCCAAACCCCAAACCACCATATAATTTGACTAAAGACTCCTGCTTCAATCCACGTCCTACCAGGCTTGCAGCGGCCTGAGCTCCACAGCTGGAGTCCGCTTCTTTCCACGCACCTCATGCTGGGCCTTACCGCTATACCTAGCCATACCCCACTCACTATTCTCCTGTCTGACAAACTCCTGAATCCATCCATTTGACAAAACAATCCCATTAACAATGGGAGAGGCAGACTAGAACCCATGGCTGGAAGCTAAGAGAAAGACTTTACGGGAGTTCTGAGCACCTGCCAGTCTAGTAGCTTCCGAGGTAGCGTCCCCTCTTCTGGACAGTGTACACACCTGTGTAACACACACAAAGCCTGCGGCTTCAACACGCGCCTCACCCTCTGCTCATTAACTACACAGGATGGAGTGTGGGAAACAGATAACATTATTCTTCTTTTTTTTTATTGCCTATGAACTACTTCGTGTCACTTACATTTACCGAATATAGCTCACTGTTAATAAATTTAACCAAGTCAACACGGCATCGGTACTGAAAAGGGAACTTAAAGGCTCTCCTGAAGCAAATGATTGACTTTGCAATCACTAAAGTAAAGCGCTCTGCTTGCTATGCGGGCACAGCAGACATTGGCAATAATCTGCTGGGTATTATTTGAGAAATTTACATATCACTTTTAAATTAAAGATGTCATGAAAATATCTGCCAGAATTATTGTGTAAGAAAAACCATGCAAAGGGTTCTACTGTTCTTACTAAGATGATACAAATCCCTCCCCTCTGAGCTCAGGGAATCGCATGGTGGCCGCAAGACTTTAAGAGGCAGCGGGGGACGGAGGACACCAGGAGAACAAGGCCCCTCTAATTCCACTGAGCTCCTGCGAGCTCACAGAGACCGAAGCAGCAAACACAGGGCCTACACGGGTCTGCACCCGGCCCTCTACATAAATATTATGGCATTAGCTTAGTGTTTTTATAGGACTCCTGAACTTGAGAATGAGTGGGTCTCGGACTCTTGGGCCTACTCTTGGGACTCTTTTCCTCCTGTTGGGTTGCCCTGGCGAACTTCAGTATGATGTTGTTATCCCTTACGGGCCGGTTCTCTTCTAATGAGAGACAGAAGGGGAGTGGATTTGGGGCCTGGGGGAGCTGGGAGGGGTAGAGGGAGGGGAAACTATAATCAGGATACACTGTATGAGAACAGAACCTATTTTCAATAAAATGGAAACATAATAACCAAATATAAGATGACGAAAAATCAAGGTTTATTATACATCCACTTGTATATTAGTCTAGCAAATTTCTATAAAGTATAAATTTCTCTCATGTGTATAAGAAGGTACCTAAAGATGAAAATCAAAACATTAATCAATTAATAGTTCATAATCCTACATAATAGATACTTATTCAAACTTAATAACCATAAAATAATATACTGAAGAACTCAAAATTATTTGAAAAGTATATAGAGCTCTCTGAGATTATTAGTAATGATAAACCAAATTAAATTTTAAGATGTCAGAACATTTTCTAAAGAAGAGTTGAAAAAGGAAACATAATACTTTGAAATTAAGGAAAAAAGAAAAAAGTCCAACCTTAAGCTTGTGAAACCAATCAAAAACAATAAACAAAAAGTCCATAGCAAGAGCAAGAGACCCAGGGCCATTACATACTCAGAGCATCTTAACTCCCTTCCATGCTCAATAAAGAATATTACCAAATAATAATTACAGGCTCCCTGGGATGAGAGACGGATCCCTGGGGTGCTCAAAAGATGAATTCCAGCTGTATCAATAATGTCCAGCATTTGTAATAAGAATGTAAAACAATGCTTCCTTCCTTTAAAAGAAGTGTTGCTCACTATTGTTGGCAAGGTTGTAAATCTAATTTTAGAAATTACATTCCTCATGACTATACCTATTGTCTGCTGGCCTGGAGGTAGGAAGCACAGTTTATAATTTCAATTAATGATGTGTGGGTTTTAAAAATGTGTGGATTATAGCAACAAGGAGGATAATACACATACATACAAATTACAGCTAATAAACCAGAAATATCTAAGAAGCCTTGAGAAATGCATGATTTGGGCTTCTCGTAATCACTGTTGGAAGATGATGGGCCTTACAGAAAAAAGCAGGCAACATGTTTTAGGTGGCTGCTTCACAGAGTAACACCGCTCAGTTTCTTTCAACGTCTGTACCTCAGCTTCTGAACATACTCAGTGACCTCTGGCCATGAGGGACACCAAGTCTACAGAGCTTGGGTGTCAAGGTTACTATTCCTCTAGCAGAAGGAGGAAAGTGGTGAGGAAAAACGGGGTGGATTAACAGAGAGCCAGAAGCTCATGTCCTAACATCTGCACTTTGTCCCACTATTGATTTTAACACAAAAACAGGTAAATCATGCTATCATGTGGCTTTTGGTATCAAGCATGGCAATCCACTAAAAAGGGGTGTGACAGAAATTAACTCAAACCCAAAAGCACTTTAGATGGATGTCAGCATCTTATGAGAGAACACAGACTTCATCCATAAGTAAAATTCACATTGTAAGCTTCTTTGTTTGTTTGTTTGTTTATAAAATCCTAACACTGAAATCAGGATGAGTTAAAACCACTGAATTCAAAACAATGAAATACCAATTTATTCGAAGCTCCCTCTTTACTCACGTAACTGTAAAATGATGGCGTGTCCTAACATATTTTCTTGCTATGGATAATTGGGGGGGGATGCTTTCACAATTCACTTTCAATTGACTTTCTTTATTAAGTAAGTTTAACTATTAATTTCAAGTTGACGGTTATTACAGAATAGGTTACTTTGTGCTTAGCCCTGTGAAGAACCTGAAGGTTCTTGCTATCAAATACTCATAGGACAAGGAAGAGTTGACAGCAGCTACCCCTGAGAAGTAACAATAAAGCTAACACTAGGAAAGTACTGTTGTGAATGACAACACATTTACCTGCTTTCATCTTTTCAAAACCTTTCCCATTTGGTAACACCCGTCATGAGTCCCTGTCAACACCACCCAACTGACAGTCAGAGAGGCCAAGACACTGGCTACCACTCACACAGCTGGTTAGCAGGGAAGGAGAACAGGGACCCAGGCTAGCTAGCTGCAGAGACCGCACACATGACTTCTGAGAACCAACTCACTATCAGAAGACTGGCAACTACTCCAGGAAAGAACAGAGCAGCTTGGGGTTAACAGTGGGTAACTGTCTGAAGAAAGAAAATCAGTCTGCGCGGAGCCTCAGGGGGGAAAGAAAGCAGTAGTATCTTCCAGGCGGGGAAGAGCTAAGCACTTCAGAAAGAGTAGGAGTCAAGGTAGGAAGTGTGAGGGTGCATAATTACTGGGGTGGGAAACGGAGAGGTCCTCAGCTGGGATAAAGCCCTGAATGTCTGGGATGAGAGACACGAGGGATGCTCAAAGAAAACTGACTTCTAGTCAGTTATAAAGAGTTGGCTCTTAGTTACACACTGCAGCTAACTCCAAACACTCCCTGACTTCTAGCAACCCTCAGGAGTTCATTGGGAATGGACTGTGCTCTAGCATATGAACAAATCTAGACTATGGTAGCAACAGCAAAAAGGATTTGATGGTAGATGTATATACTAGAACAGCCTTGGGTGTAATACGTAGAAGTGAATCCCAGGCACCTGGAACTCTTATCCTGGAGCCTACTGGGGCCAGGCTTCAGATTCAATCTAGAGAAGCTGATCTGCCTGACATGATCTCTGGAGCCCACACACGCAAAGCCATGACAACAAACAATAGGCCCTGTCACCAGAGCACGATGGGGAGAAACCAAGGACCCAAGGGTAGGATATGGGGAGACTAACTAGATGGGGTTAGCTCAGACTTCTTCGGGTGACATTTGGGTTGCACGTTAATGTGAAATAGAGCTGGAAAGGGAGGAAAGGGGCAAGGAATTCCAGGTGAATTCAGAATTAGCATGTGCCTGGCCTCGAAGAGGTTAAGTGATTGGGAGACAGAGAGAAGCAGTGACAAGAGACGTGGGACAAGACAGCTAAGGACAGACGCACCAGTCAACGGCAGAATCCTCCAGAGACTCGCTGTCCTCATAGGGCGAGCACAAGGCCAACTCTGCACTGGCGCAGATTTGGGGATGATACCATGTAGACATCACAGGCACCAATGGCAGCCACTCGAAATGCAAGGGTCTACATAATGCTCCCAAGAGAAGCACCGTAGGGCCAGGTGGGTGGTACTCAGGGGCTCGGGCAGCAGCTGCACGGCAGTAATGCATCTCAGTACTACATTAACTAGCTTGGAAATGATGGTGCATGCAGCCAGGGTTAGGTAGACCACCTAAGTGAAGGACTTCAAGGAATATACAATGATCTTGTAAATACAGGCAGCTCCGAAAACTTAGGATGTCTTCTTCACTTACGGATTTTGACAAAAATCAGCAGCAACCATCCCTTGACCTTTGGTCAAAGGCTAGTAATTGATGGTGTCACACTCTCTTGTAAAGTTGGGCAGCAGCAGTGGCAGCAAGCACAGGTCTCCAAAGACCATGATTTCACACAGGACATCAAGACTCCACAGCATCATGTACGGTTCAACTAGAATATAGGATCTCAAGTGTACGCCACCCCCCCACACATTCTCAACAGCACTATTTTCAAGCAAAAATCATTTTATCAGGGAGAGTCCTCACTATAAGCCAGGAGGATCTGCAGAGGAAAACTAAATCTAGCTAGGGCGAGGGCAAGCAGGGACGCACAAAAACCAAACAAAATTTGCAAGAAGCAAAAAGCTGGACACCTCTGCTAAGTAAAGCATCTTTTGTAAAGGTCCAGCTTGTGTGCTAGTGTCTGTCCACACTAAAGGGGGACACAACTAATGACTGAATGTTCAGGGAGTCTAGCTAGTATATTAAAAGCAGTTTCTGAAGTATGAATAGAAGGAATACAATTGCCCAGAATGAATGTTTAGGGAAGAAGAAAATCCTGTGTTGAAACGGCAAAGCTGAAGTGCATTTTTTACTACTGACATTCAACTATCTAATTCCAGATTGTGAAGAGCATGTTCCTTCCTGGCATAGGAATAATGACACAGGGAGAGCCTTGTTCTCTAGCCATAGGAGGAATTTAAAAAGAATGGTCTGGTCAGGCGGTGGTGGCACACGCCTTTAATCCCTGTACTTGGGAGGCAGAGGCAGGCAGGATCTCTGTGAGTTCAAGGCCAGCCTGGGCTATTGAGTGAGTGCCAGGCCAAGACAGAGAGGTACACAGAGAAACACTGTCTCCAAAAATAAAATAAAAGGGCAGATTGTGAAGTATTCACCTGAAGCCCTCACTGATAGCTGGGAATACTCTCTTGACACAGTGGACAGACTGTGAAACTGATAAAATATAGAGTGACAACATTTCTCTCCCTCTCTACCAACTTTAAGACATCAATTAAGCCCTCCTCGGAAACACATGCCTATCTCTCATGGGCGCTGCCGACTGCTGTCTCAACATCTCTTTACAGTGTTTTGTTTTGGTTTGGTTTGGTTTTTTTGCCAGTAAAAGGTGCAGTAAGGTAAGCTGAGCTAGACTTACAGGTGGTAGGTTGTGGTGTCACACTCTCATCGCCAAGAGTAACAGATTGACCTGGCCAACCTGCCCCCGAGCACACCATATGGAGTAATGCATGGCATCGTCAGATGTCCTCAGCATCTCAGACTACCTGGGACAGGCACAGTATTTCGACCTTCAGCTGATGTGCTCTCCTTATGAAGGAAGGGCACCAGGGGAAGCTATGAGGAAGTACACTATTTATCCATTCTCTGATTGGACACATAGCAGGACCACAGCATCTCTGTAATCAAATACTTTGCAGGCATTAAAAAACTGTTTCCCAAGCCATTTAGGGAAAGACAGAAACAAGGTTTCCTGTAACAAAGAGCCACGGAGGATACAGCAAGGCTAAGTGAAAATCAGGAGGGTTGGTTGAGGGCTGCCATTCTGGTTCTAGATAGAGCTGAGGCAAACTCTGGAAAAAAAAAAATCAGTAAACATGCTTTTCTTATCATTGCTCAAACAATAGCAACAAACATCACTTTAAAAAATATAATCTACAGATTCAGACTTTTTAAAAACACATGCCATACATTGGCACTTCTTTGCCAAAAATTTGGAAGTCCATCACAACAGACTAAATCCCCAGCCTCATGGCTGACTTCTGTAGACATTGTGGGCACCGTGCCAAGAGCTCACAATAATTCCAAAGCTCTATGAAAGTGCTTTAGTATTTTTAAATCAATTGCAAGTCTTTATACGATAGAATATATTTTAATATGTAGTATTAATAAGTCTGCCTTTATACCATGGCAATCAGAAAATTTTTTTTTATATTTCCAAATGCAGAAAGGGAGCGTGAAGGCAACAATGTATTGGGCCAGTGAAGTCAGAGTTTCCTTTAAAACAGCAACACAGTATCCTATAGATTCTCATCAGCACCCCTTGAAAACAAAACAAACAAACCCCTCTAATGAGATTTCTGTGTGAAGCCAAAGACTGTGTATTGGAATCTAAGCACAGATAATTTTAAAGGACCAATGAGCACAGCTCACCTTCAGTGCCAGGCTGGAGAACGTGCTGGAAACATTGCACTTGAAGCTCAGCTGCTTGTCCAGGTTTCCATCTGGGTCCCGTCGTCCATAATCAGAAAGGCCTGTGCGGTCAGAGGCAGCCACTTTCTGGAACACGGAGCAGGTCATCCCTGTGAAGCCAGCAGCCTTAATGACGTAAGCTTCCAGAGCAATATTTGGTGAATACTGCAAAAGTCAACCAAACAAAAGCTGATTAGAAATAAGGGGGATGTTGAATATTTCTCTCTCTCTCTCTCTCTCTCTCTCTCTCTCTCTCTCTCTCTCTCTGTGTGTCTCTCTCTCACACACACACACACAAACACACACTGTCTCTTATTCACTTAGGCACACATACAAAGACACACAATACATACTCAAACATACACATACTCACATATAGACATACAATACATATTCACAAACATACACACACACTTTCAGAAATACAACACACCCTCTCTCACAGATACACACTCTCATACAGATGCATAACACACAGTCTGTCACAGACACTCACATACAACACATACTCTCTCAGACATACACAGACACACATACACACAGACGTGCCAGAAACTAAACACATACTCTCACAGACCCACACATACACAGACACAGATACTCATGGATGCAGGCACACACAGACACATACACGCACACACAGCACACACATGCATGTGTGTCCCCCCACACACACACACTCACAGATGCACACACAGAGAAACTCGTTAAAGAAGACAAGAGGAAGACTGATTCTGGAAGAAAAGTCGGGGAGGCGGCTAGGGAAAGGGTAGTGGGGAGAAGGGGGAAGGTGAAATGGTGTAAAACTTAATTACATAAAAAATTTAAAACTTAAAATAACCCAAGGACAGGCAATATCGTTCAGTTATAGAGCAGAGGCCTAACACACACGAGGCCCAGGGCTGAATCTCAGCAGGAGAGAAAAATGAAATAATAACAATCATTTGAAGAATTCTTTACATAAAAAAAATAAAAGTTTTTTTTTTACTTAGACAATGAGTTGTGAAATAAAAACAACAACAAAAAAAGCTGTCAGTGACCCCCTTAATAACTAAGGGAAGCAAAAACTAATGGAGGGAACACGAGTGACACCCAGATCACCCATACTGTCCCTTTGTGTGGAGAACAAGCAGTTTATTCAGGAGAGAGAGAGAGAACTGAAAAAAAAAAGCAGCTGTACGGTTGCCCCTCCCCTAGAAAAATAAGACAGATGCTGATCCAAATGGTAGGAAATAAACAGAGTCAAAAAGTAAATTAGGTCAGAATAACTGCCTAAAAACAGATGGCACCTGCCGACCCTCCAGCTTTAAAGGAATTCAAAAGTGACCTAACTTAGGTGTCACTCAGATGTACCAGCTGTCAATGCACAGCCACCATGTCTGTACCCCTGGAGGATCGTCGGCATGTCTCCCACTCACCACCCAGGCCAGGGAAGGCACAGGAGAAGAAAAGGTGGCAAGCTTCACTTCCAAACCGGCCAAGGTGGCAGGATTAACTGTAAGTCTAAGTACAACGTGATGGCTCGCCTTGCTGTGAGGATAATAACGTATGCAAAGCTTTTGCTTCACACACTAACTCTGTGAAATGAGCATCAATTATATAAGTAAACTAACAATGTACACTCCAAATCCTTTCGGGATCACAGCACACAAAAACCCAGTAAAGTCTCACCCAGCGCAGCGGACACAGGAAACTTCCCACAGGGACTAACCAAGCTGTCCTTCTGGTCAAGCCCTCTTCTCGATACTCTGGGAACATACCGTCTTATTATAGCAACCCCCACCACATTCCTGTTTTACTTCCTCCCGTTTCAGATACCCAAGGTCAACAACTGCCTTGAAGTATTAGATGGAAATTTCCAGAAATAAGCAACTCATACGTCACAAATAACTTTCTTCACTATTATAATAATAATCCCACCTTTATTACTAGGAGTTATTATCGGTCTCTTCTTGTGCCTGATTTATAAACTGAGCTTGACAGGTATGAACACAGAAGACAAGACAGCACACACAGAGCTCTCGATTGTGCATGGCTTCAGGCATGCATTGGGGTCTCAGAATTCTTTCCCAGGGTTAAGAGAGGCAGCTGTGTGAGCAGATGTGTAACTCTTGGAGCCTGTCTTACATGCTGAAACGGCCTTCACTCACGCACCATTTTTATTACGCCCTTCTCTAGCACAAGGACCTGTGAGATTCAGCTGAGTAACAAGGGAGGTTGTAAGGTGGGACCAGATGTAAGCAGTTGGGGAGGCCATTGATTGACAAGTCAGTCTCAAGTCAGGGCCAGGCATCCACGAGTCAAACTACCATGACCTTGGCTGTGTGACAGCAGCTACATTTGGCCTCTATTAATTACTCAGGAAAGAAATCCTAATCTTAATAGAGCTAACGGAATAATAACGCATAGCATGATCAAAACGGCCTCAGGAAAATAGTTACACAGAATCACACACAGGTCACAGTGTAGAAAACTCAACTTCACTTGAATACTCAGGAGCTGAAAACCATGAGTCAGATCGGACTGTGATATTTAAGGGAATAACACATTTGCTTATCACATTTTTTTATAACACAAATGAGCAATACACAAAGAAATTTACGACTTCAACTTAGCATGCGCAAACTCTAATACTGTTTCACCGAGAGATTACTATAGTGTGCCATAGCTTTCCAAGTGTTGGAGGGCATCCCCGTCCTTTAAGACCAAACCCTAGACAAGTTATCAGGCAATCTCCCAAAGCATCCTTCAAGGCTCAGAGCTGAGTATACCTTAGATGGACAGTGGTGACATGCCAGCAGAGCCCTAAGGACATTTCTTATGTCTGTTGCAGAATCCATTTCAGTGGCGGCCATTTACATTACACAATACAAAGCTACGTTCCAGTCACCGAGAAAACAGATTACTCAGAAGCAAGATTAACTTTTCAAGTGTTTCGGGGAAAGACGTTCTGTGCTAATTAGCAGTGACAAGAGACAGCAACCCCATGATGGGGTTGAGAGATGGGACCCTTCTAGGTTGGAGTGGCCCTAATCGCATCCTGTCGTGGCCCACGACCACGTTGCACTTACCGTGGAGTACACGTGAGCCCCACTGGCCAGGCGGTGCGTGGCGATGCGCTGCAGGCACTGCACTATCCGGCTACAGGCTTTTGCTTCCCTCTGCGCCAGCCACAGGACCCGCTCATCCGCCAACATGATGTTGCTGGCCACATCGACCATCACGTCACCGAGCTGTTGAGCAAACCAGAGATAATAGAAAGGCGTTGAATAGACTCAAAAATAAAATTAAATAAATAAATAATTAATTGAGTAAGCAAATAAGTAAATAAAAATTTTAAAGGAAATTAAAGGGTGGCGTTGGCTTCTGTCTAAATCTGCTGTGAGAAAACCATGCCTGCCTCTCATTAAAGCCCTCAGATATGAACGGCACTTTCTGTTCCGTTACGGTCACTTGGCAATATTTTAGTTCAAAACAGTCCTTAAGCAGCTTCTACATCACGGGTGGCAAGACTGCATCTCAGAAAGAAAGGCCATTAAATTAATTAAGAAGGAGGTGACACGTTGTCACTGGCAGACTTCAGCTCATCGTCTAGAAAGCCACTATGGACACTTCTCGTGTGTAAGTACAGCTTCCACCTCCCAGCAAGTGCAAAACACCGATCGCACCCACCACTCTGAGTAGCCAGTGCGGACGCTGTGCTCTCAAACATGGACATGCCTGTTATTTCCTTACCTGTACCTTACAGGCACCAGCATGAAGCAGTACCAGGAATAGGTCATCTGCTTTCTGGTTACTGCAGCCAAGTTGCCACAGGAAAATGCACTGGGCAGCCTAATGGCTAAGGAGACTGGAGTCAGGGGAGTTCTGAAGAGTACCAAATATTAATGACAGGGACTTCTTGGCAGAGGACAAGGAAAAAAAAAAATCCAGAGGCTGGAGCAGAGCTTTGCAAGCCGGCTGGTCCTCATACCACAAAGCAAGCATCAAAGGCGTTAGCAGCAATGCCAAGCCAGGAAGCCGGGGATGTTTTAGAACATGGCTTCTGATCATCCCAGAAGATCTCAGCTAAGGCCCTCAACCCTGCTGCCCTGCATCCAATGCTTTCCATAGGAAGAATAAATATGATGGCTATGGGGGTTTACAAAGAAGTCCAGCCCACCACCCCACCATGGCCCACTTTACACAGCCAACAGGTCAGTGGAAATAATGAGATCCCAGCTCTATGACCACGGATCAGAGCAATCTCAGAGAGCACACGGGTGAACAGACCTCTCGGACCAGGCGTTCCCTTTACCAGGAAACAGGCAACAAGACCTGTATCTTCTCAATGATGAGCACATTAAGTTCCAGGGTACCAGCCTCCTGAAAACAAGCCTGGCCCACGCACACAACCTATGGTGGCTTCTTTCATTATTTTATTGGTCTTTAAAAAAAAAAAAAAAAAATAACCATTTCAATCTCCAAGGTAGGCCTGTGTTCTAAAACAGAAAGCTTTGTACTGCAGGGGCACTTTGTGTTTTAGATTCACCCCCCACCCCCGCCTTTTAATTCTTTAACTGGAAGAGAAAATGAACCCAGTCAAGACCCCTGGACTCTTATCATTTGGGGGGGTTCATCTCGGATTTCTTTTGGGGGTCACCAACTCCTCGAGATGTCAATTCACTTACAGGACAAGTTCGAACACTACACAGCATCACCAAATGCCTGTCTTCTGCTCTGGATCATCGACACTGCTAACATTTTACTATAGCCTCCGCTGAGGCTCCTGACTGCCTCCCCTCCATCTTGGGGTCCTTGTCATCTTGAAGCAGGTAAGGGCTGTCTTCACCCACAAACGCCATAGCAGGAGTTAGGGTGATCTCTGAGGGTGAGTAGGGATGAGTGAAGACAGACTCCCTGGTAAGCACACAGACAGGGAGAAGAGCCAATGGCTAGGGAACAAAGGCCCTGAGTTTCCAAGATGGCCGGCTTCCTCCTCCCAACCCCTCACGGGACACAAACGCCTGGCCGCTCAAGACAAAGGCTTTACAGGCTTCTGTCTCCCACCAGCAGGCCCCTTGGTAATAATGGACTGGCTCACCCAGTTCAAGGACAGCTCAGGGTACGTCATAACAGTTCTGAACCAATCAACCATTTTAACCTCCTTCAAACTCCCTAAACTAGGGAGGAAAAGTCCGGAGAGGCCATAGGACGCCCAGCCCTCCAGAACATACTCATTTTTCAGCTTCCAAACTCTTTTTCTGTGTGTGTCCTCACCTCTAACACATGCCTTTCTTCAAATGCTCAAAAAGGAAGTGGAGTACTTTGTATATCTGTCTGTGTTCAGATATGAAGACTCAGTGCCTCAACCACAAACTCCTAATTATTAAAAAGCTCCTAACTTCGTGTCGTACTTACCACAGAACATCGTAGTGGTGCCCTAATTTTAATTTCCAGCAGCTAGAGAACTAAAATGTGTGTTACTTATATGTATACCTTAGTGCCCGGACAAGGTTCAGTAGAACCGCCAATGGCTACCAATGGTCACTTAGTCCGTGGTTCAGTGTTCACTGGTGCTATCCAGTTGCATTATCACTGAATAAACAGACTGACCGTGATCCTGAACGGGCAGAGCGAGCACTGAAGGGAACACACGTGCCCCGTTCCCAAGCTTATAGCACAGAAAGAAAACAAGCGTGCAATTCCTCCCGCTGCAATGACGGACTAAGCTGAGTAGAAACATTATGGAGAATAGTGAAGTATAATCCAAACATTCCATTTCTACTGACTCACACATTCTCTAGGAAGATAGCTCCGAGACACAAAGCATTGGCAGCGTCGGCCGACAGAAACATTAGACACAGCGCCGCACAATTTCAAGCAAAGCACCAGGAAGGCTAGGGGCCCACGAATTGGGGAGATCAACCCGGGGGACCAACCAAGTGAGAGCTTGTGTCAAAATGAAAAAGAAGGAAAAGTAAGGAAGCAGGGAAAAGGAGGAAGGAGAGGAGGGGAGGGGAGGGGAAGAAAAGCAGGGGGGGGGAGTGAGGGGAGCAATAGCAACCAGCCACCCCCAATTTGCACAACTTCACTCATGTGACTCCATGTGAAACATGGGAATGCCCCATCCTATACTTTCCCGCCAGCAGCAGGTACTGTGGTAGCCAGCGTCCTTGTTGCTGAGTGTATGAAGGTAGCTACTGACTCGACAAGCTCCTTTCCCTGCGCCTGTCAACCAGACCCTGACAGAAACAGAATGAACTCCACCCTTAAATGCGGACTGAGGATGGCTCTTTTTAGTAGCCTTTCATTCTGGCTTGCTGTTACTTCAGGATTTTATGCAAAAGTGTAACAGGCGGTGTGATGAAGTCCTCAGATAACAGATACGTTCAGTGACTACCAAAAGGGAACTGTTTTTTGGTTATGAGAACTTCAGAGATACCATATACAAAGTATTGATCGCATTTACAGCAGCTAAGACAGACTGGCACAATTACAATGAAATGTGTTTAGTGTTTTGTTTTGTCTTCTTTTTTTTTTTTTTTTTCCTTGAAGACTCAAATACAAGAACTTTCTGAGGATCTGGTGTGAGGCCTGCCAGACTTGTCACCCCTCCTGAACACCTATGATTATGACATAAACAAAGAACACTTGCTCTGGCCCTCCAGATAATGCCAGAATGAGACAGGAACCTGTGCTAATCACTGTAAGGAGGAAAATTAGCTACAAAGAGGTACAGAGCTAACAAGTGTGCGGGCTTTAGCTGAGAATGAGCGGGTTTTCCCATTACTCCACGCGGAATGGCTAAGAACTCAGGAAAAGGATTTGTCACCAAAATATTCCTTACAGCAGATAATCGCAAAATGCCCCATGCATCTATAGCTCCATTACAGAAGGACTTCGGAACCTGTCACACTGGCGGGAAAAACTCCACCAGATTAGAAAGAAAGGATTCCTGAACTCTGACACAAGTAATAAACAAAACTAAGCATGAAGTCTGTCCTTGGGCTTGTTCGTTCCCTGTAGACAACTCCAGTCACTCGAGGGTCAAGGAAAGGGTCTCTTCATACTCACCCACCACACTGAACTGACAGGACCAACCAACCAGAAACATGCACAAATGTGCTTTTTAAAAGACAAAACAGACAAGTCTGGTGGCAGTAAGGATGAGAGAGAGAGGGAGAGAGAGAGAGAGAGAGACAGAAAGAGAGAGAGACAGAGAGAAAGAGAGAGGGAGAGAGAGAGAGAGAGAGAGAGAGGGAGAGAGAGAGAGAGAGAGAGAGAGAGAGAGAGAGAGAAAGAGAGAGAGAGAGAAAGAACCTCACTGAACTGCTTCATGACTTCTATCCTGTGGGTCCAGGATCCATGTTGGGTTTTCAGCCCTAGCAGCCGGGCTCCATCACGGACAGAACCATCTCACCATCCCTAAAGTTTCTTTTATTTTACAAAAATTATGTATAAAACACAGCGAGTTAAGTTAGCTTTTCCAATACTCCACCACTGCAGGAGGGGAGCAGGCTAGGAGGGAAAAAGAAGACGACTAAATGCCCAAGCTGGTGATGGAAAACTGTCCAGCTAGGTGAGAGGGAAAGGCAGGAGTTAACCACCAACAACACCCTCAAGACTCCCTAAGTTGTCCAATCAGGTCTTTATAGAGCCTAGCCTCAAAGGGAAAACATTCACACCAGCAATATAAAATGAGAACTCGGCAGCACTTCTCAGAGCCTGTGCAGACGAAGTCACTTGCATCAGACCCCAGGACCCATTCCTGGACAACAAGACTCAGAACCTGAGCAGGCACAGGGCTGGCAGGCCAGGGGCAGCAATCTGAGTTAACACCCCAGTGGGTGACTCCTCCAGGAGGCTCGTAACACCAGGCACTGGGTGTGTGAAGTCAGACCAAGCAAAAAGAAGTGGGAGACAGTAAAACAGAGGTAATCAGACCCATCAGAATGAGTGTGGGTACATTCGCGTAAGTGCATCTGTACAAACGTGTTAACTATAGATGCGTAAGAATGTGCCCAGTGAGCTCACAGAAGCCTGGCCAAGGTGTGGAACTTGCTCATACAGTCAACCAGAGCACAGCAAAGGGACTCTGGTGCCAAAGCAAACCTCTTGACACAGTAAGTACTGACTTCTAAATTCTTCTGGACAACCCTGGCTACCTCTCTGTGGCCACTAAATACACCTTTCAGGTATGCCGGAGTGCTGTCAGTCAGTAGCTATCCTGATACAATGCTCCTGGCTTGGACTGGCTGAAAGCATCCATGGTTCTAAGGAGTAATCATCTCAAAACATATTAGCTCTGTACAGAAGCACGGACATACCCACTGCAACGAGCTTGCTGAACATAACTGCGGAATTCTGTTAACTGCTTGTCTATCTTAGGTATGTGCATCTCAGACTATCTCGGCATAATTTAGTGCAGCGGTATTTAACTTAAAACAAAGTCCTTAATTCCCACGATTTCTATTTGCTACACTAATCAACAGTGGAAGGCAAAACCTACAGCCTCCAAAGGATCACACAAGATGGCAGTCACCATATCACAGGGAAATGCATTTATACTTCCAGGGTAAAACCACAGAGTCTATTTTTTCTTTTGATTTTTAATAAGTTGACATCACATCTTTTCGATGAAAGCTATAAACTTTACTCTATTATCCAGAAACTGTCAGAAATATCCTCCAAACTAAGTGTTCAGAGAAGTAACTGAAGCCCTTAGGAGGCTCTGAAAGGGCATCCTTAGACCGTGACAGCTCTTACAACACACAGAACACACAAAGCCGTGAAGTCGGACCCACAGTACTGTAAAATAAATACCTTCTGAGATGAGAAGAATCTCATAATCCTGTAAAACCAGACCCAAGGCACAACATCATTTCCTCTGAATAATTTCACTTGTACATAGAAACTCTGCAAACTAAACAATAACCATCCTAATTTTAACAATGAAAAAGGCCCACAGTAACCATTATGTAGTAACCCAACAAGATAAGACATGGAGGCGAAACTACTCATCACAAGCACTAGGTAACAGTTACATAACCCAAGGTGCCATCTTGCTCTTGTCAAAAAAGAAAAAAGATAGAAAGGAAGGAAGGAAGGAAGAAAGGAAGGAAGGAAGGAAGAAAGGAAGGAAGGAAGCTTATTTCTGATTACTGCTGCTTGTGTTCACTGTCCAACTGTGAGTGCAGGTGAGGATACTTTTCAGGAATTGTTTCTCCCAACGTGCACCTTGACGCGGGTTCCAGTTACCAACCAGGTGTGCACTGCCAGCATCTTCCTGGGCCCTGTGTTGCTCTGTACAAGTTGAGAACTGAAAAACGGTTTCTCCACCTTCGCTCACAGTACAGGTCCAGGACGGATACACACTGTAAAGTTTGAGTGCTCATATTCCAAATGTCACTGTAATTATTCTGCTAACGCGAAGCCCTCCATCTTCAGGAAGCAGGAGCAATCATGCGAGCAGCTACCCTGTGATTACCAGCACCATCACAGGGTAAGCGCTGCAGTCGGAGTCCAAGCCGTTACTCCCAGGGATAACAAAACTTCCCCAGGGGAGAAGTGACCTTTGCCAAAAACCAGGGTCCATGAGTTCGGACAACCACGCTGGCAGTCTCCCGCTCCAGCAAACTTACCCGTTCGCCAAGTTCCATTTATGTGCATTTATCATTTCCCTTCCTTCATTACCTGTACCTTATCAAATAAACACCACATGTACTAGGGCTGTAATCACAACTTACTAGCAGCATGCAAGACTGGAATATTCTAAAGGGGGAAAAGGGAAAAATCCTTGGTTAAATGGTGTAGAGAAAGAGGGTATGTTGTTTACCTCTTAACGCTGTCAGCAGTGAAATTGTGAGGTCTTCCATAAAGAAGTACATAGACCCTGCCTAACTACTGACATGATAGGGCTGAAAGGTAAGGTGGTACGCAATGCTGGGCCCTGCGTGACAGACTCCCACCACCCGTCTTCAGCTCAGCCCCGGCCTAACTGTGTGTACTGACAAGCCACTTCACCTTCAACAGGCTTCAGCTCTTACCTGACCTAAGTTCTTTCTGCCTGCCTTTAAATCCATCTTAGCTAAGAGGTTGCATCACAGGAGAAACAGCGTATCAAGTTTGTAAAGAGCTCAAACCCACAACTTATTTGCCTCAAAAATTAATTTCTTTTCATTTGCTGCTCTGAAATCTGGGGTTGTTGGCTTTTTTACCCCCAATAAGGAATGCCACAGTTTTATCATAGTTTAATGTGGCCTATTTAAATAAATACCTTCTCAAAAAAAAAATCATAATTTCCTTTAACTGACACATACAAATTGTCCGTGTCTACGGGTTTCATACATGTACACGGAAGTTCCTAGGCAGCTTCTCATTTCTGTTATATAAGAAAAGTAATGGGGCAGTTTACATGGTCCAGTTGACTAAATCAGTAAGAGGGACATGTGGCTGTGTAGACAGTGAGAATTCCAGAATATACAAGAAGTATCTGGCTATCACGCAAGATGATGGAGGCTGCTTTCTTACTATACCTACCTCTGCTATTCATGGCTCCTCAGAGCTCAAGAGCTAACAGCTCATCTCCATCTCCCAGACGCAAAGGTCCTCATCACTACTGTTGCAACGGCAAGTTTGGAAATGAAAACAGTGTACGGAGTTTCAAATACAGAAAACATCCACTTCCGAAAGAAGCACTCGGCTCCCTCCCATTAGAGCTTACCATTGGCGGACACTCACTGCAAGTCTGAACTTGGGAACAACGTACCTCTTTTGATTTTTCTTCTTTGGTAAATCTTCCAAACTTTTCTATCATTTCAGCCACGAATATTACATCCATTTTGTCAGAAAAGTTGGCTGCCTCCACAGTGTAAGCCAGCAGCTGACGAGCTGTAGCTACAGCGTTGGTAAGATTGAGGGGCATCTATGGAAAAAGGCAAACAAGCAATGTACATAGGAACTAACACAGACATCGTGATCTCTATCTTATAAAATCCACCAAGGAATTAAAACCAATAGACTTCTCAAATAGTTTTTCAGTTCAAAGAAGTTGCATTTTTGAAAAGGAAAATAAAAAAAAAAAAAAAAAAAAGGAGGAGGACAAGGAGAAAAAACCATCTAAATTTTTAGGGGAAATAAATAAAACTCAGAAATAAAGTAATACTAAAGACGCACTAAGTCAACGTTAACACAACACACAGCTCTATCTACTCTATCCACCTTCTACACAAATCTCCTCCCCAGTCGTTCAGGAAAGCTGTTCCCAGTTCTGTGGCCGTAAGCAGTGACTAAAGCAGCGACCCTCGTCTAGTCTGACCTCCGTGATTTGGTGCAAAGCCAGGCGTGTTTCTCATCTGCTGATTTGCAGACTGACACTCCCACAGCCAGGACTGCCACATAGAAGGTAAGTGTGCTCGGGAGCTGAGCAAACACTAACACACGCACCACGCTCTGGGGAGGGAAGGTTAAAACGGTACGGAGGAGCAGCAAAATCCCTCTGAGAAAGGGGTTATGGAAATGTCTAACTAGAAACGCAGGCATGTCTGGGACACGGGCTGGTCAAGCGGTAATGGGAAAAGAGGGTTATCACACAGCACCTGATCCCAACATATAAAACAGTTTATCCAACACTCACCCTTTACCTGGCATTTTAAAAAGACCACATCATGCACAACCCAGGTGAATCGGAACGTCCTATAGTTACCTGATTAAACATGTACAGAACTCTAGTGACATCATTTGCGTACTGGCATCGAGAATAGTCATCGTCTGCCCAAAAGCCACCTCTGTCACACCTGCGCCAAGCCTTCCTGTCATCCTGTGTGCTTCCGGGGTAGATCCCACTGCTGTGAGTGTTCCGGGTACACTGGAGATAAGCGGTGATGCCGGCCAGGGTCCTGGGCCATCTACACAGGGAGAACAAAACAGTCTAAGGAAACTTAGAATGGCAGAGGTTAACAAGGATGGCGATGGCACAGCAAAGAAAAAAAAACGGACTAGGACATGAATATGATCACAGAGAAAAGTCACAAAGAAGAAAAATGCTGGGAGAGTGAAGATCACAATACTTTTCTTTCTTTTTTTCTTTTTGTTTTTTCCAGACAGTGTTTCTCTGTATTGCTTTGGAGCCTGTCCTGGACTAGGCTGACCTCGAACTTACAGAGATCCATCTGCCTCTGCCTCCCAAGTGCCGGGATTAAAGGCGGGCGTCACCAATGCCAGGCAAGATCACAATACTTTTATTTTACTATGGATGTGTTTATTCAGTCTATCGCCTGAGAATATTTTGACAGCATAATACAATAAATAATTTTTTAAAATAAAAGATCTAACACCTAATGCTGCTACAAATGTATACAGAAATTACTTCACAGCCAAGAACAATGAAAATGGGTGCTGTATATCAGCTCAGGGTCCTGTTTAATGTTATTATAGCTTTAGAATCATATAACAATGATATGGGAGAAGTCTTGCTCAATAAAAACAGAATCTGGCCTTTTGGACAAGTAGGATAAGGAAATATAAAGAGCGAAGATGCCATAGCAGGTCCTTGAGAACTATCCTGAGAATACCCTATTTGCACAACTGACCCTATCAGCTGCTTGGGAACTGGAGGGGGCAATTCCTGTCATCTGTTTAACTAGGTATAACTGGCTGCGCCTACACTGCAGGCTTAGCTAAAGATCTTCTTCCCTCCGACAGTCTGGGAGGTTTGGGCAAAGACAGCCTAAATTAAGACCAGCCCAGCCCTCTATAGCAGCCTTGGTGCTGAGCCTCCAGGGGTGTTCCTGGGCAGAAACACTGCATGATGGCCGTTGGCTGTCTTTTTGATTCTACTAGAATAGTAACTAAGTGTGACGCTAACCCATGGATTTCTCCAGAACCTGCCTATGTCGTTACCTTTAATCTCCGACTATGTCTACACAGAGATCCTACACTACGGTTTCACATAGGCGACCCTGAAGTGAAGTTCTGAATACCTCCATCACAGTATCCAATAGAATTTATCAGTGAGAAGTTACTCTACCAGGAGCCACGCAAACCTGCTGAGGCAGCACATCCCTGTCAGAGCTGGGAGAAAGCTTCGGTATCTGAACTCTTAATTCTCTAAAACCGAAAATGAAGTTGTGAATACTTAATGCAAATTATAACTGGGGTATGGGAGTGGGACCACTGAGAGAGATCAATCATATCAAAACAGAGACCGTGATCAAGCAATTCAAGCAACACTAGACCAAACACCATCAATACAGCGGTGCTTTAATACCGCAATGCCGTAAGGAGTATCAGAAGATAAATAATTCATTAGTCAATTAAGCATGCAAAACACTAAAAAACTGAATGAAAGACAAAGCCCAGCATGAACGGAAAACATGATTACTTCATAAAAGATGCTGAATGCCACAAAATGAGCAAATGTCGCACATTACACTTGTAAGAACTAAAAGTATAAGCAAAGATAGTATAGTGTTTGGTGCGCATGAACTACCCCACTCAGTGACAAATGTTACCCTGGCAGTGTCCTGCACACTGCAAAGATATACACTAAAGTCTTTCTTACTCTAAAACTGTAGAGGCCACAGCCAAGATGCAACAGTAGCTCCCCCATACACCAGAAACAATGCAAATTTAGAATTAAATGATCTTTATACATGGTTTAAAAAGCAATGCATTTCTTCTGTTTACACTAAAAACTCATTGTTAAAAGCCCCTGAACACAAGCTGCTGTAACTCACCTATGGAAAGTCATTAATTCTGACTGACCCTCCTGTCTAAAAGGATAACTGATTCAGCAGGTCTCACAAGAAGCCTGGTACCCACCAGATCCCAACAGCTGTCTTGGGCTATGAGGGCTTTCCCAAATCCCTTCTGACTCAAGTTCCAGAATTACTAAATGGGGGAAGAAAGTAGATCTGTGTCTCTCCCAGTGATGACGTCTAGAAACAAGTGACGTAAGAATAGAAAACCCTTCAAGATTCATCATAAACGTCATTGAAAGATATATATCAGTGTCATCAACACGCCAGAAGCTGTTTCCCTACAGCAGGCGTTTGTAACACCTGTAGCAAACCCTCTGCCAAGGGGATAGGAGGAGAGAGTGGGGTGGACATGGTCAAGATATACTGCATGCATGCATGAAAATTTTCAAAGCACACCTTTTTTTTTTCTAAAATAACTATTCTTTCAGTGACTCTTAAATCAACAGGTATCAAATAAAGTTCAAGTATCTTTGAATGTTTTTCTATAAATGGTACTGAAATTATCATTTCAAAGAATATTCCATATATACATACATACATAATACATACATACATACATATATATACACATATGGATACAAACACAGACATATATCTCAAGTTTTGTTACTGAGGATGAGAGACCGATCACGTGTCTTTGAGACTATAAAGTTTTGGGACAAACCAGCATTTTCTAGTACTTTCCATGTCACTGACCTGAAATCACCTTTGTTGTTCACAACCCTCTCTGGTGGACAGTACTGGGCCGAACTTTCTAACACCACAATATCAACAGTTCTTGTATTATTCCCACGCTTGGTCTGAACATGACAGCCCCAATTTCCAGTAGATCCAGCCTGAATATTGGAAATGGTTAGGGCGCTGCAGAAAAAAGAAAAAAATAAATAAAGAGAGAGAGAGAAACGTCAGGATCCTAAAGATAAAGTAGACCCATATGAGGGGTAGGAACGGAGCCCGATGGTTTGTAACTCAAAGGAATTCCAGAAGCATGGTGGGACACAGAACAGCCAGCCCAGAGGTGGAAACAGGGTTGTAAGTCACACCTTTTCAAAGACTCTGAATAAAACATTCATGAAAACCATGACCATTATGAAGCGATTTAAAGAGAAATATGGAAGGAGATGAGGCTGGAGGGATGGCGCAGTAGTTGAGAGCACGGCCAGGTTTAAGTTCTCAGCAGCCCACACAGCAGCTCATGTGTAACTCCCAGTTTCAGATGGTCTGATGACCTCTGCTGGCCTCCAAGGGTACTGCATGCACACAGAGCACATACATATGTAGGCAAAGCACTCACACACATATAGATGGATAGACAGGTAGGTAGGTAGGTAGGTAGGTAGGTAGGTAGGTATAGGTAGAATTATCTAACAGGAAATACTTTGTAGAGAAAGATTATACTAAAAAACAGCTGGATCAGTGGGTAAAAGTGCTTGACACTACACTGGGTGACTTTAGGAACCACACACAGCAAGAGAGAATCAACTGCCTCAAAGTCCTTCAGCTTCTACATGCACATCCTGGCATTCACTCAAGAATACATGTGCATACAATAAACAAATGTTACTCTTAAAAAAGATAGCAAATGACCAATTAGTGATTTGTAAAGAAGTGTCTATGTGAAGCTACGTTTCGTCTTAGAGCGGTATCTCTCCACAATGGTCAGTGAATCTCACTCTCAGTAAGAAATCACCATTCTCTAATACAAACCTATTAATTAAAGAGCAAGTGTCAAAACCTTCAATTAACCCCCTTTCCTCTATATGATCCACCACGCTTTGCCATTGTGCAGACACAACTGGTAAGAAATAATTAGACACAAAGCATGTATCATCTTAATTAACTTATCAAATTATGTCTGGAAGTGAATACACATTTGTCTGGTCTCCTAAATCACCAAGGGCTAGCTAGCATTCTAATAGACTCCGAGGCACAGTTACATCCAGAATCACCGAAGAAAATGAATAGTAGTGTTCCTAAGTTCAGAAACAAGTCAACAGCTGTAGCCAATATCTTAATGATGAGCGACAGAAAAAGCAACATTCTTGATTAAGTAATCATTAAATCCGAAGCCATTCTATGCTGTGCAGCAATACTGAAGTAGGACGGAATACATGGACAGCAATACTGAAGTAGGACGGAATACATGGACAGTATGGTGATGAAAACTCTACCTAATCCAGGTTGCAAGCTCAGCTCAAGAGCCCCACTGCATAGCCCCTTTACGCTGTGCCTAGCCGTCAAAAGGAAGGGTATCTGGTAGTTCCGAGAAGTAAGATAAACGTCAAAACCGAGTATCTAGTCAACCACAGGGGTACACGCCTGTAATCCCAACATGGCAGACCCAAGACAGGAGGATCCCAAGGCCAACCTAAGTTCACAAAACAACAAAAACACCCTAATAATAAATTACATCCTAATAAATTACATCCTAATAAATTACTAGCGTAGCCACAGTTAAAAAAAAATAGACTACAAATTGCCAAAAAATGATATTTTTACCTTATTCTCAAGTAAACACACTCATTCCACATGAGATGTGACGACCTGCCAGCCACTACGAAAGCAATCCCAGCTCAGAATCTGCTCAGGCAAAGGACACGCTTTTCTTCTTCCGTGGTTTTGGCACTGTATTCATCCGGACCACCACAAAGGCCTACAGGCCCACACCTCAAAACATGGTACCATCAAAAGGAATATGGCATGCTTCAATGAGGTCATTGTACAGTACTAACAGCTAGCAGCCATGTGGTGTCCAACCAATGTCACTGCCTCAGAGGATTAATGTGGGTCCCTGTGTTGGTGGCGCCCTTCTGGAAGCCATGGGTCCTCATATACTAAGCCATCATTTTTTTTTTTTTTTTTTTTTTTTTTTGTGGATAACTTTTAACAATGCTTTCCACGTCTAAAAGCATCCACTGGAACAAAAGTCCCAGGAATCTCCCAGACAGTAGGTCTGTAGACAGGAGATGAAAGAAAGAAGCAGCAGCTTGAGTGTCATCTTACAAGAAAACGACAACCACTGAGTCTTACAGATGAAGGAAGGATGCCATCGAGAGAGCTATAAGGGATCAATAAGCTTCAACCTCACCTACTTCAACAACCACGAGTTTCCTTTCACTACATATTCTGGGGTGAACTCTGGGAAAAGGATTCTCCATCTTCATACGAAAGACTGTCATGTCAGTCAAGCGTTTCTACCGAGAAAAATGTTAGGCCAAGTTGCTTTTCTTAGAATTAATGTTTTGTGCTGCTGTGAAAGAGTTATATGTGCTTTAAGCACGACTTCAGAAACAGATTTATAAAAGTAAATCCACTTTAGTCCTATAACTTAGACTTTTAAATTAACCAAAGCTCTTTGTATAAAGAAGAATCTATTATTTTTAAAGTTTTGTTGTTGTATTGTGCCAATTATTGCCTATTTATACAATAAACCCCCTAAGAGTACATAATTAGATGAGTTCTGACATATGTATATGCCTGTGTAATTATCACCACAGTAAAGACAGTGTAACAATGAATACATCATTCCTTACAATTAACACCACCCCTAATAAGGAGTTCAGCTGCTGAGACCAAGCCCACATTAAGCCACCCTTCCCTCAGTCAGCAGCTCTGAACACATTAATGAAATGTGAGTATGTGGAAACTATACTGAGATGCATAGAGTGATCAAAAGCAGACAGACACTAAAGACGATCTGATGTAGGAAGAAGGGATTGGCAATGAGAAATAACTTGGGCATTCTTAAACGGCTTTGGCTCCTCTAACAGCAGAAATACGTAATTTTTGGAGCTTACAAAATTAGAAGACCAGAGGTAGCAAAGCAGAAGTCTAGATGTCATACACGGAAAATGCATTCAAGGACTGTGGATAGAGCTCAGGGCAGAGAATTTCCCTAAGCACATGGGAAGCCATGGGTTTAAATCCTGGTGGCATCTGCATTAAACACACACGTATTTCAATTGCCACCCACCAGAGACAAGAGAGGTAGGAGCGGAAGGTTAGCCAAACAAAACTTAGTTCTCCTAAGAGGAATACAACAGAACCCAGAAGAATCGAGTCATAAAGTATTTTCCATCATGAGACTGTAAATATTTTAGATTCTGTGAGCTAAGAAGCAACACAAGCGTGGTATTTCATAAATGCTTATATAACCATTTGAAATGTGACTGCTGAAAAATGTCAATTCTCAGTGGGCCAGAGTTAGCCCACAACTTAAATGCTTTATCACTATTTCCTTCATCATACACTTAAAGTCGGGGATATAACCCAACATCATTACTGTACACATATTTTTTTTTTTTTAAACCACATTCAAACAGAAAGTAGTCGGGAGTGATGACTCCCCCAAGATGACTCAGATACTGGAGCTGGAGAGCAAGGGTGTAAAAGCATCTACTCTAAACATGAGAAGGCAGAAAACGCTTTTCATTTTATGCTTCTAGGAAAGTGGTACTGGTCTTCAAAACAAGAAATAGTAAAATAGAGAACTGATCCCTTAATATTCCCAGAGTTGATTTTCAGTTCGAAGAACCCTTACTTTCTCAGCAAGTTTCTCGCAGCAAAGTTGCCTTGGCAGCAGCGTGCAAACTGCAGCTTACTCTAGCAAAAATCTAGCCAAACTCTAGGCAGCCAAGGAGGCAGTGAGCGAGGCGAGGGGAAAAAGCAAAGACGAGACTCACTACCAGTACCCCGAGCAGGACAGCACACACATATTTAAGCTGTTTTTACCCTTTATAGAGTTCATTCAGACTAACAGGACATGAGGTTGACAGTTCAGAATTATACTCTTACACTGACAGTAAGTAGGTGGGGAGATAAAATATCTTAAAAAAAAAAAAAAAAAGCAGTCATTAATCAGGAGACAAAATAGTGAAAGTGTGGTGATTCCTAAAAGAGAAATAAAAGTTTAGTAGTAGAAATGGTTAGCAATTAGGTTCGGCACTAAAAGTTTACATTTTCCTCTTAAAATTTTAAACAAAAAGACTAAAACTTTAAGTGCCCACTTTTCATATTCACCCTTTTCTTCCAAATCTGGCTGAGGGGATGGTTAATTGACTTCCAGCTACGCACTGCAACTCGCAGAGGGCAACGCACCCAGGGACACTGTACCTCGCAATCAAGGAGCAGTTGTGAATCATGTTTTTCTCCACAAAGATCCCTTGAGACTCATCGGTCTCAACGATGCGCCCATCCTGATACCACAGCACTTGCATATCCTGGTCTATGTACGAAGCCATGCACTGGAAAGGAAGACTGTCCCCTTCGAACACAACCTGGCGATGAGACGGGGTCATGTAGAAGGACGGTAGTTCAAGGGGAGGATCTAGAGACAGAAACAAAGACCCCGGTGAACAAGAGCCAAGCAAGGCATTGCATATGCTCCACTGAGAAGCTACAGATGTTCCGCGGAATCTGATGAAGGACACACACACCTCAGGACCAGCATTCTAACGCTAGTACCATGCGACTGGTGAATCAAGCCATAGCTATGGCTGCCCAGCCTCCCAGGGTCATGCCCTGGAAACTTGGTGCCCTGTGTAGCAATGTACAAAATGACGAGTTCCCCCCAGCGTATGAGAGCACCAGGGGTGCTCATCTCAGAAACTGGTCTCCTGGGCTGAGTACAGCAGCCAGATCCCCACTCTTGACCAGACGGCTTCCTGTCTGGAGATGTCATCTCCTACTTCCACACATACTCCCATCATTCCACACATACTCCCATCATGATGCCATTAGCAGAGGCCTTCATCTCATCGGAGGCCGAAACACTGCAGACGCATGATCTTGACCCTCAACCCAAAGCTGAACTAGCAAATGTTTATCTCTTATCTAGAATGCAATTCAGTTTTGCATATTTTGTTGTAACAGAAACAAGGCAACACAAATAGGTCACAGATTAGAACAAAGTTGACAAGGAAAGCATTGGAAATTCATTTCTGGTATTCAGAAGTCTTCCGTTCCAGGGATGACCTAACACAGACAAACATGGAAGCTAAGGAAGAGGCCAAATCTAAAATCCTGAGATCTAGAGACTGGAGCTACAGAAAAACAAATGTTGGTGGTATCATTTTAAGAAACAAGATTTTCATGACTTAAAGTGCTTTCTTCTGTTTACAAAATTATGCATATAGTGAAAATAACTTAAAATATTTAAAGAAAAGTCATTTACAATATCCTTTATTTCAATCAGATTATAACTCCTTCCTGATGGGAGATGTCATTCTGTATATGTTTCTCATACTGGTTACTGAATAAAGCACTGTTGGCCAATAGGAAAGGAAGAAGGAGGGACTAGGAGACAAGGAGGAAAGAGGAAGTAGATAGGAGGAGTCAGCATGGAGAGACCGGGGAGACCAGACGCCTGCGTCACTCCCCGGTAAGGAGACCACGTGGAAATACATAGAAATGGGTTAATACTTAAGACAGAGCTAGCCTATAAGAAACAAATAATGGGCCAACAGTATTATATCAAATACAGAGTCTATGTGTGTTATTTGGGGCTGGCGCGGCAGCAGGACAAGACCAGCTGCGGCAGGCAGAAAAACCGTACTTCTTACACCTTCCAATGTCAGAAAAAGGGAAAGATTTTGCCCGTATATGTAAAAAAAAGTTTACCACTGATTTCTATAAAAGACTTTAAAATATTTAGTTCATTTTTCTAACACAATTTTGTTGTCAGCAATAGTGTGCAGAAATCAAAATTAAGAATATGCAGAAACATATACAAAAAATTAATCACTGTTATTTATGGAGTGGGAAATTATTAACAAGCTAAAAATGTAGCAAGAAAAAAGCTGTGACATTACAGTCACAGCTACACAATACATCAGTGGGATCTATTTTATACACAGATGTAAGTTTACATTATTTTAACTTTCAGAAAGTTAAATCTGCAGAAATATGATGGCATTTTTTTTGACAAAATGCAGAAAATGGTGCAGAAGCAAATCATTAAGTTCTCAATACCAGCCATCCATGAATAGCAAGAAAGTAGATATGCAGTTTGTTCTCTTTGCGTTTGTTTGTATGTTTGATCTTAATGTTCATTCAGAGAACATACCATGCTTGTAAATTAATACTATGGGTAATAAAGAGAAAGGGGAGGAAGACAAGATCATTTATTTCATGTCCATGTGTCACTTTCGGTTCCCATGCTGCATTTTATCATTTTACACATGGTAATCGTGGTATTTCTCTCATGCCTGCAGAAACTTCCAAAATTCATGATCTCTCAATAACTGCATGCTACAATGCGCCCAAAACCATTCAACTTTCTCTCTATTACTATGAACTTCAGCGTATGCTTGGAAATAAAGTGATCAATTCCTTTCAATTAACTCTAACACACAGAATGCTTAGATCTTAACTATACAACAATCCTTTATGGACAGACACATACATACTGATGAACTTGAGTTCGAAGGTCATATTATGCGGCTAAGTGTGAGACTTAGTGGCAGGACACTGGCCTAGCATGTGCAAGGCTGAGTTTGATCCGCAACACAGCAAAACACAAACTACAAACAAGCACCACAAAGGCGATTATGGAACCCCACTCCTACCAATAAACAGTGTGAGAGCATCCTGAGCCTGTAATATTCTCCGTGAGTTCTCCATTTGCCTACGGAAGAATACACTGCTAGTCTCTGAAACAGGCTCTCATGAAGCAAGCTGTTCAGAACCATGAATAGCTAGCTACCCTAGAGGTCAATGGAAGTTCTGTTTCCTAACCTGGCTAGACTAACCACCGGCTAGTTGAGTATTACTAAATTCTTCAAGATTAATTGTTGATAGTTGAGCATTACTAAATTCTTCACGATTAATTGTTGACGGGGGTTGTCTTTCTGTACATATGTTTCTCTTATTGGTTAATGAATAAAGCACTTTTTGCTAGTGGCCAGGCCAGAGGAGGATTCTGGGAAGCATAGGCAGAGAGGAGTTGCGATGTGAGCCCATGAAGAGAGGACATTTGCCAGGCGTTCTCCGGTAAGATTAAGACCATGTGGAAATGCTTAGATTAATATAAATGAGTTAATAATTAAGATATAGCTAGCCGATAAGACACCCTAGACATCGGCCAACAATTTCACGGCTATAATTGCGTCTGTGTGTTCATCTGGGGCAAGGTGGCCGCAGAACCAGGCTGGCGGGAAGAACAATCCGTAGCAAATCATTGTACTGAGATCCCGTCAAAAGAACTTCAGAGTCTGTCAAGAGAAACACGGCAGCAAACAAATGAAAACATGGTAAAGACTCCTGGGTTTTGTTTCCCCCTTACCGCATGTTAAGAGCTCCTGCTTCACGCCTGTGACTGGCTGGGCCTGCAGTGACTTAGGGTAGACACACCTGGTGTCCCGCACTGTGATGTTCCTCTCCTTTACCCAGCGATGCACCCACAGTATGTTACAGTCACACAGAAGGTACTCAGTCTGGAATTCTCTGCAACACACAGGGGAGGGCGACAGTGAGCAGCATCATGTAGCAGCCGGACTGGTTCCTTTCTGTTGCAACAGCTGACCTTTCGGTTGTAAAGCACAAGGCACAGGCGGTCAACTGGCTACGGGCCTTTTCCAACGCCCTGTTAGCTGGAGTGCTGGATCCCACCAATACCTCCCATGACCCTGGGACTACTTCCGATCAAAGGTGGCATAAGTCACCAGGGAGAAATACTTGTCCAGCATCCTGCTTATCCTTCTTCTACACGCCAGTTCTCCAAACCCGGGGGCCCTTCTGAGCAGGTCCCAAGCCACCTGTCAAGTCTTTACCTTTCAACCTTTTACTGTAGAGCACTTGGTTATAATTCGGGGTCTCGAAGCCTTCCCAAATTTTACAACAACTGCCGTGTCCTTGGCCTAAATGCTACCTTCTACTGCTGATATTGTGGGGGGTAGGGACCAATATATTGAAGAGAGTCACCTGGTAAGGAAAAAGTTCCCTGGGAAACGACTCAACCTAATAAATCACATATAATGATGTGACAGACTATTTAACTGTGATTCTAACAGAAATCACTATGACTTATAGGTTGAGAGAGAGTAATGATTACCTGAAAATAGTTCATTTCCAAACATGATTCCTTTGCAACCTTGAGATAAGCAAAGTAATCTATACAATTACTGAGAACTGTGTGAATCTGATCTTACAGGGAGGGCCTTCTCAATAAACATTCCTAGGAATATCAGTAACGAGCCTGGGATTTAATGTGGAGCAGAGATTACGGGACAGAATTAAATCCTGAACATATAAAGTAACCCCAGAAGGAATTTTTCAGGAGGAATGGGCTAACTTTAGGCATGTAATTAGTCACCGACAAAAACCTCTGAACCTGAAAATTAAGTCACGAGAAACAAGTGCCGCCAGTTTATTCTTTCTGACCACAGTTGGGAGGGACCCATTCTGAGGAGACAGCCATCTCAGTTTGGAATACCTCCCTGAGATTTACCTCGCAAGCTTCAGGCTCCAGCAAAAGCCTAAGTTTTGAAAATTTGTGAGACGTTTCTCATGAAAACTCTCGTAAGTTACAAAACCACTGTTTGCTTTTGTTTGTTGTTTTGGGCTTTTTTTGTTTTTGTTTTGGGTTTTTTTATGGTTGTTGTTGTTGTTTGTTTTTCCTTCAACACTGACTATAAATTAAATACAACAAAGAATTCTTACTTACAAAGACCTCAATGAGCCAAGATAATCAAAAGTTCCTTGAGACAGCGAAGTAAACAAATTCCCTGAAAGATTTCTAAAAGAGAAAACAAGTTTTACTTTTAAAAATACGTTAACAGCGCATCACTTTTGTTATTTGATATTGTCTCAAACATTCTAAGATCTGAACAAAATGTACTGAGGAGTTCATGAAAGTTGCCTGAATTCTTAAGCAGGAGAGGGGAATGTGTAAATGCCTCCATGAGGTTGGAGGGCAGCAGTCTTCAGCCTACACAATGTTCTAGGCAAAGGCTTTAGAAACAAACTTAATGCTAAATAAGGCTCTTCTACCTAGTATCAGGGAAACATAACATTCCTTATGGCGTCCCCACTAGAATACCTACTCACATGCTCACTTGGGGTTGGTCATTCAGGAGAGCAACAAATAAACGTAGATAGAAAGAGCGGTCAGCAGTAACCAACCACACCCCAAGACTGAGCAGATGTGAGATGAGCACTAAGTCCTGGGGCTGGGGGGACTCTCTGTGTACAGGGCAACCATGGCCTCGCACAAATTATGTAACCTCTCTCGGTCCTCTCCCAGCCAAATGCTGTGCAATGTAAACCCTTCAGCATGCGGTGTGAGTAAACTCAACAGTACTACATTAGAGCTATACTGTGAAATGGGCTAAGAGCTACAGAAGAACTACTAAAATAAAGTATCTTCAACGCCTGAGTACATGCTCGGGAGTTAGAGTAAAGGGGCCACAATATGTTTTGTTTGGGATAAGGGTAGAAAATAGGTACCCGTGTTTCCTTAACCTTTGTTTTTTCCCTTTTTTTTTTTTTTTTTTTTTTTTAATATAAGGCATTTCTATGCATAGAAAAATATCTTATTTAAAATTTTGACAAGTTAAGGATAAAACGCACTGGTAAAAAGAACAACACGATATTAACTTGTATTGTTGTAATCTTCAAGTTAAATATCACTCTGCCATTAAGAAAGAAAGCAAGCAAGAACGGAAATGGGCTACTAGGTAGTAGCTGTGCATGCTCCGGGGTTTTCTAACATTAAAAGCACGGATGTCTGTGGAAAACTGGCAGCATCATTCAAACACCATGAGACCTACTCTGGGCACCAAAGTGTAAGAGTTTCTAAAAGGGGAGATGAGGCATAGGAGAACACAGAAAGTGTGGGGTCATGAACAGGCCAAGCTCCCCTCCTTCGGGCTGAATCCCTCGGTGGGAGGGATTGCCACCTGCAGAGACAGGGCAGAGATTGGTGGGGCGGGGTGGGGTCACACCCATGCAATGGGTTCTGGCTTGGGATGGAGTCCTGCTATCACATGGGCGTTAACACTCAGAATCAGTACACAATGGTCTCCAGGGAGACCACAGGACTGACGTGCCGGGATGGTGTATTAAAAATCCTTAATCTGAAAATCTGTAATCCAGCACGCTCCAAAATATTTGAGCTCCATGACAACAGCACTGAAAATTTTATACCACGAAACTTGTGTTTCAAGCAACTGAGTGTTTAAAATACTGGGTAAGATTATCTCCGGGCTCTGGTTAGGGGGTAATTACGAAAGAGAAAAGAATTTCACATTCACATTTGAATCTCACCTGCACAGTATCGTCTTGGGCACAAGAGATCTCCTCACTCTGATCCTAAGCATGTTGGGTAACGGATGCTCAACCCATCTTCTATTCTGAGGACACTACATCTCAAGACCCAGTAGTAAGCTTCCTGTCCCTGTGGCATCTACAAGACCTACTTTAACACAACACTGAGGTTCATACTCTTGGGTACCTAGAGGCTCAAATATCTTGTATTTTGATAGAGTAGAAAAGGTACTTACAGCCGAACTAGATTGGTGAGTCCTCGAAATATGTCTGCGTTCAGGCAACCTATTCGGTTGTTTGTCAGGTCCCTAAGGGAAGAGGGAGGGAATGACTTTATTTAGTTAGTTCTCTTAATTAATAAAGGTCTGGCAGATTCAGATTCAGATCAAGAACGTAAGACCTTTCTTTCCTGCTTCCTCCCTCGAGTGATACAAACAGCACCCCAGAAAATGGATCTCAGTTTAACTATTTTCCTTCTGGCACACACAGACAAGATGCCATTTAATTATACTTCAGCCATTTACTCTATGAAATTATCGGAGATAAAGCTAGAGTAGTAAAACAAGACTCAGTCTATCTTACTATGTTCTAGAACTCCAGGGATGCCCTACAGAGTCAGTCAAGGGAGAGGGCTTGAGAACTTAGCCCAATCATCAAACTGTATTAGCAGCACAATTTTATAACTGGATCCTTTAGACATGTGGACATTCGGAACATGAGGGGGAGAAACACTACATTAGCTTTGGCCTTACGAATCAGTCATTCACTCTCAAGCCAAACGATTTTTAACATCTAGGTAACAGCCCATTCTGCCGGTCCACGCTGATGTCTAACGGTTCCTAGCACCTGTCACCCTCTGAATATTTTCTTCTCATCAATCTGTACTGTCATCCTTTTATTTATGCATAATTATTAGCTATTATTGATGATGATGGGGGGCAGCAGGAATACCACACACACACAGGTGACACAGCATTCTTATGGAGGTTGATGGAAAACTTTTGGGAGTCGAGTCTCTCCTTCCACCCTGTGTCCATGGACTGAGCTCACGTAAGACTTGCCGACAAGCGCTTTGCCTGCGGATCACTCCCACTGGCCCTGTGAAATACCAGTGGATACATCATTGCTTCTTTACTCTCTCACTGCAATTACACCTGGGACAAGGGACACACTGCTTTACGTTTAACCGGGGTTGCAGTGAAAACTGTAGCAAGGCAACTTCGGACTTTCAGCGGGAAATGCTCACCTTTCATCTTTGTTCATCGGTGAACTTTACCAACTTCGGGGGGGGGGGCAACGAACCTATGATGAATCGTTCCTTTTATCAGTTGTTACACTTTGAGTAATTCCATCCACTTGGAATATTAATAGAGAAATTAAGAAACTTCTCTAAATAAACCACAATCTCCAATGTCCACATGATTTTCCGACACAGAGAAATGCGTCCTTTGTTACACTCTGAGTTACACTATAAAAAAGGGAGGTGGTAGAGTGCTCGTTTGCAAACAAAAGCTGCTGGATTCCACACTGTGCACTTGGTCACAGCACAAGGCATGCATTTGACTATAAATACGAAGCACAGGGCGTTTGACCTTGGTACCTCCTCAATGAGTCTGCCCCTTCCGTATTCCAAAGCCACCCTGCGTTATCTGGCACACCAGTATGCTTTAGCTTTGGTTTCCCTCTCTTACGGCTCAAATAACCTTAAGCCACACAAAGCTTGCTCTTGGCTTGCGTAGCACAAGCTCCTTACAGTATTAAAGCCACCCATTTAATCATGTGGGATTTCTCTAAAGTGGATTTTCCTTTCATTTCTAGGTTTTACAGTTTAAGAGAATGAGGTATCATCTGGTGGGCTGTTACTTGAACGAGTGTGTTTTGGTCCTATTCATCCTCCCTGCTCACTTCGTCTGAGCTTTAAGTAATGTAATTACCACTGACTCCTCGGGAAACAATTCCATTACAGCTATACCGACTTAAATGGAATTTGGGTATCGATAATGAGTTTTCATTTGGGTTGAGAATCAGCTTACATTAGTTGATAAAGCAAGGGAGAAAGTGAATGGGTTCGAGTTTCAACTACTCCTGGTGGTTTATCTTTCAAAAGCTACTTAATCTTCCCGACTCCAATTATCTACAGCTACAGACAAGAGGACGGAGGAAACACTGTGTGGCCACCGAAATGAATGACCTAAAGCTTTGAGAGAGAGAGAGAGAGAGAGAGAGAGAGAGAGAGAGAGAGAGAGAGTCGGGGTCTATAAAAAGCCGGCAGCCATTAGCTACTAACTACTCGGCTATCTTTACATCCCCCTAAGTCTACCGGTAGGACTCCCCCAGCTTGCAAGCTGTATGCCATACGCTCAATTACAAGTCAGCTGTTTGGAATTAAGAATGTCTTTTCTGGCAGGAAGAACACTGTAAATGGCAATTACCTTCCAAGGCAGGAACACCAGAAGAGCATTTACTGTGCAATGAACGCTACGCAGACAGGCTAAGGCAAAAACCCCCGCACAATTACCAGTAATTAAGTTAAATGCTACTGAACAAGATTATTAAACTTTTAGACGGCGGTACTTGAGACGTTATTTAGGATAAGGAACTAAACCGAGAACCAAAGGTTTTCTGAGGCACCTACACACACAGTCATGAAAGTGTCTTTTACTGACAGTCTACTTCCTTTGGCCTGCATCTTGGCATAGAGGTGTTGTAAGCATCGACCTTTCTGCTGCCCAAACACTGTGAAGACAATGGTGTGGACCACACTGGAAACAGATAACATGCGATGATAAGAGAAGAGGTTGGAGGGGAAAACATTATGGATCCGATACTGGGAGGGATGATTAAAACCAATTTGGCCCCAGCTCCAGAGTTCCAGACAGGACAGGGCTTTACCATTAATCCTTTATTTACCTGACTGCGCCCAGCCTCAGAATCCGTTTCCTTCAACCTACGTCTTCTCTAAAAATAGTATTATGCCTCCTTGAAGAGGCTCAGTAAACCAGAGTAATAAAAGGCGCTCGCTGTCTGGCGGCCATTCGTTCCTGACTCTGCCTAGTGTACAGCATATGCATGTCGACGCATCTAATTTTCTCTCTTTGGTCTGTGTTTTGTCATAAAAGTCCAGACCAGGCACTGAGGTCAGCCCTGCTCCTTTCCACCTTCTCACTCACATGGAGAGTCTGAGTTGTTCCAGAAGCGTGAGTGTGCAGGCAGCTGGTGCCCAGCCCTTGTCATTACAAAGGACAGGGTGGAGGGTAGGTCTGCGTGCCTTTAGTACAGTCACTTTCCAAGTGAGAAGCTAGCAGGAGTTTAGCTTTCCGAGTAATAAAAACGACTCTTTAGGCTTTGAAGTAAAGATACACAAGGAAATGGCAAGCCATTACATCACTAATGGAAAGCCTGAATTTCTGGAATTCAAAAGATGTTCGGTTTGACTGGAGTCATAGCTTGAGGATTGTCTCTACAGTAGTTATAGCTACACAACTGACATGATAATGAGTCTGTTAGTGTAAGAGAGGCACCCAAAGCATACTGATAGGACACTAAATCCTCTCTGTTCTGTCGGGGACCTGGCCAGATGAGCCTCTCTTGTCAAGCTGGAGTTCACCGCTAGCCATAGAAGGAATGGTTCAGACTCCCAAGCAAGCAATTCAAAACTCACAATCTCTTCAGCGATGACAGTCCCCAAAAGGCACCCGGGGCTATCCTGCTAATAAGGTTGTTCCGGAGGTCCCTGTGAAAGGTAAAGTAAGAGTCAATGACCAATGCTTTGCAAAATGTTTCAGCATACTACACTTACCTGCCACAGACTCAACCACCAGTTAGGGAGAAAACACAGCAAAGGAGGTTAAGGCTAGATCTCCCCAGCAGCGAGTGCTAGTGTGGATTCAAATTTGAGAAATCTGACCTCAAACCCTTTCTCTTAATGAATAAAAGCAGATGTCATGAGAGGTACAGGGTCCTCACAGTACTCGGAGTGCCATTATTTCCCACCAGATCTAGTTCTTCCGTTCTTTCCGTTTGCTATTTCTATGTGTGTGTGGAATGCACTGTTTGCAAACATGCTTGCAGACATGGGGGTGCATGTGGCTACATGTGTAACAGCATGTGTGCATGCATGTGTAAGCCCAAGGTTGATGTCAGGAATCAGCCATCCTCAACTGCATCTCCTCCTGACTCACTCTGAATCAAACCCCGTGGCTTATCCTCCTCGTCAGCTTACCTGGGGATCTCCTATCTCAGCCTCCCCAGAATGGAATCAGAGGCAGGCTGTCATGCCTACCAGGCATTTATATAGATCATAATCCGGGGGAACCAAACGCTGGTCCTCCTACTTACAAAGCTACATTTTAAGCACTAAGGCATCTTTCCAGGACCACACACCCACTATTTCTGTAAATTCTTCCTTAGCAAGCTATATTTCAGTTATTAAGCACGTCAGTGGTTGTGCTTATCATAAACATCATTACACTGAATTCTTTCACACACACAAAAAAAAAATGTCTTCAAAATTGGTACTCTGAAATTCATGTGATTTGTTTTGTTTCCCCACCCTGGGATTCTGTACTGATGTTCTCCATAATGTGAGGTTATAAATAAACACATTATAAATCACAATACATAGCCCATAGCACAGACAGAGGAGGTCTGTATCGCCTGTCCTTTTATTCTCCTCCTCAAGCAGTGGGACACTGCCATGCCAGTATTCAACCACAGCGGGGCAGCAGTGAGTTTCCAGTCATGGCTCCCTACCCACGAGAGGCTCAGGCCTCTGAAGTCAATCCAAGTGTGGGCTAGACCTCAGCACAAAGGCCAGTACTTCCATCAACCTCCTAAAACCAGTAGGTGGCCCACCCTGATGCCCTAAGTTAGTTTGTGTGTCAGGACCAACTCTCAGCCTTGTCCATTGAGTCGGTGTCCTTGGGTCATCTGTCAGCAAGATGGATAGCAACAAACAAACAGGAAACCCTTAAGTAGCTCTTCTCCCCAAGTCTGTCTCTAACGATAGCAACCTTGGCCCTACACGGCCACTCTTGAATCTCTGGTGCCACTTCTTGTCACACAGGGCTTGGCCACACACACACTGATGGCCAAACAACAGAGATGTGCAGGTAAATGTTTACCTAGCCAGAAGATCAGGTAACTCTAGATCCCGAAGTCCCTTCCGACTCAGTTAGGATGATGTGAAAGGCCATCCTGGAAATAGATCCTGAACTTAGACAACACCCGTTCCCACAACGCAGAGGTAACCTGCACCATGGGTATCTAAGGACTATGGTTCTAACAAGGACAATTGAACTCATGCTCAGGAAGTCTCTAAGACTTCTGGAAGCCTTGTCAAACCCACTGCAGCTCAGAAATCACCAGGACCCCTTCTCTACTCACGTTCAAGAAAAGACTCGGAAGCATAAGTCTTACCAAGTTGAGCAGAGTCCTGGGTTTTCGCCCATCCCCTCTGAGAGGCACACCCCGCATCACTGCTTTCCCAGCTAAGGAAAACTAAGTGCTGTGAAGTCTCACTCACACATCCTTTCCTATCTCTCTTCCTTGTCTTCTGAAAGCTTATGCTAATTACGATGCAGCAAAATCCAATACAGGGGCTGCACTGTGGAAAGTTTTCCTGGGGAAACACGCTCTCTCTCTCTCTCTCTCTCTCTCTCTCTCTCTCACACACACACACACACACACACACACACACACACACACACACACACACACGGGTGAGGCTGCTCTCTGCTCATCCATGGCGGAAGTCATTCACTCCCTCACTGTAAGCCAACATTCCTGATCGTCACTGACACTGTGGCTTCCCAGTCTGCTCATGCACGTTATGAGACTACTCTGGTTTCACTTTTGCGAATCCTGCCTGTGCCGTGACCTCCACTGAGTTCTGGTATACTTCCTTGTGTGTTAAGGTTTGAAAAGAAATGTCTCCCATGGAGTCCTGTATTAAATCCTTGGTCTGTGCTTGGTGGGGCTACTTTTGGAGGGGGTGGGCACTCTGGGAGGTGAAGCCTCACAGGTGGCAATGGCCACTAGGGGCGGGACTTACAGGTAAATAGCTGGCCACCAAGCCTTTCCTCTTTTTTCTGCTTCTTATCTGCCATGACAGGAGACGCTTCCTCATACCCACCCAATGTTCACGTGGACGGAAAGGGGCAAAGTAAAACTTCCCTCCTTATAAACTCTCAAGCGACAGAGATGAAGGAAATCCGGTCAAGTTCTTGATGTCAGGATTTAGGTACATCTTTCACACAGCACGGATTCATTAAAGGCACTAAGGAAATTTATACCTAGAGCAATTGAAAAATTGATAACCAAACATGCTATGATGTCGGTCATCATTAAATCAAGGCGCTGGAGGTAATATTCTTTCAGCCTCGCTGGATGTTTGAAAATGAAGTTGAAAAATAAATTATTGTATACGATAATAATGTCTCAAGTCACTCTGGTCTTGTTCAAACCCCATGGCATTATGTGAGCACAGATTTTTTTGTTGTTTGTCTTTTTAGCACAGATTGCACTGTATATGAGCACAGACTTTTTTTCTAACAATGTATCCTATCTCTTCAGCTATTCTCCATTGCACGTGATCTTCCTGATTATGTCTCTCTGTTAAAATCTCCAAAAGTTCCCATCACTTGAGAAAAAAAAAAAAAAAAAAAAAAAGCAAAAGCCTTCAAAGAAACTTGCAGGGATCCCTGAGACCCTGACCATGCCCATGTTTCACATGACCCCTCCTTTATGTGCCTGCATTTACAAAGGCTTCCCATCTTCGCTTACTGTGGTCACATTTTGCAACCTGTCCAGAAAGCGCCATTTTCACACTAGGCATGTGCTCAGTGGCAAGAAGCTTCTCTGGCACACTACAGGCACTGATTTCCATCTCCAACATCAAGTTCAGTGAGGCCAGGGACATGTTTGTAAATAAGGAAGACCACAGTCTACTGTGCCTTGGGAAAATGAGATCATGTACACAGGGTAGGTTGGTAGACAGACAAAGGGATGCAACAATAAGCCAAAGATGAGAGACAAAATTACACGAGCAACCCTTAACTATACAAATATTTCAGTCAACTACAGGAAGCCACAAAACCAGCCAGCTATCCACCATGCCAGAGTGAAGAATGTGGCATTGCCCACAGTATTAACACTTCTCAGAAACCACGGTGTCATGATGTCTGTTGCTGACATCCATGTGATACTTCCATTGTGTACACCATGTACTAGCATATTCCTAATAATGGCAGGTAGTAAATTGGTAATTATTGGTAAATTGTGGAATATGAGTAAACTGTTGGTTTAAGAGGCAACATGGTCCTTTCCATTCTTTAGCGGCATGCAAGCTTTCATAATAAAATGCCCTTTGTCCCACCTTTCTTAAATGCATCAGATCTCACAGCAGGCACATACATCAGAAGCCTTGACTTTCTAGGCCCTGCCTCTCGCTTCTTCAAACAACCATCAGTGCAAACCTCAAAGAAGAGTTTCAGGGTAAACAATCCTGGTGTTCACTTGTATTGAATAAAACAAACAAACAAGCAAGCAAAGAAAAAACTCTGCAAATAGAAATATATAATACCAGCCCTATTTTCCTCAAAGCATAAGTCTCCCTTCTCAGATTCTAAACAGCTTCTACACGAGGAACTGATTTCACTGAAGCAGGATCATAAATCTGTGGTCAGTGATAAACTGTGTGTTTCTACAAAATACCTCTCATGAATAACTGAGTGCTGTAATGTGATTTAAAGATACACTTTTTCTTTAATAATAAAAAAATTACTGACACATTATATAATATTTAATAATAGCCATATCAATCAGACACTGCCAAGAGATTATTTATAATCTGACTCTCTCATTTACAATTTCTCTCCCCAACAATATAAAGGGTGTCGAGTACATGGTAGTCCAACTTTGGGATGTAGTGCTAAGTCACTGCAATGCGTTTAGGTCATAAATGCCTACCTGAAAAGAAGCATAGAACATGTTTTTACAAAATCCGAAGGCCTGTTTTATGGGCATGGTCCCATGAGAGAATGTCCTCTCTCAGGCTTACTGGGTGGACACGTTGTCCCCAGGAGTTTGTGGAACCTCTAGGGTGGGGGCATGGCTGGTTGAGATGTGTCATTCGGTGATGGGAGATGTCATTCTGTAAATATGTTTTTCTTATTGGTTAATGAATAAAGTACTGTTGGCAAATAGGAAGGCAAGGTAGGCGGGACAAGGAGACAAGGAGGATTCTGGGAGGTGTAGTGAAGAGAGTCAAGATGTAGAGACTTGAGAGAGCAGAGGTCCAGACCCTCTCTCCGGTAAGATAAGACCACATGGAAACACTTAGATAAATAGAAATGGATTAATATTTAAGACAGAGCTAGCCAATAAGAAACACTAGTAACAGGCCAACAGCTTTATATCTAAATACAGCGTCTCTGTGTGTTATTTGGGGCTGACGCGACTCTGGGACCAGGCTGGGGGGCAAACTGCTCATAACAAGTCGGGGCAACCTCTCTGAGTTACAGGCAGCCTGCTCCAGGCGGAACATTCCACTTCTTGTCTGCCGTTACTGTGTGACTGGCCAATGACAGCTCACACAGCCTCCAGCAGCAGCGGCTCAGGCCTCCCAGCCCGTTCTAGCTACCAGGACTTGAACTATATCATCTGAGACTTTGGCTTACAGCCAAAACAAACGTCTCTACCATCTTCCTGGCAGCAACAGAAGAATCGCTGCGGTGGTCTGAAAGAGAGAGGTCCCCACCCCACGGTCCGGCTGTGAACCCTTAGTCCCGGGTTTGTGGTACTGTATGGAGAGGTTTAGGCGGAATGGCCTTGCTGAGGAAAGATGACTCTAAATGAGCGCTTTGAGAGCAACGAGTCCCACCCACTTCCAGGTGGTTCTCTCTGCTTCACACCTGCGGTTGCAGATGTGAGATGTCAGTTTCCTCTTCCAGCTGCTACGCTGTCCCCTTGCTGCCAAGCTTCTCAGGCAAGGCAGACTGTAACAAACGTTTCTCTGTCCCGCCAGCCAGCCAGCTCCCGAATAAAAACCCAAGAGACGTCTTAGTAATTGTGAAAGCTCAGCCTGTAGCTTAGGCTTATTCCTAACTAGCTTATAACTTAAATTAACCGACTCACATTATTCTTCACTCTATCATGTGGTGTTACGTCTCTTCACCCTGCAACCCTGTTTCCCCTCGTCTCCCGGCTTCTCCTGTGCACCTAGATTCCTCCTCCTCTTCCTTTCTCTCCCTGGAAATCCCACCTATACCTCCTGCCTAGCTATTGGCTGTTGAGCAAATACATCTTCATATATCCCACAACCGCAGACTCTTAACCACAGGGAACCATCAATGTAAAGAAACTCTTCAGGAGGCTGCCTTGGTCATAGCATTTTCCCATGGCAACAGAAAGGGCTGAAGCAGTGACTTCTTCAGGAAAGAATCCATGACATATGGGATGAGGTGCTGTTAGACGAAAGCATCACACCCCTCATCTAAGCTGGCTATGGCAGTCATGCCAGCACTCAGGAGGCAGGAGGCTCTCTGCAAGTTCAAGGCCAGGACTATAAACTCTATCTCCGTCTCACACGTAGTAACAATAATAAAGCTATCACCACACATGAAAAGATATGGAGAAGCTGTGCAGATGTGGATGGCTCCATACACCGCATGGAAATCCACGGTCCTCATTTGTGACCTGGTATCCCAGGTGTCCAAAACCCTCTGGGCACAACCATGAATAAAAGAACACACAAAAAACAAACACCGTTGTTCTTGTATCTCCTAGAAACCAAGGGAAGTCCTTCTCCAAAGCCCCTCTTCTGTTAGGACCTAAAGAGACTCTGTCGCCAGCTGAGAAGGGATGCCGAGTTACTCCCGCAGCCCCAACATAATATATGAGATAGGTTTAACAGTTGGGTTGGGAATGAACACACTGATCAGTAGGAAACTAGAGTTTAAAGAGAGTCTGCCTTGTGTCTAAGCTTATTTTCTTTCTCAAAAAAGTATGGTGGTTCTTTGGGATTCAGGAATAAACAGGCCCCTAGCTAAAAACATTTAATTCACCTTAATATAATCCACATTGGCAACTTAATTTGTTTCAGCTATGCGTAGAGATTTATTATCAACAAAAGGCAGAAAATACGGTCAATGACAAAGGAAGTTAAAAACGATGTGGACGAAAGGCATCATTCACACCACAGCACAGAGAGTAGCCATGCTGGCTACATTGTTTATAGTGTTCCTGAACCACCATATCAAGCCAAGCAGCGTATCAAGCCAAGCTGAGTGTTTCTCTATACAGCAGACACTACCAATAAACTGCCAAGTGCCTGTATCCCTTCCTTTGACTACATGGGTTTCTTCAACTATCAGTTCAGCAAACGCTAAAGGCCTCGCATTATGCTGCATGCTGGGATACCCTGCCAACAACACTGTTCTGCAAGGAAGACTGTGTGATGGGAAAACGCTGTCTTCTCCATTCCAATGCTGAGTGGTGTGAATCCAGCATTGTCTCCTTATTGCTTCAGAGAAACTCCTCACCCTGCCCTCTGTGACCCGGTCCTAGCATGCACACGCCTTCCTTCCTTCCTCCCGACAGTGAGGAAATCCCATCCCTCAAGTCCAAGGCCGGTCTCCACTCAACCAAACTTATCAAAACACCCACTACTGAAACAACCAGAGAACGTGTACAGAGGATTGGTCTCAGCACTGGAGTTGAGGAGGCAGCCTGCATCCTTTAGACTCATGGACCATGAGGACTATGACACGTCTACATCAACAGAAACAGTAAGAAAAACAAAAAAGAAGGAAAGAAAAAAAAACGTGAGCACTAAGAAAAGTTTTTATGCATCTACACATGTTTGTGTGGAGTGTGTTCCCTGCATATTCACCTTATGCATATACTTATATAAACGTACTGCTATATGTTATGGATGCTGATACGTATATGCACATCACCTAACTTAAAGACATACAGTAAAGTGAAAGGAACAAAGCCATGCACAAAGGGACACAGAACTCTATGTGGTGTATGCTTATGCAACACTTCAGCAACGCAATCAGAAGCCACGGGAGCGTATGACTGGGGAGGCCCCTGGGTGACTGGTGACAGGGAAGCTGGCCAGATAGGGTCGGGATATCTAGAAGAACAATGAGACCTGAAAACAGTAAGGGCACATTGTGACTTCACAGAAATGTACGTGCACGCTTTGGCTCTTTTACGTGCTTTTCAGTTATATTGTGATGAACGTGCACCCGGCCAACTGTAAACATTCAAATCACAAGTAAAGAGCACATACCCAATCACCTAAAACCCACCCAAAATGAGGACCTGTACTGTATCAGCTCGTGAAAAAACTTCTAAGAAAAACATACAATCATGTTCCAAGACACCGAAGAAAACACCAGTTTATCTAAGCAACCCCCTCGATATGCAGGCAGTCTGTTTTATTTACAAGACACACATCATTTTAGGATGCACGGTTTCAAAACATCATCTGTGTTGAGTGGTCAGCAGACTGTGGTCCATGGCTTGTTTAGGGAACAGCTTCATCGGGAGAGATCCGCAATTATCATCGTGCCATCACACACAATACATCAGTAAGTACTGACTCGTTGGCTTCTAGATGGCGGTACCACACCATGGGCAGAGGGCAGACCCCGTGACCACACGTAAAGCCCTCGAAGTCATTCTGGAATTACTTTCTGGTTATTCCCAGAGAGCACACTGACTTCTCTTACTGGGTAATTGTTTCTCTTTGTGTGGTCACTTCCTGAAATTTAGCATAATAAAATGTTGGGAAAACTGTTTTGGTTTTTTTTTTTTTTTTTTTTATAATTGCTAGGAGTCCCTTTGACAGGGTTTACAATGAAACCACATGAATTGTATACAATAAGGAGAGATGACCATGAGAAAATACTCACAATCTTTCAAGGAGACTTAGGCCAGAAAACGAACCATTCTTCAGCTCAGATATCTTGTTGTTGCTCAGAATCCTAAAAAAGGACAACAAAAATATACATATATGACTTGTCTAGCAAACAGCATCAATATCAGAGCTACTGGGCGCATTTTGATGAAGTGGAGAAGGAATTTAGGCAATTGAGAGAAAGGTAGTTTCTCTCCCAAAATAGCTTCCAAATCTTGTCCCATCTTACATCATTCTTGTCGCACTTGGATGAAAATGTAAAAAAGGAACAGACAATAGCTATAGGACCAATATAGGGTGTAAAGCTTGTCACCGCGTGCATTCACTAAGTCAACTTAGGAACTTAAACACCTATGTTACAACTAGACATTTTAACAGAAAGCACGGTGTGTGGCCTCAAAATTACTGACCATATTACAGATACCATGTTGAATATGCTGGATCTTCCCTGCACCTTAGATATGCAATTATACTATTTATATGTGTGAATGCCTCCTTTGCACAGACACAGTGGCTGCAGAACCACGGCTGATCTCCCATGCCAGGAGAGTGTCCACTGAAAACCAACCTCAAAGCACAAACCTGCTTTCAAAGAGCCACGGGTGGGATGGTGTCCCTGACAGAACAACCCACAAACAGAGACTGCATCTATTTTGTGCTCCTCGCTTTTACTGTCTAATTTCCTACAGCAGTAAGCACCTGAGTGAGTGTCAACAGTTTCCAGAAACGAAGTAACGACGCTGGAGAACCTGGTTCAAGACGGGAGGGACGTCAAGATGGGGGGAAAAAATGAGGTATTTGAGTCAAGAGCCAGGTAAACTGCACAGATGTCACTAGCAAAAAGTGGTCAGACTTTGAAGGCTTCGTGTTTTACTTTCACGCATATTTGTGTGTCTGTGTGTATACACGGCACACGAGCAGGTACCCTCGGAGACGAGAAGGAGCTGGCTATCGACAGAGCTGTAGTTCACAGGCAGTCTTAAACCACCTGACACTGTACTGGGAACCGAACTCACGTCCACTGCAAGAGAGTGTTCTTAACCGGAGAGCCACCTTTCAGCTCCACCAGGCAGATTTTGAACCCAAAAAATGTCCGCTCTGCCCATGTTCCTCAACATGCTACCAAGTTGGTCAAGAGCCACACAGCTGTCATTTGGGAAAGAAAATTTCATCACACGGGTGGGGGGGAGGCTACCTCTCAGGAGCAGCCTTTACAACAGGCAGAGTAGTCGTCACATAGAAACATACACAAAGACCGATGGGGTACTCCGAAAGGCAAGGTTGCAGGTGTGTATCTGTGTTCACCACAACTTCTTAATTAAACAAGGAAAAAAATAGCCAGCTGTCATCTAGCGTTCTGGTCTAAGTCAGATTTGTAAAAAGGAAGGAGGGAAAGAGGAGAAGGTGTGTGGGAAAGAGAAAGGGCCATCCCTGCCCTGGGTTACTAGAGCAGAGTCGTTACGATGGCTGGCTAAGAGCTCCCAGTCAAGCCTGCCCCGTTCCGGCCACACTTTCAACTCACCTTAGTACCCAGCAAGTCACCCCAGCTCTCTGTAGGAGTTTCCTCACTCAGAAGATGGAAGGCGAAGGACAGCCTCAGAAACACCAACAGGGAACTTTCAAAGGCATGTCACACCCAGGGAGCAGCCATTAAGATACAGGATCTGTTTCTCTGATTCTCAAGTATACACATCCTCCCTAGGTTCAGTGTGTACGTTGCAATCAAAGTAGCTCATTAGGTAGCACTCTGTCCTGCTCCAAGGCGTCACCGAAGCAAAGACAAACCCCAAAACAGTGGGGCTGAGAAAAAACAGGGTACAAAAACATTCTGACTAAAATACAATAGTGTTTTCTTCAACAAAAATGGCAAAGCTCTTAAAAAAGAAAGGTAGTTGAGTCCAGCAAGAAAGACTTGATGCATGCATATGACCCCAAGATAGAGTGTCAAGCAGGCTTCTTCAGCGGTAGAGAGCAAGGGCCCCAATCCTTATCACTCTGGACAGCCGCAGCCTGAGCTCCCAGTCCCCAAAATACAGCATCATACCAAGTACATCCTGAGCCTGACACCATGATTTCAAATATGATGCAAATAGCAGACAAATGCTTGGGGTTACTGAAGAGCCAAGATCAGAGGACAAATACAATCCAACAATGCAAGTTTACACATCCAGTAAAGCTGTTGCCTTGGGGAAAGGGTATGAGCACATCAATTAAGAGCAAACAACAAAATAAATACCACAGGTAGAAGAGAATCTGTACGTAGCAACAAACAGACAAGAAAAACAGAGAAGACCCGGAAGGCATGCCAGGCACATGGCTGGTTATCTGGGAGACAAGGCTGACATTCATTTCTCTTTGACTACCTCTACTCATGCTGTAAGTTCTGAAACATCTACAGTGAGACTCTTAACTTTAAGGGTTTCTTCCCCCTCGGCCCCACAGATGATCACATGAATCTTAGATGTTTTTTTGTTTTGTTTTGTTTTGTTTTTGAGTATATGCACAGTCTCAGAAGTAAAAGCTTTAAGAAATGCCTAGCACTTTGAGATTTCAGAGTCCCATTTATTTACCTGTTTGTTTAGATTGAACAGTGCTCACACAGTGACTGACATGTTCACCTTAACATGAACCAAAAGTAGACAGGACAGTGATGTCTGGGGCCCCAGTATTAACAGAGACTACCAAGAGGACTGGGGCTGTGTCAGTCACTTCACTTTCTAAGTAGCCTTTAGCATCCGTAAGACTGAGAGAGGATACTGAATCAGAATGATGACTGAAATCCCTCCCAGCGTCTTTTAATTTCCTACACTCATTTATGTTCTAATAGGCAGAGCTGCTAAGCTTGACAGTGACTGAGAAAATGTAAGCAGCAACCCAAAAATAAGGGGGAAAATATACACTCTCGCCAGGTCAGTAACTTAAGGTGCCATTTCTGGGCGAAGAATGAAACCCAGATATGGAAGGAACTTCCACAGAACCGGTGGGCACTAACTGAATGGCTCTGCCTGTGATTCCGTACAGCTTCGCAATAGGACTGTCATTTCCTCACTCATAAAGGCTTTACTGCAATAAATGATAGGTTTTATTGAGGAAAGTAAAAAGGAAGACATTTCATCACACTTAAAAAGTTATAACTGTAACCTTAAAATATAGTTTACAACCTCGAGTTAATATATTCCGTCTACACATTACTGGATGTATTTAAGGATTTTGTGCAGGAAAACAGGATCGGAAAGAATAAATCTATTCTGCAGACAGCTTTTATACTCAATTTTGAAATGGGGGGCTGTGGAAATGGCAGGTGCTTAACATCATATATCACGATGGACCTAAAACCCGTTCATAATCAATATTTTTGCTGACATCTTTGAAATTTCAAACTTGGCCCGAGTTATAGAGCTTACAGATAGCCATTTCTGTTCTGTATTAATGATGTGAACAAGACACAATCTGTAGACAATGAGTAGAATGCTATTCAGGCTCCTATCTCTTCAATTCAGAAACTGTATGGAAGAGGCTGATACCCACTATCACTTCACAGAGGGCCAAATTAGCGCGACATATCAGCTACACTCATGTATGAAAAAGGACAAGACAGGTTTTAAAGACTCAAAAGCAAAAGGAATGATATGGATTAGATGTGCTCAGGTGCTTGCTACTATTAGAACCAAAATGGATCAGAAGGCTGAAAGTCATCAAAGGAAACCACTCACTGAATTGGAAGGGTCACAATCTAACTTCTCTCGTCCAAGGAACTTGAAAATACACAGAGCAACCCTAAGAAAGTAATGTGGGATATTGACGGCTTGGGGAGGAATCCAGTGGGGTTAGGGAAGCACACTGAATGGGTGTGTGTGATGCTGAATTGTAAACGTCAACCTAGAATTACCTGCAAGTCTCACTGAGGGGTCATCTACATTAGATTGGCCTGTGGGCATGTCTGTGGGAGTTCGTTTTAAGCTGACTGACAGGGGAAGGCCCAGCCTACCATGGGCTGTATCATTCTCTACCCTGAGCATCCTGATCCAGGTGAGCATGGATAAATCCAGCTGAACACAAGCAAGAAGCATGCATGTACTTCCCTCTGCTCTTGACTATGGATGTGCTATGGCTAGCTACTTGAGGTTCCTGCCTTGACTTCCCTGGGATGATGAACTCTTGCAAGTTTCCTTTTGTTTCTTTTTGTCAGGGTGTTTCATTCAAGACAGGAAATGAAGCTACCACAGGTGGAATGGCATGGAAGTTGTCTACCCGGTGTTTGGGGACAGTTTAGAAGCAAAGTAAGGGTAGATTTATACAGATATAACTGAGGATCTAGAAATAAAACCATTCTGGATTACAGCAGGCCCAAATCCAGTGAGTGATGTCACTAGACAAGAAAATGCAGAGAGGGCCACAGGAAGATGAAATCATAGTGCAATTCATAGAATCCCTAAAAGAAAAAGAGGCAAAGACTAAAGAAATAACTAACGTACCTAAGAACAAGACCAAACACATAACATTTAACACGGCCTTTAGCCCTTATGAGGGTGGCTGAGATGAGACAGTTGATCATTTGAGGCCAGAAACTCAAGGACAAAATGAAACCCATGTCTCCTTTAAAAAAAGGTGCTGGAGAGATAGCTCAGAGGTTAAGAGCACTGGCTGCTTGTTCCTCCAGAGGTCCTGAGTTCAATTCTCAGCAACCACATGGTGGCTCACAACTATCTATAATGAGATCTGGTGTTCTCCTCTGGTGTGCAGGGAGACACGCAGGCAGGACACTGTATACATAATAAGTCAATCTTTACAACAGAGAAAAGAAAACCATAAAGGATCATGACTTTATGGGTGAATGTGCATCCCCAATCAGAAGAGAATAAATATAGACTTAATCAAGACGCTATACATCACTTATCACAGTGGGAAAATATTACCTATTGTGGAGGAAATGATCGCTCATATTTTTACAGTGAAATCAGCCACTGTGTCAGGAAAACATGCCAAACACTTTGATGACTTCTTTGAAAATCCATCCCACACAGACCCATGCACACAGGTAAAATATGCTGCACGTCACATAATTATATTAATATAGGAAATCATTGTCACACATCTAGGAAAAGCTAACTGCTAAGTATTACTACAGGTTCCAATGTGTTCTTTCATGCCTACCAAATGAGAATTAAGACAAGTGTTGCAGATTCAGGAAATAAAACCCCCTGAACAGTCACATGGGTCAAGGCACAGGAGCGAGGGGTGGTCCTTTGCTTGACAGAGTGCTTGTCTATTATTCACAAAGCACGTAAACGAGACACGGTGGTGCATGCCTGTAATCCAAGCAAGCTCCTGGGAGGTACAGGCAAGAGGAACGTAGCTACAAGCCCACCTAAAGCTAAAGGGTTTGAAGGCAGTCTCCAAAAGGGGGCAAAGAGAGACAAGGCTTACATTCACACAGTAAGTCTCCATGTGTTGACAGGTCTAGTTGACTCTTGTAATACAAGCTACGGTACAAATTGATACACATTAAGTTTATTGTGTAGAATGGCTATGCCCTTCCTACAACCTTTTCTACGGTGTAAAGAAAGGAAAGCAGGCCAAGTTTGGAGCCTGGTGAGTCATCTTTTGGCAGACACCCAAAACCTTTATGGCCACCTGCCCTCAGCCAAAGTCAGGAAGGCAACTCCTTATAAATGAATGGTAGTACCTGGGGTTTTTGTTGTTGTTTTGGTTTTTTTTTGCTTGTTTTTCTGCTAATGAAACCATAAGCCCAACAGTGTTCAACGTTCTACCTAGTCAAGGGTCCATTATATCCAACCGAGCCCTTTGTTTACCAACGGTTCCACTTGATTAGATGAGTCCTTTCATTCACTCTCACAGAAAAACGAAGCCAGGTGGTATGTTTTGGTTTGTACGTATCAAAATGTCTACCATTACTCCACTCACTGAACACAGAACCCGTAAAGTGCAGCCATGGTAAGATCTATACAAGTACACGTATGTTTCTTGTCCCACCATTACTGATAAATCTCACAGACAGACAGAAAGACGACAGCCACGCTGGAGATGTCTGCCCCTCAAGTGGATTTCTTCGCCCTTCCTGAGGACCCTCAGGACAAAGGCTGCACATACCACAGCCTCCAGAACAGTAACGAAAGAGCTGCGTGAACGGACAGACAGTTCGCTCGGACTGACACAAACCCTCACCAGCAAACAGAGTTCAGGCTCACCAGCACCACCAATGCAGCGAGTGTCACCTGCAGCCACCGAGGTGCTGTGCCTGTCTCCTTTCACAAAGCTACAGCACAGGGCAGCAGTTGGCTGGAAGGGCCCAGCCGCCCGCCTGGCGAGAATCTTTGTCAATTTCAGCTTTCTGAAGGCGCTCACTCTGTAAGCAGTGCCCAGTCAGTGGGCTGGGAGCCACAGTATAGAAGGCCAGCCGTCTGCCCAGTACAGAATGTCCCTTGGGCAGTGTCCACACCGCCACTTGTGCTGGGCTAGTCCAAACCAGCTTAATTAAAGCTGCAGGGGAGGCAAAGTCATGTGTCCCTTAGCCTCTGCTGTCAGATAACCCTTACTACCTCCTGCTCCCCAGCATCGTTTTTTTTATCAGTCATTTTCCCCCCAGTAAATTATCGTGTGCTTCAACCTCCATCCTGGCCTGTTGTCCCCAGAGGGCCCACATGACAAGGTGCTCACAACATCTGTTCAATAATGAATGAAATGAAAATATGGCTAGGTTTAAGTTTCTCTGTTCAAGGATCCTCCCCTGAGGACTACAAGACACGGAGTAGGTAATTTACTGGCCTCTAGTGGTTCAGAGAAGCATAAATCTAGGCCACTCTCTCCTTCCTCTCTGAAGCTCTGGGGAATTTTCTGAAAATCTACCAGACAATGTCTAGTTGTCTTTCTTCTACTACTCCAATATTGTAAGATGTATGTCCACGTTATCGCCCTTCTAACATTAGGACCATATTAAAACTGATGGGAAAGAAAGAAATGTCCACTGACTAGGGAAGGAAGGAACCATGAATTTATCCTAAGTGTCCTTGTTGGGCCACATACAATCTGAATTTTAAGTCTGGATCTTTAATTATGGCTTACTGTTTATACAGCAAGGTCTCATCACGATGCAACACTGAAATTAAAAGTTGTGCAGCAGAAGCCAGGACAGTCCTTATAAGTAGGAATGAACAAAGCTGCTCTCAGAATTTAACATTTCAGAGAGGCTGGGTGAGTCCATTCGCATGCCATAGAAAACTATGAAGCCACCTCTCTCTCAAACTGCCATCTAACCTAGCTACAAAAGAAACCCTGACACTTCTACAAGCAATACTCAGTTGAAGGTGGGGCAGGAATGAGGGAGGTTGGTAACTAAACAGGCTTTAAACTGCTTCAGAGCCATCCAAATTAGACTTTGTGTTTTCATGACTGAAGATACTCTAAAAACTCATTTTCAGCTGGGTGTGTGGTGCACACACTTAATCCCGGCACTTGGAAGGCAGGGGCAGGTTGATCTCTGTAAGTTCAAGGCCAGCCTGGTCTAAACTAAGTTCCAGGACAGCTAAGGCAGTTAGGCAGTTACACAGGAAAAAAAAAAAAAACCTATCTCTTGAAACAACAAAAAACAAACAAAACAACTCATTATTAAAATCCCTGGCACACATACAGTGAAGAAAACAGGTTTCCTTCTGACTTCTACAAGTGGCCCGTGGTACACAAGTATACACCACTGCATACACACATACAGTCCTACTCAAAAAGCAAAGCAAAATGTAATAGTTAAATCCTCAGAGTGAATGGCACATGCGGTGTACTCCATAATAGTTAAAGTATCAAGCATTTATTAAAAGGAGAAAATAAAAAGAAAGCACTGATAAAAACGGTAAAATGTAATAGAAAAGCCAGGCAATTTTGGGTTAAATTTTTTAAGTAGTTTCTACCCATATCCAGTGCTCCCAACTTCATCTACATTATTTCCAATCACAGCTGGAAAGGCAGTGAGTCAAAACGGGCCTGTGCAAACTCTGGACGGTTAAGTGACTCGGAGCCCTGGATGAAAGAGGACTGGGGGTTGGCAGAGGTGCTGGAGACGGGCACCGCTGTGGTGACGGGCAAGAAACCTCCATGTTTGGAGAAGCCAGCTCTTAAGAGAAACAAACCATCTCTCCAGGCCCAGAGCATGTGTGATTCTGTCTCCGCCTTAGCTAATACTCATCTCTTAGCCCTTGCCCCTGCTTCACAACCTCCATCTTAATCCTTCTGCTTTGAATTTGCAAATAAATCCTCTGCTCAATTTTCCAGACCACTAGTTTCTCCATCCCGACTCACTTCCCTTCTGCCCTTCAGCCCGTCCACTGACCCCAGGACAGCCTCCTTCACATCTCAGTCCCAGGACTAAGTACTCAGAACTCCCTTCTCATCCTTTCCCACGAACTATTCTTGCCCTATGGATCTGCTATTCTTTTGGATCTGAAATGCAAAACTAGAATTCTCCTGTGTCTACATTTCACAGATGCTTCTAAAAGACTGGCTCGTTGCTGGTTCCCCGTGCTGATTTCTTCTCAAATGTGGAATGGTCTTTCCTGGTGGTGCCCTGGACCGATCAATACTGAGGAGCAGCAGAGGGTTTCCTTCGCGTATACAAAAATGAGACCGATACAGCAAAGCTCTCTTTATGGCAAGTTTGAGAAGTCTGGGAACCTCCAGGGCGGAGACACAAAAGCTGTGGGGCTCAAGGACTTCCTGATGTAGTCCCCCACGCTGTTCAGCCTTGGCAGACCACCAGACAGACTGTCAGAAAACAAGCAAAACAGTTTTGTGGCTGAGGCAAACCCACATCGCCATCCCCTCCTCCTGGCCCAGGGGTTCAGCTGAATCGAGCATCCTTTTCAAGGTCATGAGTTCCTGGCTGGGCAATCACTTCCCATTTCTGCTGCTCTTCTTGGGACTCTTCCAGGATGCTGTTCAGAAAATTCATTTTTCTCACACCTCGGCACTTTCTCTCTTGGGCCATGCGTGAGCTTCCCACCATTAATCTCCTCCATCCACTGTATTTACTCCAGAGTCCCCAATGCTTCGGGGCCACAGGAGGACCTGTCTCATTTTTCAGTCCTGTTTGGGTTTCTGCTATCATTTTCTACATGATTTTTGAACAGGATAGAGATGAGAGAAAAAGATGGAGGGAAAAAAAAAAAAAGGAAATTTCAAACATCTTTTTAACTGCATAATTACTCTAATCACAAATTGCCTTGTGGACCAAAGTTAAGGTCCAGAAACTCCATGCAAGCAATATGAAACAATATGATGTTCCTGACCATAAGAATTCACTCACTCTGTGCCATGGGCATGCTACTGGGGGCTAGTCCATCACCAAAGTGAATCACATGACCAGCCGGGGAGAACGGGGTGGCACTGTTCCCCCGACTTCCCACCAACAAATACATTGCTGAGGACCATGCTTACAGTTCTAGCCTTGCCCCCAATAGGTACTGAGCAGGTGACACTGTTGACATAGGTTAGACCCTAGCACACAAACTACCTGGGTTTGAACCTTACTACCACGGTCTGGCCCCATCACTTTGCACAATGTTAACTTCTGCTACATGTCATCTATAGACCATTCTAGGTACTTACAAGGTTAAATGAAGGCATTGGTGAACACACAAGCAAACGTGTGGGAAGGTACTTACAGCAGGCCGTTAGCATTACCGCACAAGACCCAAGCAAATCACAACATCCAGACAACAGCCAGACTGGCAGGCAGGAGGCGTTTCCATTCGGCAGTGCCCACTGGTAACAGCCAACTCGATAAAGCTACCATGATGCCTTCCATGAGGTCTACAGCACCTGCTCAGCTACACCAGCCTTGGCCAGCTGTTATAACGCAGAGGTGCAGCTCTCCCAGTTTTTGGATAATCATGTATAGACAAGAGATTAGGTGGTACCCTGCCACAACTAAGGATGATGGAAAACACACATAGGCTCCACTACCACTGACAAAATAGCCAGAGCTAGAAGAAAAGTTCCAATCGGCAGCCTGCCAATGAACTAACTCTCTGAGCAAGCACACTCAGGAATCGCCATCAACCCAAACAGAAGACGCCTGAATTTCCTTAGCAGAACATCTCAGATTTACCCATCCAAGAAATCTGCTCTACAGAGTTTAGCCTGTAGAACTTAGCTACGTTCTCAAATCTGCACACAATGCCCATCTTCAATCTGTACCAAGTGAATAATTATATAAAATGAGACAGCAAGTCAAAGACATCAGCATGCAAGTCGTGATTAGAGTCTTCAGATTAAAAGGTGCGTCTAATAACCACATGAAGACAGCAAACATCACCCTGGTACACAGTAAACCTTGACTCTCCAAATGGCCCATTAAATAACCTTTTAAGTTCCCAGGCATTTCTCTTAAAGATCCGACACTTAAAATAATACATCAAGGCCTCATTTTTTTCCATATGTCTTCAATGCTTTACTTAGCAATTTCATAAATAGAAAGTAAATAACCTATTTTTCAGACTTAGCATTAACCACAGTGAGTGTACATAAAGTTACACAGATTTTAGTTGATTAAGAAAATCTAAAAGGTTTTTAAACACCACACTAGATATCTTTCAACAATGTCTAAAAATGAAAAACTGTTTATTAAACAACACTTCATCATGTCTTACAAACACATTAGCTCCTTGAGCAAAGGAAGCCCATTCTTCAAGGTGTCGTTATCGGTATACATCATAGAGAATGCTGGAAACTTGATATTTATGAATACAATAAAAGCCTGTTTATTTGGCATTTTAATCAAACAGAAACCTTCCTATTGGGACCATACTGAGGGTCTTTAGGATTCAGAGTTTTGATTTTTCAGCTGAAAATTTTTGATGACGTATCAATTACTCATTAACTCAGAATATATTTGAGCAACTAGCCTGAGCTGGGTGTGACACACACACACACACACACACACACACACACACACACACACACACACGCACACACACACACACACACACACACACGGTCCAGGTATTTAGTGCAATAGGAAGAATGTACATCTAGTCCAAAGGGAACACAATCTTTAAGGGTGTTTGAAAATAAGCCGGCTGGGAAAACACATTTCTGAGCGATACCCTACATCATCTCCCTCCCCAACTCCAGTGGGTAGGAAGATATTGGAGAGACGAAGAGTAAGTCTTGCGGTCCTGCAAAGGTTGCCACCAACAGACGTGTAGGCAGGGAGTGGATGGGTCCTCCCTCGGGTAGAACCGGCCACAGAAGGCAAGGCTTACAAGATCCAGGGCTCACAAACGGGTGAAGGGAAAGGGTGGCCACTGAGGTGGTACAGGCATTCTACCCCAGGGCACAGCTGCAAAGGTTCGACGCTTTCCCAGTGGCCACATCCTCAGCACTGCGCACAAGAACCACCTTGCTGTTCACTGCAGAGCTGCTGAGACTCACAAGAGCAGTCCCGAAACCCTGCAGCAGCGCTCACCAGACTACCACAAGTGCCAAGTGTCTGAAGTTCAGCGAGCAGAGGCGAAAGGTCCAAGGTAGGTTCTTTAACGAGACAGAGAATACATTTTTTCTTAAATTGTACAAGTTTTGAGTGACCAAGTTCAAAATATAGTAACAAAAGAGCAAGATTTTCTTTATAATATTCCCCCCTCCCCAGGCTGCCCTCAACCAAACTTGAATCGGGTGGCTCTGGACCCTCCTCCTTCGAAGGCCACGCCTCTTGCCCCTGCATCTGCTCCATGAAGTCCAGTTTAACAACGATCTCATTAAATTAGAGCCCCCTCCTCTTTCTCTTGACATATGATCGGATTCCTCATTTCCCTGGCATCCCTGCTGACAGCGGATCACCCGGTGCCTTCAGCAAGAATCCTGTCAGGTCAGTTTCGCAACCACCTGTCTCTCCCTTGATGTCTTCACATAGCAATTTTCCGTCCACTGACCCTCTGCCCCAGCCTCCTTGGCAATCCATCCTACTTGCTGCTGGTACTGCGTTAGGAGTTGAGCCCAGTGTGTCTGCCCAACCAGCACCCATCCCAATGGTCATGGCTCTCATTTTAACAAGGATCACAATCACTTTCTCCTTAAAATACTTTCAAATGAAAAGAAGAATGCAGTTTCCTTTTTGGAGGAGCTATGGTAGGATTTCACTACCTGAAGCTCTGCCCACCGAGTCCATTTCCAGTGTAAAAAAACCCCTTTCTTCACTCCCAGGCTGTGCAGGAGCAGGCAGAAGAGGAACATTTGCCCTAGCTCTTGACAACGTAGAGCTGGCAGGAAACAAAAGCTGCCAAGAAACTTTACTACACAAATTCCCTCCAAGGCGAATCCCACACCATGGCTTCACGGTAACCAGGGGAAAGGCACTGGCCTGTGAGGAGAAAACGCAGGGGCATCTTAAATTAGCTTCCTGTGGAAAGGAAATTAGAAGGTAAAAGCTACGTGCACCCAGGCCTTTGTCCTCTCGACTTCTTGAGCCCAGTTCTATTAAGAGAAAGAAGGAGAGGGAGAGGAAAAGGGAGAGAGGGGGAAGTGAGGGACGGATAAAGGAATGTGCATGAATGCTGCATACAAGCAGATCTTCACGCACAGAATCAGAGCCAGGCATATGCCCCTAAGCACAGGCAGAACTTTTAGGAAAGAAAATGGTAAATTACATCTACTGCAGTGTTAGAGCTTGGCCCAAAGCAGGATCTGTGCCTACTTGAACCCACCTTGATCTGAAAAGAAACGCTAAGGAACTTAAAAGTATACCACTGACTAAACAATTTAGCAGGTAAACTGCCTACCAGTAAGGAGGCCGGAAGCCATGACACATAAGACACATGCCAAAACAAGCCAATCAGGCTGCGTCTGAGGCCACTTCCTCACCACTGACTACTGAGATAACCTGTATACCTGCTGAGAGGCAAAATGGGGAGGGCGGTTGGGGGATATACTAAATCATTTGCAGTCCCCGGTGCTAAACCTCCATTTCTAGAAACTTCCCTATAGAAGTAACTTTACAAAAGCAAACTTTCTTTACGCTAACTCATCTCAAGAGTTTTAGGTCAGTTACAAAACATAGTTTAATACAAGGGATTTTAAACTTGACTGAAACCCACAGTTCCCTCAGAGAACTCGATATACATGCACATTGATTTTTACTCATTCAGGTACTTGGTGATGAAGATTTAGTGAGTGCCAACTACATGCTTGAGAGCTTTAGGGATGCTGGGGGAAACAAATCAAAATAAAACCCAGTCTTCACGAGGTTTATGTACATACTAGTGGGCAAGGGGCACACAACCAAATCAGCAAAATATTAGTGTGCTGGCTCGTGAAAAAAAAAAAAAAATCTGGAGAACAGTAACACATATAAAAAACAGATATTAAGGTCCAGCTAAGATGAAGGGGCCAACTTGAGTGATAAATGACAATTCTCACTAAAAAGTGGCTTGTTTTTAAGTAACTTTTATTACAGTAGCAGTGGCTGTGTACATAAAGAATTAAAAAGCAAAGACAAACAAGACTAAGAAAACTACAGTCCTTCTGTACAGACAGCTGTGTTCACAGCTTCATAAACCTCAGACTCCGACACTGTCTGTCTACCACATACACAGACGGACGGGTGTGGGTTCTGTAGACACAGATCCTATCACCGTCGCCAAGGATGCCAGCTATTTCAGCTCCAGACTCAACCTCTCTAGTTCAGTGTGTTCTCATCTCCAGGCCACAATCAAATTTAGTAACGCAGAAAGATCATTTACAGATCTTTGTCTAAACCAGGACCTAAGACCACACCTATATTTTAAATGTGTCGCTGGCAACATAACACAGCCTAACCCTACTTTGTTTGACGAAGAGGGTAGGATCATGAGGCTAGCCTGAGGTACACAGCAAGTTCCGGGATAGTCTGCTCTACAGAACAAAGCCCTGTCTGTCTCAAAAGCAAGCATCATCACTCACCATCAATACAGACACCGGGGGAGGCCCTCAGTGAACTCATACAGACTGGCTCCATCAAAGACAGAGGTTCCCAATCCTTTTGTACCTTGCGCAACTCCGGCAGTAGAATGAAACTTAAGGACCTAAAAGGCAGAGATTGTGACCTGCTGAACAAGCCTCCTCCGGGATTTGAACATGTACTCAAATCTCCGAACTGCTAAAAAGCTCTTTCTCCATCTCAATTCAGGACACCACTTGCACACACTGTGCGAAGAGAAATACCAAAATTATGACCGGCTGTAAGCAGAGCTGGACACTACTGTGACGTGTTTGTTTTGCTAGGAGACTAAAGACAGGTCTGGAAAGAGGCTCGGTGGGTAAAGAACTTATCATGCAAGCCTGAAGTCCTGAGTTCAAATCCTCAGTTTCTACATAAAGCCAGACATGGTAGCACACATCTGAAAAATCATGCCCTCATATAGCAAGATTGGAGAAAGAGACAGGAAAATCCCCGGAAGCCTATGACCAACTAGCCTGGCATATGCCGAGGTGAACAGCAAAGAGATTCTCGCAAACAAGGAGAAAGGTACAGAACAAACCCAAGGCTGCCCTCTGCCCTCCACACATATGCCATGACACAAGCTCCTGAATTCCACACACAGACACAGAGAGAGTGAGAGAGATCACAGAGGGGCCACAGAGTCAAAGCACATAGTCTAAGTAAATAATCATTTCACTTTTAATTTAAAGGATTATTTTAAATTATTAACTAGTAAGATATTTATATAAGATTAAAAACTATAAATAGAGCCAATTCATTATTTTGAAAATGGGTAAGAAAGGACCAACTATTCATCCTGTTTGTCCTGGATAAAGTAATCTCACTGAGGGAAAGACAGCTCAGAGGTTGAGGGTAGAAATGCTGACTGATCTTGCAGAGGACAGAGGACAGTTGCCAGCACCCACGGGCAGGAACTCACTCTCCAGGCACACACCTATATATGTAAATAAAAATAATAAAAATGCATTGTAAAAGAAGTAACTTTGGGGAAACCAACTGACAGGTCTGGAGGACGCGTCTTTGATAAACAAGCATGAACTCAGAAATTAACAGGAATGATAAAAGGTAAGAAACTACATAGGCTAACACAGGACGGAGTCGGGGATGATAAGGTCAAACACTGCTAAACAGCATTAAAATAAAATGAAAGCTTTTGTGTGTTCATCAGTGTAGGTACATGGCCCAGTGCTTGCCAGACTCACACTGGACTCTGAGAGCTGAAGGAACAGGCTCCGGGTGGCAACTGCCTGAGCTCAAGCCTGGTTCCATCTCTTAGCAGCTCAGTGACCTTGGAACCTTCTGCCATACTCCTCAAGCAAGAACCAGGGCTCACCATAATAACAACCCCCTTAGGGAACTGTGAAGGTAACTCCAACACTCCCACACAGACTGCAGGAGCTGGCACATCCAGGAAAATATATTATGATTTTTGATGGCTTGTCAGTCTTTTCTTTCTCGTTTGGTTTCCCCCCAAAACAGTCCCCAAAGATCTGTAGTTGCCGATGGGAGCCACTCCCCATCAGAGTGCTTAGGAGAGAATATATATGTAGAGATGAGTGATTGATTCACACTGGGCTGACCTTGTTTGGTTGGTTGGTTAGTTTTTGAGGAGGGGTTGTTATTTGGTCTTTAGGGGTTTGGTCTGTCCCATTTTTGTTTTTTGAGACAAAGGTTTCATGCATCCCAGGCTGGCAGTACTATAAAGCTGAGGATGACCTTGAACATCCCATGTGTCCCTACTCCCCAAATGCTGGGAGTACACCATGCCAGATCCATGCACCGCTGGAAACGTTCTGGATGCTGGGCCAGCACTCCACCAACTGAAGAACCCAGCCCACCAGGAATCAACATCTGGACAAGGACAAAGCTCACTACTCTGCATAGAGCATAAATAAGTACACTGGGTTTTACAAAGTACCAAAAGAGGGAGAGAAGCGATGGGGGGAGGGAGGGGAGGGAAGAGAAAACTCCAGGTCAGTGTCTGTGCGCGCGCGTGCGCGCGCGCGTGCGTGTGTGAGTGCGTGCGTGCGTGTGTGTGTGTGTGTGTGTGTGTGTGTGTGTGCGTGCGCGCATCTGTCCGTCCATTTACTACCTAGCCAAAATGCCTGTGATTCCTATACTGATAGATGCCCACACGTTCACCAAGAGCTCAGAAATTCAGACAAGCAGCCGAGGCTACTCATGAAGCTGGAACTTAAAACTCTGTATTCCTATGGCGAATGAAGAAAGGGGTATACCCCGGGGTTTACATGCTAAGTGGGCCCCTCAAGTGCTCAAGTCAGGAACTTTGAGACAAGAAAGAAATCTGGTTAACACACAGACAGCTCAAGGTCCCAATGTTGGGATTAGCCCTAGGGAAGGAGGGCAAGTCTCAACTGACAACTGAGGGGCAATCAGAGCAGCTAAGAGCAGTGAATTAAGACGGAGAAGGAACCAGGCAGGCCAGATGCCAATCACAGCACCCCAACCCTCCCCAGCCCTCCCTGGCTGCCTCTGCCAAGACAGCCCCTGCACTTACTGTGTGAATGCCATATAATGATGCAATGAATCCCTTCTAATAAAACTACTGGGGCTTCATTAACGTCTGTGCCTTTTAAAAAACACCTCGGTGATCTTGTCAGGTTTGATTTGGCTTTGTGCACTATGTAAATTCATAGGATTCTGGCATTTAAGGACCCTAAGGGCAATCTAGCTCAGAGCCTCACCTCCTTGCTAGGGAAGTTGAAGGCCAGAGCAGTTGTAAAGGGCAAGGGCTACAATCCACACTTGGCCAAGCCAGTGTGAATTCCCTGAACCCATTCAGTCTGGTGTTATTTTCTCTGCTTTCTTCTTTCTTGTGTCACTGTTAAAGAGGGACCTGGGTGCTCAGAACCACGGGAAATTTGAACCTTCCCTAAAACTGAGATGAGTGGCAAAGGCCGGCTTCCCTTCCAAGGAAGGCCAAAGGCAGGCAGCTACGCCCCACTGCGATGGTCTTGGTCCTCCCAGAGGTAGGGTCGTTTGTGATTCCAGGATGAAACCATCAATCTCAAGAATGCAGATGAGCAGCACAGACCTCATTAACAGGCAACACTGCATTACAAACTTGAGCAGAACTGTCCTGGTCACTCCCCCAACTGCTGCAGGGGAGCAAAAGGGGACAGTAAACTTCCCTTCAGCTGGCCACTGGGACCTAAGTCCTAAGTGCAATGTCTCATCCCCTGTCTCCCCATCAGTCAGCCATCTCTAAGGAACCTGTTCAGTGTGCACCAGTCTCTTCTGTCAACTACTTTGCAAAGTTACAGCCAACCCTACAGCCAAATGGTTGCTTTTATGGTTTCACAGTAGTCAGAACTGCAGGCCTGGAGTCCCAGAGAAGGCCCAAAAGCAACCTGCTGCCCATGTAACTGCAGAAGGTGAATTTCCCTGCCTGTGCCGGAACACCCGTAAACCACGGGTGCTACCTCCCGTGTTAGTCTGGCAGAGCCAGGAACTTGCTGCTTGTGAAGCATTTCTGGAACACAGTAGCTACGACCTGACAAGTATCAGGATGCCAGTTATCTCCAGAACCTGAAAATCAGCCAAGGATGCTGAGGTTCTAAAAGTCGAGGAGCTAAGTCTGCACACACCTTAGGCTTCCCAAGCCCTGACAGTTCAAGGTAACTACCAAACCAGTTTGAGAAGAAAGAAACAAACATTTGACCCCTTCAGGTGATGAATGTTCTGTGTCCACATGACAGGGTTGTAAGGGTGCGTGGGTAGCTGGCACACATTATTTCTCTGGTCCCAGGACATCTGTGTGCCTGACGCTTCCAGATCCAGGCTAGGGCCTGTGCCATCACTGTGACTCCTGTACCCGATGCTCTGCTTCTAGAGCCTTCGGGATGCATCACACCAGAGTCTCCTGGCTCACCAGTTTGCACACGGGGTGACTCCTTATAGATGCTACAACCAAATGAGGCAGTCATAGCTTCCTTTCCCTTCCCTTCCCCTCCCCATCTCCATCCCGTTGTTCCTACTTCTCTAAGGAATCTTCTGAAATCCCATCCTTAAAAGAAAGGTGGAGACAGGATCTTCCATTTTACTGACCTTTCCTTCAATACCCCAACAAAAGCTAACCTCACCGCTGGAAAATAGACTGTGTTACTACAGAACACACTAGTAAGGTACAACGATCCCATTTCACAGGAACTTTCTCTAAGGAACTGTAAATCAACATACACCCTCTGCTTATAGGACACAAACTGAGGTACTGGGTCACCAAAGTCCAACCAGGGGAACCAATGAGTTTATCTGTCTTATTTACAAAGGGTAGGTGACGGGTTACTTCAGGAAGTGACCCCAAAGCTCCCATGCACACCTCAAGTCCCACCCTGTGATGGGTGATGACCTCCTTATAGTTGCACAGACAGCATACCTGCCGTCCAGCATTTCGCTGTTCACTCTAGCACCTCCAGAGGCCATGTGCAGTTAGGACAGAACTCCGTAAAAACAGGTCCAGGATGGGAGCTGTCAAATTCTTCAGTAAGAGTGCAACAATTCCTTTTCCCCAGCCCTTCCCCTTTAAGCAAAGGTCGACAGTGAACAGACCTCTTAGAAGTAGTCACAGCTGCTCTGATGAACATGGTGGTTGTTAGGCCAAAGGAATGGGGCTCCCCAGAACAGTGTAAAACAGAAACTCAAGAGCACGAAAACCTCAGAGTTGTTATCCCCCTTCCAGACCAGGAAGGAAGAGCCTCATTTCTCACCCAGGGCAGGTCCTGGACCCCTCCCACCCTTCTGAGCCGACACTCCCTGCTCCCGTTCCCTAAGCAACTAAAGCTGAGGCTGGAAGATCTCACCATCTCTTATCCCACAGTAGCTGCACACGTCAGCAGCACAACAAACCCAATCGTAAAGATTTTATAATCAATGCAAAAGCGAACACGGGAAAATAAGGATTATACAATTTTCTAAATATATAAAATTAACTATTAAAATTGTTAATGGCCACGAATCTGGTACATGGTTGCTAACTTCTAGCCGAGTTGATGGACAAGATTTCTCACCTATTTGGAGCCCCTGAGTTCAGTCACAGTGGCATGGGGAAATATTGACAGGCAGGGTCTATGACAAAGCTCTGGGTCCACGTGAAGGAATTTCTAGGCTGGAATAACAGAGATGTGAGGAAGCACACGCTATGCGAGCGGCAGGCCCCCTCCACTGACAAGGGTCCATGACAGAATATAAAGGAAAAACGGAGCTGAACACCAGTGTCCATCTACTTCCTGACCGGATGCAATGCTACCAGCCATCTCAAGCTCCCGCCACCGTGCCTTCCCCGCCATGATGGACTGTTCCTTCAAACCGCGAGCTACAACAAACACTTCCTTCAGTATGTTAGACCTCTGTCATGTATTTTGTCAAAACTAATACATCCCCTTACCACACGCAGGGGAATTTAGGTAATTTTCAAAAGAGTCCCGCCGCCATGCCGCCAGCCCCAAATAATACACAGAGACTCTGTATTTGGTACAATACTGTTGGCCCGGTTACTTGTTTCTTATCGGCTAGCTCTGCCTTTAATTATGAACCCATTTCTGCTGATCTATGTATTTTCACATGGCCTTCTCTTACCGGGGAGGCGGCTGGCGTCCAGCACTCTCCAGACTCTCCATCTCGACTCCTCCTTCCTGCTTCCTATTTCCTCCTTGTCTCCTAGTCCCTCCTATCTTCCTTTCCTATTGGCCAACAGTGCTTTATTATTAACCAGTATGAGAAACATATACAGAATGACATCTCCCATCAGAGTCCTGAGAAATCAAATCTGATACAGTTATCTAGGTTTGGTTTTGTTTTTTAAGCAAGAAATAACGTAAACTAATCTAGAGTAAAACAGTCTATATTTCCCCAAGGTTCACACCACATGACACCTACCCCTTTGCCCCAAAGTCCATTATCCTTCTTGGGTTTATTTACCTTGGCATGGGAACCACAGGCTGTTTCTGGGTGCTCTCTAGCCCAAACCACACGAGATGAAAGGGTGAATTCAGTTGCTGAAATTCAGGAATCTGGGAGAGTGATTTCAAATGCAGTAGTCCAAGTCAAGGACCCAGAATAAGAAGGAGAATGTTGTGGGGCCGCCAGGAGCTCTGCTCTCAGCAGCCTGAGTGAGTGCAGGGGGAGGAAGGACTGAAGGAAAATGGAAGGAGAGAGTGTGAGGCTCGAGGAGCTCAGCAATGGAGCGGGTGGGCATTCAGCATGATGGCAAAGCGGAGAGACACGCCAGCCACGGACATATTCACAAACCATGAAAGAAGTTCTTGGAGGAAAGACTTGCTTTCCAAAAGGCAGGAGGCAACTGAACTACAAACAGAGCTGCATGGCTGGGAGAGACAGGCACTGCACCATCAAAGAACGCAGGACTCTTACATGTCAACAGCAAATATCCCAAGGCTTGGCTAACACAGACCCATCCCGTCCCACTAAGGATAAGGAGAGATGCCTCCCCAGCCCAATTTGAGAATATCAAGGAACTGGGAGCTCCCTATAAAGAGAAATACTGAGTGAATGCTCCTGTGCCTGAAGATGACGCAGACATTCGTGTGACCACCAGGAACCCACAGCCTAGACAGAGAGTGGGGACAGCAAGTGTGGTCATTCCACAAGAACAGGACAAGTCCCGCAACACAAGCAAAGAGCAGGTAGGAAGTGGGCACCAGGCAAGATGAGCTGATCGCTTTTCAACAGGGTACAACGCAGATGCCAAGCTCCCATTGCAACTGCATTAGCATTCTTAGGCTGGACCATGAAGGGAGAGCTTACACTTGGGCTTAGAGAATGACAAAAAAAAAAAAAAAAAAAACGACGTTACAAACGGAAAACATCCGTCTGTGCCTCCTGCTACACCTGGCTGAAAGTTTCTAAAAGAAATGATAGACATATGTATTCACAGGAGTACATATACATATACTAGCAAGAGGCTGCTGAGTAATAATACATGCAGATGTCATAGATATGCACCATCCTACATAATGGCATAAATAACTCATGGGCTATCTGGACATGAACAATGAATTGGCTCATGCACAGAATGGTAGCGTTTTTAAGATTATAAACCACATCATCCTACCAATCACACTAAGAAATGAGCAGAAACAGAGACATGCTGCTGGAGAACACAAATGTAAGACAGGCTCATAGAAGTTCTAGAACATGATGCAACCACAGAAGGAGAACAGAACAACCTCGGAGAGCCTCAAAGCTCAAATCACTAATCCCAAAGGCAGGAACATCCGTGCTTACTCAGGCATATATATGTGTGTGTGTGTGTGTGTGTGTGTGTGTGTGTGTGTGTGTGTGTATGTATATATATGTATATATGTATATATATGTATATATGTGTGTGTGTGTGTGTGTGTGTGTACAAAAACATTAAAGAAGCATCAGATAAGACTAACAGAAAGGACATCTTCAACACTGCCCTGCGATCTCTCTTCACCTTTCTCATAAGAAGCTGGAGAAAAGTACACAGTCAAGAAGGTTCTTTTAAGTCTTATCTTGATGGGAAAGGAATCAATTTAATTAGACTCTGAATCAAGCAGGCCTAAAGAAAGAAAACATTTGCACCGGTGTTAGAGAAAACCTTCATTACCATTCATTCCAGGGGAAGGCTGCTCGGAGTTTCCTTAGATTAATTCCAAGGGGGATTTAGACTGAAATGCCATGCCAGCACAGGAGTTCTGTTAACTGTCTGTCCTACAGCAAGCACACGCTCCCGGCGGTCAGTGGGAGCAGAGCGGGCCTGGGCAGTAGTTTGGACGGGGCCAGTCACACACTAGCACTCCACATCCCACATGAGAAGTGTCTTCATATTGCTTGGGGACGATAGCATGTCTGGCCTCCCTGGAAAAGCATAGCCTGAAAGCACCAATCTTCAACAGGCGGGCGGAACAGCACGTTCACATACAGAGCTAACAAGCATTACGAAGATGTTGGTTCTCTGTGAGTTCGAGGCCAGCTTGGTCTACAAAGCGACTTCCAGGACAGCCAGGACTACAGAGAGAAACCCAGTCTTGGAAAACAAAACAAAACAAAAGCTTTCTCTTTCTTGCAATGGTGACACAGTCACTGGTCAAGACCCTAAATAAGATCAGTAAAAGTTGTTAACAAAGTTCCAGAGTAGTAAGTCAGCCTCCTCTGGTTAGAATCCATAATTCTACAGGCCTGACGTGCCCTGTCCCCACACCCATGATGAACAGTCTGGAAAAGTATGACAAATGCAGAAATGGTACTGGATTTAAACTTAAGAAGGCAAACTGTGGGGAGGAGTACAAAGAACAGATGTAAGATTTGCGTTTTATTTAAACCCAGAACCAAGAATGCCAACCACGTGAACAGATAAGGAGCTAGCAGCAGTTGGCACATGCCCAAGAACTCAGTCGAGTCACAGCCTGGCAAATGAGTGCTGTGCTCTGCAGTCGCCAGCCATGTCCCCAGGACACCTGCCAACTACCGGGTCAACAACACAAGGAGGTCCTCAGGAGTGCTCCTTTAGGAGTGCTCCCTTAGGCCCAGCCAAAAGTGCAAGGAAATGACGAAAAAAAACATCCCGTCCGATGGACGGCAAATTGCCTCCATGCAATCTTCAGGTAGCAAGAGGAACCAAAAAAAAAAAAAAAGAAGAAGAAGAAGAAAGGAAGGAAGGAAGGAAGGAAGGAAGGAAGGAAAATACTACTAGAAAACGTTCATAGAAGGTGGCCAAACAAGGTGGCCAAACACGAATGATCCTTCCATACCTTAAAATTATATTAAACCAAACTGAAAACTAAATTATCTCTCTTTTTTTCTCTTCTATGAGCCCAGTCATTTAACATGTTTGTTTGTCTTTCAGAGCCTAAGGAAAATACAAGTGCAAGATCAGACCTCAGCCCTGTGGTCCTATGCAGAAATATCACTGGATTTAATTTATGCCCCACACACACACACACACTGAGCTTTGCCGTCTTCTTTCTCCTGACTGTCTGTCCCTCTGAGTCTGTCTGTGCTGTCCCACACACCACGAGGACTGTCCAAAGCCCAGAATCGGCGTTTGCCGTTCCGTCTTCTCTTGTGGTTTTCTTCACAGTGGGGAATCCTAGTTTTTAAACTGCTTGAATTCCTTTAGCAACTAACTGTTCATACTGTGTCCACAATTCCAGTGACTCATCATCCCCTGATCTCTGAGAAGGTCCGTGCGTGGAAACCAGACCTTGAGTCATGCCAGGAACTGATTCCTAGTCTTAAACCTCAGGGAAACCGTTAAGGGGGCCTTCACTAGGGGTCCTGTCTGTTTTGTTGCCCGTCCAAACACACACACACACACACACACACACACACACACACACACACACACACACACGCGGCAGGCCCTCAGATTCCAGTGGGACAAATGTTGGCAGTTGTCAGGCCCTTCCAAGTGTTCACTCATCCCCACAGCACATCTGTAATACCATCCCGCCCTCACCCACAAACTAAAGTGAAATCCAGTTAGATGCCATGCCTCGCTCTGCAAACTGCTCTTCTAGCCTCCCGTGCGTGCACAAGGGCCCGGCCTGCAACTCTCTTAGCTCTTTCAGGAATGTCTCTATTAAGAGACATTCCTCTTTTCTGCACTTAGAACAGCTCCTCCCCACCCCACCCCCACCAGGAGCAGCTGCCCTCAATTTGTTTCTATGCTTTTTCTTCCATCTCCCTTCCATGCAACACAGGACAGCTGGTAGCTACAATTAACCCTTGAGGTTGCTGGGATACCTTACAGTGTGATTTTAATCCCAGGTGATGTTGAAATCAACGGAAATCACTAATGTCTGGAGCCCCATCCCTGGACAACTGCACCAGAGCACAGGGCTGTGGTCCAGGAATGGGAATATTTAATACTCCTGGGTGATGCAAATCAAAGTTTCAATGGCACATTACCATCAGGCTTCAGGAAGGTGGAGACAACTGGACCCTTCTACCCCGGGGCTGGGATACAGGCCTGGAGCATCCTTCTCTTCCTTACTTTACCACCATCTGTGTGTGACATGTCTTAGCCTGAAAATCTTGGAGAAACTTCCACGAATAATGACGTGATTAGATTTTGGAAGCCAGAGACACTCAGAGGCAGAGCCGCCAGACAGACTGTGCACCCAGGAGATGGACAAGAAAGAGATAACAACACAGCCGCGGTCAAGGGAACAAAAGGATCCATCACTGGGCCCCTTCGGCAAAGCCCTGCCTAAACCTGTCTTACGAGGCTCCCTTTAGGAATCGTTGCTCTCTATCGCTAATATACCTAAAGCCCCATAAACCATCTCCATACTCCGCTCTGTCTCAGCAGAATGTGAGGCATGAGCTTGTGGGAGAGCATGGGTTAACTTACATCCTGAAGCGCTGGAATGATGGCCACATCTACTCTAGGAGAGGCATGACAGATATTGTACAGATAGGAGGCAAGAGGGAGAGCCCCAGAATGTCAACGTAAGTCCAGGATAGATTTGATCTAACTGGGGAAAATAATCGTAATAATAATAAAACAGTCAAGTCCAGAGATAAGACCATAAATATGAACATCTTGTAGTTACGTGACTTCAAATGGTTACAGACTAAGATATTTATTACCAAGAAAAGCAAAAGCAAATTCTAGTCTTTGGGCAGTCCTCACCTCCCTGCACGGTTCAAACTCAGGCTTGTGGCCTGCAGGCAAGTAGGAAGTGGAGGAAGAGGCTGTGGGTTGAAGGAGAGCATGACCTTGCACTTGACCTCCTCAGGGCCTAAACAGGAAGAGTCAAGAGGACAAGAAATTCTTCACTAAAAGCAGCAGGAAAGCAAAACCAATGTCTGCTCCACAGGCAACCCAGTACTAGTGTGCTAAGAGCGATCGATGGCCACTCAGGAGAGCCTGTGAGGGTCACCCCAACAGGCAGGATTTCCTTCCTGGACATCAAAAATTGATAGAGATTCAGTCAAAGGAGAAGAAAGCTTCTTCTTTGCCTATCGCCTTCTGCATTACACTGAACTTGAACATGCATGCAAGATAAACCCTACAAAGAACATTAAAATCAAAGTGAGTTGCTATGCAACCATCAAAATCTTAAAGACCGAGTTTGCACCTGCAACGTTTTAATTCTGAAGACTGAAATAGCAGGCCACTAAAGCTTACAGTACTCTATAGCTGTTTCTTCCATCTACAGGGAAAAATGCTATTATAATAACGCATTTGTTGTAGTCTTTGAAGGTTTCCAGAGTCACGACAGGACAGAAAACAGCACCCCAAGAAACAGCTGAGTTAAAGAAATCAGCCCAGCATGCATGGTGCTGCAAGCCTGTAATGCTTGAAGGCAAAGCTAAGTACCGCCCTGAAGAGGCAGAGGCCAGAGGGTTGGGGAGAGTAGAGGCCAATAAGAAAGCCCAATAGATAAATAAATAAAAGGAAGGTCTCTAGCTTAGGTCACTTTCTGAGTTACTTTCAAAAGCTTGTGGTTTTTTTGTTTGTTGTTTGTTTGTTTGTTTTGTCCAGTTGCTTCTTCTAACTCCTATGTTTTCTGTTTTGTTTTTTAAACCCATCTTTACAGGTTCCTGGCGACAGAAGCAGGAGGGACAGCACTGGAACAAACGTCTCCAAACTTTGCCAGGTTCCTTTGTGTCTGGACCTGGCACACTACCAAACCCAGCAACTGTTTCCCAGTATCCCTGATGCTGGAGGACTCCAGGCAGGCAAGAAGCAACAGGGTTTGGGGGCGGGGTTATGCGAACCCTTAACATCTTATCAGGAAAACTTGAGAGGACCAAAGGTGCCTAAGTCTGCCCCTCATTCTGCACCGTTCCTGTAAAGTAGGAATTTAGATTGCCATATAAGATCCAAGATCAAATATAAGCTGCACCTACTATGCCCGTTTCTGAATCATGGGTCCTACAGCTATGCATTACTGAGCCACACTAAAATAAATAAATGCCCTCATTTGCTGTAGCAGTGTGAAAGTCTGAATTCACGTCCTTCTTTTAACCTCCACGCTTCCTGATTTTTCCACCATCCACTCCTGAGCTGCTGTGTCAGAAAGGTGTCAAGGTCCCCTCCGAATCTTCCCTTCAGGGCTATGTGCACGGCTATCCAGTATCATGGGAAGTGTGTGGTTGGCCCGGATGAGGCCTGAGGAATTGGGTGGGGGGGGGGGGGTGACAGGAAGGAGAAAAAGGTGGAGAAGACAAAAGCTGAGTGACCGAACCAAGAGGATAGTCAGCGAGGAATTCGCACAAGTTGAGCCAGACTGTGAAGGACCTGGAATTTACCAGATCACAGACACCAAGTCAAGGATGAAATCACGGAGTTCCACGGACAGCTAAGTGCAAACCCTGGGACAACGAGACGCACCCTGGCCACAGAACCCACACACTAAATATGGACCAGACTCCCCGCTGCCGATCCCTCAGACTTTTCGCTGGGGCAGCATCTCCCTAGCAAAGAGGTGCACCTTGTGGACCAGGGCCACCAGCATTCAGCACCATAACAGCGAGGAGACACCAGTAGGAAGAAAACCTAATTGGTGCCGAATATAGGGCAACCAGGCTGAGGGCAAGATTTTGAATTCAAAGACGGCAACCTTACCCAGTGGCTACCTGGGATCACCACAGGTTAACTAAAAGGGAGAGGGGCTGTTCCATAAAAACCCGTTTCTCTATGACTATATTCGCCCAACTAGCAAGCAACCTCCCCCCCCTCCCGCCCACAAGACCCTGGCTCTGCAGGCTGAAAGCAACTGGAGATAGCAAGCCTGCTTCTGAATTTAAGTGCTTTATAGGACAGAACTGGACAGGAGCCCACCCTGCTGGCCCCTGGAGATTGCCAGTGGCTTCACTTTCTGAATGACTCTTCTTCCCCCTCCTCCAACACCTGTGTTCTCTAAGAACATGGACACCAGGAGGAGGAGCCTCCCCCCCCCCCCCACAGCTGCCTGCCCTCTTCCTCCTTTAGGCCTGGTTATACCTTGTCTCTTATCACTCTGACAGGGAGGGAAAGTCTCTGCTGCCAAAAAAAGCCACACTCCACTTATGCCCAGCGCCGTCTCTCTCTCCCTCTCCTTCCACCGCCATCTGTCCTTTCGGCTCCTGTCTCCAATCCCACTCGGTGCACCCCCCACATTCCCCAGGAAACTTGTGTCCTTGAAGAACACGGCACCCTCCTGCTTTCTTTCACCCCAAACTCCTACCCATCCATGTGCTGTTTCTATCTTCCCCGACCCCCTACTCCCTGCAAGCCAGCCAGCCGGGCATCTTTCGTGTGTGTGTGTGTGTGTGTGTGTGTGTGTGTGGCGTGGACACTGCTCTCGAAGGGTTTTCAAACCTTCACACAACGGCCCAGGTCTGGCTGCACCTCATCACCACGCAGCTTCTCCCACACTGAAATATAAGCTTCATCAGGCGGTGGTGGCGCACGCCTTTAATCCCAGCACTTGGGAGGCAGAGGCAGGCGGGTCTCTGTGAGTTTGAGGCCAGCCTGGACACAGAGAGTTCCAGAACAGGCTCAAAACCACAGGGAAACCCTGTCCTGAAAAACAAACAACAAAAAAAGCTTCTTTGGGCTCCCATGATCCGTCTTCTCTTTGCCAGCCTCAGCGGCTCCTCCAGGAGGGTGGTCTCTGTTCCAGTCTCCTCTGGTTCCAACAGCCTCTAGTTTCTGCCTGGAATGCCTTCCTCCTTCTCATCTCTTTCCCAACTACTCCATGAAACACAGGGTGTGTGAAAGCTGGCGTCTGTCAGCTACCCCTACACTAGTGGCCCAACACAAGAGCTCCCTTTCAGCAGGTCAGGCAACTAGTCCATCTTCTCATGCCCAGCAAGGTCTCTGTCCTTTAATCCAAGCTTTCCCTTCCCCGAGGCCATACTCAAGTCCTTACTTCTTCCAGGAAAAAAAAAAAAAGAAGTACTTCCCAGTGACTCCATAACTACCCAGAACTCTCACCGTTTCAAGTCTACTAAAACATGGGGAAAGTCTGCAGTGCAGGACTTACTGCATAATTACAGGCATTCTTTAACTGTACCTTAATGCCACCCACTCCCACTATCCCGTCCTTCCCCTCTAACAATGTTTAAGTTCCAGAATCCAAGAATTCTACTTCTTGTACCTTGTACTATACCATACCAGAGATGTCTAAATAATTATCAACTGACAGAAAACAGCATGACAATTCACATAATAAAGACCCAAACACATACACTCTTTTCATTTGTCAAACAATCTAGGAGGAAAACTAGACTTCCCGCCTAAGTGACAATTCCTAATTTATTTATTCTCCTAGAACCACTGTGAAGGCCAATAGGAAAAGCATGGCTAAACCTGTAAAACTTTCGACCAATGAAGTTCTCAGAACTTTCAAAGCAATACATTGACTATTTCTTACGAAACACAGGAAGGTAGTAAATAATCTGTTTCCTGCAAAACTATTAAATACAGGTAATTTTTGGTCAGCTCATATGCAACATTTTATAAACGAATTTAATCCCTTAAAGTCCTAGAACAAGTGCGGTCGAGCCAAAGATTTATTTCTGCTCAGCTTCGTTTGATGAATACAGCCCTGAAGGGGAGAGCTGTTTATTCACACAGCTGAAAGGGGTCACATCATCCGGCTACAGACAGTATTGTCACCTTCCTCAGCAAACAGGAACCTGGCCAGTCTTTGTCACCCTCACAATCCGAACCAGTTAAATTCCCTGTCTGCAGCAGCATGTCAACTCACTGGAAACTTTTGGCTATACACACACACTTGGAGCCTAAACCAGGGAGCCAGCCACCTTCCAATTTCCCCTTCTTGTGAGCATCCAGGCAATGGACATTTGCTCCCTAGCATTCTAGAGCCAGCAACTGCACAGCATCCTGACGACTGCCTTCTGAGAGTCTTGGCATGGTGGAGTACACTGACTCCAACTCCCTCCTTTGGCCAAGTCCACTATTTTCTTCAACTGTCTTTATTTTCCCAGAACTGGCTCAAGACCTTCTTCAGATCCGGGATCACACCAAGCACTAAGGCTTGCTGCCTTCCTCTGGGTCATTTTTGCTAGATGTGCATCCCAATAATAAAACATTTACCACACTGCTCTAAGACTTATTCAGAAACTGTTTTCCAAATGCCTGTGCATCCCTCGAGAAGAAAGCTTGCTTATTTTTTGCAGTGGTGGAAATCAAACTCACAACCCTGTATGAGCTAGGCCTATAATGCTCAACCACTGAACTGCCCCTCACCCCTGACCCTTTCTACCCTGTAAAAAGATACATGGTGTCCAAAAGAAAAAAAGGTACTTGTCCAAGCTCTAACTAACTGCCTCTCCCTATGTAACTTTATTTGGAAAATAGGTCTTTGCAGGTATAATGAAATAAGGGAGCCTAACATGAGATGACCCTGAACTTCGAGTGAACCCTAAATTCAATCTATGTCTGCTCCTTTTGAGATCAAGAGAGAGAGAGAGAGAAACACCTAAGGCACAAAGACACAAGGGAAAGAGAGCCAGATAAACTCAGCTGCAGAGGCTAGAGTTCTCCAGCCATAAACTGGAAAGCACCAAAGGCCAAAACTATCAAGGAAGAAAGCTATCCTAAAGTTTAAGAAACTAACGTCTTGCTTTTGGACTTTAGTCTCCTGAACTAAGGGAGAATAATTTTATTATTTCAAGAAGCCAAGTACGTAGCAACCTACAGCAGCCTTAGGAAACAAACAGGCAATCCAAACTTCCATAAAACATGTCCCACCTAGGAGCAACTCAAAGCAATGGGCGTTGAACTATGAAAGATGAAGGCAGATGTGGTCTCTGGTGAGAAACATCTCAATTGCATAGCAAGAGTCTTGAACCAGGACCCAGACACCACATCACTATGGGAACTTGGATCTTCCACTTACCCACAGTTCTTCTGATAGCTTGCCTAGGAAAATAAAGTAGCCTATAAAGCCTTCTAGCAGGCCTGAAATACCCTAACATGTTCATCATCAGCTTAACTGATCATTAGTTATTTCCTCCTGGTCATTTAATTGTATTAATTTTATTTTCATTTAAACAGCTTTCAGACATTTTCTTAAGAAGGATCAAAATGACACTTCAAAGGTCTCACTACACTCATGCAAAATCTACCTCAATGGAATATAGGCTAAAAAGTGATTTTCTACAATATCATCATTTTTTGTTTCAACATTTTACATGCCGTTGACCCATTTCAGAAAAACTGAGCATAAACAGGAATCAAGCTGAGTGTCACTCACTGACCCAGCATTTGAGTGTTCAAGTCATTGCTTAAGTCAAGTCACTTGTGTGACGATCTTTTTACCGTCTTCTCCAACACTGGGCCCTTCTCCGCCAGACTCAGACTGTGATTAAGGTACCCACACTTTTTCACTTCAAAGCATCTGGCCCAAAACTAAATAAATACAACTCCTACCACCACCAAATGGCAAGGACAACAACGACCTGTTGTGTCAGTAAGAGGCCAACAAAAACTACTTTACCCATCTCTAAAAACCTGTGTTAAACGGCTCCTTATTGAAAAAAAGGAAAGAATAAAGAAGGACAGGTCAATTTGTTACCAACCCACCACATGTCCTTCTGATGAGTTGGGCTAAATTAAAAATCCTACTTTTAAGTGGTTTCATAGATCACACATGCCTTTATGTGTGTATAGTGGCAGCTTTGATTTTTTTTTTTTTTTTAAAGAAACCAACCAAAACAACATAGATGGGACACGAAGCCCAGGGACTCATATTTCAGTCTGACAAAATATCCATTAGGAACACTCTGACTTAAACTTTTCCAAACCAATTCATCATTCGCAGAAAACAGAATCTAAAGTCACTGGGCCAATGGTTCAGTCCAGTTGGCAGAAAGAACTACATTTCCAAGACTAAACTTTTTCCTTCCAGGTGGAAACCTACCGCGAAAACCCAGAGTCCCCCACCCCCACCCCAGCCTCTGGAGGGCTCACTCAACAAACACAGTTTTTCAAGCCCTAAGTTCCTGGCTTTCCAGTGTGAGCTCTCAGACTGGAGTACGGGGCCCGAAATGGACTTGCACAACTTTATCTCACGTCCTCCAGACAACAGAAGCTTTGCTTTAGAAGCTGTTCTGAAAGAACACTAAAGCTAAGGCAAGGTCTACGAATGGGTTGAGGGACCACAGAGGGCCACCCTAAGCCCAAGTGTCCTGCAACCTGTACCTCAGGTGCAACTTCATGTCCACGAGCACTGGTGGGCACGCATGGTGTTTTCTAGAAGCCCCAAAGTCAGGATGAATGAGCTTTAACTTCACCAACTGTTTACTTGCATCCTCACGTGGTACTCGGCGGCAGCCGGGGCAGCGCAAACGCACGGAATGGCGTGGGGCGCGCCCGGGATCCCCGAAAAAAACTTTTCTCGGCAAACTAGCAGTGGCGGTTTGGGAGGGAGGGAGGGTGGGGGGCGATCGGCCACCCTGGTGCCCACGCTAAGCTCAAGGGCTCGCCCAGCACCACCCCCTCCCTGCCCGCCGCTGCGCGCACACAAAGGGAGCGTGGATCCGGGGGAGACCCCCGCGCCCATCGAGCGCGCCTCCGCACCCCACCACCCCACCCCGCTAAGAAAGAGGCCAGGAGGCGTCCCGGCCCGGGTTACTCACAGGGTGACCGTGCGGTTGGGCAGCGTGTCCGGGGGCAGGACCTGCGCGAGCTCCAGGCTGCTGCACACCACCCTGCCCTCGGCGCCGGCCGCCCTGCCGGTACCCCGGGCCCGACCGTCGTGCTTACAGCCGGCGGGCAGCGCCGCGGCCCCGCGCTCTCCTGCACTCAGCAGGGCGAGCAGCGCCAGCGGCGGCAGCAGCAGCAGCAGCAGCGGCGGCGGCAGCGGCTCCATGCCGCCGGCCGGGCCTGCGAGCCGAGCGGCGCCACCGGCCTAGACGGAGGCGGCGGGGCCGGGCGTGCCCGGCGGTGGCCCGAGCCTCCCGGCCGCCCGAGGACCGCTCCGGCTCCGCAACGCCATGCTCCTTTGTCCGCGGCCGCGCTCGCCCTCCGCGGAGACGCGGGGTCAGGGCCGCCCGGGCGCCGCTCGCTGCTCGGCCCGCGGGAGCACCGCCTCCTCCCGGCCGGCCGGCTCCTCCCCGCGCGGCCGCTCCTCCCACCCCGGGCCCCCGCGCGCTCTCCGGGGCAGCCGGCCGACCCGACCCCGACCCGGGCACGCCCCCGGGTCCCGGCCGGAACTCGGCTACTCTTGCCCAGGGCGGAAGAAAGTTCTACACTAAGTCCCAAGTCCAGCCGCGGGACGGCTGGCTGTGCCTGCTCCACGATCCCCGGAGCCGCTGCCTTTCAGACAAAGCAGCCCTGTGCGCCCCGAGAGTCCTAGCCCGAGGGGGTGAAGTTCCCTCCTCCAAGCTGAGGAGGAGAAAGAGCCTGAAACCAAAGCATTGGCGAAGAAGGGCACGGTTGGAAAGTTTCACCAGCCCCATTATCCGCCAGGGCAGGAAACAGGTTTCTTTCCAACAAACTGCACTCTGAAGCTGTCCCTGACCTGCAGCGGCAACAGCTGCGGGCTAGTTGAGGGTCCTTGGAACCTTGAGACAGAAGTTCTGAGGCCACAGATCGCTCACATGTTAACCAAGTCCGAGCAGTAGCCAAGAAGCCCCAGCTGAATTCATTATTCATGCCTATGACGGCAGACCCCACCCTAACATTTGCAAGACCAAGGCCCTTCTACCCTATTTTTAAGTTTTATAGGCACTATACAAGCCAACAAAATGAGTTGTATTCTCCCTTGAGAAACAGAACTCCTTACCAACTAGGAAAAGCAGCTTGGCACACAGAAATCTCACGAACTTTGGAGTTCCGCCTTGTAACATAAAGAGAGCATGGGATCACACAGCCCTTGGTGGGTCCATTCCCTGCTGGCTTTGCTTCCTGGGCCGGCTCCACTCATCAGGAGGGGCTTGTGACACGTGTGTGGATACGTGGACCCACTCTGTCTGACCATTCTGACAGTCACCATTAGGCTGCCACATGCGCTCAGGAGTAGACATTCCAGCTGCTTGGCCCTAGGTTGAGAGAATTGGAGGAAGAGGCATTGTCTATGGCAAATAGATAGATAGATAGATAGATAGATAGATAGATAGATAGATAGATAGATAGATAGATAGATAGATATTTGGGTCTAAAAGGCCTCCCCCAAAAAATTGTTTCCAAGGTTATGTCCCAGGAATATTTATTTGGCTTTGTCAATAGTGAATATCTAACTGCATCTACCATGAACTTACATAAGTTTGGACAGTGCATCAGTTGACACTTCTTGAATATTGAACTAATAGCTAAGCCCAATAGTGTCTAGCATCTACTAATACACTCAATGGCGGCAGATTCATCCTGGATCTGGAACTTGGCGTATCATTCAGGGGAAAAGGCTCCAGACCTGGTGGTAACCTTGTATGGCTACATACATAGACCTTGAAATTTATCTACCATTCTGTAAGTACTGGGTCTTCGTTTTTGCTTTTGTTTATTTCATTTTATTAAACTCGACTTTAAACGCTATGTCACATGTGTTAAACAGCACAGGTCTGCACCTACAAAGGAAAAGTAGGAGATTATAGCCAAGGTTAAGAAGTTTTAACTTTATAACTAACTTTAGACACAGACTGGTATTTGTTTTAAAATGAGGTTGGCCATGTTTCTGTAGAACTTATTTGAAGGTGATTATTCACTAAGGAAAAAAAAAAAAGACATCAACAATGGCATCACCACCTGTTCTCTGAATAAAGATAAAATCTTAGCATAGTAATATGAAAGCTTTTAATTGCCATGCTGCTGTTGATACAGTTATAGACAGGCCTATGAACTTAGACTATATGAAAATCTTAATACCTATCATGGAGGTAAATGTGTGTGATCGTTCTGAGATGTACTTAGCATAAGCCTTAAGTTTGATGTTATCTTTGTATGTCACTACAGTTGAGAACACTAAAGTATGAAATCACCAGAAAAAAAAAAAAATGATGTCACAAATGAGACCATTGAATCCAAAGACAAATATGGAAGAAATGGTTTTATTATATGGATAAGTCAGACTTCTTCAAGGACATCATTCACACCATCTTTAAAAATAACTCCTTTTTTTTTTTTTTAAAATAACAAACTGGAGCAGGCTTTAGAAATTCACAAAACAGCTTGGCAGTGGTGGTACATACCTTTAATCCCAGCACTCAGGAGGCAGAGGCAGGAGGATCTCTTGAGTTTGAGGCCAGCCTGATCTACAGATCTAGTTCTGGGATAGCCAGGGCTACACAGAGAAACCCTGTCCTGTTTGGGGCAGGGGGTGGGGGTGAGAGGAAGAAAGATAACAGAAAAGAAAGGAAAATAAGTTCACAACTCTGTAGCCCTTAGAATGTGCAGAGCCTTCTTAATCTTCAGAAGCACCCAGGATGTGAGAGTTCTTCATGGCTGCATAGATCTCAGAGCATGTCTTCTCTGACCTTTACAGTTCTTGCCCCTGAATCACACCAAAACCTAAGCTTCAATTAGGCTACTGTTGCCCTGATAGCTTCTTGCCAAACAGGTCTAGTGACTGCTAATCCCCACCTCAGGCCTCAAGCACAGGGTAACATTTGAATTGTAGGGTTTCATAGATCCTTTCTGAGTTCACACTGTGTTTGTGACTGTCCCATTGTAGGAAGTCCTATAGAAACTGAGATACTGCTTGTTAACCACACACACACACACACACACACACACACACACAGAGAGAGAGAGAGAGAGAGAGAGAGAGAGAGAGAGAGAGAGAGAGTCCAGTATCACAGCAGCTGTGGCTTCAAGGATGGCATATGGACCACATTGCAACACTTTGTCTTGAGAATCCTGACTTGTGAGGTTTGTGAGAGACATCAAAGATACTTTGTTGTTGACTTTCAAAAACTATATTAACTTTGTATGCCTGCATGAATAAGTGTCTTAATATATGTGTTCACAAATAATGTGTCTATCCAAATCTATTACTAACAATTTCATTTACCTATCTGCCTTCTCTACCAGACTATGTGAGCTTCTGGAAGCTTTTCTTGACCCCCTTTTCCAATCACTCTGCCATTTCTGTCTCCTCAGCCATGTGCCTCTAGAATCTAGATGATTCTGATTTATCTAAACTTGGAACATGGCTTCCTTTTGTATATATTACCTCTCCCGTGTTAACAGTTCATTCTCCAAGACTCTTCCTATTGACTTCCTATGGCTTTTGCCATAAGGTAGCTGCCAAAAAGCCATTCTCAAACTTTTCAGGCAAATCAATTATCCAGCCATGCTTACTACAATTGGTGGAATGTGACTTACCAAAAGGAATCAATAATTATGCTGATGGGAGATGTCATCCTATAAATATGTTTCTCTTATTGGTTAATGAATAAAGCCCTGTTGGCCAATAGGGAAGCAAAATAGGTGGGACTAGCAGACAAGGAGGATTCTAGGAGATGTAGTAGAGGAGATTCAAGATGTAGAGACTTGAGGGAAGAGGTCCAGACCCTGTCTCTGTTAAGATAAGACCAAGTAGAAACATGAATTAATAGAAATGGGTTAATATTTAAGACAGAGCTAGTCAATAAGAAATGCCAGTAATTGGCCAATAGCCTTATATCTAATACAGTGTCTCTGTGTGTTAATTGGGGCTGAGGCGGCTGTGGGTTGAGGCTGGCGGGAAAACTGCCTGTAACATTATGCTGTTCAACATGGTATATAAATTTAAGTTTCTATAAACTTAAACTAAAAGTTTGACAGAATCCTACTGCTTAGTCCCTCTGGTCAGTCCTTCTGATGAATAGCATTATATTCTGTGCACACTTTATAGTTGTTCCGGAAACTTCTATTTGTTTCTGTTTAAAAAGAGGCTAGAGGCTAGAGACATGGCTCATGGGTTAAGAACACTGGCTGCTGTTCCAGAGGACAGTTGCCAGATTCCCAGCACCCACATGGAGGCTCATAACCAAATGTCATTCCAAATCACAGTATAGCTAACACCCTCTTCCAGCCTCCACAGGCACTGCATGCATGTACACAGGTGCAGACAAAGTACCCATACATATAATAAATAAATGAATAAATACACACAAAAAAGTAAAATACACAGTTTTAGGAGGCTCATAGGAGGTCTCAGAATATCTTCTGTGCCTGTGGGTTCAGTGGGGAGGGAAGGGGAGCCAATAACTCAACTATTCCTCCCACAGCCTCCGTTGTCCTGCTTCTAGCCATGGTCTTACAAGAACGTGCTACCTAGAGATGAAACGTGTGTTTTAAGATCAGAAGGCAAAAGCCTCAAGGAAAACTTCCAAATCATAGAAGGGTCTTGAAGGATGGAAAGCATCCATCTCACTGAGACCGTGGTTGAACTGTCAGTCAAGTCTCTGGACTTCTTCCTCTCAGTGGTGAGTGTCCTCGTATTTAAGTCAGCATATTGTTGCAACACTCTGCCACCTAGGGAATTCCTAACCTCAAAAGCATTTGTTAGTTCATGTCATTTACATTTTATTCATTTTATGTTTCTCACATCTGCTGATATCGCTCAACCCTGTTGGCCAGAGAATAAGTTTGGTTGAATTAAGCATTTTGGATGGCCAGGTATAAATCCTCAGCTGATGTGAAATGATTGAAGTTCATTCTTCTAGGATCAGATGTAATGGCGTGTCAAATTTACAGCAGGAAAGGAAAGCTAGCAACAGTTAGCACTTGAAACAGTTCTGTAACACCTCACTGATAAACACACATTCTCAGTTTGTTTTTGTGTGCCTGAATGTTAATCTGTTAATTGTGACAGCTGTGGTTTGTATTTTTGGTATTTGCATAGCATGTGTTAGAATGTGTGCTTGGTCAATACTCAGGACCCAACCCAGATGGATCAGCAGTGCTAGCTCAGATATCCTGCCAGCCCCTTAGACAGCTTTGACCCTGCTCTGGCTCACCCATTATGAGATGCAATGGCCTTCAGCAAGTCACTAGACCTCACCTTTTGAAATGAGTGCTTAAACTGGCGCAGGGTTTTAAAATCTGATTGGTGTCCTGATCAACCATGAATTCAATGTTTATGTGCGGAAGCCAGACCGTTATTGGAATGCATCTTTGTGGCAGCAGAATACTCTGTTTAGGTGGTCAAATAATTTTCTGGAATGGTATTTTCTTTCCCTACTCCAATGCAATTATTATCAGTTATAGATGCAAAGCAGAAATATGAAGGAAAATATAACCAGCCCTGCCATGTGATGAATTCGATAGAACAGCAGCTACCAAGTGTTTTCGTGGCCAGATGGGCTAGCACAGATTCATGAACCAAAAAGTCTCCATGTGTGCTTGTATCATCACATGGTTGTTTTCATATTAAAAACACAGACCATGTGATGAGTTGGTTCAGCAGTGTCTTTGTTAGATGTTTATTGTTGTGAAGAGACATCATGGCCATGACAACTCTTATGAAGAAAACATTAAATTGGGTCTGTGGTAGATGATGTCCTTTTTTATGCTGTGAATGTGTGTTTCTCTTATTGGTTGGTGAATAAATGCTGATTGGCCAGTAGCGAGGCAGGAAGTATAGGCGGGGCTAGCAGACGAGGAGAATGCTGGGAAGAAGAGAGGCAGAAAGGAGCCGCTCGAGAGTCGCCCTGTAGTTGCCAAGGGAGCAAGTGGACTGGGCATCATCTGTAAACCAAGACATGGAGATACATAGATGAATGGAAATGGCTTAGTAAGTAAGAAAGAGCTAGCCAAATAAGAGGAAGCCTGAGCCATCGGCCAAACAGTTAATAATTAATATACTCCTCTGTGTGTTTATTTGGGACTAAACGGCTGCAGGGCCCGGTGAGAACCTGCAGGGCTGGCTTATGGTTTCAGAGGTGTAGTCCATTACCCTCATGGCGGGAAACAAAGATGTGAGCGAGCAGATATGGTGCTGGAAAAGGAGCTGAGAGTCCTACATTTTGATTCCCAGGCAACAGAAAGTGAGCTGAGACACTCTCCAATAACACCACACCTATTCCAACAAGGCCACACCTCCTAACATGCCATTCCCCGAGTCTATGAGGACCATTTCTAGTCAGCCACCACAAGCATCGAAGAGCACTTGCTACTCACTCTTCCAAAGGGGTAGAGTTCAATTGGCAGCACAGATATCAGGCAGCTCTGGAACCTGCAACCTTCTGCGTGCCCATGAGCCGTGGAACAATCTTTTTGTGCACTGTGAATACGAATCTCTCTCATTGGTTAATAAAGATCTGACTGGCCAATGGGCTAGGCAGGGTTTTCTGGGCAGAGAGAATGCTGGGAGGAAGAAGGGTGGCATCTTAGGAGATGCAGAAGAGGAAGAGATGAAGATGCTACGCTGGTATAAGGTCCCGAGCCACATAGATACCGAGATAAGGTACTGTGAACATAGATGAAAATATGGTAATTCAAGTTGTAAGAGCTAGTTAGTAACAAGGCTAAGCTATCTGCTGAGCATTTACAATTAATATTAAGTCTCTGTTTGGTTATTTGGAAGCAGCTGGCAGACAGAGCTGACTGGTGGTCTTGAGGAAAAACTCTGCCTACACACCTGTATTCCTATCTATATATTACATAAATGAACATGCACTTACACATAAAGATAAATAAAAAGAAAACAAAGAATTGGGAGAAGCTGTGACATAAATTGATAAAGGATTACTATATCTCAGTATTGAGTTACAATATCATAGGCACTGTCTGGGTTAACTCATGGGTTTCTACCTCTGTCTTTGAACTCAGATACATCAATGTCCCCCACTGGTGAGAGTAATTTTAAGACTCAGTTCTGCGATCAGAAATCGAAGTGAATTGACAGATATAAGATGCTAGGGACCACTTGCTCTACTGGACAGAGGGAGGCAGTGATTGCTGACCATAGTTACAGCCAGCCAAGCAACCCAGTAAAGGAGTGTAGATTGGAGTGTAGATTGTGAGTGTGCTCTTTGGACACAGCACACTTGAAGCCAGATTACATTAGACTAGATTGGTTGAATTAAAAGGTGATGATCAGGCTGATTTTCAAGCCAGTAAGTACTGCATGTTTCAAATGCTGGATGTATATTCAGTGAAGCATGAATAGTGGGCATCCCCTGGGCCTTCACATCCCTTTTTTGTGTATAAATACTTTGCTCCTACATTCCATCAGTTTTACCTGCTTACCACATCTACTCTGTTTCCTTTCCCAAGTGTGCCAGGTCTCACATCTCCTTGCTCATAGACTTAGTATTTTCCCCTCTCGTGTCTCCCACATTTTTCTTTTCTAGAACAGAATTAAATATCCTCAACTATTACTGAAAATACCTAACAGAGAGTGCAACATCTTTGGGAAGATTTAAAACTATTGGCCACTAGAGAAATATAATGGCTTTCCCAAAGCACTATTTCTTGCGTGTCTTTGTCTCAAATATAATCACAACTGTCCTGTGTTGTCTATCTACATCATCTACATGTAGCTTTAGTCCTACATACAAAATCATAGGGTTTAACATCAATCGTCAGACTAACAACTATCAATGGAAAGCTCAGTAGCAGATTTACCAGTCATGAAATGTCCACCTAAATCTTTCTTTTCAATAATAGCTTCCTCGGGATCAGTTGATATGATCAAAATCCATTTGTTGGGCCAAGCAGAATGATACAGTATGTTTGAAAGTACTCTTTTGTCAACAAAGTAATTATCATTTTGATTTGGTCTCTGATCCAGAATATTAACCACTAAGCATCCTGTATTTTTGGAACACTCACCGGTTTGCTGTTAAATTTGATTTTTGGTTTGGCTGTTGAGCTGGAGATCAAACCCAGGGTTTTCTTTGTGTTTGCTACAAAAATCCTTCATCAATGGACTACAGCTGTGTCCTATTTTTTCTGATGTTCTTTTATCACTTAGAAGCCTCAAACAGATATTACTATATCACAAAAAGATTTTGTAAATTGGAGACTCTTCAAAACATTGAAATTTAGGTGCATTTGTTTCAAACATGACACAAAACACTTTTAGTAAGTCTATATGTTAGTATTTCACTAGCCTATAATTAGTAAATTTAAATGCATTTTATTTAAATATGTGTGTTTTATGTAAACCCAGAAGTGTCAAAATATACAGGAAATATAAAAGTACACAGAGCACTAATCTTGAGATTGGGGACCAGATTACTATATTGACTGCACCCTTAGCTGGATTGCTATGAGGAAATTGTGAGGTTTGGAAACAAGTTTTCTTCATATGTTGTGAGGATTGGTTTAAATTTAAGTTAGTCTAACTGAGAGCACACAGCGTATGACTTATCTGTAGTGATGGCCCAAAAGCAAGTAGAATTAGAATCTGGCCCTTCCCTCATATTCCAAATGAAGAAGCTGAAGCCAACGAAATTAATTGATTATGTCTAAGGTTCTTGTTTCTTGAAAAGCCCGAAGCAGATATCATCTGGGGAAACTGTGCAGCTGGGATTTTTCTCCCTTTAAACCTATAATCAGACTTTCTTTTACCCATGGTTGAACACTGACTTACAAAAAACACTTACTCAATGTTTGTTCCACGAAAGGATAATGGTAACCCCTGCCTTCTGGTCACAGTAGAAAGGTAAAGCAATGAAATCACTGGGAAAAACTTCTGTGTAATGATAGCATGTCATCATTACAAATTATGAAAATATTTTATCTTCAATAACACTGTAATTACACGTATCAGCTCCTTTCATCACTCCCTCTCTTAACTCCTATAGAATAATTGCCCTGCACAGTATTATACTATCCTTCCCCTAACAAGGCAAAACAAAGAACTGAGGCAATCACAAGGAAGATTGCAGAGAAAGGGAACCCATGTGCTGTGTAATATTCCTTTACACTGTGTGAATATATGTCACTGTGATTGGTCTACTAAGCAAGCTGACTGGCCAATAGCTGAACAGGATACTCTTAGGTAGGAAAGCCAAACAGAGTGATGGGATGAGTAAACGGGGAGTCAGAGGAGTCGCCGGTAGACACAGTGGGAGCAGGAGATGAATGGACCAAGTTAATAAAGGTACCACAACGTGGCAGAATATAAATAAGAAGTTTGGGTTAACTTAAAATGTAAGACCTAGTCAGGAATAAGCTTGAGTTATTGACTGAGCATTTACAGTTAATATATGCCTCAGAGTGGTTATTTGGGACCAGGGAACGGGATAGGAAACATCAGTTTATAGCCATGTTCTCCACATTTACAGTTCAGTTTGTGCAGTCGGTTACCTTGATTGCCCTCATCGCTTTGGAAGAAAATACCCGCCACTACATGGATTAATATACATGCACCCTAAGTTTGGCTCCATGTAACTGAGATGCTTTGAATGTACCGTGCGTGATGGGAAAAAATAATGTACATCATTTATTAATTTATTACTGGGTTCGGATGGTGGTAGGCATTCCAAATGTGGTTTTATTAGTATTTTTCTGTTGCTGTGCCAAAATTCCTTGGGGGAAAAAAAAAACAACTTAAGGAAAAAGAGTTTATCATGATCCACAATTCCAGAGAGATAGAGTCCTTCATGGTAGAAAAGGCGTGGCAACAGTCAGGGAAAGCACGTGGACAACAGTAGGGGCTGGCAGATGGCATCTTCATCCACGTAGAGGAAGTGGAAGGAGAGAACAGGAAGTGAGAGAAGGCTACAGACTCACAAAACCCACCTCAGAGTCCATAACCTCAGCAAACAGCTCCAGCAACCGGAGACCCAAGTGCTCACATACACCAGCCTCTGGGGACAGCTCTCGTTTAAACCAGACCAGAGATCCAGAAGAAATCACATAATGCTGAGTAGATGAGTGAATAACCAAGAGAATGGACAATATTTCTCCACTCATTTACATGCCATCTCATAACGACAAAATATCCACAATTGAACATGTCTCTGTTAACCTGTGCAAAACTTCTGTGTGATGAGCCGGATTCTCAGCTCAGTCGAGTGTGCCTTGAAACTTGTCACACTTCTTGAAATGCTCTGATTGCCTGATGCTGTTGCTGCTAGATGAAATGATATAATCGAAGCAGTCTGACTCCATAGCCAGCCCCAATCAGGGAAATTACTCATGTAGTTGAAAGCTGTTTGGCAGTAAAAGCCCTGTATATTAAATTCTAAATCCACTTAATTAACTTCTCTAATCTTCATTAAATAAAGCTCAGTCCACTTTGATGGAAATATGTAATAAAAACAACCTCGCTGGCAACTCATCCGGTAATGTGTTAAGTCTTGAACGGAGTCTGCCTAGGGCTCTGTCCAGCACTGTGAGTCATCTATCTATACCTTAGCCTGCTTCTTCAGTCAGCTGGGAAGAACTTTATTGTTTTTTTTTTTTTCTTTGCATATCTAAGCCCTCCATCCTCCACTGTAACACAACCCAAAGGGAGAGAAGTGAGTCAGGTTCCTCAATTTACCAACTCTAAACACTGTCAAAACTCTTGCAATATCAACTGAAGCAATTTCCATAAAGCAACACAAACATAACTTCCAACTAGTTCAAACTTGAACGAGAAAGATATTGGTCCCTGACAATAGGATGTTGCCTCGGGCATAGCTGAGTCCAGAATCATTTGAACAATGCTTTCTTCTATTTCTTAGTTCAGTGTTACATTTATTTTAATGTAGGAGAATCGCCCACCTATAAATGGGCAGCCATGTCCACACACAGTGTCCTCCCATTGCAAGATACCTTCACAAGGTAAAATATAAACAAAGCATAAATGTGCATCCCAGAACACTGATCTGTCTTGAGGCACACATGCCTGAATAGGGAAGGTGAAGAATGGGCTGAATGTACCCTTTATAAGAACAGGGAAAAGGTTCTCACTGATGGGAAAGAAAGGAAGAAAGAAAGAAAGAAGGGAGGGAGGGAAGGAAGAAAGGAAGAAAAAAAGAAACCCCAAATGGTTAAATCTGGGTGACAAAGTTATAGGTGAGCTTTAATTTATAGTTTTTTTTTTTTCAAATAATTGATTGCTTTTTTAAATGTACATAAGCTATGATTGCCATTTTAAGTATTGTGTTTAATTTCATTTCTTTTGTTGGACTAAAGAACATTTTTGTCCAGAGTCTATCATTTTTTTTTTGAAAAGTGTTAAGAGGAGGGCTGGATTTTGGCTCAGCAGTAGAGCATTTGCCTAGCATGAGCAAAGCTCTCAGTTCAATCCTCAGGTGAGTGTTGAGAACCAATTAAAAGAAGAAAAAGCTTGGCGCTGCTTTGTGATGTGATGTCACTCAGGGAGGATAAAGAGTCATGGGCTCCATTGCTGCCATGAGAGTTTTAAATTCCTTCAGCTGTGGGTAACGGTCATCTAAAAGTCACCGGTTATAGTTGCTCATGTCCTCTCTCCTAGTTCGTCTCCTCCAAAGCAGAGGCCAAAATTTCTAACATGTTAAAAAGCATGTCTTGTCTATATGTGCATTTGTAATCACATATATTATACAGCAGTAAGACACAGCTTGCTACATTTAATCTGTTGAAAATTTTAGATTAGCCACGGGAAATCAAAAGATAAACTGACATTAAAAAAAAAGCCATTGTACAATAATTATTTTTTAATATGTAAGAAAATATACTTGGAACTAAAAGATGACTCAGGGATGAAGAGGACTGGCTACTCTCCCAGAAGTACCATGTTCAGTCCCGAGCACCCATGTTGCAGCTCACAACGTCTGTAATTCTGGTCCCGGGGGTTCTGATGCCCTCTTCTAGCCTGTAATTCTGGTCCCGGGGGTTCTGATGCCCTCTTCTAGCCTGGTACCTGATACACAGATGATGCACAGACACTCATGCAGACAAGCACTCGTACACATTAAGAAAAGACAAAACCAGATTTTAGTAAGAAATTATTTGTTGAATAACATAAAGCATTCCTATCTAGCTCAGAGAACAATAGAAACGGTTTTTATGAAAAAAAAAAAATCCTTAGCCCCACCAAATAATTAAGTAAATATAAGCAATCATATCAACTCACCAGCAAAATCTGAGACAATTTTTACCCAGCAAACTGGAAATAAGTAGACCAGACAGCACTTAGTGGCCCTCAGTAATAGGGAAATAGGCACCCTCCTGCATGACAAGTGGCCACACAAAGAACTTAGACTATTTCTTTAGGATAAGTTGGTACTGGCTTCCAAAAAGGTACAGAAAATACTTCCTTTTTGTTTGTATTTTTTGTTTGTTTGTTCGTTTTTTGGGACAGGGTTTCTCTGTGTCAGAGCTCTGGCTGTCCTGGGACTCACTTTGCAGACCAGGCTGGTGTCGAACTCACAGATATCCACCTGCCTTTGTCTCCAAGTGCTGCAATTAAAGGCATTTTCCACCACCTCCTGGCTCAGAAAATACTTTTGATACAGAAATGCCATTACTAGGATTTTCCCCCCTTCGGAACCATACCTACAAGTGAAGAGAGGACACACGGAACATGTATTCTTACATTTTTTTTGTCATGATAAACTCTTGAAGGAGCATCCATGATTATTGTCTTAGATGCTTTTCTTTTGCTGTGAAGAGACACCAAGAACGAAACTACCAATAAGAGTTTAATTGGAGGTTTGCTTACAGTCCTTTGAGCATCGTGACAGGCAGGCAGGTTTGGTGCTGGAGCAGGAGCTGATAGCAAGGCACAAGGCAGAGACACAGAGCTAACTGGAAATGGGGTGAACTCTCGAACCCTCCCCCAACAGTGACACACCTCCTCTAACAAGGCCACACCTCCAAATCCTTCCCACACAGTTCACCAACTGTGGAATAATTATTCAAACATGTGATCCTCTGGAGGCCATTCTCATTAAAAAAAACAAGCAAACAAACACAACAATTAAGACTTAAAAATAGAAAATGGGTTTAGTAAGCCAGATGGAGCATTCATGGAGGGCAATGGAGAGCTAAAGAAAGAATATGAAGATCTGTGTATCCTGTGATGATTCCATGCCTGTGAATGTCTCGTGTCTGTATGCATTTGTGTTGTGTGTGCATGCGGGTTATAAAAGGCAATATTGAGGTGGTCAGTGGCCTTTAATCCCAGTAATCTGGAGGCAGAGGCGGGCAGATCTTTGTGGGTTCGAGGACAGGCTGGTCTACAGAGCAAGTTCCAAGACAGCCAGGTACATTACATAAAGAAACCCTGACTCAAAAAAAAAAAAAAAAAAAAAAAAAAAAAAAAAAAAAGCCACAATCAAAATATTGATAATGAATTCTTCAAGTCTGGGAAAGGGGTCAAAGATCTGGAAATGACTAATATTATGTTACATTCACTTGTATTAAACTATTTGAATCTTTTTAAAAAAAAATCTATGTATTTACTTTTTAAAAGAAAGATAGGTTGATTCTACTTTTTAATCAAAAGACATATTGATTTAAAAATAGACAAAGAACAAACAATTATGAGCACATTTTTCAGTTTTCTGGCATCAACAGACAGCAAATGATCCAAGAGAATGTTCTGTGTCAGGAGCCCCTTGAAGGAATTCTCTTCATTGTGAGGCGTTACAACCGTTGTTTTAGTTGTCAGTCAGGTGTAACTGGGTGGAAACTAAGTCTGTGTAGGGTCAGAGAGGGTTCTCAGAAGTGAAGGGAACTGAAGGCCAAGGCCCCTCTGAAGTTTTTTTTATCTCTGATGACTTCATTTGTCTTCAGGTCATTCTATTAGGACATTTTAAATTAACCCCAAGAAAAGGAAAGAGCTTGTGGAAGTTTCCTGCAACTAAAATAAACCAGAGCATGGTTACACTAAAGACCAGAACACTGAAACATGAAAAGAGCCAATCCAATGAGATCCCTGATATGGGTCCAGGTTAGACCTAGCGGGCACAATGCCCATGGTTTATCATTATTAGTATTAATATTATTGTTAAGAATGTTTGGTACTGCCAGGAGGTGGTGATGAATGCTTTTAATCCCAGCAGGTGGATCTGTGTGAGTTTGAGGTCTGCCTGGTCTACAGAGTGAGTTCTGGGACAGCCAAGGCTACACAGAGAAACATGTCTTTAAAAAAAAAATGTTTTAGAAAAGAAAAGAGTGTGATGGCTACCCTATAATAACATGGAGGTTTATCATTATTTGCAAAAGGTCAGCTGGTAGCTTAGGCTTGTTAATGAACTAGCTCCTATACCTTAAATTAACCCATTTCCATTCATTTGCTTTCTGCTTCAAGGCTTTATTACCTTTACTCTGCCCATGTTGCTTCCTCTGACTCCTGGCATCTCCTTACAACTCTGCCCTTCTTCCCAGCATCCTATTTGTCTGGCTGTCCCGTCTATACCTTCTGCCTATTGGCCATTTATCCGTTTGTTAAACCAATAAGAAAGCGCCTTGGCAAAGACACATCTTCACAGTGTACAAGACGATTATTCCACCACATACTGGAATCTGGATCCTTTTCCAACAAACACACACACATGCACATCTGCACATATAATATACACATACACACACCACACACATACTCTATGTATGTACATGTGCCACACACACATGCACATACACATGTGTGCACATGTACATGTATGAATACACACATGCAGACACATATACTATATACACATTCATACACTACACATACTACACACATGTACACTTGCACACGTATGAACACACACATAGACTACATACACACGAGTACCATTTACACACATGTACACACACACACACACACACACACACACACACACACATACCCATATTTTAATAACACTTGGAAGCCAGTGAAAGCAGTAAAGCAAGGAAAGTTACACGCTACATGCTTCTTAGGATGCAGGAGTGAGATTATAGGGAGAAAGGGGACTGTAGAAGGGTAGATTTTTAGGAGTGATCAGAAACTTGTAGCTACAGATCAGAAATTTAGACAACCTAAAGTAGGACAGTAGCGATGGAGATGATATAGTAGTCAGAAAAACCACAGGATCATTTTGTGGTTGAGTGAGGGGATGGGACACAGGAAGACATTTGGTGTCTTGATTTGCCCGAGTGATTGATGATGACATTCTCTTACTCTTAGTTAAGAAAACTGGAGGAAGACCAGTTTTCATAGGAGGGTTATGTCGGGACATGTTGAACCTCAGATTCAGTGATTATATTTGCAAGGCAGCAGGAAGACAAGTCTGAGGTTCTCGGCACATGCTGGAGAATTATTATTTGCCCTTTTAATTTGGAGAACAAAACTTTTATTTGAAGCCACAGATGTAGGTGGGGTTTCTAAGCAGAAAATGTAAAAAGAGAACGCAAAATCAAGTGGCTACTGTACTCCGCACTTTAAACTATTGGACAAGCAGGAGGAGGAACCAGAGAAGGATTTGGTTGCAAAGAAAGGAAGGAAAAATGGAGAATAAAACCCAAGTGTAGCATTTCACAGGTGAGGATGCCATAGGGGTTGAAGATTAATGCGATTAATGCCTGTGATCATCTGAATTTTGCCTGCTTTTGCATAGTTAATGTGAACCCTTCGTGACAGGTAAGATTCAAAATAACCTTTGTTTATCAGAGACAAAAAATACATGTTAAATTAACCATTCTTAAATTGCCTTTAGGAGGAGCCAAACACCAGTTTAAAATGCAAAGGAACTGTTGCGATCAGGCTGTCTTCTACTCTGGGTTACTCCGGTATTGTGTGAAATAGAGTGGGTTTTCCAGCTGTGCACAGCTCCAGGAGACCACGTGTTACCAGCAGCTTAGGGCTCCATTTGAGGGAGGAGAATGACTATATGTCCTAGGTGGGCCCCGAGACACCATCTGCCAGGCACCACCTCTCTAGCACAGGCTGATAAATGACATATTCCTGGGTGGAGAACAGGAGTCACCCAATAAGTTTATTGGAGTGAGTTAAGACTCGGGGCATACACGGGCATATTATAACCACTTCAGGGGAAAACAAGAACTTATCAGACACACCAGGTAGAGGAAAGGATGTATTGCTATAAAGTGATGAAACACCTAAAACTTAAATAACATGGCCTCATGCCAACTTACGATCAGGAGCCGGCTATGGGCCTCAAAGACTGAGAACTCCCCAGCTCATTCTGGTCCTCTGCCATTAAATCAGCCTAGTTCACCATCTCCCATCCTGGACCTGACCTGACCCCTATTTCCTGCTCCAGTCTTTTACCTCCCTGCTGAACTCTGCAACTCACTTTCAAACCATCTCCAACTGCTCCAGCAGCAGCTCCCTCACTGTAGTGGTTGGTTCACTATCTTATCCATCCAGACACTTTCTTCACCCACTTTTGAAAGCGCTTAAATGTCACTGCAGCCTCCCCTTTCAAGTGTGCGCTTGTCGTGTGCTATGTGGTGTGTGGAGTGAGTTAATCTTAGTAATTAAGAAGGAAGAAAAGAACTTGCATTCTCCTCAGCCAGGCTACCAAGGCAGGTGGATTTTAAGACAAATCATGGCTACTGAAATGGCCAGTACTCCTGAACTTATTGTCATCCAGCAAATTCTAACATTGTAGAAAGACACAAATGAGTTCGCTCTGTGTTTCTGGCATAGTTGCTAGTTCAGGAACAAATGATGCTAATATCAAAAGCACATAACTATCCTTATCCGTGCCATGCCAGCCATCCTCTCTCCTTCCCAAACTTTCCTGCACACCTCCACTCAGATGTTAACATAATGTACCTTTTGCAACTGGTGGCACAAACTTTTGTGGGCTTGCCTCGGACTCGGAGTCACCTAAAAACAAGAGACTTTTAGCTGAATCCCCTTCAGCTCCTTGCACGTTCAATTGAGTTTTTTTTTTTTTTTTTTTTTTTTTTTTTTGAGAGAGAGAAAAAGCTAAAAATTCATCTGATGGTGCTTCTCAAGATTCTAGTCTTCAAGACACAACTGGGGCCAACTTTTGCCCATTTGTATCTCTTAAACATCTAGGCTAGTCTTTTTGTAACCATTCCCTGAAGTAAAACTTTATTTTGGGGCAGTGGGGGGGCAAAACAGGTAAAATGATTAAGGCTGACTTTCCAAGGTAGTTTCCGTTGTCTTATGGTTTATACAACAGGAATCAGCAAATGTTTTATGCAAAGAACAGATGGTAGGTGTGTGAGCTTTTGTTGCTGTTTGGTCTCGGTGGCAACTACTAGGACAAAACCACTGGGAAACAGTGCATGAATGAATCAATGCATGCCAGGTCCAGTTAGACTTGGTTAACAGACACTGAAATTATACTTCCATATAATGCTGACACGAAATTGTATTGTTATCCTAATTTTTAAATTCCGTTTACTACTATTACTACTTTTAGTAGTAGCAGCAGTAGCAGTAGTAGCAATAATGGTAGTCTTGTGTGGGGGAGGGCACACATTACAGCATGCATGAAGAAGTCAAGGGACAATTCTCAGGAGTCAGTTTTCTCCTCCACTGTGAGATCAAGGGATGAAAACCAAGTCTTCAGGTTTGTAAGAGGAGAATGGCTTCATTCCAATGAGCCATCTGGTCTACCTAGTATTATTCTTATTTGACCCACTCCATCCATGTCAACAGGCAAAGGACAGCAGACCTAATGGGTTTAGTATAAATGGATAGTAAGCTGACCATCAGGGCAGGGTTTCACTTGAGCTATCACTACCTGCTAGACTGGCCCAATTACTGATTTGGAAAGTTAAATTCTAGTTCAAAATGAAACTTTGAAACTTTATGGGGCAAAAATACTGGCAAATACCGGACTCCTTCCCTACCAACATTCTAATTTAAGGCAACCCTAGTGGTGAGTACCATCCAGGAATGGCTATTTGCTGAGGGTGATAAGACATAATGGTGACAGTTCAGATAAGGCTCCCAACTGCAAATTCTCACAACTCAAGCTGAAGCTGAATCAGAACTGTCGTCAGTGAAGATGCTGTCAGTCAATCTGTGTTGCAAAAACTAGCACGGAGCTGTGATTGTTACAGCAGATGTTTGAAATGTAATTATAAGCACTTAGAACCATTTTGAGAGGGAATTTAACACATGAATTTCTTCTTTTGGTATCAGCATACAAAATCAATATGAATTTTTGAATTGCACATTGAATGCTCAGGAGCCTTTAGCCTGAAATGACCTTGAACCAATATTATCTAGCCAGCCAGATTCCTGTACAACTTTTTCATTTTTAGAGTTGTTTCATTCTTCGGATTTGCCCCAGGTTATCTGCCATATATTTAAGTAAAGAGTTCTTGCAAATTCCTTTTGACTGGTTTACATTCAAGATGGTCTGATGCCTGCCTTTCAGAAAATCAACATTATTTCTCCACAGAATGCATTCTTTATATAAAACCAATTTGTTCAGGTGACCTGGGAATCAATTCTTTCCCTATTTCATGTTTTCATTATTTCCTTCCTTTGAAATATGAGTTAAAGAGAGATCTTCTACAGAGATAATTTTACCATATCACCAAACAGAAGACAAATATTTTAGGTCCCTATGACACTGATAATAGTGTACTATACTAATCAGCTCAGGACAGAATAGCAAAATATATAGACAAGATGGCTTAAATAACAAAAATCTGTTTGCAGTTCTGGAAGCGATGAATCCAAGATCAAATGCCAGTGCATTGGTGTTTTCCTGTTTGGTTTCTCAGTGGTTCCTCACACAGAAGAAAGAGAGGAAATGGAAGGTAGAAGAAATGTAAATATGGAAGAATGGAGGGGAGGAGGGCTGGATAGTTAGAGGAGAGAGAGAGAGAGAGAGAGAGAGAGAGAGAGAGAGAGATATCTACCTCTTATATGCACTCTGAGCCCGTTGGGCCAGAGCTCTACACTTAGAACTCCATTTAACCTTAGTTACCTTCTTTAAAGTCATGTCTCCATATACATTCACAATTGGGAGTAAATATTTCACCAAATACATTTTAGGAAAACTTAATTTGGCTCATGACCTGTAGACTCGGACCTCAGACTAAGTTTAAAAACATACACATGGAATCCCGGTGTCTCGTAGCAGCCTGCATGAAATATCTAGGTATTTCAAAGACTTACTGTTGCAGTCTGGAATAGAAATAGAATCTACTTACTGATCTTTATTGAGGTGTTGAGAATTTTTTTTTCTTTTTTTGAGACAGGTTTTCCCTGTGTAGCTTTGGAGCCTGTCCTGGAACTAGCTCTGTTTGGGTGAGATCAGCCACAGTGGAGTAAATACACCTCCCGCGGAATAGCGGTCGCGGAGGGAGCTGCTGCTCACACTGAAGGCAGCTAAGCTTGGCAGTTGTGTGCATGGTTTGAAGGTGAATCAGAGTGAGTTCTGATGAGAACTGAGAGAGCAGCTGTCCATGGCAGGCATGGCAGCCGTGACTGTAACCATGGAACACCGAATGCTGCAGCAGGAGGATTCTCACAAACCTGAGGTCAACCATAACCCCATAGTAGAGTCCCAGGCCAGCCAGGGCTACATAGCAAGACACTGTTTTAGATTGGGCAGTTGGGAGGCGTAGCTATTATAGGCCCATTGCTGCCCAAGGTATTAGGGTTTTTGTTTTTTCTTTTGGGGGGCGTTGAGACAGGGTCTCTCTGTGTAGCATTCACTCTACTGGAACTCGTTCTGTAGACCAGGCTGACCTCAAACTCACAGAGATCCACCTGCCTCTGCCTTCTAAATGCGAGGATTAAAGGCATGTGCTGCCATTGCCTGGCTTTTATTAGCTGTTTTCAAAAATGACCTTAAGGGCTGGTGAAATGGCTTAATAAGAAAAGCTATTTGCCACCAAGTTTGATAACATGAGTTCAACACTCTGGAACCTACATAATGAAAAGAAAGAACCAACCAACTCATGCAAGTACTGACCTCCACAGAAGTACCTTGGCATGCTCATGGCACCTCCACAATGAACAAACCTGAAAGTATACATGCATGTAACATCGTACTGGCTAACATTTAGGAATACATATGTACGCATATATGCATGTAATAGCTATCAATGAAAGCTAAGAATTTAACTGAAAGCATGGAAAAGAACATGGTAGGTTTGGAGGGCAAAAAGGATAAGAGAAATGATGTGATTTTATCATGATCTCAGAAGGGAAATTTAAAAAAAAAAAATTAATGTGAAGTTAAAGAACAAGGACAGCAAGCTAATAGGCAGACCCCTGAAAACACAAAATTCCCTTATGTGACAAAAATGCTATAATCTGTCCCTCAACCAACTGATACAGCTCCCCTTGCTCTTCCTTTATGAGAAATTCTGCTGAAGAAATTTGAGGCAAAGCAACTGCCGAGCACCTGAGGCTGTGAAGCTAATTGGAAACAGACTGAGTTTTCGTCGCTCAAACGGGCTTTGGAGATATGCAGATGGCTGTGTGTCCCCTCCTCTTCCTTTGCCAAAAACTCAGTGCACGGCATCTGTACGGTGTGCATTACATACAACAGCACAGAAAATGTAAAGGTCTTCCCAATCACTATTGGGGAAGATACCTTAAGCCTTCATAGGGATCCAATATGCTCATTTTTCTATTTTCCCCAAAAGATAGTACTGGCAGGCTCAGAGAGTTTGAAGACTCATGCAGTTTCCAGTTGGCTCTCTCTGCTTTGTGCTTACAGTTTGAGGGTGTGAGCTTTCTTAGCTTCCTGTTCCAACCTCCATGTCCCCACTGTACCAACAAGGACTCCTAGCCCTCTGGAACTGTAAGCCAAAAGAAATTCATCCCTAAGGTGTATTTGATTGTGGAGTTTTATCACAGAACTATAAACAGAGAAGTAACTCGTACAATTACTATGATGTTGAGTCTGTCCATAATTGCAGATCTGTTGATTCTAAAGTATAGGCAGCTCTTTGTGCTCAGACCTTCTTATGGCAGTACTCTTCTCTGTTTTCAGGTCAGATTTTAATATTTATGGGTAGAAGGTTATACTGTCTCCTGCTAGGATCAAATTGTCCCATGGCAGTTATGAGACTTATGAGCTTATAGGTAAGATGTGATTAGCCTCAGTGTAGATAGTTTTGAATTGGTGAAATTAATACATGCCATCTTAGTATCAACTGCACTGTCTAATTTCATGTAAGTTTGAAAATCTTTGTAATATAAAGTTGGAAATAAATCTCTATATATTTAGTTTAGAAGCTGTTCCTAATGTTCATATTCATTAGTTCACATTGGTTCATTCAAAAGGTCAAATCTGATATAGTCAAGCAATACTGTTTAAAGAATTTTTAGTAATTTGAAATCAATCCAGAAGCTCTAGGAAGAAAAGTATATGTATATGTTTGTGTGTACATGTATATTAGTTATACTTTTGTGTCATTATGACCAAACTCCCAAGGAAAAAAATTAAGGAAAGAAACTCTGTTAACTCTATGTGGCCTTATGACCATAAGCAACTGAGTCATTAGTCACCTCATTTGTTAAATGGGGAATTAAGGTAACTGATTCATGTGGTTGATGCAAGGAATATGTAGGCTAATGCCTGTGAAAAACTTTGATCTCTATTGGCTGAAGTATCAGTGATCACTAGGACATTTATTACTTATCCAACAATGTACATTTCACCATTTTCTTTATCAGAACACAGTAGGACACTCAGATATTTAAAGAACTGAGATTCAACCCTAAACTGACTATAAGATGAAGGAAACAGGGATCAGATTGTGATAGAATTAGATTATTATGTTTTTTTGTTGGTAAAACTAAACTGGGTTTAATCTACCTCCACGGGACTTTTAGATACCTTTCTACCATAGTTTACCTATGCAGTCATAGATAATGGATAGTTTTATGTCAACTTGACACAAGGTGAAGTCATCTGAGAGTAGGAAACTTGAAGAAAATGCCTTCATGATATCAGGCTGTTGGCAAGCCTGTAGGACATTTTCCTAATCAGTGATTGATGGAGAAGGGCCCAGTCCATTGTAGGTGGTGCCATCCCTGGACAGGCTGAGTAAGCCATGTGGAGCAAGCCAGTAAGCAGCAGCATCCCTTCATGACCTCTGCATCAACTCCTGCCTCCAGGCTCCCACCTTGCTTGAGTTCCTGTGCCGACTTCCTTTGATGACTGTCTTAGTTAGGGTTTCTATTACTCTGAAGAGTCACCATGACCACAGCAGCTCTTACAAAGGGAAGCATTTAATTGGGGCTTGCCTACATTTCCTCCAATAAGGCCACACCCACTCCACCAAGGTCACACATCCTAATCTTTAAAAATATTGCCACTCCCTGTGAGCCTATATGGGCCATTTTCATTCAGACAACCACAATGATAAACCGTGATGTTGAAATGTAAGACAGATAAACCCTGTAACCCCCCAAGTTGCTTTGGCCATGGTGTTTTACCACAGAAATACTAACCCTAAGGCAGGCAATATTGGACAATCAAGTGACAGCTCCTAATAGAAATCAAACCTGCCCTGATAAGTTGTCTGCATTGCTGAAGCAGTCATAAGAGTGACTGCATCATTGCAATAAGCTGGCTCTGAAAGAGTCAAGAAGAGGGTCTGTGCTCAGCTTCCTGACTCTGATGTTCAGATGGCCTCATATCCAGAACTGCTCCTTCTGGATGGAAAAAAAAAGAGAACAATTTCAAAGCAACAGCAATGCATACAAGTTCTGTTCTGACCTTAGGTAATAATCAATTTGCTGATGTATGTATGAATTATGTTACACAATGCTGGACAAATACCTGACAACGGAGTCTTAAGAAAGGAAGGGAAGCCAGGCATTGATGGTACCTGCGTTTAATCCCAACACAGAGGCAGGCAGATCTCTGTGAGTTCGAGTCCAGCCTGGTCTACAGAGCTAGTTCCAGGACAGACTCCAAAGCAACACAGAGAAACCCAGTATCAAAAAAAGGACAGGGAAGGAAGGAAGGGAATGTTCAAGATGAACATACTGTCTCTCATACAGGGGAAGTCATGAGGCAGCCTGTCATATTGTAGTGGCCATATCAGAAAGTAGAGTGATAAGTCCCAAGTTCAGTTCATTCATTGTATATGATCTGGAGATCAGAATGCAAAGCTAGCCACAGCCATAGAAGCTGGGCAGGGGTGGCACACACCTTTAATTCCAGGATTTAGGAGACAAAGGCAAATGGACCTCTGTCAGTTCAAGGCCACTCAGGGCTACGTGAGAGTGAATCAGGCTAAAAGAGAAACAGAGCTCAGGCCTTTAGTCCCAGCACTAAAGAGAATATAGGGAGCTCAGTGAGGTCTCAAGCCCAGTCTGAGATTTGGTGAGGAGCAGTGAAGTCTGGAGATGCAATGTGAGATTTGGTGGATCGCCTCCAGTCTGAGCATTGGTAGAGGTTCTGCAACTTTCATTTTTTCATGTGGTCTAGGCCCTTAGCTTAGGGATAGGTGCTACTTAGGGTGGATCGCCCAACCCCAGTGAATCTATTGGAATAATCCCCACAGACTTGCCTAAAGATTCGTGTCCAGTGTGGTTGTAGAGCCTGTCATGTTGATAGTCAGCATAAACCACCACAGAGCAGAACCATTGTTTCATTTCCTAGGGGTGTAATGTATGTTTCCAAAATTTGGTCCTGAATGTTGCCTATGGCTATCCCTAAGAGACATTATACATTTCATACCATGTAAAGAGCAGTTTCGAGTTTCTGGCTCCCACACCATTCTTCATCCTGAATAACAGTGCTGAGATTCCATCTACAAATTCCCTCAGCTTCTGAGGATGCAATTTGCTTGGTCTTGGGGACTTAAATTCACTTAAAGTGGTTCTGTGCCTTTTTTTTTTATTATCTTTTCCACTATCATGGGCCTGAATCATTTAAAAAAAAATGGGCTGTTTTTAACTGGAAAGAGACCAAATAGAAATATTTTAGTGTGCTGTCACCTTTTAGCATTATACCACACTCATGCATGGGTGCGTGCGCACAGGCACACAGAGATGTACACGTACCATGTACACATACACAAAGAGATAGACAAGTAACACACATGCACAAACACAGATTTACATGGATATGCCTGTGCACAAACAGCAATCTCTCCCTTGAAAAACACCATCATGCCTCTTTCTTGTTTTTAGATACCCTCATTAATTTTTGCATTCCTGATAAATCTTGGTTAGCAATACATTTTTTTTGCATTTAATTTCTAAGAAGGTGACTCTCTCAGATTTCTAGCCTAAAATCATCGCATCACATGACTGATGCAACAGTGACTCCGTGTGGGGCAATATAACTCACCTTTCTACCGGATTTCAATATATTGTACCCATACTGTAGTACAATTTCAAACACATTATTAGGTTCTATAAAGCAATGAGTAAGGCTTTATAACATTTTGATAAAACACTGTCTCCTTAAGCAGATATAGCTGTGTAGCCAGGACTGCTTTTAAAGCACCAAGATTGTCTTGCACCATTTGTTTTTATGCTTTTAATTCTGTTGCTTTCCCAACTGCTGCAAATGCTCTTAATGCTAAATCTGTTGTTTTGCTAGATAACACTACTTTTAGCAGAGTGGCGTTATCCAAATTTTGGTGCACTTTAGGGAATTCGGTTTGGATTGCCCTTCAAGAACAGAATTGATGCTGCTGACCCACCATTAGGAGGGCACAAAAATCTGAGTTATTTCCCCTGTGTAGGTGATGGATTGTGCCGCCCCAGCTCCTGGCACTCCTTTTCCCATTACCCATGCTGACTAATCACATGCATTTGCAAGATGATTAGCCAAGGTTAGGGGTACAGTCTGTGATTATGGAAGAGATTTTTTTTCTTTATGTGAAAAATTACTACTTTATAATAGCGCTGAATTATAATTTTGCTCTGTCTCCTAACCAATGGTGGGCTGTTAATGGTAATTCATGTTCCTGTGGTTGTTTGTGTGTTATGTTCTGCATAGTTTCTGAGTAAAACCCCGTACCATCCTCATTGCCCCCATGCAATGTTTACAGCCGTCACATGTCCTGGTTCTACTGCTGAAGAATCACAGGGATATTCTTATATTTGGCAAGAGTTTACTGCATGTTTATTGTATGTTGAGCTCTGCTCTGATGCTGGAAATAACAGTCGCATATCCACCTGTCTTTTCTTCCCTGGCGTTTTAATTTTGATAGAGAATGGAAGGACAGACAGAGATGTACAAGTGAAGGCATTGCTTAGATGAGGTAGATGGGGAAGAAGCAAAGCAGGAAGGAAGCTAGATATTACAATCAACAAACAATTGCTCTTTTCTAGAAGGTGGCCAATGAAGGCCTAGCTGAAGAGAATACTAAACTGGGAAGAGCAGACCACATGTGTCTCAGTTACTTTTCTATTGCTGTAGTAAAGCACCATGACCGAGACAACATAGAGAGGAAAGAGTTTATTTGTGCTTATGGTTCCAGGTGGACAAGAGTCCATGATGGTGGAACAAGGTGCCGGGGCTCATATCTACCACCTCAAGAAAAAAAGAAATGAAGGAAAGCAGAAATGGTACAAATCATCTAATTCTCAAAGTCAGTCCCCAGTGACATACTTCCTCCAGTAAGGCCACACTTCCTAAGTCTATCTAAACAGTGCCACCAACTTGGCTTAGGACTATGTATTCAAATGCCCAAGACTTTTGGGGGGGGGTATGTCATTGAAACTACCACAGCATAAGTGTCTGGAGAAGCCTCATGTGAAGTTGCAATGCAGAGATCCTTGAATGATGAGAAACATGCTCATGTTCCAGAATGATCAAGGGGAAGCTAAGATATTGCAGCCACACAAAAGAGCAAACCAGAGAACAAACAGGAATGGTGATCATATAAGACCGCATTGGCATTTGATTTAAGTATCTTGGCTTTTACTGCCAGTGAAATTGGAAAGTATTGTATGATTGTTGGTGACAGAGTGCGGTAATCTGGTTTTGAGAGCAGTGAATTTGACTGGTATCTAAGGGTAGATTTTAAATAGTGTATTAGGCAGCTATGTGTGTCTAACAAGTAGTGTCAAAATGCAATCACTTAAAATAACACATTCTTACCACATAGTTTCTCTGCATTAGAATGAGTATATCTTATCTGAGTCCTTTGTGTCACACTCTTTACAAAGTTACATTAAGGAACTGTGGTGGTTGCTCAGTGGTAGATTTGCTCAAACAGTGTGTGGGAGGCTGAGCTTGATCACGGGCATCAAAATAGCAAACTAACAAAGTGACATAAAGGCATTGGTAAGGAATTTAGCGGCATGTAATATCACGTTGACCTGGGGCAACGTTATCTCTAACAAAGCAAAACCCACAAAAATGTATACAGGAGCTTATTTTTCCACTTTCTACCACTTAAAAAGACAGCAAGATGGTGCCAGCTATGAGAAAGAGAGCCCCCACCAGGCACCGAATCTGAAAGCACCTGACAGATTCTCAAGTTGCTAGCTTCTAAAATCAGCATTGGTCATTGGTAAACTACCTCATATATAATGTTTATAACAGACAGAATGGACCAAGGCAATACTTGTGGGTTTTGTTCCCATCAAAGACAAGTCTTAACCTTAAGCAGTTAGGTTCAATGTAGAGTGGGACTTTGGAGCAGGAGTTTGCTGATCTAGCGCTTCTCCCGTTTGCTTGCAGTTCTGGGGAAGAATAAATCAGGAATGCAATATCCTAGCAAAAGGAGGGAATGCCTGCAACAGTATATGATGTATTATCTTTCTTTTTTGGAGAAGGCTACTCTGATTCCAATGAAGTCTAGGTATTAACAACCAAGACAGAGTGCTTTCAGCTGTGGTGTGAAGCAAAGTATGCACAGAAATTTACCCATCTATCCTGTGCATCTTGCCTGGGCCTTGAACTACTAAAGGGTTTGCTGAGGATCTGAAGATTATTCTTGTTGTGCGTGTTTGTGAGTTAAATATGCTTTGCCTGATGTGTTGTCTGACTGTCTCAGGCAACATGGATATATACTTTGAGTTTATATATAACCTGCATTTAAAACTAGAAAGTTTTGAAACATCTTCTGGCTTCTTGTCAGTATTGTCCTGGGATCTTCCTCACCCAAAGGCAAAAGAAAAGCTATATTAATTCATGATGGATAACTTGAAAGTACAGAGAGCACTCAGAATATTTCCAAGACAATTCAAAGAAAAGATGACTCAACTTTATATTATAAACCTCAGCTACTTTCTTCAAGGTTCCTGACAATGTTTTAACAGTTTTTTGGAGAAGTTTGACTTGAAGTCCTACAGTTATGGGAATGAACTCATGCTAATGTCTAAGAACCCACTCACTTGATTTAGTTCATGACCTCATCATTTTCCCAGTTCAAGGCCTAGACCCCTCACATTTTGATGGTCAATATTTCGGGAACTAGAGTTGGTAGGAATCCTGTTAATTCAAAGACTGGTAAGATGGAAGCCAAATGAACACAAACTGCATCTTGGGAAACTTAGGCAAAAGGCTTTTATAGGGAGGAAAATACACACAGTGACCACATTAGTCATCTTCCCATTGGTGCAGTAAAACATCCAACAAAAGTAATGTAAGGAAAGAAAAGTTTAATTTGGCTCACAGTTTGGAGGCACAGTCTATTATGGTAGGGAAGTCCTGGCAATAGGAATATAAGGCATCTGGTCACATTGTGTCTACAGGCAGGAAGCCAATGTTTTGATGTCAAAAACACAGGGTGCTTCTTAGGGTTTTCTCTTTTCTAGTACCTGAGTAATAATGATAGTGAAAAACACTCTTGAAAGGTTTATAAATATTATATCTAGTCACCACAATAACCACAACAAGGTGTGTCTAATTACACTTGTTAGTAAGAAGAGTAATATAATTGGACCCTATAAAATCCAATGCGGAACTCTCCAGCTTCCATTCTGAGTGGCTACTCTTAACTGTATTGAAATTCATTGAGTTGTATAGTAATTGGGTATCACTAATTCCCATGTGTAATTTTTACATTTGAACTTTCTAATAATAAAGTTTAATTTAAAAAACATCACTCTGAGTAACAGAAAAAGAGAACTATGGAATACTGAGTTTGGAAAAGTAACAAGCAGTATATACATACGAATAATTTTCATTCTGCATTCAACTTGGTGCTTTCTCTACTAAGAAGCATCTCTGGGGCCAGTGAGACAGCTCAGTGGGCGACAGTGCTTATATCCCAGACTTGGTGACTTGAGTTTGATCCCTGGAACTCAAGATGGAGAGAGAGAGATAGAGAGAGACAGAGAGAGAGAGAGAGAGAGGACTTCTGAAGGTGTTCTTTGGCTATTCCCCTTCTTACCTCTCTCTCTTACACAGACACAGACACACGCGCGCACACGCACACACACACACACAAACACACACACACACACAGATAGATAGAGAGAGAGAGAGAGAGAGAGAGAGAGAGAGAGAGAGATTCAAAGTCCACCTCTTGGCTTTGTGCTCAGGGACTTTTACAATTGGTGACTTCCTTTACAACTGCAAATTATTTCCCTTCTGAAGGATGGATACACTGTCTTCTCAAAGCTTCTCCTTAGTATGCTGTTTCTTAAAATAATCAGCTCAAAATAATACTCGTGCAAAAGGCAGATATAGAATTCTGATTCTGATCTCTATAGTCATATTTCAGGATCTTCTATTCTGGTTCTCTGTAGTCGTTTTTGGATATTTTATTTTGGTCCCTGATACTTGCTACTTCGTTAGTTTATTTTTCCCAAATCTGCAAAGGGGCTAACCTGCACTTCACTGTCACCAACTTATTCTAAGGGACGGTCATATGTAATATTTTTGAAGTTGCTGAGATCTTGTCCCAGCTAATTTATTCAGTAACACTTTACTGTTACTAAGGCTTTTAATTGTAGCAAGTAGTTACAGTGATGACATGTTCTAACAATTTGTTGATGGTAAAAAAATTTTCCTTAATTTTATTATACATGCACCAGCCATGATATAATAGTCATCACAGAATGGATGTGTGATAATTAACAGTCAGAAGCAATGGAGGAGTTTGTATTTGCCATGAAAATTTCTTTTTATTATTCTACTTTTAATACTGACAGGTGCATTTATATCTGTCATGTGCAACATGATATTTTGAAGTGTATTCATTATGAAATGACCACAACTGGCTAATTAGTCTCTGTTATCTTATATAGTTTCTTATGTGGTGTGGAATGTACATTTAAAGTTCACCCTTAGCATTTTTAAAGAATATTTTGATTAACTATACTCTCCTTAGTTTGTAATTGATCTTTGGATTTGTATCCCTTTTCCATCTCTCTTAAACTCTTCTACATTGGCCATGTCAGTTTCTAATAGCTGTCATTCTATGAGTAAGATCATGTGATACATTTTGTGTGTGTGTGTGTGTGTGTGTGTGTTTGCTCCTTTCTACCCAGCACGATGTCCACCAGTGTTGTTCATGTCATAGAAAATGGAAGTATGTCTTTAAGACTGAAAAAGCTTTCCACTGAAGAGGTATTCATATTTTCTATACCCACACATGGCTGATGCTATATCTTTGCTACATTGAACAAAGTAGTGCAGAATTCTTGTGGTCTTATTGATTTCATTTCTGTTGGACATATACCTAGTAGTGGGCTTTCTGGGTTGACCTTGCCGTAGAATATTATTTTAAGCTATATTACATTTGTTTATGCTCTGGAACATTTGTTTAGTCATGTAAAGATGCGATTTGTTTATGTTGCATTTGTTTAACTCTATGAAGCTGTGATTCTTTGCCTGTCTAAATTACCTGGTGATCTAGTAAAGAGTTTATGGTCAATAACAAGGCAAGAGAAAGGGTAGAAAATAGGAGGAGCAATCTAGGAAGGGAGGAGGACATCAGGGGCCAGCCACCCAGCTACACAGCAAGACCTGGGAGTAAGCGTGAAAGTAAGACATACAGAAGTAAGGAAAAATAAAAAAAAAAAAAAAAACCCTCTGGTCAGATAACTTAAGCTTAGGAAAGCTGGCAAGAAATAAGCCAAGCTAAGATTGGGAATTTAAAAGTAAGACGAGGCCTCTGTGTATTTATTTGGGAGCTCGGTGGTGGGCCCCCTATAGAGTAGTAAAGAGTGAAAAAAAAAATTCAACAGGATCCTATAGCAGTTCTGATTGCTGAAGAAATGTCCATACTACTTTCATAATGGCTTTACTAATCTATACTTCCATCCAGAGTACAAAAATTTATCTCCCTATTCTAATAGCGCTATCTTTTAACTTTTCCATAATAGCCATTTTAACAGGTTGGAGGTTCTGTGTTATTCGTATTTTCATATGCTTACAGGCTGTTTTTCATCTTCTGAGGCAAGCCTTTGCAGGTGCTATGCAATTTTCTTAATTAGGTGGACCTTTTCTCTTACTACCGAGTTTGAGTTTTTACATGTTTTAGATATTAACTCTCCTGATCTGCAGTTTGCAAATTTTTCCTTTCATTCTACAGTTAGACTTTTGAGTTTCTTGATCCTCCCATTTGCTATATATAAAATTCCTTTTTTTTTTTTAAACCTCTTTGGATTTTCTATTTTTCTCATAATTCAATATAGGTAAGTTGTATGTGCTTAGACATTTCATCTATATTTTAAGATACCCAGCTTAAATGATGTATAATTGCTGATAATGGTCCCTTATGATCTTGTATTTCTGTTGCATCCATTTCAGTATGTTCTTCAATCATTTTTGATTTTATGGGCTCTCTTTGTCTCCCTCTGTATTTCTATTTCTCTCCTCCATTTTTGTCTCAAACCAGTTAAAATCTTATTATCTTTGTGAATTATTTTAAAAGCCAACCCTTATTCTTAATTGCTTTTTTAAAAATTACTTTTCAAATCTCTACTTTTAGCTCTATCTGACTATTTTATTTCCTTCTTTTTACCGATTTTTCACTTATTTTGTTCTTTTCCTGGCAATTTAAGTCATAACAGCATGTTGATTAATGGAGGGAGGTCTTTAGTCCTTTTGATGTAGGAATCTATTTCTATTAATTTTCCCTTCCCAACAACCGTTTTATTTTTTGTGTATTTTCATTGATTTTTTGGAAATTTCACATCATACATCTTAATCACCCTCATTTCCCAGCCCTTCCATGTTTGGTGCCTCCTCCTCGCTGGTGACCTTTGACCCCCCCAATGAAAATTATAAATAACCAAAATAACAAATAAAAGTCCAATTTGTATTATCCATACACTCACTAGCACATGGTCAAACTCTCAGTGGCCTGCCCATTAAGAAGAAAGGAGTCATGTCCCTCCACCGAAGCTATCAATTGTGGAAAGTCAAGCTCAGTATCCATATCACACTTTCTAAGGGTTCTCATCTATGACTTCCTGTTTAAGCTGTTACCCTTCTTTAGGGGGTGGGGGGTGGAATGAGGATAGGGGTTATCAGATAAAGCACAGATGCAGACATCCCCATGCCCTCAGGAGGCAGCACGAACCATTCACATCAGGATGGCCCCCAGGTTCAATTCGCAGTACCCACGTGACAGCTCACAACTGTCTGTAACGGCACTACAGAGGATGTGGCACCCTCTAGGCTGGCAAAACATCCATGCACATAAAAGAATTGTGTTTTCTATGTCTCATAGCTTTTGATGTGTTGTGGTTCTATTTTTATTTTTCAATAGAGTATTTTAAATTTCCCTTTTAATTATTTAACAGTCAAATTCTCGGTGTTTCTGTGGTATATTGGCTAACTTCCATGCGCTTATGGATTATGTAAAGAATCTCCACTTAATGGTTTGTGCTTCATTGCGGTGAATGACTTTGAGTCTTTGAGTCTTCTTCAGTCTGAAGAATGTCCTATACAATTGATAAGAATCTGTATTCTTTACCAATTAGTTATATGTTGGGGTCCATTGACGCTAGAGTTTAGTTTAAGCCTAAAAGACTTTCATTAGATTTCTATCCAGATGATCTGTCCATTGTTGACCATGAAGTGCTCATGTTCTCTGCTATAAGTGTACTGTACTCTTTCTTGTCACATCCATTAATATTTGATTGGTATATTGAAGTTCTTTAATGTTGGGTGCATACATATGCATAAATAGTTTATCATCTTACTCAACTGACTCATTCTTCTTTATGTCTACAATAACTTCTAGGTCTCCTCAAAACTATTACTTTAAAATATCCATTTTATCTGCTACAAATATAAGCTGCAAATAAAACTATTTTTATACTCCTTGGTTTCTACTTTCATTGTAATACTTTTTTCTTCCAATGTATGTATGTTCTCCCAAACAAAGAGTCTCTTATGGGTAGCATGTAGCTGAGTCTTTTTCAACATTTCAAGCCATTCTGCCAATATATGACTTTTGATTGAAGAATTTAATCTATTTGCATTTAATGTGATTATCAACAGATAAATAGTTAATACTTACATTTTATTAATAATTTTTCCGTAGTAATTAAATACCCTTTGTTTCTCTCTTCCTCTGTCTTATTTGTGTGTGTGCGGTCAAGTGATTTTCTCTAGTGGTCATTTATTGTTATTACCATTACTGTTACTTTTCTTTTTCTTTTTGCAGAAACCCACAACATGGCCAGTATAGTCTTGAACTCAGTATATAACCCAGGTGACACTGTGGCCATGGGAACTCTTATAGAGGAAAACATTTAATTGGGTCTGGCTTACGGTTTCAGAGGTTATTCATTGTCATCATGGTGGGAAGCATGGCAATATGCAGGCAGACATGGGACAGGGGACAGATCTGAGAGCTCGGCATAAGGAGACCATGTCACACTGGATACAGCTTGAACATATAAGACTCACAGCCCACCTCTACAGTGACACACTTCCTCCAACGAGGCCATGCATTCTAACAGTGCCACTCTCTATGGACCAAGCATTCAAACACTTGAGTCTATAGGGGTCATTTTTTATTTAAACCACCACATCAGGCCAGCCTCAAACACATGGAGATTCTCTGGAATCAGCTTCCCTGGTGCCAGAGTTACAGTTATATAACATCATGCCCAACTTTGGTTTATTTTTGTTTATTTTGTACTTTTGTTTTTGATTTTTTTTTTTTTTTTGAGACAGGGTTTCCCCAGAACTTATCAAGATCTGCTTGCCTCTGTCTCCCAAGTGCTGGGATCAAAGGTGTGCGTTATACCTGGCTGTTTTTTATTTCTTAGGTATCTACTATAATATTTGGCCACCTTTTAAATAATATTTTATAGGTTATTTTACTCTAATAAATTTGATCATATGTATGTCTACTACACTCACTCCTACCATTTGACAAATCTATTTTTCTCTGTTTCTTGTGTTGAGCACTATGGTAGTAAGGGTAATAAGAAACTATCCTTCCTAACCGCTTCGATCCATTTTCTTCTTGCTGTTGTGAAAGTATCTTCATGTGTGCAGAGTCCTTCAAAGTGATGCTCTTGTGGAAAGACAGCCACCAAGAGAGATTTATTCTTCTTTTCACAACAAAAACACGTACTGATTTCTTGGGCAAATAAAAGGCACAGTTGACCCTTTGTTGCCCTCTGCCCGCTATTTACTTGACGTTTTAGGTTGCTTCCACCGTCTTCATTCTCTTCTTAATAGCCCCTGACTTCCACTTTGTCTCTCATGTGTTTTCTGGAACAATAGTAACTCCACTCATTAGCTCTAGGAAACAAACAAAAACAAATATAACTTAAAGCGAGGCAATTGGAACAATATACTCTTCCGCCAAAGGGATTGGTTCAGGAAGTTTTGTATGACTACGTCTAGAATAATCAGACAGATTGAAAGGCTGGGAAAGCCACCATCTTTTGTGTCACATGGGCTGGACTATGAGTATCAAGTTGATTTGTGTATTAATAAAGTCTACCTACAGACGAGGGCACGAACAAAAGGGGACAGCCTGAAGGATCACAGCAGGACTGACATGCTGACTGATTATACTTTATTCATGCCTAGAGTCTCTTCTACTTTATGATCTGTCGTTTAAATGAGCCACATTCTCTTTATTACTTTAGTCACTGTGCTGAGTTTGCTGTTACTTGAAACCAACAACTTCCTTATGGAGTCATATTAATGCATGGCTGGTGGATAAAATTGATTGTGAAACCTCCATTCTTTTTTTTTATATATATTTAAATACAAGTACATTTGATGCATTGTGCTGTTACATGAAGTCACATAAAGAGTCTCTGCTCCATAGATTACACCATGATACTTGCTGGTAGTACTCCCTTGATCAGACTCAATCCTGGCTCCCTTGCTGTATCATTCCCGACAAACTGGCATAGGGAGTTTCAGGTTTGATTTACTTATATTGTTTGAGGTATAGACAATGGAAGGTGCCAGTAAGACATCAGAAAACTCAGCAGAGCTTGGAAAGCTGAACTGCCAGGTACTACCAGACTACCGAATTCAAGCATCAAATGCAAAATAAAAATAAACCTATGTCTGCAATCAAGAAGATGGAATAGGCATAGGCTAAAAGGAGAGAAGGCACGAACTCCCTGCCCCATTTCCAGACTGTAGAAGCACATGGCCTGGTAAAATTTGATTACAAAATCTTCTCCAGTAGATCATTAATTAAATCCTTGCTCTTCAGCTGGTGGTATAATTTTAGAGTGCTCCAGAAACTAGATTTATGTAGTAGGTCACCTGGGTGGCATTTGGGGTTACCGTTTCCATGTCTCGCTTTCCTCTACCCCCCACCACGTACTGCTGACACTCTGTGTTCTGTAGAGGTGCATAGAGAAAAAAAATTTCCTGAACACCCCCAAACCACAAACTAAAGTAAGTATTCCCTCGTATAAATTGTGGTGCCCTCCCTTCTTAAACTATGTGGTGTGACCCCCATGTAGAGTCACATAGCTTAAAGCCAAGGCCATGGATAACTTAGGGATGGCACAAAGGTCTCCGAATGTGGAACGGACAAACTTTCATTGTAAAGCAATCAAGTGCATTATGAATCTAAGATGCTTCTGGCAGCTCTCACCAATGTTGTGTCATACATATCACTTCACTGTAGTGTCTGCTCCAAACACACAAGCCCTGTGCTTTGTGCTACACACACAAACACATGACACGATGCCACAGAACACCAGCAAACCCTGTGTGTGTAACACCCAGACTCAGATTGGAGTTTATCAGGACCACAGTGATTTTATGTGTGTATACTAAGTTCTCTGCTCTTACAGAAACACAGCCGTTTAATACGGAAAAACAGAACGTTACTATTTTTTCTATGTTATGTCCTAGCCTGTAAGAATCAAGCTAATATATACTTTATATGTGTGTGTGTGTGTGTGTGTCTATAGTTAGAAAGTTTGATTTTTAAAAATTGTAACTTTAAAAAAGAATGCTTCAATCAATTTTGGCTTGGCATTAGGGCAGAGCTTGCTAAAATTATGAAACAATCCTGAACATACTTTTCCTGTTTTGTTCTATGAATTTATATGAAGTGTCACTCTCAGTGTTAACAATTATAAAACCAAGCAGAGTTGCTCCACTTCCTACATCATCAAACAGAAGAAGAGATTTAATTCTTTGTGTAAAATCAACAAGCGCATCTATCTCATTAGCATGCAAATGGGATTTTTGTCTTTAATAAATGTTAAAATGAAGAGTGATTGCATTATCAGTAATGTTTCCTACATGTATGTGTGTGTGTGTGTGTGTGTGTGTGTGTGTGTGTATGTGTGTACACATGTATATGTAAAATCTGAGATCATGCAAACTTTCTTGGACTAAAATAGTTGAGAGTGAAAAAATTGTAAGGGGCATTGATTTATAAGAGATATTTAATCACAGTGACATGAAAGTGCCTAATATGTAAGTCCAATGCCTTAGGGTCTTATTGCTGTGAAGAGACACCGTGACCACGACAATATTTATAAAGGGAAACATTTAATTGGTGCTGGCTTAGAGTTCCGAGGTTCAGCTCATTACGTGGTGGGAGGCTTTTGGCACGCAGGCAGACATGGTGTGGGAGAGGGAGCTGAGAGCTCTACATCTGGACTCAAAGGCAACAGGAAGAGACTGGGACACTCTGGCCAGGTTTGAGCTTTCAAGACCTCAAAGCTCCCCCCCCCCCCAAGACACACCTTGTCAAGTCCAACTGTCAAGTTCCAATGCACCTGAAATGGGGAGCGAGGACTAAGGAAAGAGACAAGAGATACAAGACAGAGTTGGGAGGGCCCTCAGTGAATACTGGAGATGCCCCAAGTTTATTACTCAGCCATCTTATACACCCCAAGCAAAAGGAGAGGGCAGAAGACTTCTCACCAAGATACCAGGAACCGATGTAATTACCTCTCCAATACTCAAAACAGTAACCACACCCAAAGTCAACCAGCCTGTAATTTGGAGTCAAGACATCTAGTAGCCACAACTTAAGCCAAGCATCCTGTTGTTTGACCTTGAGGGACAAGAATAGGTTTGAACTCTCTGACCTTAAGTCACGATTGAAAGGAGTCAATAGCAATACCCCCCCCTCCACAACACAACCTCCACCAAAGCCACTCCAACAAGGTCATATCTCCTAATAGTGCCACTCCCTATGTGCCTATGGGGATCATTTTTATTTACACCCAGGATCCTGCGGATCACCACAGATGTGGGGTTTGCTCTCTAGTGAGGGAGCACTAAGCAAAAGGCTCTGGTGCTTTACTGAACCTTGGTGTTAGGGTAAGGGTGTGGGGGGGGGCAATGAGAGTCCAGTGGTGACTTACGCAGGCTCCGGGAAAGGCGGTGACACACATCTGCCATCCAGATGAACTTTATTATGAGATCCGGAGGGGGAAGAGTAGGGCGAGACATCGCACGATGGCGGCCCTAAACAGACTCTTCAGTTCCTATAACATCAAGAGAGCTATATCATCACGGTCATCATCAGCCAAAATGATGTTTCAAACCCAGAACAAAAGGCTGAGGGGCTTACTTAACCATATCAAAGCCGATGATTGGTCCCCAGGTTCTTGCAGCATCCCTCCGTCCCTGTCTGTTACAAAGCATGACTGGTGTACCTCATCATAGGCCCTGGACTCTCCAACCCAGGGTGTGTGTGTGTGTGGGGGGGGTCGCCCTTCCCCCAAGCGCTCTGCCCTGTATAATTCAGACACTTTGATTATCCACCTCTTTCGTACTTTTTAACCTCCTGGCTGCTGCCTATGGTTCCCTTGTCTTCCCTCTCTCTTTCCCTCTCTCCTCTGATGGGACCCAGCTCAGCTTGGTCATGGCCACTCTGGACTTGCCCAGATGTGTGTGCCTCTGGCTGTTCTCTCCCCTTTATCCACAATAAACTCTCTCCTCCATCATACCTAGGACCAGCCATGTTCTTTCCTTCCTCTCTCTCTCTCTCTCTCTCTCTCTCTCTCTCCATTTCTTTTTCATTCAAATGGAACTATTATAAGAGAAAGGAATAGGGGGTAGGGGAAGGAACAGCATTTCTGACTCAGATATTTTTGAGGGGATAAGGTTTGAGCAAAACCTGGCCTACAAACCTGGAGCCATGGAGGCAGGTGGCACTAGTTAGAACCATAGTTTAAAGCCGCCTTAGTCCTACCTAGTGTGAGAGCTAAAGGTACATTTTAAGTTTCAATTACTACGCCACAGAGATCCATGAAGCAAAAAACGTCTCTGATCTGCAAGCCCCTTGCCAAAGGACAGTTTCTGAAATGCTGGAGAGTATTGTTCATGGGAGATAACAAGCCACATGTTTTCTCTCCCCTAAACAAGTTTGTATGACCCATCTGTAGCAGATGTGCTTGATCACATATGGGTGGGAGGTTCGCAGGCAGGAAATACATCACATGTATGCTTGCCCGTGCTTGGACCTGATGGGAAATGTGAATTGTGGGTTTGGCTTTCTTAAACCCATGCAAAACTTGATTCGGTGCCAGTTTGTGGAAACCCAGAGATGGATCTGGCCAGAGCCCATCCGCCTGGCCAATATTTAATTAACGCTTCCTCGAAGTTTGACTTTAAACTGTGGTAGTGATGGTATTCTCGACAGGTGGGCTGAGCACTAGAGAGCAGAGTGAGGAGATTGGGCTACGTTTTCTGGCATAGGCTTGAGTGTTGTGACAGTCACGGCAAGGCAGGGGAGTGTGGTCTGATTTCAGACTGACAGACAGACAGACAGAGACAGAGAGACCAAGACAAAGACAGAGAGAGACAGATGGAAGCTTTGTGTTCTTAAACCAAGTCCCGAGGCAGAGTGAGGGCAATAGCCTTTCGCTATCCTTTCCTCCCTTAAACGAAGGCCTTGGCGGAGGCATCTGGAACTACTTTTGCACAAGGCTCAGATGAAGAGACTTAAGACTGAGTGCGCAGAGGATAGAATTGCAGTCTGTACCGAACATGGACCCTAGCCCCTGCCTGACGCTCCCTTTTGAGAGAGCCTACCATTCAATGCAAGTCCAGTGTAGGATGGTACCAGAAACCTCTTTATAGATGCCACATATTACAAGGGTTCTTGGTCTTGTTAATAAAAGAATTTAAGAGTGAAATCAAAAAGAAACGAAGATAATTTTATTAGCTATTAGGATGAACACAGCTGTAAATTTTGGTAGCTGCCTGGAGGAGGGAGACCGAAGAGAGAAAACCATGATGCTTTGAGGTAGGCATGATAGACAGGGAGAGATGGAGCTCCAGAGAAAGCATTGCTAAAGCCTAAGATGGGCTGGGGGTGGGAGGTGGGGGCATACTTGGGCCCTGGGTAGCATCTTAAAGAAAGAGACAGAAAAGAAGTAAGAGGAAAAGTCACACCTTTCTGAGTTAGAACTCCAAAAGGCAGGCCAATTTAACAGCACCTCATGACAGCTGTGTAGTTAGTTACTCTAGTAGGGACAGGTTTTCTGGGAAGGAAAAGTACATTATCTCATTAAAGGATAATCATCCCTCTTGTCTCTTTAGCATGGCTTAAGGCTAGTCTTCCTATTGAGGTAATTGACCAGCCCAAGGGAATTAACTCTGTTTCCTGCAGCTTGGAATGTCAGGTTTCCACCCAGGCAGGCGAGAGGTAGATTCCTTTCTCTTGTCCAAGAGGAAATAGCTTTCTTTTAATGGGCCTCCAGTCCCTGTACCATGGAGGGCAGTTTTCTCCTCGTGTGGTCTGCTATCCTATGCAATTGTCTGTAGTCAGGCCTGAAAAAACACACATGTTTAGGCTGACTCCTCAGAGGGAAAACCACATTACTTTATACATTTGAAAACATTGGGAATTTTCCTGAATGTCTTCCCATTATTGTATTGCTAGTGCAAGGGTCTGGATTAAATTATCCATTGGCTGAGCGTGCCTGCATTTGAGGGATTCACTTTTCCTGGTAGAAACTCCTTGAGTTCAAAGACTTTTAAATAGGATGCAATTTGAGAAAATGCAACTCCACAGAGAAGAGTCAAGAGAAAACCAGCTATTCTTATACAACCACACTCTAAAATCAAAAGATCTCAGAGAATCAGGAACTAGAGTGCTGTACTCTCTAGACAGTCATGTAACTCTTTATAGATGATTTCTGCTCAATAATGTAACATGGATGCTAAGCATGTATATAATAAGATTTATTATTATACAATTCTCAGATTTTATGTGAAATCCTTAACACTTTCAAATGCCTTTCTGAAGTTTGTCTACTCATGATGATAAATTTCAGCCCCCCCCCCAATACTGTAATGAATGCCACATTTTCTCAACTTTCCTCAGGGTCTAGACCTAAGGCTCACTAGACAAATTGGGGTGGGGGAGTGGTTGGTTGTTTTTGTTTTGTTTTGCTTTTTCCACATTTAAGGCAGTCTCTTACTATGTAGCCCTGGCTAGATGGTTTGAAACTTTCTATGTGGACCAGGCTGGCCTTGGACGGAGACCATCCTGCCTCTGCATCCTGAGTGCTGAGATTTTAGATAAGTACAAACCCATCTAGCTCACTGAACGAATCTTAAAAGGAGTAAGATCTCTTAGACATGCTGGTCAGTAATCTCATCATCTCATGGACAGTTTTAAAACACCTTGCCTCCATCCATGGTTGGAGACACAGCCCAGATATCAATCTTTCAACCAAAAATAATAATAATAAAAAAATAACATCTAACAACAGAGGAAAAAGAATTAAAGAAAGCGAAAACACCACCAAGTTTTTTGATTTAAAGTGGGGGTTCATGGGGAACTTGGGTATCTCCAGTCTTTGTCTTGTTAGAATTTACTTACAGAGACAAGTTAGAGGGAGAGACCAATTCATGTCTCATGTAGCCTTCTGAAAATATAAACTAATATTCAAAATCATATGTATTTACAAACTGGTTGTAAAAGACTGAATGCTGGAGTAAAACCGATTAAATTTACAATGCACTTGAATGCCTCGCAGACTCAAGTAGTTCCCTTGGATGGAGCACAAGTTCCCCACCATCCCACTACAGTATTTTACATGCTAATCTCATGTCAGGACAAGGATACTTGGGAAAGAAGTCCTGCCAGAAGTTTGCTCTTTCTGCCTCTGGCTGCATAAGTTTGATCAGATCTAGCTGTGAAGGCCTGACCAGCTCTGGCCATATATCCAAAACAAACAAACAAACAAACAAACACTGAACAAAAATCCAACTCCTGATGGAAATTTGAATTATTCTTCTTGTCCCATGTGACAGGGTCATGGATTCTGTTGCCCAATGGAGGACCACAGAGTCTTCACCCACATCCTAAATGTCTTAACCAACAGAGAGGCAAGAAGCAATGCCCCTTCACCTGACTTGATCTATGAGGATGCTGTGAACAGGGGAACCTGGTACCTAGGCCTACCACCAGCTGTTATGGGACCAGCATGTGAGTTCAATTGGCCATGCCCTCTACCCTGGCTTTTACTTCTTCCTCTTATAGAAAGCTAAATTTCAGGGTCTGTACTCTAACCACCCAAGTTCCCTCATTAGATAAGGATACAAAAGCTCTGTCACCAAAGTGACAGCTTTGGAAAGCTATCCAGAATATCCAAGATGTGTCTTTAACAATCTCTAGTCTCTACCAAGATCGAGACCTCCAAGGGCCAGTGCCTACACTCTTACCTTAAAGCCTACAAGGAGCATACGAGCTTGGGCAGTTGATGTTCATGGATGTTCTCTAAGAAATTTCAGAAGTCAGTATTTGTTAAAGCTCATTTAGTTTGGTTATCTGCCTTTACAGATTATGCCTCTAAAGAACCAATCCATTTTTAAGTAGAATGATGTTAACAAATGCGCTAACTGCTGTCAGTATGTAGTGACCTTGAGATTTGTTCATCAGCAGAAGGAGCCAAGAATGGGCCTTGGCCTTCTCTGTTAATTCAGTCTATGTTACTTGTAAATTACTTGTCACAGATTTGACATGGCCGACTGCTTTCATCTTTCACCTGCTGGTTGAATGTATGGCATGAAATTGTAGAGATTTTTTTTTTAAAGGTTCTGTTAATAGGGTTGATTTAAAAAAAATTTGTAAAGTGAATCATTTACTCCTTGCAAGGCAGGCACTGTGTCTGGGAGCATACTTTTTAAAATTGGAAATGAAATCATTTCCTTTCAGGGAATGCAGTTTAAAATGAAATTATCTCTTCTTGGAACATAGGTATGACAATTTGATGTTGACAAAGTACGTATTAAGTCAGTCATGTTTTCAAATAATAGACGTGGTAATTTAAGGAAATAGTTGCACTTAGAAATACCTTATCAAATTGTTTCTAACCAAAAAATATTGTTTCATTTAAGATACTCTTTTTTGTTTATTAAATAATAGCTGATAGTGTTAATGTTTAAAACACGCATAATAAGTTTACCATATATGGAAGCAATGACTATCACTTGTATACTTTCTATTCAGATTCATTCCTTGGATGCCAATTTTGGCTGGCTTCTTTTACACAGCTTCCAGACTCCTACTCGTTCCTTATGTAGGAGTCTGATGTAAACAAACAACTAATTACAGTCACTCTTTCCTCCTTATTATCTTCGTTTTTTTTTTTACCCTGTATTTTAAATATTTTACTTACTGAACTTCCCCTGTAACAAAAAAAGAAAGGGAGGGAGGGAGGAAAGGAGGAAGGGAGGACGGGAGGAAGGAAAGGGTGCCACATGAGCTCTCCCAGAGGATCTCACCCTACAACAGCCTACATCTGTCCCTGATACATCCGCAAAAAGACCTTTTTGATGCTGTGGAGGAACTCGCTAGAATGGACTTTCATCCCGCAGTCACTTCCCCACTGAATCAACTATATGTCGATTTCTCCTGCTTCTGCTGTCCCCCCCCCACTCCAAACCTTCCTAGAAAATTTTCATTCTACTCTTACAGCTCTCTAATAATTATTTTCCAAGTTTCTTCATGAATGCAGAATGGCAACTGGAGATCCATTGCAGTTAATCATGCTCTGTAGTTTTCATATCCCCTCAGAGTTAGTAGTGATAGTTTCCTGCTGAAGGACTACATTTCCCAGCTTCCCTTGTGGACTATGGAAAACATTCCCAGCCATTTCTGCTACTATAAGGGGCCACATCCCATCTTCCCTTGTAGGCATTTTGGCCATGCATACATGTAAGTGACAAAGATGCCTCCTCATCATAGATAAATATTACTGGGAACATCAGCTGTGCCAGTTATTATAAAGCAAAGATATCTCTGTTATGGGTCTCAGATGGTATCTAATGACATGCTTAGTTTCTTGTTGGTGAAAGCTACTGGTTTCCTAAGTTTACATATCAAGAATATTGGGTGAAATACAGAGGAGATCAGAGTAAATGGCTATTAAGGAGGTGAAATATAGCCCACATTAGCTTAGCTGTGTACCTACACAAATCCAGTTCTCCACAATCATGGGTATTCTTACCTGTCAATCAGCCTTGTAGAGTCTTTGACACAGCGTTCATGGCAGCTTTCCTGGAACTCTCAGATCACAGAAGTGATACTGTATTCTTCTTCAGTGCGTCTTTGGTGAAATATAGAGCCACTTGGAATTCGGAAAAGCAAATCAACTGGGAGATTTAAAACAGGTGGTCACATAGTGTCACTCTGGGCTCCTCTGTGTGATTCTTAAAATGTGTAAGAATTAAAAGTTTTAAATTAAAAAATATTTTATTTTACATGTATGAGTGTTTTGCCAGCATGTATGTCTGTGCACTGCATGTGATTGTATCACAGTTCTAGAGGCTAGCAGCCCGAGGTTAAGGTGGATTCTTATGAGATCTTGTTCTGTGACTTACAGATGGCTAACTTCTCCTGTGTCTTTGGGTGGCCTTTTTATTGTGTGTGTAGAAATATTGGACATGCCACCATTAAATTAGGGTTCATTTTGCTTCCTTTTTTTAATTATGGTTTTCTTTTTAAGAGGACCTATCTTCAAATATAGATATATTCTTTGATTTTAAGACATAGGACTTAAAAATAAGAATTACGTGGGGAATCACATGAAAGATCTCATATAATTTCTTGTGTTAGACAGTTACACTTTATTTACATACAAATGTATCATACTTTGTTAAAATTGGCCAGTAACAATGAGAGTTTCTGGAAATATCTGTGCGTTCTGTATTTGGCTTATTTTTACTGAAAACAAGCTCAGTAATTTAGCCCTTTGTTTTGGTCCTAAGTCACACACTATCTCAGTTGAATCCACCTTATTTAATAATATGCATTATTCTTGTTAATTGTTTGCTATTTAAATTGTAAACTATATCCTAGGTCCCCTACCTAGAAAGATGTTAACTACTTTTACTACTTACTCTTGTAGAACAAATTAGCCCAAATTTTATAGGTAAAGAAAAAGAAAACATTGGTTATTTGCCAGTTTCTGAGAATCTGAAATCTTGGAGTAGCTTAGGTATATGATCTTGACTCAAAGTCTGTCATAATGGTGACATTGAGGGTTCATGAGGTCTCTCTCTGGCCATTTGCAGGTTGACAGAGATTAACAAATCCAGCTCTGATCATCTGACCAAAGAACCTATTGACTGGGTGCCTAGTTCTTAATAGTAGGCTACTCCTCAATCTAGGTTACTTCATGCTGCATCAGTCTGTCCAGGGCAAACTGCCCAGCACAGGCGGATAAATTACATATTCTTTGGAGTAGGAAGGAAACCACCCCAAAAGTTTTTTAGGAAGAACTAAAACTCTGGAAACACACAAGGATATTAAAGTCCTCTCAGAGAAATCAGGCCCGGGAACTTAATGGACACACAAAGAAATGGGTATAACTCCCTCACCTGGTCACCTTAAAATGATTCATACCTACCATTGCAAAGCCATGGCTCCACAGCCAACTGCCATCTGATTCCTGGTTTCTGTATCAGGGACAGAAGACTCCCTGAGCAGAGTCTGTCCCCTGCTATTGAGGAAGCCTACTGAACTTCTACATGTCCCCCAGTTCACCCATGTAGACCAGGATATGGCCACATTTTTCTCCCGATATGCCTTGCTTTAGACCAGGCTTAGCCTTTTTACCCCACAGCTGAATTCTGACATTTCACTTTGTTGCTTGACAATTTTATTCTACTACGAAAACATTTTGTCCTCCATGGAAAGCTTTTACGATTTTCTAAAGGGAGGTGCAACATTCCACCCTGCATGGACACTCCTTACGTGTAGGAAGTAAACAACTCAAAGGCTTCAGAAATTCCCTAAAACTGACCAGAAATGCAAGCCTTCTCCAACCCCAATTTTACATATGTGGTAAGGACTCTACTGAGAGATAGTCAAACCAGCCAAGCCTCGAGGAGGAGACTGAGACAAGACAAACTACCTAGAAGAAACAAAGACCAAGCTGCCTTGGAAAGGGAGAATCTAGGTGTACTGGCTGGTTTTCTGTGTCAGCTTGACACAAGCTAGAGTCACCAGAGAAGAAGGAATGCCAATTAAGGAAATGCCTCTTGCCAGCTGTAAGGCATTTTCTCAATTAGTGAACAATGGAGGAGGACCCAGCCCATAGCCTCAGTCCTTGGTCTGGTGGTTCTGGGTTCTATAAGAAATCAGGCTCATCAAGCCAGTAATCAGCTCCCCTCCATGGCCTCTGCATAAGCTCCTGCCTCCAGGATCGTGCCCTATTTGAGTTCCCATCCTGACTTCATTCAGTGAGGATGAGGAATGTAGAAGTGTGATCCTAACAAACCTTTCCTCCCCAACATGCCTTTCGGTCATGATGTTTCCCTGCAGCAACAGAAACCCTAACTCAGACACTAGGTGACTTGCATGGGAGAGACAGTCTAGCTGAGCTACACAAAAAGAAATTCATAAACCTGTCGAGCTGTAATATGCTTGGAGATACAGCTTTCATGAGCTGTGATTCATGCTGGGGTTGGCTTTGATGATGTAGCTGCCTTGGACTCATTTTTGCTCCTGTATGTAACCCCTCATCTGTTATGGTAATTTGAATGTAATTGGCCCCCATAAGGTCATAGAGAGCATTATTACGAGATATGGCCTTGTTGGAAGAAATGTGTGACGATGGGTATGGGCTTTGAGGTCTCCTATGCTCAAGCTATACCCAGTGACTCAGACCACTTCCAGTTACCTGTGGGTCAAGATATAAGACACCCACTTCCTTCTCCAGCACCATGTCTGCCTATGTGTTACCATGTTGTACCACGATTATAATGGATTACACGTCTGAAAACATAAGCCACTGCAATGAAATGTTTTTCCTTTACAAAAGTTGCCATGGTGTCTCTTCACAACAATGCAAATCCCAACTGAGATATCTGTATTTATGTAAGTAACCCTGATATAACTCATTTTTTTCACCAAGTAGGACTATGTTGGCATCTTTGATTTGTCATCAGTTCCAAGTATAGGGTGTGGAGACATTTGTTTACTCCCCCATACTACTGTCACACACAACTCTGAAGTCTGACTCCAGCAGCTGTCTTCTAGCACTTGTCTGGTTCATTGTCTTATTAGTACAGATTCTCAGGTCACTTCTGAAGCCTCTCGAACTTTGCAGCCTTTCAAACTTGTATTCATTCTGATATATATATGTGTGTGTGTGTGTGTGTGTGTGTGTGTGTGTACTACATGCTTTGTAATGTGTATGATATGAAAGTTCATATTAGTGTGAAGACTTGAAGACTTTCAACTTTTCTGGGCCAAGCTACCAAGGCAGGAAGATCTTATAACACTAAACACTGTGACTTTATGGTTATTCAATAACTTCTTACGTTGTGGAAAGACACAAGCATGTTTTTTCTATGTTTCTGCCATAGCACACATGACAACGGACCTTACTGTGACAAGCAGTTCCTGGCTATATTCTTCTGATGGAGTCTATTGAAAGTCATCTCAACATGACTGCTACCATTCCTTTGAGCAAGTCAGTCAGAACAGAGTACCAGAGGCGCGATACCGTTTATGGCTTGGTCTTAGAAATCACACAGCATCATTTTGCACATATTCAATTTTCCAGAAATGAGTCACCAAGTTTAATCCCCTGAGAAGGGAATTAATTCCTAACTTTTAGAGACAGAGAACCAAAGATTCATAGTCAACACTTGACATCTTTAAATTACTATGTTGTCACAGGTCCAAGATAACATTAATTGGGAAGCCATGCTCGTCATTTTGGACAAGTATAACGAAATACTATTAAGAAGACGATGTGTAAACAACAGACATCCATTTCTCACTGTTCTAAGAGACTGGAAAAATCTAAGGTAAAGTAGCCAGCAGATGTGTTGTTTAGTGACAGTACATTTCCTGGTTCTGAATGAAATCTTAGCTCATTGTTCTCACTCTGTACAGAGGCCAAAAATGCCTTTCTGAAATCTTTTCAAAAAAACACTAATCCCATCACAAATGCTCTGCCTTGGCAACTAATAACATTACTAAACCTCACTTTACAATCTTACTATACTAATTTTGTGGTGAATAGGAATATTGAAACCATGGTGGATGATTTATATGGTGCAAGCCTTGTTGTGGAAAATCAGAACTAATGATGTGAGATAATAACTGATAAATGTAATTAGTTACTTTCATAAACAACATGAGATCAGAGAAGAAAGAAATTACTTGCCTAGGCAGGTTTCTGGATGAAGTAGCTTTATCCTTGTGTGTGATAACCAGTTTGTTGCTTGACATTTAGAGCAGAAACCATTGAGAACGGAGTATCCCTGTTTGCAAGTGGACTTAATGGAATTGTCTAGTAGAGTAGATTTTTTTTTTATGTTATAGTGGCATTATATCTCTTCTCCAGAATGCTCTAGGTTTTGCCCTGTTACAAAGCAAATGCCCTTACCCCATTGGCAGGAGGAGAAGAAAAAGAAGGGAGAAAGACAGGATTTTTAAGAACACTTGACTCTTTGCTGGGAATTCTCCAAATGTCATGAAAGACCATGTTCTCATTTTATACAAAACTTTTCTATAACTTCAGATAAACCTGTGATATGATTTTCAATCCTGTGTCTCATGCCACATTCAGTACTCTGGTAAAAACTGTTGAAAAACTATGCTATTACAGAAATACAATGTGTATGTTATTACTAAAAATTTTTGTGTTAAGGGTATCTTGCCTACTTGTAGGAACTTGCATTTACTAGCTGACATGCCAGCATTGCTATAGATGTGAATATGTTGGGAATGTTGATACAAGGGGACACCCTAGATTGTATAAATGGATCTAAATCACAATTATGTATACTCTTACAGAAAGGTAAGAGAAGGAGATTGTCCTCCATACAAAGGAGAAGGCTTCCCAGATATGGAATATAAAGATGCTGGCCTTGAAGGCTGCAAGGGTATGGTCTGACACGTAGGCATGCTTGCTGATGTCTCCTCAAACTAGAAGAGTTAGAGATGTATTCTCCTCTATAGCTTTCATTGTGAGCATAGACATCCTGAGTTCTTCACTTTAGCCTAGAGGAGATAAGTTTTTCTTTGTATCCCAAGAACTGTGAATCAACTTGCTGTTTGAAGCCAGCATCTTAAATTTGTTATAGCAATCAGAGGAAAGTAAGATGGCACCTTTGTATGAAAACAGACTTGAAACCTTTCCAATTGCCATGGTGATCATGTGTATGCGAAATTGTCAACAGATGTTTTCAGAACAGTTCCAGTTTCTCTGCCCACTCTTTTCTTCCAGCACCTGGAACACAGATTGCTGTCACCCTTCAGGATGTCCTACCATTCCTAGCCGATTTTCAGCACGGCTGTGAGTTGGCAAACTCTGGATTTCTTATGAACACATTGCTGTAGCCAAAGTCTATGTACAGAAATTCCAGAGAAATAGTTGCCTTGCACTCACCTTCTGGGTCTATGAATTCACATACTCATGTGATGCAAATGACCATGCCCTTACACACACACACACACAAACACACACACACACACGCACACACGCACGCACGCATCTCAAGGAATGCTTGCTCTGTGTAAGGAGCCAGAGATCCCAGGCAATGACAAGGTAGAGCCACCAGCAAATCAAAGTGTTTGACCCCGGATTTGCATTCTTTGTAAAGTGACAGACGATTTTCTCCTGGAGGAAGCAGATGATACTATGTGGTATCCTAGCTTCAAATACCTTCATGTTGACACAGAACAAATAGGTGAAGTAAACACCACAGCAGGACTTACGGACATCCCCTCCCGTTTGCATTTATTCTTTGCTGGAACTTAAAAAAGAATGAAAACACAAAAACAAAAAAACAAAACAAAACAAACAAACAAACAAACAAAAAAACATTCTCTTCTGCCTCTCACCATGCCCATCTCTCTCAGGATTCATTTAAAGAGAAGTGAGAAGCTGCAGTCTTTGAAAAGCTGTCTGTAGAGAACGTGGGGAAGGATGCTTATGGATCTGGGAAACTGGGAGGCAGCCCACCACCCAGGATAGCAGAGTTACAAGTGAGGTGTATCAAAAGCAAAAAGCCCCGAATATCAAGTTCTTAATTTATTACTTATGTGTGCCAAAACCCTGGCTTCTCTCAAATGGATGTCTAAATAGGCTTCTTAGAATTTAACATTTTTATAACCATGTGGTATTTATTTTAAAAAGCAATGGGATCACCCATATTAGCGTATAAAAATTGTACTAGCATTTCCGTGGATGTAAACTGACAACATTCAGGGCCAAGTCAGAAGGAAAACTCCCAGCAAAGCAGAAGGGAAAGGGAAAAAAACAAACATTTATTATCTCATAATTTCTGGGGGCAGGAATCTAGGTGTGGCTTAATTGCATGCCTCTGGCTCCAGAAGCTTCTCGGGAGAGGTGGCATGCAGTCAGCTAGGGCGGCAATGAGGTCTTTCTCAAGAAGTGGCTGGCAGCCTGCACTTTCCATGTTCACTCCCACAGCTTCTGAAAGGCTGATATTTTCTGATAAGGAGGCTTAGTGTTTTTTCCTCCTTCGCTAAACACCAAGGCATGTCATTTTCCCCTTCCCCAATGTCACAGGGCTCTTCTCCTGCACAAGGCAAATCTCAAAAAGGGGCTTGTGCCTACACAATGCCTGGGTTTCCTTTCATATTTGTGTGCTAAGGTATATGGGCCGAGGGCCACTTAGAGTTGGGGGAGAGTTTATTTTAACTCATAGTTCTAAGTTACAATCCATCGTCTAGGGAAGCCAAGGCAGGAACTTGAAAGCTGGTGACATCGGGACTCCTACATACAACCTGAAATCAGGAGGACTAGTCCGGTCTTTCTTGGGTGCCAGCCTTATTTGCCCACAAGACTATTTCTTGCTAGCAAGTTCCATTCTCTTTACACCTTGGTAAAACGAAATCACCCAATTACAAATTTAATGTTCTAAACGTAGATTCTTGTAGGACCTAACTCATCTGTTGTAGCATACTGACTGCCTCATCATCAGCTTTGAAGTAAATTTATGAGCTTTGGAGCATGACTGAGCATTTGATATTCCACCACTAATTACAATACTATCATTATTGTCTTCTACAGCAAAACGTGGTTGAATTTGTGAAATGCTTTGTCTTCATCTACGGGATGTAATCTTACAGCTTCGGCATTTATTGTCTTCATATTTATGACGTATCACAGTAGCTGCTTTGTAGACATCATGTCAACCGTGGTATTCAAGAAGGGTGAAAAAGATACTCTCTGCCAAGCCTCATGACGTGAGTTCAGTCCTTAGGACCCACATGTCCTCTAGCCTCCACACAAGCATGTTGTAAAGCCTGTAACCCAACAGTTTGTAACATCACATCTGCCTCCATCTTTATGCACGTTCTGCCCATGTGCCTGCCTCTGTGTCCATGTGGGATTCCGGCATATCCAAAAAAAATCAAGCTTTCACCTTGACCTGGTCAAGAAGGCTTGCCTCCAAATAAATTCGATCCGAAAGACTAGACATAAAGTAGACGAATCTGAGCTGCTGTTTCAGAAGCAAGTGAGATTATTATTTTCTTTTTTTAAAAGCTCTTAGGCAAAGTCTTAAAGAGGTCTTAAACCAGTAAACATGAAAAGGGCACTTCCAGTTGAGCCTGTTGGGGCATGCCTATAATCCCAGCATCCCAGCCCTTGGGAGGCTGAGGAAGGAAAAAAAGGAGTTCATGGTCATGCTAGGCTGCAGAGTAAATTCAAGGCTAGTACTACTGTCTCAAAAAATAAGCAAACAAGCAAAAAACTAAAACCAAACCGAAACAAACAAAATGCACATTTTATAACGCCCTTTCTATTTGCAGTATTCATAGTAAGAGGAAATAAAATTGAAAAAAAAAATGACAAAGTTTTCCCTTTTAAGCTTTTTGTGCTCACGGCTAGGAACTTCGTTTTAAACTCACGGCTCTCCATTCTAAAATATCTGTCTCCTGCCACAGCCACTATATGAAAGGAAAGCTATGATGAATTTCTAGGATGTTATGGCAGTCACCATAGATTGAGAAGTGCGTTTTTATGGCTTGAAAGAGGAATAAAGAAAAGGAAGAGAAGGGTGTGGAAAGGAAGTAGAGTCAGAGAAAGAAAAACAGCTAAAGAGAAGGTAGGAAGCTTGTGGATTTCTGGAAAATCCTTTCTTCCCTGGTGGGGTGGCTGTCAGAGATAATGATAGGGAATTATAAATTTTAAAGTCAGATTCAAACAAAGCTCTGATACGTTTGTGTTGTGCTTGGGCAATGTTTTTAAGATGATAGGTTTCTTTTAGATTTGAGGGTGTTAGGATGGAGTCAGGTTCTTTGCTGTTATTTTTACACTCATCTTTCCTGGCACTTATCTACATGTTTTATCAAGGTCTTTCTTTGAGTCTCATAAAAGGAGATCTAAATTTAATGATAAAACCTTAAACTAAGGAAAAATGAAGTGATTATGAATCAGCTTGTTTGGATTTTTTAAAAACTAGAGCAGTGACTTAATAATCTAATTATGAACAATTATATAACCCAGACCATTTTATTGTTCCAATCATGTGTATGTAAACTAATTATACAAACTAATTTGCTAAATAAGACTAATTGTGATTCATGGATCATTAACTTCAATGGCTGTCCAAAGCCTGACATTCTGCAACAAGTCAATTTCTTTTTATAACTATTTCAAGAAATGAAAATTTACAATAGAATATGTCAATTTATTTAATGTTAGAATTGTAGTATATTACTAGCTGCAATGACTTTGAAATAAATAATGGATTCCTGGGGTTTGCATTTACTAGGTGAGCATGAGTATTTTTGTTTTTTGCTTTTGTTTTTAGCCTGGTCATCATAGGGTATCATATATTTATTTAAAGGAAACTCTCTAGAGACTGGAAATATAGCAAAACAGTTAAGAACACTTTTTGCTCTTGTAAATGATCCAGGTTCCCTTCCAGAAACTAAATAACAGCTCACAATTACCTTTAATTCCTGTTCTGGCTTCCAGGTACCAGATATGTGCATGATACAGACATATACACACACTTACTCTCTCTCTCTCTCTCTCTCTCTCTCTCTCACACACACACACACACACACACACACACACATACGCACACACACAAACACACTGGAAAAACATTCATACAAATAAAGTTAAAAATTAAAAAATAAAAACTACAGTGAATTTCCAAAAGGTCAGGGAGCTAAGCTCAGCCCATAGGGTATTCATATTTAAGAAATAGATAAATGATGAACTTGAAAAACAATGGGCAAATCTAAAGCTTGCTAAATGATGTTAAAATATGTAAACAAAAGTAAGATTGTTCCTGAGTATGTCCTTTATTTTGCAAAGATTTTCAGATAATAAAATTCAAGGCTTTGGATGCATAACTTGGAGCAATAATAGGTTTGAGAGCATATTTATTAGTATATTTTTTACTGCTACAATTTTGACTTGAATTTTCAGTTCAATAAATCTTGTACACAATAAAATGAAATTTTCTTCCCCCTTTTCCCCTTTCTTTCATTCTTCCTTCCTTTATCTCTCATCTTCCCTCCTTCTCTTTTTTTCTCCCTTTCTTTAGACATGGAGGAGAGTCCATGTAAAAATACTTTTTCCTGAATAATGAAAAATAAAAGACATCTGGACATGGTGGCACACACCTCTTCCCCTCTCATTCCAGCATCAGAGGCAGAGGAAGACAAGATTCCCCTGAGTTCTAAGCCAACCTGGTCCACATAGGGCGTTCTAGGCCAGACAGAGCTACTTAGTGAGCCCCTGTCTCTGAAAAAGAAGGCAAGCATGAGGTTAGACATTGTGACTGTTTTACCATCATTAGGCTACATTGGTATAACTGGAGCTGGTGTGCCTCTTGTAATTTACAGGTCATGTAGGAGCTTCAATCTGCATGTTGTTAGTGAATATATAATGTGATTTGTATCTTCTATTTTGTGTAACTAACCCCCCCCCCCGGTGTGAGTGTGTGTGTGTGTGTGTGTGTGTGTGTGTGTGTGTGTGTGTGTATGTGTGGTGTCTCGTGTTTTGCAGTAGTTTGGGAAACTGGTCCACTCGAATGTTTTCCTCTGATGCCATGTATGAACTTAGGTTTGGGACTTAAAGTGTACTGTGGTCCTTGCAAGTACACATCTACACATAGAGCTTTCATTGCTGTTGAAACTGTATTTGAAGTTTGGCCTGTAGAGATAAAATTAAGATTAAATGAGGTCAGAAACCTAGTCCCCAAATCCAGTCCAACGGATATGTGTGAGGAGTTACACATTTGTGTAGACAGAGGAAATGTCATGCAAGGACACAGCTCAAGGCAGGCCAAGCAAGGCCTTGGGAGCAAGAAAACCTGACTAGATTTTGTTCTTGTGCTTCCTACTTTCCTACCCCAGACAGATACATTTCCGCTGTTTGTATCACTCTTTCTGTGCTGGTTTTCCATGTCAAACTTGGCTAGTTAATACAGGTACATTTACAAGATCTGACCATGAGGCTGTGGTTAGAAACATGAGATCTAGATGTCTTCCTGCTTCCTGCATAGGCTCAAATTCCAGCTTCTCTCCATATGAGCGCTGTGAAAATGGACAGAATGTTTAAATGACCTATGCTTTTCATGCCTGTATTAGAAAGGAAGCATACTAGCATTACCCCTGTGGAATGTCTGCCACTCTCTGCAATTCCTTTTCATTTTCTCTTAATAAACCTATGCTTCCTCTTACTCCTTTGCCTAACTAATCTGACTTGGGAGGGAAACAATGAACTTGAGAACTCTTGACTCAGGATGGCTTTAGTGGTCCTTGAACAATCACAGGTCGTGCCAACTTCCCAAGTTAAGTTGACTAAGAGCTGAGGAAGGCTCCATTGAGCTCAAAAGTTGGCTTTGGTCAGTCTTTTATCACAGCCCCAGGAAGACAAACTAGGACAGGCGGTGATGGCAAGAATATGGGGAATTACTGTGATGAACCTTACCATGCTTTGTGGTTGTTTATTTTTTTCTTTTGTTTTTGTTTTCTGATTTGTTTATTCACTGAAGGGGCAGTTTTGTGGAAGTCATTGAGTGCTTAGAGATTAATGAGATTTTGCAGGAGGGAACTTGAGAAATGATGCTAAATGCATTGTAGATGATGGAGGCCTGTTTGTGGCATTTCAGAGAGATGCAAAGTCTCTGGACAGTTTCTGTGATATTTGTATTAAGAAATGAAACTTGTCTTTCATTGGGACAATCAGTGCTGATGAGATAGGACTGGAAAACTAACTGTGACTAACAAGGGACATGGGAGACAGCAGACAGCTAGGGTCAAGACTGCATCTTAAACTGGAAGCTGAACTTAGTGTGTAAGCGTTCCATATGGCACCAGTTTTGAAGGATTGAAGTCCTAACAGAGAGCATATGACACTTAGAACTGAGAGAGGGTGCAAGAGGCCATTGGTCAAAGAACAGCTTGTGGTGATGTATTATTTATGATCTAACAAAGCCACTGATGACCAGAATGCAAAGTGACACACTAGTGAGCCACAGAAGCTGGGAACTGGTGGCACACACTTGTAATCCCAGGACTCAGAAGACAGAAGCATATGGATCTCTTTGAGTCCAAGACTACCCTGGGCTATTGGAGAGTGAATCAGTCTAAAAGAGAAACAGAGCTCACGCCTTTAATCCCAGTGCCAGAGAGACACATAAGACAGGAGCAGAGTCAGAGCAGCATTCAGTCTCCAGCCACTCTTGGGAATTAGTCTCTAGCCATGTTGAGGACAGGGAAGATTCAATTTCCAGTCACAGGGAAGACAGGCTCTCCTTTTGAGCCTTGGGAGAGCTGAGAGTACTGGCTGGCTGCTTTGCTTTGTGATCTTCAGCTTGAAAACCAATAACCGTGTCTGGGTTTTTGTTATTCATGCTAAAGCAGCCTCAATTGTAGTAATGCCAGGACTGTGAGATGACCACCAAGGACATGGTGTGTGGAGAGGAATGGACCTGAGTTTAGGAGACAAGTTGTGTGTGTGTGTGTGTGTGTGTGTGTGTGTGTGTGTGTTTGGATGAGATAGATACAAAAGTGGGGTACCCTAAGCCTTTTCTTTCCTAGGAGGTCATGAGTGTGGTGGTTTGAATGAAAATGGTCCCCATAAACTCATAGGAGTGCCATTATTAGAGGTGTGGACTTGTTGGGAAGTGGTCACTGAAGATGGGTTTGAAGATGCCCATGATGAAGGCACACCCTTTTGTGGCAGACATTTCCCCCCTGCCCTTGAGTCAAGATGTAGAACTCCCTTCTCTAGGACCACATCTGTCTGCATGACACCATGCTTCCCGCTATGGCTATGATGACAATGGGCTAAAGTGTAAGTTAGCACCCAATTAAACATTTTCCCTTATAAGTGTCGCTGTGGTCAGAGCGTCTCTTTATAATGATAGAAACCTCAACTAAGACAGTGAGTAACTCTCAAATGTCAGATAGTGAGCTTTTTACTCTTTTGGATTTGGATTTGGTTTTTGCTTTGATTGTCATGTGCCCTGGGTGTTCCTTTTTAGAGTAAGAAAGCATATAATTTATTTTGGATTTTATAAGATCCCACAGTTAATAGGCTTTGTGAGTTTTTTTGTTTGTTTGTTTTGTTTTTGTTTTGAAAGAAATGGTGAACTTTTAAAGCACTATATTTTTTGGAATTTGTATTTTATTAATATGCTGTCTTGGAGACAAGAAAGGAAGTATATGCTATGATTTAAAGTGAGGTGTTTATGTGTCAAAGTTGACAAAAGATGGATTGTGTTGGTTAGACTTTTTTACTTTTTTTTTTTTTTTTTTACAACGCGACAGAACAATAGATATACTTGGGAAGAGGGAATATTAATTGAGGAGCAGCCTCCATCAGACTGGCCTGTGAGCTTGTCTGTGGGAATATTCTTAACTGCTAATTGATGTAGTATACCATTCTTGGACAGTAGACCTGGACTTTGTAAGAAAAGGAGCCGAGCAAGCAAGGGAATGCAAGCCAGTGAACACTACTGTCTCCGTGGTCTCTGCTTTAGTTTTTATCTCCTGTTCTTGCATGAGCTGCTGCCTTTGCCTCCCGCAGTGATAGACTGGATCCTCAAGCTAAACTAAGACCTTTCCTCCCCAGTTTGGTTTTGATCAGTGTTTTATCACAGGAACAGTAAAAGCAAACTAGACTTATATACAAAATCAACGTGTTCACACTTTTGGCATACTCACAAAATGGACTAGTACTCCACATCGAGAAGAAAAGAACTATGATAAACAAGGAGAAAAGTATGCCAAGAAAAAAGAAACCAGATAGAAATACAAACCGAGATTCCAAATAGAAATATCCAGAAAACACGTGATCTCAAAAAAAAATGGACAGATGGGAAGGGCATCTGAAGATGTTCAGACTCACACTGCTTTGTGTCTTGATCGTGCTGGGGTTTCCCAGGGATGTTCACAATTATATCATCCCTAAACTCATTTAAAGACAGACTTAAATCTGTTCATAATCAAATTAACTCTTTATAAAGTTGTTTTAAAAGATGGTTTGAAGATGGAGCTTTAGCTGGAAGTATCTGAATTATGTCTTCAGCTTAAAGAGATCAGAGCCTGGACTATACAGAGAGTATTGGGAAATGTATGAAAAGTGTGGAAATCTGTTCTGACTGGAGGCTGATGGCTTGAACAGCAGTCCAAGCATCTGGCCATTGAGATTAGGTCTAGATGAAGTCCAGTGGTGTGTATGAGTGTGTGATAATCAGAGATACTGGGGAGCGTCGATAGGGCTTCTAGGGGACCTGAGAATTTCTTTCTCCTTATAGTTCTGGCATCTGCATCTCTAATCATTTTTTTTAATGTCTGTGGCTATTTATTTCCCCTCAAATCTTTCCTATTGATTTGGGTTTTTTTTTCTCTTATTGATTTGTAATGGGCAAACAAGTATAATTAATGTGTCAAAGAAAATGCATCTTAGACTTTATTAGACACCAGAAAATTATTTTTCAAAGTATTTAAATAAGTTACATAAGAAAAAAAACTAAAAAACTCATGTCATATATCAGTTTATTTTTTTTAATTTTGTTATATATAAGTCTAAAAGAACTAATGATTGAAAAAAGGCAACTTTCTGAGTCTATTTAAGGTTTAATTCATTAAAAACAGAACAATGATTCAGTTATACACAAAATATGTAATAATGGATAAAAATATTTATGGGATTGATAAACAAATATGCAGTTTGGTTGATGCTATGGAGGGTAGAAAAATGGAGAGTATATTTAGTAGGAATACTTGGATGTTTATAAATTTTGTAGGGTTGATGTAGTATTTCTTCTATAATAAACAATATCGACCACAATCTGTTTTTCAAAATATTCAAATATAATAATATAAGGGAGGGATGATTTTCAAATCATCTAGTTTCACATTTTTCAGAACACTCAGTCTGTGCTCAAGTTCAATTAAATTCCCAACTTAACAGCCTGAAATTAATTGTGATACTTCAGCTTAAACTTATTGCAATAGATTTTCCCTACCTCAGGGGTCAACCAGAAGTTCCATGTCTGGCTGTTCTTGACTACAGACCTATAAAGTGCTGACTCCCACCATTCCTTGTGCTTAGGGATTTGCTAGAATAGCACACAGAACAGGGGAAAATACTTTTTTCTTGTATTCTTGGTTTATTTAAAAGATTACAAGTGATGAACTTCACAGAACATGTGTCCATGAGCTCCATTCAGAAGCTTCTGTTTTGGTGGCTTCGAGGTGTGCCATCTTCCTAGTCCCTGTGATTGCACTAACCAAGAAGACCTCTGAATCCAGCCATGCAGGAGTATTTACAGTGGCTCATCACATGACCATGGTCAATCTCCAGGTCCTCTACATTCCCTGGAGATGAAAATTCTAGTTTTCTCTTGAATTTGTCTCTTTCCGGCTACCAACCTGAAGCTCTATACTGGTCAACCAGGGTAGCCTCATTAGACCAAAAACATCTGACCACAACATTCCTGGGGGGGTTTAGAAACTCTTGTCAGACGCTGGGACTGAAGAATAATCTGTTCTGTTTGCTGTGTTGGACCCTCACACAGGGGTGTGAGTATATCTGTATTAGTAGGGTTTGCTTGGTTTTTTTTTTTTTTTTTGTTTTTGCTTTTTTAATAGTAATAAATGTTATCAGAAAATATGGAAAGAACAAGGAAAACCCCACATGAATACAACCAAACAGCAGGATACATTTTTTTAAAACTTCTCATATATGGCCCATAATGCCACTTGAATAGTGAGGGAGCAATGGGAGCTTAATTTTAGAATACAACGAGCGGCTGTGTAGGCTTGTAGTCTGTAGAATTGCTAAGGAGTTAAATTGTCTCCTTATATTTACTTGTCAGTGGACAGCTCTGAGTTATTGGGTAGATACTCCCAAGACTTCTTATCTTATTGTTTCTTCTAGTTTCAATTCTTTTTTATGTCTCCATAATCATTGTGCAGTATTTTAGTTTTGTCCATGCTTATTTTGTTCTCATCATATGAAAGCTTCTTTACCAGATAATTCAATCAGATGAAGTCTTTAGAGTTTTAGCAGGACGTTTTATTTTTTGCTTTTCTGGGAGGTTAAAAACCAGGGCATCCTATAAACAAAACTAGAATTTAAGCATTCAGCCACGCCCACCACAGGCCTTGTTTTGTGGGATTTCTAATAGTAATCTCATATGTATGGATGGGCCTTTTATATTCATAAAATGACTCTCATGAAAATGAGCCAAATTCATCTGGGTGCTGCTGGCATAGGCCTTTAATCCTAGCACTCAGGACGCAGAGGCAGGTAGATTTCGCAGTTCCAGGACAGACTGGTCTACAGAGTGAGTTCCATGACAGCCAGGACTACACAGAGAAACCCTGTGTGTGTGGACGGGGAGGGGGGTGAGAAGAGGCAAATTTGTCATGTTTGCCAAAACCTTTGGTGTAAATGTTCCCATGGTAGCCAGTTTCAAGCATTCAGCTTGGCACTGTTGTGTGTAAACAGGTGAAGAGACGTGGACCATTCTAATGCTTTCAAGCAAGAATGCTCAGCTAAAAGTCACTGCGACACTGACTCCACCTTTCTGTGTACCGGTTCTGTTAGCTTATGATTGACAGTCCACTCATAGCAGGAGTTTCCCTTTGTTTTTCATGGGAACCTGGAGCTAATCCCAAAGCCAGCCCACTTTTAAATTAACTTTATAGTGTTGGAACATTCGTACAGTTTTGAATTATTTGAAATTCATGTGAAATTACTTTTTTTTTTTCCCCTTTGTTTTTATTTTTAGACGTGACAGGCAATATTTGTAGACTCCTTTCTGGAAACATTTTAGATTTACGTGTGTGTGTCTGAGAAAGCATATGTGCATTAGCATGTGGATATATGTGCACACACATGCTTGTGATTGCACAGAGACAAAAGGTGAAGAGAAAGAAAGGCTTGGTCTGACCTTTAGTCAGGACCACGTTTATTCACGGTGAAGGGACACTTTTGTCATCCACATGTTAAGATGGTGGAAATGCATCTAGGAGAAGATGGGATACAGCTCCTCATAGGGGTAAAATGATTTGTGCAGTGCTGCCTTCTGAAAACATGCTGCTTCTAGGCCAGTAAATCCTTACTGGTTTGAAATGGGGCCTGGAGACAAGAAACACAAAAATTCAACCGCAAGCCACCTGTGTGTGGGCTCCCGGGTCCCTTCCACTCTGGCTGAGAAACCCCGAAGCATTCCTTTCTTCCTTACCTTCCTACTTATGTTTTCCCTCTGCTTACTCGATGAATTCACCCTCTGCGCAAACAAAAAGTTCCGTAAGCTCCCCCGGTAGCCCACTCTACAGCAGCTATATTTGTTTCTGAAACATCTGCAAAAAGACCTTTCGGATGCTGTGGAAAATCTGGCTCAAGGGGACCTTCATCCCCTGCAGGCCAGGCCAGCTATGATTCTTTATGTTAGTCCTCTATTTCTCTTGTCCCCGCTTTGATGTCCCTGCTACTGCCCTCCCTTCCGCCAGCTCTTTTTTGGTGCAGGGGCCCTGGCAATGGAAGCAGTCACTTCCGCCCTGAATCAACTCTGCCAACTTTCACTCACCGGCCCACTCTGTCTTTTTCATCTTTGCTCCTCCTCCACCAGCCTTCCCAGACAATCTCTCAGTTGTACACGCTAACCAGATCAGTTGCTTACAGCCCTCTAATAGTTATTCTTCAAGGCTCATTGGGAATATAGGACAGCAATCACCTGATCCAACAGTCTATCACGTTGAGACTCTTCCTCTTCTCCATGACCAGAGGACATCATATTCAATGGGCCCAAACCACACCCCCTCATAAAAATTCAGAAGAGAAGAATTATAACATTCCTGCCCTCCATTTTTTAAAAATATCATATCAGAGTCTGGAATGACAGTTTCTTGCTGAACAACACTTCCCAGTTTCCCTTGTGGACTATGGAAATCTTCTGCCCCTATAATAGGCCACATTTCATCTTCTTCTGTAGGCATTTTTTTTTTAATTTTAGGTTTATGAGTGCTCTGTCTGCATGTACAACTTTATTCCAGATGAGGACATCAGATTCCATTGTAGATGGTTGTGAGCCAGCATGTGTTTTAATTGCCAAGCCATCTCCCCAGCTCTCTTCTGAAGGCATTTTGGCTATCTGTGCACGTGGGTGACAAAAAGTGTCCCCTCTCTGTGAATGAGAATGGTCTAACCTAAGGTCAGACCAAATATCTTTTTCTTTCTGACCCCCCCCCTCTTATTACTTCAATAATCTAACCCTCTGTCTCCCCAGTATTGGGATTTAAGACACATGTGGGCCAAACTTTGCTTTCTATACAGGTGCTAGGGATCTGAACTTAATTCCACTGATGAACCATTCTGCCTCCATCGTAGGCTTGAAAGCTATCTATTGTAAAGACCAAGTAGAATCATTCCTCTGTATAAGTACATAATTTTCTCAGGAATTGATCTATGTGTCAACTGTAACCTTAACTACAAATGGCTCTATACTGCCTTTTCCAGGAAACAGCAACCATACCTTTGTTTCCAAGGTTATTATAACAACTTTGCTATGACTATCTTGCTATGATCACTAGTTGTTAGGACTACCAGTTAGTATGACTACACTGTTATGACCACCTTACAAACATGTCTATGTTTTGCAAGAGGTTGTTATAACCAATTTGTTATATTCTGTTTCTGTAACACCCACCTATTTGCCTGCCAGATTTCCTATTTGGAAACCCTCTACTCTTGAACTATAAAAACCCATAGCTTGCCCATATCCAATGCTTGACGTTTAGAACATCACCTTAGGGGAAGTCAGCCCATGTACATGAACAAAAGCTTGCTTTAATTAACTACTCTCTTTAATTAATTTGGCTATGATGGTTTGGGTCAGTGGTCTTGCACCTTTGAGATTAACACCACATGTTTGCATGTCAAACACTTTACCCACAGAGTCGGTTTTTCCAGCTCTGTTGACATGTTTTATACAGATAGCTATATGTTAAGAGATAGTAAATTCTATTAACAAGTTCTGAGAGGAGATTCCCTCCCCTTTCAAAAATAGTTTCCCAGCTACATGTGTAACTGAGGAATTATTTACTTTGGATTTCTCCCATAGGGCCCAACTCTTGGGCTCTTAGCTTTAATTAGTACCTTAATTTAGATTCCCTGTTGTATGGGGGCATAAGAGTGCCTCTAAGTCATTCACACTAAAGACTCTTGCATTTTGGAGGTCAGCCAGTGTCCTTGGGGCTGTTGCCAGATTTAAGACCTCATCCTAGTATAGATTCACTCTGGGATCCCTCACTTCTAGAAACTTTCTTATCCTCTTGTGAGATTAATTATGCCCTTAAAATAATTTTGAAAAACATCATCTATCATTATTTCAAGTGTTTCATAATGGTTAGGTTCCAAGAATGTGAAGCTTGTGATACTATTAGATACAGAATTCCCATTTTATAAATACTCAATACTCTCCTTTTCTGGTCATCTATGTCCCTGCAACAAATATTCAAAGGTAATGCTCATAAACAATCAGTTTATCATGCTTGTGTTGATGTGTAGCTTAAGAATTTGGACAGGCCTGGTCAGGGTGGTTCTTTAGCTTTGTACAGTATCAAATCAGGTAACTTGACAATTTTCATTTGCAGTCTGACCTGGTTTAGAGGGTCTGCACTAGGGTTACTCATTTGCCTAGAATATCCTCTAGTTTTACAAGTTGAAGCTCTTTCTTTCTATGAACGTATATGTGAAAACTCTTTAGTAGGAGACAGTTGATGCTGAAGAAAGTCTCATGATGGGGCTCACCTTAGTAACACTGGTGGCCTCAGAGGAAAATGTGGTGGATTGTAGTGTTGTTTATACAACAACGTGAATTTATTTCATACCAATGAACTGTGCACTGAAAGTGGTTATGAAGTAAAATATATGTGATATGTGATTTATTAAAATAAGAATATAATGGGACCAACACTGCATGAACCAAAGCACTTTGGTCAGTTGGAAGGGTCCAAGAGTTGCCAGTGTACATCATGAACCATTTAGTAATAACTTCAGTAGCGAGAATAGGACCTCTAGGAAGGAGTGAAGTCAGTGCTGTGATCTAAGCAATCATGAATAAATCCAGCACTTGGATTTGTAAAAGCTTTTGTGCTGTTTTTTTCCAGACAGGAAAATAGTTACAGTCACTTCCCATGGAGGTTCAATTTAAAATTTTATTTGAATTTGTATGTTATAGACTTTCATATAATAATTGAGAGAATGAGTTATTCAGTTTGTTAAGGGAAGTAGTATATCATAGAACAAAGAAGAGCTTGTTATTCAGAAGAGGGAGCAAAATGTGTTTAAAGCTTCATGAGCAAGAAGGGAGTTTGTAGTGTTACCCAAAATGGATTGACTGTGTGAGAGCACATAGGTTTGTATTTCTGGAAAAGAAAAGTGTAAAATGTAAATAGATAGTCTGATGGTGAAACGACTCTGTTGAATTATGAAGACCTAGTATCTCATGGCAGATTTAGTAGAGTGGATTTTTCTTCCTTATAATAGCAAGCTCCAGGAGGAGATCAATTAGAGATTTCTACATGCACAAAGTTTTCCAACATTGCTCCTAATGCCAATGTCCACAATGAGAATGTACACACACACACACACACACACACACACACACACACACACACACACACACAAAACCCCTGCTCACAAGCTGGTATTGTGTACAGACACAGCAAAGACACATTAGTCAAGGTGCTGAGGAAATCCAGAAGTTAACTTTATAGCACAAACGTAACAGAATGCATTGACAGAAAGAAACAGCCCCAAAATTTGAACTTTATTAACTTTTTTTAAAAAGTTTAGATTAAAATTTAAATTGTTATTATGGGACAAACTTCCTCTGTTTTCATTACAAGTCAAAATTTACAGTGGGGAAAAACAAACAAACAAACAAGAAAACCAACAACACTACCAATATGTAATTGAAGACTGATTTAAATGGAAGAGCTTCATCATTAAACATGAAGTGGAAAGATGAATATGAATTCATACTGGTCCCTAAGGTTGGGGTTGAGATCTTGGAGGTAAAAGAGATGAAGTTGTGTGCTGGCATGGCTTAGGGCCAAGTTCATCCTGTGTTGTGCTCTAGTGCCCAAGGAGGATCAACCTCTTAGAAAATAGCTGATGTAGGGCCAGAGAGAAAGGATGCTGAGATTGATGGTGCTATGTCAAAGACCACAAGAACCAATTTAGGGTGTGCTTGAGATAATCTGAGTACCAAAAGCAAGATAATGGCTGTGGTCAATGGACACACCATAAATCTGAAAAACGATTGGTTTGTAATGATGTACAAAGGAGAAAGGCTGCCCTAAGTGCTTGTTCTTGTTACTCAATCATGTTAGTGTTGTTGACTAATTTATTGTATTGCTGAAGTGTATAGGAACATAACAGTAAATACATCAGCTCAGTATTTTCTGACTCAAAGGGAGCATAAATAGAATGGTGCTTTTAAATTTGAATTGTGGCAGACATTAAAATCTTTACGCTGAGTTTAAATTATGTGCATATGCATGCAAGCATATAATTTAATAAAATCAGTAGCATAACCAAAATTTTTTATGATATAGCCATTCCATAGAGCTCATGCAAGATGGTTCTAAGATCTTGTTATAACCACCAATGTCTGAAGATGATCAAGTTCCTTAAATAAAATGATCTAACAATTATATAACTTATTCATATTCTCCTATACTTTAGGCCACTCTAGATTACACACTACAATACAATGTAAATACTATTTAAAGAAGGGTTGTGGTGGTTTCAATAGGTATGGTCTCCACAGACTCATGTACTTGAATGCTTGGCCCATAGGGAGCGGCACTATTAGGAGGTGTGGCTCTGTTGGAGTAGGTGTAGCCTTGTGGAGGAAGTGTGTCACTGTGGAGGTGGCCTTGGAGTTCTTATATTCTCAAGCTATATGCAGAGTGTGACACAGTTTTTCCTTCTGCTGCTAATCTGGATATAGAACTCTCAGCTGCCTCTGCAACACATGTATTCCTGAGTGCCACCATGATGATAATGGACTAAACCTCTGAAACAGTAAACCAGCCCCAATTAAATGTTTTCCTTCATAGGATTTGCCTTGGTTATGATGTCTCTTCACAACAGTAGAAACCCTAACCAAGACGGCGATTACCTGTATAGTTTAGGAGAAAAGGACAAGAAAATATTTTTGAACATACTTACTGTAATTTTTTAGCATTTTTATATTCATTGATATTGAGTCCATGACTGTTGAATCAAAGAAACAAAGGCCACATGTGTGTTAATGATTCTTACAGTCCTAAGAATGAGGAAAAGTTTAAATGTCATCATATTGAATTAATTAAACCTTTATGTGTCAGGGTTCTGTCCAATGTGAAATTCAATTTACCAAGTCCAGTGAAAGTTTCCTACTGAATGCAAGAATTAGATCAGTTGATTTCATGGATGTAGGCTAATCAGTCTTTGTAGAGTTGTGGAATCAGTCATAATAAAATGTAACCTGGTTTCCTCAGGTTACATAATATAAACATATCATATCTTTTTCATATCAGTCTATGTCATGTGGATGGACGAGATTTGTAATAGTATTTTTTTATGTGAATTAGCATTTTTTCAATCCAAGAATATTTATAGCCAAGTGCAGAAACGTTTAAGACCATTAGAAAGAAGGCCAGGTCAAATCATTACAATTAGATTCCCACCCCATCCTCCACCCTGAGAGAGTGTTTCTCTGTGTAGCCTTAGCTGTCCCAAAACTCCCTCTGTAGATTGGGCTGGCTTCATACTTAGAGATCTGCCTGCCTCAGTCTCCTGAGCTCCGGGATCAAAGGTATGCACCACCGAGGTCTGGCTAGAATTAGTATTCTTGTGTAGCCCAAGCTGACCTTGAACTTGATCCTGATCGCTCAGATTGCAGATGTGTGTCGCTAGGCTGGCTCTTCTTCATTTTCAATTTCACTGTTTCAGTATCACATATCATTTAAGTCTTTAATTCTTCCCTAAGCAATTTGCCTAATTCCCTTAACTTTCTCTATATAAATTTTTATATGGTGTTAAAAAGCATTAATTACAATTGTGATTTATACAATGTAGTTTGTGTGTTACTGAATTTTTAAAAAGAGGTAGGTGTTTGTTTCACAGTTTTGAGCAGGGTAGATTTCTTTTTCCTAGACATTCTGTCTTCTCTACTTTTTAAATGTAGTGTTGGATTTCTTTGCCACAGACTACGCTTGCCGGTCGTGTTGATTGAAAGCTGCCTGTTCACACAAATTTCTTTGGCTTCTTTTTTTTTTTAAATAAAATTTTTATTTAAATTAGAAACAATCATATTTTACATATTAATCCCAGTGCCCTCACCCTCCCATGCTCCTATGCCACCCACCAATCTCCCTATCCCACCCCAAATCTACTCCGCAGGAAGGCTGAGGCCTTCCATGGAGGATCATCAACGACTGTCACATAATTTTGTCAGGGCCCAGGCCCTCCCCATGCATCTAGGCTGAGAGAGTATTGCTTCTTAACTTATCATAGCATCTGTGCCCCAAAGCAGTCCATTTCCTGAGGGGTGTTCTGACGTTAGCTACCACACTGCTACTCCTTTTAAATTTTTGGTTGCATTGCTGGTCACTCCATATTTAATCTCTTCAGGATGTGACCCACTATTTTCCATCCTGTTTCTAGTATTTTATGTTCCCACCAACAATGCACAGGGCTCTGACTCTGGTATTGTTACCAAAATTTTGCTGGTTGGCATCCCCTTGTTTTGAGGTGATGGACCTCCTCTATCCAGATTTTCCCTTGAGACACATAGGTACAGGTGAACTACGAGACAGACATAAAGTAGAAGTTACAATATATTTTATTCTTTGAATGTTAGTCCAGGTAAGGTTAAAAATATGATACAGAATTGCCAGTGAAGTTTGAATTTCAGAAAAATATTTTATTAGGAGGAATATGTCTGGATTCTAATAGGACAAAAGTGTGTTTCAAAAGCACATGTGGCAATATTAGGGATGACTGTAAAAGTGTTTACTCTTTAGAGGCCAGCTTGATCGATAGGGCGAGTTCTGGGACAGCCAAGGCCACACAATGAAACCCTGTCTTGAAAAACCAAAACAAACAACAACAAAAAAGTATTTACTTGAAAGTCAAAATGAATTTCTCACTCTCTTTGCTAAGTAAGGCAGTACTAAGTACAAGATGCCAGGCTTTGCTGTACCGTGTAGTAGAGCAGTCGCATTCATCCTTGGGCATGACCATTACAGATCTGTAACAGGTCTAACATCCCTAAGTGTCCTTAAGCTTTTCTGGTGTCTAGGGAAGGATGTGTTTGGCTCTGCAATGAGGGGGAATCAAGGCACCCAACAGGACACCTGTCTCATTAATGCTGAGGTTTTAGAACATCAAGAGACCTATGCAGATTCTAGAACCTTCTTATGGTGTCCTCTCAGCCCTATACATTCTAGTTTACCTTTCCTGTCCACCCCTTCTCCCAGGGTTCCAGCTCACCTGGCGTCTGACTGCTGTAGACCAGCCTCACCGTGACACTCCAGAGCCCTCCCAACACACAAGGTCAAATCCATGGAGTAAGTTACATGGATACAGGCACATACATCATGGGTCAGTCTTCCTACTAATCCCACTTCTGAGAACAAATCCTGAAGAGCATAGGCTGGAATGAGTCTGTCAGCATTTTCTATGGGGACACTGTATCTCAAGGACATCATGTCATTAGTTCAAGGTTACATAAGTAACACGTGGTAGAAGAAGCAACTCTGGCTCCTCTTCTCTCTACTTCCAAAAGCTTTAGTCAGATTAAGCTGCTTTATGAAATACAATACAGGAATTACACATGTGTGGAATATTAATTGATTGATGAGTGTCACATTGAAAACAAGCAAGGTAATTAATCTAATTCAGCACTGGTGATTAGGTCTCGTTAATACTATATTTAGTACGTGAGCATCTAATTTCTTTTAAGAGACATAGATAAATTAGAGGAATTTTTAGAAGACTAACCAACCAATGGGGGATTTGAGGAGTATAAATGTTAATAAAATAATTCAAGCAATGAAGTATTTGGAAGAAAAACAGGGGTTGTAGTTAGAGGATATATGTTATAGGTTATAAAACAGGGAGAGATGGGGGAGAGAAAAATGTAAAAGTCAAAAGTGTAGTAAAAGCAGATAAACATAGCATCCTTTATTCTAGACATGCACAGAAGGGTCACACTATTTCCAAACCCAAACTTCCAGTTAAAGATTGGGCATTTCAAATAATTTTGAATAGATGAGGTGACCCATCCTGATGGTTCCACCACTTACACATAGCTTATCAACTCCAAGATACACTTCTCTTTTGTGTTGTAACATCGTTGAATTTAGGATGTGTCTTCATTTAAGTGGTACATGACATATTGGTGTGTATAATAACCACAGAGGTGTTTATCACTTGTAAGAGGTAGCAGTTTTGTTACTGGGAGCAACTCAGTCTCTCTGCGCTTCATTTTCCTCTCCTCTGAAGCAGTGAAATAAAAGTAGCTTTTTTTTTTTTCTAAAGACTGTTTCAAGGAGGGAGCAAGAAATCTCTGAGGCTTGCACAGAGAAAAGTGCTTATCTCTTGGAATAAGGGTGCTGCCTAGCAGGCCATATCAGAATATGGTGGCACAAAGCAACAATCACACTTCCTTTCAGGTCAGGACATCTTCTGACCATCATGGGTTCCCATATCCCACTCCTGCATCCCTAGTCTTCTGTAGATCAGAAGGAGGTTCTGCGCTTAGATGGGCTCTTTCACTAATTTAGATCAATGGCTTAAGCACCTTTTGTTTTATGTACTTTGTCTCTTGGACAGTATGTTGGCAATTTGTTGTTATTATTATCATTATTATTATTATTTTGAGTTTTTGAGACAGGGTCCCTCTTTGTAGCCTTGGCCGTCCTGGGTCTCACTCTTTAGATCAGGCTAGCTTCTAGCTCATAAAGATCTGCCTGCCTCTGCCTCCCAAATACTGGGATTAAAGGCTTGTGCCACCACCTCCAGGCCCGCCTGTCATGTTAATGGCAGAGTTTCTTTGAACAATCTTGGAGCTGTAGGCTAGAAGCTGGCATGTCACCACAACCCATTACATGCTATTATTAGTGCTAAATCACATCACACTGTAGAGTCAGCCTACATCAAAAGAGATAGACTTTGCCTCGTAACAGCAGGAGCTGCTTCTAAAATTGATCTGCCATACACAAGATCCACTATAAAGCGTATATACATACTCAGCAAATGGTACTTGTTGTAAGTGAAGGGCCCCAGGAATGATAAAGACAGTCAACCTGGTTTAGTCCAGGTTGGTGGAAGGGAAGAGTATGGAGGGCTTGTCCTGTAGTGGCTTGATGCCACCAGTATACGGTTATACCCTTTAGAGAGTTTGAAGTACTAGGTCTCAGAATACAAGAGATTAAAAAGACATTCAAATCCAACTTGTCTCTCTTGACTTATTCAAAATCATCTGGCAGAAGAGTATGAACGTCTAGGTTCCATAGTGATGCTATTTTTATTATAAAATACTGTTTCTCATCCAAATACCACTAAGAGGGCAAAAGAAAAGTCTTGTCTTAAGAAAATAAATAGCAAATACAACAGATGAACACATATAATACTATAAGCTCTTAAATCTTTAATCGTACATTTCTTCATTGTGCCACTTTGAATATAAGACTTCCTTTAGTCTCTTGGAATTCATAAGTTCTTAGTGATGGATAAATATATTCAGTAGTACTAAGAGCATCTTCCCAATTTTCATGACAGCCACTACATTCCATTAACACATATGTGTGAGACATAAAGAGTCTTGCTTCATTAGAATTGGTAACGATGGATAGTAGTGTGATTCATTCTGGCTTTACTTTCCAGGAAGGAGTGGGCAGGATACATTTCTATTAGTTTAGAAGTAAAGACAATGGAAATGTACCACTTGTTATTTAAATACTTGGCAATATGGGTTCACTATCTCAAAGAATAAATATATGTAGGCTTTGTGGAATTATGAAACATCAAAGACACTGAAGAAACTTATTCTAAAATAAATTATGAGTAGCCTGGCAGTGGTGGCACATGCCTTTAATCCTAGCACTAAGGAGGCAGAGGCAGGCAGGGGGATCTCTGGGAGTTTGAGTCTGGCCTGGTCTACAAAGGAGTTCCAACAATGCTCCAAAGCTATACAAGGAAACCCTGTCTTGACCTGCCCCCCCCCAAAAAAAACCCATGTCATTCACAAGTACAATGTTAAAACTTTATTATTATTATTATTTATTTTACATGTGAATCCCAGTTCCCTCTCTCTCCCTCTCTCTTACCCTCTCTCCCCCTTGACATGCACCCTAATCACCCTTCCCTCCCATCCCCCATTCCACATAAAGGGCAATGCCATCCAGGTGAGGTCATGTAGATCTGACAGGTCATTTGAAGTAGGGACTAGGACTTCTCTCCTGTCTCTAGGTTAAGGGAGTTATCCTTCCATGGGGGATGTGTCCTCAAGGTCCTTTTGTGCACCAGGGATACGTCCTGGTTCCACTGTCTGAGGTCCCTTAGACTGGTCAGTCCTTCTGGCTGAGACCCATGTTCAGGGGGTCTGAGTCAATCTCATGCTGGATTCCCAGCTATCAGTCTGGGGGCCCGTTAGCTCCTCCTTGTTCAGGTCAGCTGTCTCTATGTGCTTCTGCACAATGTTAAAACTTAAAAAAAAAATGTTTAACATTGCTTTATGTGCATTGGAGTTACAGATAGTTGTGAGGTACCATGTGGGTGCTGAGAATTGAACCCTGGTCCTCTGGAAGAGCAGCCAGTGTTCTTAACCCCTGAGCCATTTCTCCATCCCCACAATGTTAAAAAGTTTAGCAAAGTGATTTACTAGTTTGTCTCCCAACAAGCACCATTCACATCACATCTTGTATGTTTCCTGGGATAACTTTACACGTGCTATTGGCTTACTTCTCCTCAGTTATACATTGACTGGAGGAGCCTTGGAGTTGGGGTCCACACAGTCAGAAGGGAGTTGGTTGTCTTTAGGCCTGGGTCATCATATAACTTCCTTTCAGAACAATGATAATCTAATAATTTATGGAGCCACACAGCTAGGGGGTCAGAAGAAGTTCCTTGTTGGTTAATTTATAAAATACTTTTTTTGTAATGTGAGTTTTCTTTTTCCTTTCTTTCTTTCTTTCTTTCTTTCTTTCTTTCTTTCTTTCTTTCTTTCTTTCTTTCTGTACCAGCAGGTCCTGCGGCCCTTCTCAGCCTTAAAGAAACAAATGGATGCTATATTAATTATGAAACTGTTGGCTGGTGGCTTGAGCTTCGTATTAGCTAGCTCTGTCTTAAGTATAAACCTATTTCTTTCACCTATTTCTTTCAATCTATGTATTGCAAGAGGTTGTGGCTTATCTTATGGGAGAAGGGTCTGGACCTGTAACTCCATTGTTGGCTCACATAACTACTGCTAAGCATCTGTGCAGAGAAGAGAGCAATTTCCTGTTTGTCCCTGCTTATATCCTCATTCTGCCCAGCTACATCACTTCCTGCCTGGCCAATCAGCTAATGAGTGTTTTATTCATTAACCAATAAGAGAAACATATATACAGAAGGACATTCCCCATCACTTTTCTGTTCTTTTTAAAACAATTTCAAACAATACACATAAATAGATTTACAATGTATATACACATTGTTTTCAGACAGAGAGAGAGAGCGGGCCCTTTGTCCACCTACTAATTCTCATTCGGTTTGGCTCTTTAGATGGAGTTAGTATATGAGTCAATACAAGAACTGAGTAACAAGAGAAAGGCATAAATGTTTCACTAACTTCACACATATGTGAGGGTCTTCACAAAGGATTTCATTCTGAAGAAATACCTTCATGATGCTTTTCTGCTTTTTACACAGAGCAATCAATTTATGAAGGAATGCCAGGAAGAAAGAATGTCTGGATTAGCACAGTTCTGTGGCTTCCTTGCCAGCAACAGGCTAAACTATTCCCTAAGTTCCTGCCTGAGCTTTGTGGAAATGGCCCTTTGGTTTGATGTCCCTTCTCATACACTTCTCTGATCTTCTCTTGTCTACCAACCACTTCCAGGTGGTGGACTCACGCTCCCCAGAGATGAAGGAAGCTCATCAGGGTGTCCTGGGTCCTCTGGAAATGCCTTGTTTGTGTTCCTTAGCCTGCTTCATAGCACAGTACTGAGCCTGCAGCTGCTCTCATGGAGATGTCTATGTAAGACTGGCCTCCAGCTGGTTTTACTCTCTAAGATCCTTAGGAGCTGAGATTCCCCCAGAACCATCTTTGGTTTCCGTCTTGCCTTCCTTTTTAACATCTCCTTTCCATTGCATATTCCCTCTTTTTGAGCATGCATACAGGCAGCTGATATGGTTTTCTTGTCTTGGGAGAGAAGCTTTAGCTAGTTGTCTGGTTGTATTCTCTTGCTGCTCAACTACCTTCTCCTGTTCTAGTTGCCAGCACCTGGGAATTCTGACCCAATACTCTTGGAACTTGACTGTACAAATTTATGAAACAAATTCATGGAGGGAGGGGATGCACCCTGACATTTGTTAACTCTAAAATTGTTCTTCCAAGACTCCTGTTTAGGAGTTGGTGAATAAATTTGAACCCTAAAGCCAGGGTGACTTCTTGTTCTTCATATGTGATGTAATTGCTTTCCAGAAGCAATAAATATGGCTAAATATCCAGGTACAAGGTCAAAGAAAGAGGAAAATTGACCCCAGACTGATACTCAGGCCAGACTGACCCTTGTATAATGACATGATGGGAGATGCAATTCTGTAAATATGTTTCTCATACTGGTTAATGAATAAAGCACTGTTGGCCAATAGGAAAGGAAGATAGGAGGGACTAGGAGACAAGGAGGAAAGAGGAAGTAGTAAGGAGGAGTGAAGATGGAGAGTCTGGAGAGAACAGGACGCCAGCCAGCTCTCTGGTAATATGAAAGCACGTGGAAATATGTAGATTAACAGAAATAGGTTAATACTTAAGACAGAGCTAGCCGATAAGAAACTAGTACCTGGCCAACAGCATTCTATCAAGTACAGAGCCTTGGTGTGTTAGTTGGGGCTGGCGCGGTGGCAGGACAAGACTGGCGGCGGGAGGAAAAACCTTACTCCTTACAGTGACAGAGAAAGGGAGGCAAGAATATGAGAACATGGATAGTTCAGGAGATTTGAATTGTGTGAGGATGACATGTGAAGCTGAAAAGGATGACTGGCTTTCAACACAAAGAGTTCAGGACTTGGTGACTGCGGACAGGAAAAAAGTTCAGGATGTGTTGGCACATGCTATGTCCGTACAGTTTTGATGGGATGCCTGATTGATCCTCTCAACTATGCCAGGTGGTAAGAATACTGATTCCAATCCCAAAACAAAGGAAACGAGGAACTTGAGTTCAAACCACAAGACTCTAAACATCTTAACTTTCAACAGTAGCTCGAAACTTCTGATGGGTGTTTCAAGAATGAGTGTGGAAGAAACCTAGATGTTTGGTATTCTATCAAATGCTGTTGCCACTTTGTCTCATTTTCCTTTTGTTTTAACCAGAAAGTAATCAGTAGGAGGAGGGAAGAGGAAGGACTGGCAGGGTTTCTTGGAAAGTCTCGGGTTACTTGATGTTAAAGGGAGAAACTTCTGTTCACTGTGGGTGAGTGTGAACTTGTTGAACAGGACTTAGGCTTGTGGTCTCAGCTCTTGTCCATCACCTACATCTCCATCTGGATCAAATTATTTGTCCTTGGAGACCCTGTCTTTCCAGACAGTCCTTGAATAAAGACTGTTTGCATATTCAGTTTACTTTTATTTATAGATGTCATCCTGTAAACACAACTTTCAGTAATGAATTAGAAATTTTTAAAATGTATTATTACCAGCATAACTACAGTAAATAACCTTCTGTGTTGCCCTAGTTTTTCACATAGTTTCTAAGTAGAAAAAGTGGCAGGTTTTCACTGAACCTCTGAAAACAGATGTGAAGTAATTGTGTTTTATTAGAGTTGAGGGACAAGTTAGAGGGAGATTTAGAGTAGTGAGGGGTAATTGAGGGTCAAAAGTTATTAATAACTTAGTTGTAGAACCCCAGGCAGCCTGTTTGCATTTGGGCCCAAAGACTGTATATTATTATAATCAAGTTTATGTGTTTCTAGAGGCTAGCTATATGAGCCCAGTGGTCCTGGAGTAAATTTACTTGGTCAGGATTTTGTTACTGGTATATGGTATTTAACATGCAATGTCTAACATTGGGGTTGTTGTGAGATAAACTAAGAGCACTATGTGTTATAATGCTATGGGAATGAATGTTTTGATATTGGGCAGTGAGATATTATGGAATGCCAATAGGACAAATGAGACAAAACTTCACATTACAAACAAGGCAGGTAAAAGTCCTTTGCTGAAGCCTCACCTAGAGCCACACAGCCCTAGCCAAAAACTACCATTGACCAAGACATGCAAGGTGCTCATCTGAACATAGGAAGAAGCAGCTCTTTATTGACTTTTTGAGGAGGATAAGTCTTTGTCATTACCCATTAGTTATGAGCCTGATTTCAAGAGAGGTTTCTTTTCTTCATCTACACTGTCATCCTGACCTTGTACTCGCTGGGTCATTTGGGTGGCCTACTCTTCTCTACTGAGTTATAGTTGGCATCAACATCTTGAAGAAGTATCCTGGCCTCACTGTATGGGTCTGGGTAGATCGTAATGCCTAGATCTGTCAAGAAAGCACGCATACAGAGTGGAAGAATCATGCCACTTCCAGAGGACATTGGCCAAGTTAACTCTGTATTAGAGTTGTGGATGAGACAAATGGTCAGAACACTTATTTATGGAGTTGAGCAGAGTCAGAGGGGCACGTGATAAGAAGACAGAGGTGTCAAGCCTTTATCCTGTTTTAGCTACCATCAATAGCTTTAGGTGTTCTTAGACACATGACCTTAATCAACAATCAACTAAAGGGCTTCTTGAAATTAAAAAGCTGTACAGCAAAGGAAACAGTCCACTGAATGTAGAGACAACCTAGGGAATTTGACAAAAAAATCTTTGACAGTATTACTACCTATACTAAGAACTAAGAAAACTAAATAAAAAATTTAATAAGCTCAAAAAGAGGGTTCATGAAATGAACAGACAGTTCTCAAAAGATGAAATATCCCCCCAAAGAGGAAAACAAGTTCAACTTCACTAGCCATCAAAGAAATGTAATCAAAACTACATTGAAATTCCACCTCGCTGCAGTAAGAATAGCAGTCATTGAGAAAACAAATAACAAATATTGGTGAGGGTGTGGACAAAAGGGAAGCCTGCTGTAGTGACTGGAATAGAAACTGGTCCTGCTACTACAGGAGTTGGTAAGCAGGATTCTCAAACGGAAAATATGCCTACCATTTGATCATACCATGCATCTTCTGGGTATTTACACAAAAGGCCCCCAGATGGCAGGTTACAGAGACAATTCCACACCAAGATTTATTTCAATATTCTTCAGAAAATATAAATTGTGCAGCAACAAAGAATGGTAAGAAAAATGTGATGTATATCCACAATGGGTATTTTTTTTTTTCAGATGAAGCTGGAAATGATGCTATTAAGTGAAATAAGTCCGTCTCAGAAAGACAAACAGTATTTAGTTTCTCTTACTTGTGGTTTCAAGGTTTTTACTAATGACATGAAGTCACATATAAAGACATGAAACTCTGCCAGAGGCCAAAGGGACCCTGACAGAGAAAGGGCGTGAGAAAGGGCAGGCTTGGTGCATATCGGGAGGGGTGTACTCAACATACAGTGTATACTTGTTTGAAAATAAATATAACTTTCTAAAAGGAAAATCAGCCTTAAATTTTTTTTAAAAAAAAATAACCTAGGTCCTGTTAACTCATGCATTGAAGGTGTCATTGACATGAAGCCATTGAAAAACTCAAAGCATATTGTTCAGCTGTATGACTTCCAAAATTAGAAGACTTTCCTCTTTCTTTCATGTGTATGCATGTTTAAATGCATGTGGGTGTCGATGTATGTGTGTATGCGTGCACATACATGTGCAAATTCATGTGGAGGCTTGAGGTTGATGTTGGGAATCTTCCTTGATTGTTCTTGCTTTGTATTCTTTGAGTCAGGGTAACCAGCTTGCTCTCAAGATCCCCTGTCTCTGAGTCCTGGGGGCCTAGATTGCTTGTAGCCATGGCCACCCTGCATTTATGTGAGTTCATGCTATCTCAACACTTGTCAACTTGCTTCCACAGTAGGTCCTTTGAATGCGGAGTCATCTTCCAGGCACCTAAATTGGAAAATTTTAAGTCCACTATGAACAAAGGCTGTGGCTTGTCTAATAGAACATGTGATGTGTGAGTTGATTCCAGGGAAAATCAAGGCATTTTATGACATATGACTTGTTCATCATCAGTTCCCCATTGCCTTAGTTTGGTACATATGTGTCTGTCTCAAACTCCAGAGGACTTTTAGTTTGCTTTAGTATGAGGGATTTATTGTCTGAAAGCCTCTGGCTTTGTCACCTAACCTGCTATTTTATTCCAAAACTGTTAAATGCACGCTAATAGATTAAGGGTCTGGGTTTTATTTTGCCATCGTCCCCTTGTGGCAGTACCTAACTCTTTCAGTTTGATAAATGGCAGTGTGGAAATTGGGAGCATCAGCCTTGCATCCACCTTATATTCAAATTAAAAATATTGTTTAACAGCTGGAAAAACAACCTCTGACAGAATCATCCGTGGTTTCAGCGAGCTGTCCTCTGTGAAATTCTCAGCAGCAGCTGACCCACAGCCCTGCTAACTGCCAACTCCTAACATTCACACTGTTGTCTTTATACTACACCCTCAGGATGCTTTTGGATTGTCCCCTCATAAAATCCCTGTTACATTATCTAGATTCCATTCATCAGATTCCATTACCAGAAAGTCACTTAACTTGTCTTGTATAATGAAAATAAGGGATCGGGGAATAAAACATAATTAGTCGAATTCTTGGTATCCCTGTGTGCTCATTTCTCTTTATTTAGATCATTACCCTTGTTTAAAAGAATTTTCATCACAAGTCTCTTACTCTCAAACTTGTCCTTTTGCATTTGGCAAATTCCTGTTATTTCCGATAGATATTTTCAGCATTTCATGACTTTTCCTCTAACGTATTCATCTTCTTCACGACATTACTTCATCTCACAAAGTTCTCCCCAGAGTTTTATTAGTTGCTCATTTCTTTGTTTTTGATAGTCGGATTTTCACCCTTGGAGAAAGTTTTCTGCACCACTTAATGGGAATCTAAATTGATCTTGTAACCTTCCCTGTGCCTAGAAAGAAGACTTCTGTAGTAGAATAGTGATTATGGAGCCCTTCTCAATTTTGCCAGTCAGACACCTTGAAGAAATCAATTAGTAGGCAAATTATTAACTAATTGAGCATTTAGAGTGGTCTTACTTTTGAAAAATCAATTAGGCCTTTGCCCTTAGTTTTCAAGCATTGCTTCATTATTAATTGTTTTAAACAGCAGTTCGTCAGCAATTGGTTGAGATCAGCTGACAGCTATTTTTTTTGTTTGTTTATATTCTGTGCTTAATTGATTAATACAATGAGCTGAAAACCTTTAACATCATTGATCATGTCATGGAATGCTGGCAAAATGTGATTCTTTTTTTTTAAAAAAAAATTAGTGAATCAACAGTTCAAAGGTTCGCTTCAACGGCAAATTGCAGTCAGAAAGAGAGAGAGAGAGAGAGAGAGAGAGAGAGAGAGAGAGAGAGAGAGAGAGAGAGAGAGAGAGATGGGTGACCTCAGTGACAGCCTCAACTCACTCTCATTCTTGAAGCCAATGCTGCTACTGTGATAGTTTTTTGTTCTATATGAAGCACAGACATTTATTGTTTTAACGCTGGGATTTTATCTATAAGTTGGTAAATGTGGACTCCATAGCAGTTTTGAGGAGAGGGCTGTTGTGCTCAAACTCTTACCAGAGTACAAGAGACTGACAGACCTGACAGGGCAGAGCTCCATGCTTTGTAAAGTCTTCAAGTACTGGTCAGTGTTGGGCAGAGTCACGGGGCTCAGCTCAGCCACTTGCCTTTCCAAGACACGCATTTGACTCAGTGTCTCTTTCCTCTCATCCCTGGCTTTCTAAACATAGTTCTGTCCCTGAGTTGTCATGGTACTCAGCTTGTTTGCATGGCTCATGGGCATTGAAAGTAAGCTCCCAGAGTTCATGGTCTCAATACAAATAATTTCCAATAGTTAGTATAACACCTGATCTTAAAAACAGAATTGATGGCCAATGAATATATGTTGGCCAAATGCAAGTCACACATACATGACACACACACACACACACACACACACACACAATTTTTTTTTTTAGTTCAGATAGGGAAACATATTTTGTCTTTGTATATTTGTTATATTACATAAATTGTATATAACTCATTGTCATCATTATGATAATTTATACATCAGTATATCTGGTTATGCACTTTTATATATCACACAGGAGATGTCTATTATCTGTCTGTATCTATCATCTATGATCATCTATTTATATTTTTCTGCCTTTCTTAAATAGTTAAAAAAAAAACAAACTTGTTTGATTTCCAAGCTAGTCATTTGAATTTAAAGTTATTTGTCAATTTTTTGGAAATTCTCTCTATTTTCCATGTTGCCAATGCTTCATACATTAGCCAGGGTGTGTGGTTATCTCTTGATAAACATTCTAATTTATTTCATTTCTGTGTCTATATCTATGATATAAAAATTAAAATATTTTTAATAGCCATCTCAAAATATTATTAATAGAAAATGACTTCCTGTCAAATTAATTTCATGAAACCTATCAAATTCATGTCTTTGGCGACAGTCTGGTGTGTGCTAAAACAATGAATGTTCTGACAAGTCCAATCATAATACTGTGGATCTGTAGTTTGTGGCCTGTGACTCCTTTTGGGAATATTGGCCTCAGAGACAGAGTAGTCTGTAGAGCCCATGATGGGGAATGTGGCTCTAATTCTTGAAAGGCCAGAGAAACAGATCTCCACTATGGTTCATTTATAGGACAACAGGGTGAAAAAAACATGCTCTCCTGGGGAAACCCAGACATGCCATGACTATAGCAACTTTGTAAAAATCATATATATATATATATATATATATATATATATATATATATTTACATTCCAACCAAAGTTCTCCCACCCCTCCTCCTGGTCCGTCTTCCCACGCCCCTCTGCCCATCCCCCACCCTCCCAACTCCTCCCAACAGGTAGGGTACATTAAATTGAGGCAGAGCCAAGCCTCTGCCTTTTGCATTAAGTCTGAGCATGGAATCCCCTCATAGAGAATGGGCTCTAATAAGCTAGCTCATGCACCAGGGATAGATTCTGGTCCTATTATCAGGGGCCCGTCAGATAGAAGAAGCTTTGCAACTGCCTCTCACATGCAGAGTGCCTAGTTCAGGCCCATGGAGTCTCCACAGTTGTCAGTCCAGAGTTGATGAGTTTTCAAGAGCTTGGTTCAGCTGTGTCTGTAGATTTCTCCATCATGATCTTAACCCTCCTCCTTCTCTTTGACTGGATTCCTGGTACATGGTTGTGGACCTCTGCATCTGGCTCCATCAGTTACTGGATGAAGGCTCTATGATCAGTATGGCAGTTTTTCAGAAAATTGGGAATCAATTTACCTCAAGACCCAGAGATACCACTCTTGGGAATATAGCCAAAGGATACTCAACCACAAGGCCATTTGATCAACACTATTCATAGCATACTTGTAATGGCCAGAACCTGGAAATAACCTATATGTCTCTCAACTGAAGAATGGATAAAGAAAATGTGATACATTTACACAATGGAGTACTACTCAGTGGTAAAAGAAAAAAAAACAAAACAAACAAAAAACAAAAACAAAAAAACAAAACAAACCAACAAACAAACAAAACAAACAAAAACCAAGGACATCATGAAATTTGCAGGCAAATGGATGGAACTAGAAAACAGCATCCTAAGTGAGGTAACCCTGACTCAGAATGACACACATGCTATGTACTCACTTGTAAGTGGATATCGGATGTAAAACAAAGGATAACCAGACTACAATCCACAACCCCAGAGAAGCTATATAACAAGGAAGACCCTAAGAGGCACACATGGATCACCCTGAGAAGCGGAATAGGATCAGATCTCCTGGGTATATTGGGGGTAAGGGAGTCAGTAAGGGGGAGGTGATGGGGGGGGGATGAGAACATGAGGAAACAGTGTGTGGGAGGGACAGAGAAGGAGAGCAAGGAAGGAGATATCTTGATAGAGTACAGCAATTTTTAGCCCTTCCTTTTTTATTCATTTGTTGCTTTCCTTTCTGGTAATAATGGTTTGTTGAAAAAAACACCAGGTTAAAAGAAAAAGAAAAATATGTTTATGATGTTTCATGCACAAATAAATCGAGGAACCATAGGAAAATCACACATTTTCATTTTTCTCATTAACATGAGTGATGACCAGTTTCAGTTGTCAACCTGACACCCAGAGTCTCCTGTGTGAAGAGCATTGCACTGAGGAGTCGTCAGTGCTTAGTCAGACTGTCCACATGTCTGTGAGGGGTCATCTTGATGGCCCTAACTGATGTGGGTAGCTCTTGTTGGGAGTGGCCCAGATAAAAGGACATGAACCAAGGGAAACTTTTGGCTCTTTGAACTGTTTGCCTTCACCCTTGCTCTTGAGTTTATTTAGTCTGTTGCTGCCACTGCCGATTCCTGGGCTGATGGTTGGGCCAACTTCATCAGCTTTTTAACATGGGTGGAGGATAAGCAGATATCAAAGAATCCTCTTGGCCTTCAGCACCAGCCTGAGACTGCTGAGGTACCCAGGATTGTGGCCTGAACAACTACCAGGTTCTCAATTTTTCTGGTGTGGGACAGCCATGTTGGACTGCTCTGACAATATTGTATAAGCCAAGAAAAAAATTACCTTGTAATATATATTAGTTATGTCAGTTTTATTCCTTTAAAGCATTCTGATATAATATACAAATTGGCATCCCAAATGAGTTGCAGTACACACCTTTCCTGTGTTTTAAAGCACAGCTCCCTCCTGTCTCTGGGTGTTTGGGGGACAAGTGCCTATTGGAAATGACAATGGATAATTGGGAAACTTTTGGAGGATCTTATGGACCAGTTCCCAGAATTTCTCATTGTGTGGCCCAGACACATTCCCAGGCTAGTCAGGGTCCCCTGGTGTCCTAGTGTAAGGTGTTTGAAATCCATTTTTCAGCCTCCCACTTGTCACCACTGTCTTTCTTCAAGGACTGGGCTGAGGCTCAGGGCACAAGCACCTCCAGGGAGCAGAGCTAAAAATAATAACGAAATTAATATGCATCTGGGAAGCAATTGCTTAGGCAAACCAATACACGCATAATAGATTCTGTCCAAAGCTTCATTTTCCAAACTGAAGAACAATAAGATGCATATTAACCCAGGTGAGTGTGGAAACAGAGCCTTGGCAGCCTGTGATTAGATAAAGGAGCCTGTGCAACCTGGATACAGTTGATGCAGTTAAAATTAAGCAGCACCACAAAGGGATGAATATGAGATGCATTAATGTTCAACACATTGTTAATTCAAAATCTTTATATTTTAAATTCTGTGTAACTTTGAAGTTCAAACATGATTTTATTTTCTTTGCAAAATGGCTCACTCTGACTTTGAATTTCATTGCAAAATGTTCAGGAAACTATGGTTGGGGGGGAGTTATTATTTTTTTTTTTTAGAAATGAAACTGAAGAATTTATAAAGAAGTTTAAATTATATAACTTTCATATGCTCTCATTAATTCCTGGTTAAGGAAAAGTGATAGTTTAATATTATTCTTGTTAAATATTTCATATGTAAAGTAGAAAGATTTGATTTCAAATGACATTTGAAGCTGAATGTAATGGTGCACACCTTTAATACCAGCTCGGAGGAAGCAGAGGCATGTAGATCTCTGTGAGTTTGAGATAGCCTGGACTACAAAGTGAGATCCTGTGAGAGAAAAAAAATGAAAGAGAAAAATACCCCAAAAGGAATAAAAAGAAAAACATACAGGGCAGGAGAATTGGCTTAATGGTTAAGAGTACTTGTTCTTCACAGGACCCAGGGTCAATTCCCGCCACCCACCTGGTGGCTCACCATCACCTGTAATTCAAATTCAAGGGAATCTGGCATCCTCTTCCTTCAGGCACCATGCCTATGGTGGCGATGTAGACTTATATGCAGGCAAAACACTTCATACTTTAAAAAGAATTTAGCATAAATTCTTGGAATAAGAAATTTTTGGATGAGACATAATTTATCGTTATGGATGTAAAAGCCAATGGGCAACTGGATTTTCCATAATTCAATTAAACAAATTTTGAAAAACATGATGAAAAAATTTAAGATAATATCTTTTGCTTATTATAGGCATGTAAGAGAAAGGTATGTTTTTAAGTTTATAGCATTTTACTGAAAAAAATCATAACTATGTTTATGAGGCACAATGCAATGATTTGATGTATGGATATATATATATGTATGTGTGTATGTATATATATATATATATATATATATATATACATACATGTATTTGAAATATGGAATGATTCAATGAAACTAATTCACATATTTACAACCTTGCTTATTTTGCTCTGGAGAAATATTTGAAACTTTCTTATTTTGAAATACATTGTATATGTTATTTTACTATAGTCATTCTGTCGTATTTTAGAGCTCAAAGTTGTCTAGATTATTCTCCCTGTCCATCTAAGAGTCTGCACTCTGACCAATAATTCACTAGTCCTCCCAACCCCAGCCTCTTACAGCTACCTCATACTCTCATTCTCCGTGATTTCATTTTTTCCTCTACATGAAAATGAGTTCATATTGCAGTTGTCTTTCTTTGCCTTGATTGTTTCTCTTATTATGATATCTTCTAAATCCATGTATATTATTGCAAATGTCATGGTTTCCTTCATTTTAAAGGCATAGCTGTGTTTCATTGTGTCTTTATAATTTTTATTACAGTCATGTGTTGATGTACATTTAGATTAATTCCACCTATTGGCTATTAGGAATAATGACAATGAACATGAGGGTACAGGTAGTCCTTGGACACATTTGCTTTCATTCCTTTGGATAAATGAGTTTGCTAGAGCTCATGACAGTTATGTTTGTAGCTTATTAAGGAATCTTCATTCTATTTTCCTCTATATTTTGCCAACTTCCATAACCACTAATAGCATAACAGGAGAAGAGATCTTTTAACAACCTTATTTTACTAAAACTTGCCCGTATCCTTACCCAAACTTAAAGTTTGTCTGTTTTGTTTGTGTGTGTGTTTGTTTTTGAGGCAGAGTTTCTTTGCATAGGGTTTCACTGTTCTGGAACTCACTCTATAGACTAAGGTGACCTCAAACTTTCAGAGATGCACCTGCCTTTGCCTCCCAAGTACTGAGATTAAAGGCATGTGCCACCATTGCCTGGCTTGGTTTGTCTTTGTGAGGCAGAGTATAAGTACCCCAGGCTGGCCTTGAACTCACTATGTGTTCTAAGATGACATTGGACTTCATCGAAGTTGTGTGCTTCTTCCTGGATTTAAGTGGTGCTAGGAGTTGAATTCAGGGATGTGTGTATGCTAGACAAACACTATACCAACTAAGCTGACTCCCAAAGCCAACTTTCATCTTACTCATAGGAAACTATTCTCACAGGTTTAAGGTGATGAGATCTGACTATGGTTTCTATGCACACAGGTTAATAGAACTGAGTATTTTTCCACGTACCACCCATGATGTGCACATGGCATTGGAGAATTCCTGTTTAGGACCTCTGCTTATTTTTCACTTGGCTTATTTATTGCTTTCCTATTGAGTTGTTATATCTTAGTTCCTTGTACATCTTGAACTTAATCCCACGTTGAATATATGTTTTGTAAATATTTTCTCCCTGACTGTAGTTTCCTTTTCACTTTATTAACTAATAAGGTATGGGTTTGAAAAAGAAATAGACATCCCTATATACGATGGCAGAAGAAGTATTTCTATTTGGTTTAGAAATAGAAGCTATAAGCCTTAACTAAACATTTTATGTAAATTATTTCATTGAAGTCTGTCATCAGCCATGACAATGATTACCCACATTTCTTTTGTTTTAACTTGAGAGATGAAACACGACGGACAGGCTGCAAAATACAGTAAAGAAGATTGAAATATAGCACTGTTAGTGACTGACCCCCATCCATTTGGTAACGCAAGGGTCACAGGACTATTATATGCATTGCATTTTCCTCTGTGCTGCTGAATATGAATTCAGATGCAGCATTTGATTCCTCAATGGAAGAATTTCTCTTGACACTAACACTGTTCGGGAGCTTCCATTTTTCATATCTTCTTTGGAAGCTGGGCTCCGTCACCACGGATTCCTCTCTTTCCTCCATCAATAAAGAGCTGGATGAGATAGGGAATTGTTCTCCATCATGCGGGACTGTAATGATGTGTAATCGTAGTAATTCCTTTCTTCTTTGACTTTTGTGTATCTGGCAAATGAAGTTGAAAAGTGTTTTGTGTATAAGAGGGCTGTCAAGAACACTAACTTTCAGGAGCATCAATTGTTACTCAAGGGCATGAAGCAAGGCATGCGTGATGGCTGCCAGCTGCGATGGGCTGGGCACATGGGGAAGGCTGAATGTTTTGTTTCTTCTTTTGAATTGTTAACTAGGGAAGCATGTTTAAAAAGAGAAATTAATCCAAAGATAAACAGCAAGACTTCTTGTAATTGTATGTGTTATATTATCTATTGATTTGACTATAATTTCACAGGGGCCATTATTCACCAGAGAGAAACCAAAAATTGTGTGTGCTCATGTATGTATGGTTGGATGCATGTCTGGCGTGTGTCTGTGTGGCATGTGGCATGTGTGTATGACATGTGTATGGGGTATGTGGGTTTTGTGTGTGTGTGGTGTATTTGGTATTTATAAGTGTGACGTGTGGTGTATGTGTATGCAGTATGTGTATGGGTATATAGCATGTGTGTATATGTTGTATATGTGGCCTATGTACCTCATGTATATGTGATGTGATGTGTGTGGTATTTGTATGTGGTGTATGTATGTGGTGTGTGTGTGTGTGTGTGTGTGTGTGTGTGTGTGTGTGTGGTGTGGTTTGAACAGGCATGAAGCCAATGGCATAAGAGATTGAGCTGTAATTACAGATGCCCTTTTCTTTAAAGCCCATACTTTATTTTCATGTTTTTGCAGGTGAGGTTTAAAAACATAAGAGGCATTCAATTCAGAATTATGGTTCTCACAAAAAAAATGGAGCATAATTCTATCTCACATTTATTCATATTTTATATGACATGTGACCATTTCCTAAACCTCTGGGTGTAATAACATATTTTAAAATACCAGCACAATTACTAGGCTGAAAAAGATCACTCACTAGGCATTTCCCTGAAGAAAACCATTTCACATATTGACTTGGAATTATGTATTAAGCCAGGAGAATTTAATATTCCATATATAAAAAAGAATGAGTTACTCTTTCTTTGGGAGCCATAACTTTGGATTTTAGACTTCTGTCCATTTACTATTTCAAACACAACCTGTGTTTCTACAGTTTTGAGGTGAGCATTGAATACACAAACTTCAATGATGAAACAGCTTCCCCTCGTTTTCTTGAAACCAACACAGAATCATACCCGTATTTTAATACAGAATAGGGTCTTTGCATACAAATGGAGCATTGCTAAACAAGTCTAACTGTGTGCTTTTGAAAATCAGCCCAGTTCAATATTTTCCTTATTCTCCGAGTCTGGGGAACATAAGTAATCACCGTAATTCTCCGGTAGACACTGAATTATAAAGTAAATTATATGAAGCCTGGAAAGGCTGCATAAAGAAGAAAGAAAGAAAGAAACTCACACAATTCTTTCATAGGAAGAATGTGAGATATGAATTAACTCAAAATGGTATTTAAAGTTTTGACTAAAATTAATGGTAGAACTTGAAATAATTCTTAATATTTTAAGGAAAAGGCTCTGGAGGTCATTTGAAGAAACAAAGGATTATACTGAAGAAGGGAAAGACGGGGGGAGGGGAGAGACAGACAGAGACAGAGAGATAGATAGAGAGAGAGAATTAATAGAGTATCCTAGAGATGAATAACTAAATGAAAATATGCAGATCTGCCAGAGACCAGAGCAGTCAGAGTAATATTAATCAAACCTTACTGACTCTTAATTGGAATAATGAGAAAACATTCTTAGCCTGCTTGATCATGTTGGCATTTTAATTAAACTTTCTTAGATCCCAAAGAAAACAATGGTGTTTTTGTTGAAGTGCTTTTTGTTCAACTGTTACCAAAAATACTTTGGAAGGCAGTAGCTGAGTAGTATAATTGGAGTCTTTATGTACAGTAACAAGGCAGAACATGTTACCACAGATTCAAAACTTTGGCTTTCAAAAGTTAACTCTAGGTCTGTGGCTACAAGAAGCCAGAACAATGAAATGTGGATTTAATTAGAACAAAGTTCCCACATTTTCAGAGATAACATTCTGGTTATTCTTCTACAGCATGTCCTTAATAGAACAGTTCTGGTCTAGTGGAATAAAGATTTTCCATAAATAAATAGCTGACAATTTAATATAAACATATATAGCATGAAAGGTGCCAAAGGCAATGTTCATAAGGCTGGAGTGGCATGGCCCTTTGCAGTCTCCATAAGTTCTATCTAAAACAGGTCGTGTTCCCACTCCCATTTAATGATGAGGAGACAGAGGCGCAAGGAGGTTCATAACTTGTGCCACACACACACACACACACACACACACACACACACACAGGAAAATAAGAAAAGGACCAGGAGTTGGCTCAACTGGTAAAAGCTCCAGCTGAACAAACACGAGGACTAGAGTTCAAATTTCCAATGTTCATTTAAGCAAACAGGAACACCCATGTGTGCCTGCAACCCCAAAGCCAGAAAAATCAGCGGCTAGAGGACTGCTGGGACTTGCTGGCTGCCACCCAGTTGCAGGTACAGTGAGAAACCCTGTCTCAAAGGGATAAAATGGAGTGAGAGAGAACATCCGATGACCTCTTCTGGACTCTGAAGATACGGGTGTGGACACCTTGTGCGCGCATGTACACCACAAACAGACATACACCGAACTAAACGTTTTCCTTTTTTGTAATCTAACTTTACTACAAAGCATGGATCTAAGCTAAAAGGCTGATTTCACTGTGTGTCTGTCTCATACCCTGTCCACGATGCTTGTAGCTTTATGCATTCCGGAGCACGATTTCTGTGAGTTCCCCGAGCCTGATTTCTGTGAGTTCCATCATGTCATCCCATCCACAGGTTTTCCAAAGCAGGTATTGTTGTTGTCCTTTTATGAAAGAAAAACGAGGCCGGGGAAATGACGTAACGATGAGATTTAAACTCCAAGGAGGAAGGAGTTAAGCCCATTCCTAGCTGACTGAAATATCGGGGTTGTTCATCTCTTCTTGGAAGATGAAGACTAAGGGCATTGAGCTTATTTCTCTAGAAACCACATTAATTTTCAGAGGATGTATATGTTGTTGTTTTTAATGAGATTGAGATATTTTATGAAAGGCCATTTCCTCCTACACTTAGGAAGTTGTCAGGGTTTTAAATAAGCTGGAGGATCATCTTTGGGAAAAGACCACAGATTCATGGTTAGGAAATGGGGATAAACAAGCTGTTAAGTGAAACCATGGTTTATGGCACCTCCAGCCTACAACTCAGACAGGTGCTTACATTCTCCTGTTGGGTGTTTTTGCACAGTGCAAGCACGTTCTTTCCCTAAAAAATTAGCCATGGCTTAATTGCAGACAGAAGTCATGCTTGGTTACAAGAATACCCTGAAAGGACTTTTCAGGTTTTGGGTCAGCCCCACGTAGGGGAGGAGTTGGGGAGAAACTCCATTAGCTTTGCAGTAATCTTGGTTGGCTATGAATCTGTCAGACACTCTATTCCATGCACTGCCTGCCCTTCAAGAAAAGAAGGTGAACCAACTTGACCAATACAAAGCTACGAATGTGGATAGCTAGAAGGAGAAAACAGTATTTTTCATATTTGGTCAGATTATGTCAATCTGAAAAAAATGTGGAAGCTATGTAATTTATAATGCAAAGCAGGAAAATAAATCTTCGTATTACTTTTATTAAATAAGAAAGGCTGTCTGTTTTCCCCTTGTTCAATATTTTGTTGGCTAATTACTAGTGCAAGGGGATGTTCATGTGTGTGCATCTGTGTGTGTGTGTGTGCGCGCACAGTTGGACGTGTGCAAGGCAGAGAACAACACACAGGAGTTGTTTCTAGCTTCCCCCCTTGTTGAGGCTGGATTTATTTTTTTTTATTCTCCTATGCTCAATATTCTAGGCTAGGCCATTCGTAAATTTCTCTGTGATTCTCCTGCCTTTCCCGTCTTGCTACAGGAATGTTGGGATTGTGTACACGCATCTCTGTGCCCCATCCCATCTTGCTACAGGAATGTTGGGATTGTGTACGTGCATCTCTGTGCCCCACTGTCTGGGGGTTACTGAATCAAACACAGGACATCAGGGCTCGTGTCAAAACACCTTGACCTGCTGAGGAATCTAGCTGACCCTGCTTTTCTCCATGTAGTTAAAAAAGAAATAAATAGGCAGAAGCCAACCCACGGATTTGATGGTAGCCTATGACAAAAGAAGGAACACATTTCTAATTTTTCAAGGCTTTTTATAATTAAGAATAATCAACTAAAGGGGTCCCATTGCTCCCTCAAACATAACAGGTTATAGCCAAGGCTATTGGTTACCCTCTATAACCTGCTGACCACAAAGGCCCTGTTGCTAAAGACACTGCTTACTTATGTCACTGAACATGGAGAGGGTGGAGCTGGTGACCAATTAGAAGCTTTATCCCGACTCACTAGCATTCGTGGTGCAGGCTGGTACTTTGCACACTATCTGAGGAGAAAATTAACCATTATTGTCACCTGCCCATAAATCCTGTTCCCTACAATAGTGACCTACCTGCAGGACATACTGGTGTGATACTGATACAGCTCTTATGAGCATAAACGAGCACTTTTTGAATATATTTAAGGCACACTCCATGAGATTGAATCCACACTTGATAAAGTAGTCAAGAACCTGTGATTACACTAGTCATGGGCCCTAGAGGAAAACCCAATACTATTATTCCACTAAAGGAACATATCAATAAAATGACTCACAATGACACACAGATATAATCGTAGATCCGTGCCTTGCTCAACCCTCATCAGAAAAGCTTTATCTTACCAAAGTTGGAGATTAACACAGAAAGCCACAATTGGACATTGTGCAGAGACTGGGAGACTCAGCCATTAATGATATGACCATGCAAGGCTCAGGGTCCTATATGGAAGAGGAAGAGGGGGCTTCTAAGAGTCAGAGGAGTAGGATGATGCCAAGGAAACATTGCCTTCTAAACACACTGATGCACATATGAACTCTCAGGCATTTAAAAGACCTGTACAAGTTCAAGCCGGACAGGATCCCAGCATGGCAAAGGGGAAGTGGGCAAAAAGCCCCAACCCTAACCTAAAAGGTGTTTACACTTGGTATCTGCTGGGAAAGGGAAAATCAATTTTCTCTAATGGAGTGCCACTGGATCCATCAATCATATTCTGGGGCAGGCCCCATGACTCAGGGCCGGGAGTTGGCCAAAAGAAATTAGACTCCATATTTTCACTTTGTGTGTACCTTTTGTTTTGTTATTTTTTTGTCTTATTGGGTTGTTCATCTTGAGTTTTTCGGGAGGGGGAAAGGAAGAACATGAAGTTGAGTGGGTAGGGAGGTGGGGAAGACTTTAACGGAATGGGATGAGGAGGAAGATTATCGGAATATCTTGTATATTAAAAAATTTAAATAAAACCTGGTGGTGGTGGCTCACCTTTAATCCTGGGAGGCAGAGGCAGGCAGATTTCTGTGAGTTTGAGGGCAGCCTGGTCTACAGCATGAGTTTCAGGACAGCCAAGGCTGCACAGAGAAAACTTGTCTCAAAAGTCAATGAATAAATAAATACATACATAAGAAAAAAAAGACAAGAGAACTGCTGTCAGGAAAGAATAGCAAGCTGTGGTAGAGATAGTCCTTCTAATTGCCTTGATGTCTTATGCTTGGAGAAATCTGGCCTTGCACTGGAGGAGGAAGAAGAGATATGAACTGGAATTCTCCATTCTGGATGGGGACAGGGGACATCGATGGAGAACCATAAGTCAGTAGTTCTTGTCTTTAATATGCACAGACTGTTTTTTTTTTAAAAAAAAAACTTGGCTTATGGAATACAAAAAAAGAAGACACCCCCCAGTGTAACTTTAACCCCATTCCTACCCTCCCTCAGCAAGTACATGGACACTAAAGGAAGAGTAAAGAGGCATTCTCTCAGCTCATAATTCTCTAGAGAAATCACAGACCTGCCCTGTCAAAGCAAGCACCAGGAAGGACCACATTTCCCCCACCTAAGGATTCTTGCTGTAAAGAAGCAGGCATCTTGAGGTTACACGTCTATGGGAGCTCCTTCCTTCCCCGCATGTGCAGAGCCTGAGGCAGAAGTATAAGGAAACCTAGATATCATTTGTCTAGTTATTTCCAAGCTACAAATCAAATAATGAGTCATAGAACAAGATGTGTAGTTACTTCCTTCTTTGAAAAACAGTGCTTCACAATGGCAAGATGGAAAAATTGCACAAATCCAGGAATTTCAGATGACTGAAAGTTGACAAAACATATCAAAGCTGATTGATTTCGTTAGTTTCACAAATGGCTGGATGTTCTGTGCATGAGTCAAAGATTTATGGGTCAATAATAAAGACATCCATAATTTATAAATTGTATGTTTCTTTCATAATTCTTATTTTTTCCTGACTTCTAGCAAAATCACTGATTATAATTATGATAATCAAAGTTTTACATAATTTGTGTTCCTCTGGCAGTAATGATCAGCAGAAGCAGATTCTTAATTTTAATTCTGCGATTACAGCATTAAAGTAGTCACAAATATACAAACAAAAGGGTGTAATTGGATAAGAATGAAATCTTGTTATCATGACCACAGTGAATGTTTTTTCTTTTGAGGGAAGTCCTCACTGGGTAGTCTTGGCTAGCCTAGAATTTTCTACATAGGCCAGGCTGGCCTTGATCTGGGATTAAAGGTATGTATTACCATACCATGATCAATACAGAAATTCATATATTTTCATCAGAAATACAAAACAAAACATTTATTATAAAAACTATGTTTTTCTGTGTATCTTTAAAATAGTAAATTAATCTAAAGGTTAAAAGAAAAAATAATTTTACTCATTTAATTGTAACCAATGATTATTTATAAAACATACTTAAATGAAGCTATGATTTTCAGATGACCTTTGAATAGTTATTGTATTCTTTTGGTATGTTAATTGTACATGTTTATTTTGGGCTTTCCATCTCTACATAGTTGGCAATGTGAAGGGTGAGTTTTGAATGTAGCACCCACCCAGGTTCGTTCCTAAAAATGTAGATGACCCATGTTCCTTTTACTGTAAGAAAAGGATGTACGGTCGCCATTTGCAACCCTTCTAAACACTGAACCGGTTCCTAAGTATCAAAGAAAGTAAGAATCGAATCACAGAGAAAAGCCAGGGAAAGAATAAGTGATAAAAATGTCACAGTAGAACCTATTGCATTCAGACTATGGGAGAGAAGCACTTTCCAAGTAAGTTAACTCAGTTAACTCAGTCATTCCTATTAAACTTCTTCTGCTTGTATGATCTGCTTATGCTGACCTTGCCCTCCATTAGCAAGAGGAGTATGGTATGTAAACACATTGCTTTTATGAAAGGTTTCTTTATTTCTGCTTTATATATGTGTGTGAGTGCCTGCCTGCATGCATGTAGTTGAACCACACACATACCTAGTGCCTGTGAAGGCTAGAACAGGGTCTTGGACTCACTGGAGTTACAGGTGCTTGCACGCTGCATTGTGGGTAATAGAAATGGAATCGGAGTCCTCTGAAGAGCAGCCAGTGCTCTTAACCACTGAGTCATCTTGCCAGCTCCAAATTCCCTTCATTTCACTAGTGCAGGTTGAAAGGGAGTCTAAGTGTTTCTCTTTGTTTGTTTATTTATTTTTCTGTTTCTTTGAGGCCAGGATGGCATTAATGACAAATATGATGTGTCATGCCTTACATACTTCACTGTGCTGCCATTCATTCCTGAATCTAGGTTTGTATATTTTTCATATATGGCTAGACTTTAAAAAAAATATTGTTCAGAAAAGAAGTTACAATACAATATAAGGAACATCTACTTGTTTCTAGTTTGGGGTTGTTTTCCTCAGTAAAATGATTTTAGGTCTTTTTATACAAGTCTTTGTAAGGGCCATGTGCTTTCCTTCTCCTTTGTAGGGTTTAGACAGACTCTCAGTATTTCTGAGTTTGGCCTTTCTTTTTAGTTATGAAGCAATTTAATTTTATTGGATGTTAGTGTTTGTTTCCATGATGACTATACCATCAAACACCACTCACACATACACACACACACATGCATGTGCACACACACAGACATACACACACAGACATACACACACACACACACACACACACACGCAGGCACACATACGTGCGCACACACACACACACACACACAGTCTTTTAGGCGACTTTGAGCACACTGGTCACGCACGCCAGCCGCTTATCTCAGGTCTGTTAATTTGCTGTTTTTAGTGAGGTATTTGCTCACTTTTGTTGCCCATTGAATGTTAACTGGGATATGTGCCATGTATTAATTTACAATGATGTTATTGTTTACTATGTGTACGTTGTTTGCCAGTGCGCTTGCGTGGCACAATCTCAGAGGGTGGTGTCAGAGGACAGCTCTGCGAGGCTGCTTCTCTCTCCCACCTTTTTGTGGGTCCCAGGGGTGGGGTCTGCCCATCAGTCTCGCTTCATCAGACATCAAGCCCATTTACCCTCTCAGCTGGCCCTAACTTAGGAAGCCTTTAAACGTTTTGTGGGGAAATTTCTGGCCAGATCTCTATGCTATACATGTTCTCTCACAGTTGTGTTTTGCCTATGTCAATATGCTATGCATAGGCATGTATAGTTCCTAGCAGTATCTTAAGATATGGAACACTTCTGAACTTTGAGGACTTGTTCGTTCTGCAAAACACTGGACGTGTGAATTTATGTTCTGAGGTCCCTGGGAAGTACTGGGTCCACTTACAGATTCCTCTTGCTCAGGTGTAAGCTAGGACTGGCTCCTTTATGCATGGATAACTGTTAGAGATGGCTATATGCTCTTGGAGTTCTTCCAAATCCTTGTTCCCACTGATACATGCCCTTAATAGTTGGAAATTGAACAGGACATTTAGGTTGGACCCTATTATAGTCTCCTTTGGGTAATAGTGGGAAAGGAAGGGCAGGAAAATCAATATAGCCCCTGGCATTGTCACCACAATAAGAACTTTCCATAGCCTGATTCACTGATATCCTGACAGGATATTAACTTTGATTAAGAGAAAGGAGTAAAGACTATTGATAAAATAACCAGTTATGAAAAGTAAATATTCTGTGAGGTCAGAGAATTAGAACTCCTTTGTCTCATCATAAGAGCTACACAATCATAGACTCTATCGTTTGAAAGTCTATGCTTCGGCTCTCTTACCGATGATTGTATTAGTCAGTTTGGGCTGCTTCAACAGAAACCAGAGAGTGGGTAGATTACAAACAACAGAGTTTTATTGCTCATAGTTCTGTAGGCTGGAAAGTACAATGTCAGGTTAGAGCCAATTCAGTGTCTGCTAAGAATCCTCCTTTCTGGTTCACAGGTGGCCCCTTTCCAATGTGTTCTCTTATGATGGAGAAAAAAGTAGAGCAATTCCCTCAGCCCTCCAGACTCTTCTCTTGACGATAATGGGAATCATGAAGTGAGCAGGATGTAGAATCACTTGAGAGTGGCCTCCAGGGATAGCAGTGGGGGATGATATTGACTGAGGTGAGATGAACTGACTCCTGTGAGTGATGCCATTCCCTGATTGGCATACTGGATTGTGCAATCGGAGAAAGGGAGCTGAGCAACTTCAGTCATGGGTGGTTCTCGGCTTTCTGATTGTGGATGCATTGTGTCCAGATTCCTCAAACCCCTGATGCTCTGACTTCCCTGCAATGATGGACTGTATTGAACCAAAATAAACCCATTCCCCACATGCTGCTTTTGCCACAGTGTTGTATTTGTCACATGAACAGAAAGAAAAAGCTAAGATAGTTTAGACACACCCTAATCATCTCCCAGAGGCGTCTCCCTAATACCATCACTTTGGGAATTATAATTTTGTTCTAAGAACTTTACCTGGGGGCTGGGCACAAGCAGATCATAGTAATAATATAGTTGGGTTATGTGTGATTTAAAATGCAAAGGGCCCTGTTTATAGTACATGACCTATAATGACTATTCAATGAACTGGGAGTATTGTTGTTTTTAATAATGAAGTTCACACTAAAGATGAGACCTATGGATGTCAAAATCCCCAAAGTGAAATAAGCAGATGCTGCAAAATGCAATGAAGAATTAGCAAGAGGAGATCGTTTCCAATATCGTTGTATTGCTCCAACATTCTCAGCATGACGAGTTTGAACAAAGTGAAGAGGGCAGAGAAGAATGAAGGAGGTAATATGTGCAGAGAGAGAGAGAGAGAGAGAGAGAGAATAAAGGAAGTGTTGCTTCCATTAAGTCCATGTCTTTGATGTTTGGTTCCCTTTTGGGGTTTTATTAGGCAATAGTTCAGAATTTGGGAAGTAGGAGGATCACTAGTGTTCATGTTTTTGCCCTATTCTCCTGAGATTTTTCTACCCAATCACTGTCCTGCCAGGAGCCCGCATAGCCATTCTTTATACCTCTTGTGTGCATCCACATATAGTTAGCCTCTTCACACATATGTAGGGGAGTCTCTACTTCCTACCTCTGCATCCACAACCTCTAGAGCAGAATCACAGCATTATGCCAGAAGGATAAAGGTGAAAAGGTCCCATAGCATGCCTGCCAAACTCCTGGCATGCTGTTGCTCATCTTAGACATTTGGGGGAAATGAACACAGGCATACAAGCTCCAACCTGCATAAAAGGAAATGCCGATCTTCCTTAGCTGCATTTTCTAGCTTTAATCTCTGATTTCATTTATTTCTTTTTATTCCTGAGGCTGCTTTCTAGCAGCCAATTAATATTTTCTCTGGTAAATGTTCCTTTTAAGGGTAATCTATCCTTGATGCTAAACTCAACATTTTTCTTAGAAGTACAAGGAAGGAAGAAAGAAAGAAAGAAAGAAAGAAAGGAAAGAAAGAAAAGAGACACATAGAATCAAAAACTGATTCCTTCCTGTAGCCTGAAATACCAGCCCCAGCTAGCCAGGTCTGCATTCTTGTAATTGTTCTGCCTTATTCTGAACTGCACTCTTGTAAAGCCAGTTAGGATTTAATGTATATTTGTATAGGGTAAAATAGAAGTGACAGATTTTGGAATCCACATTCATATGTGGTTTTATCTCGAGAGCCATGAACTTGAAGCTCTGCTCATTGCTCTCCAAGGATATTTAAATAACAAATATGAGAAGATACCCTGGGAGGACACAGGATAGTCTTGTGTTGTACTGATTAAAATTAGAGCAGGTTGCAGAGGAAACAGTAGAACCCCGTGCATCCAGAATTTCAAATAACTTACGGTTTTGTTCGTGTTCAGAGACAGAGTTTGACATTATCATATTTTAAAGTCTCATTCAGGAAAGAATTGCTAAAATAATTTCAAAGCCAGCAGTGAGATTTTCTGCTCTTTTCTCCTTTTTTCTCCTTGTGAGTCTTTCTTGCTCTTGCTTGCTTTTTTTTTTTTTTTTTTTTTTTTTTTGCCACAAAGCATACGCTGGCAGCTACTCCAAAGGGTTACAGACTGAGGATGTTGGATAAAATACGTACCTCAGTACCTTGTAGCTCAATATGCGAACCATACTGGCTTTCATCCTTAGATAAGAGCTATTCTTCCCGCCGGTTATTTTATAGATTACAGGGCACGGTGCATTTATTACTTCTCTTAATGGTAGTTGCCGACATTATCGGCGCTTTATAAAACCTGTGCTTTCCCTTGTGTTTTGCTAATACACTTAAGGCATTATTTTCTCACCTTCATTTCCAAGTCTGAACTTAGGAAACTCTGACCTTAGATATGTTTACCAGGATGTGGGATGATCAGAGCGTGTCCAAGCGGTGTGGGCAGACGTGTGGACAGTTCTTCCAGAAGCACTGATCACTGGCATGTATCTTCTATTTCTTTGGGGGCATTTGAACCCAGACCCTCTTGCATGATCATTTGCTTTGAACACAGAGGAACACACACACACAAGTGTGTTCTCACAGGCTCTCAGGACTCAGGAATAAACTCCTACAATACTCCTGTCGGCATGGCAAAGTCCTGTGCGTGATCAGGCAGCTGTGAGTGGACACAGGTGGTTTTCTATTTGAAGCGGAACAGGAAAATTCTAGGTCTCTTTGCCGTCCATTTCACTCCTCTGACTTTGCATTTGGTGAGCCCAGATTAGATTCTGTTTCTACATCTCTAATGATACAGGCATTCAGGGCACAATGAAAAATAAAGGCCTTATTACTTCATAATATGTTTGGAATTGTGCATAATTATGTTTAGTTGATTAGTTGGCTGTAGCGATCGCAGGACCGTAGAATGAGTGAAATTAGAAATGGAAAAGACCCATTGGGTGTCATTATCATTCTTCCCGTGGAGGCCACACCATGCTCTGAAGTCTAGTGTGTGTGTGTGTGTGTGTGTGTGTGTGTGTGTGTCTGTGTCTGTGTGTGTGTGTGTGAATTCTCTTTTAGCTAGTTACATAAGTGTACAAACTGTCACATTAATTTAAGTAGAAATAACGATAATAAGAAGGGGACACAGCTGGGTGTGGGGAAATACACCGTTAGTCATAGCACTCTGGAAGCAGAGGCAGTCTGAGTGCTAGGCTAGCCTGGTCTACAGAGCAAATTCCAGGACAGCCAGGGCTACACTGAGACACCCTTTCTCCAAACAAACAACCAGCAAAGCAGGACACCTAAGCAGAATAATCAGGCAGAGATAACAGTAGCAGTTTTACATGTGTTTTGGTTTGGTTTTGCTTTCCGGGGTAGGGACTGAATCCCAGGTCTCACATATGCCAGGCAACGGCTCCACCACCAAGCTACTCACGTAGGCTGCAGGAGAAGCTTTCCTGGAGCCTCGTGTATATGCCGGGTATGGTGTTTACACTATCTCCACTAGAAACATAATAATCAGATATTAGTGTTCTCCTGTTATATATGAGGAAAAGGAGTTTAAACAGAAAAATAACCTGCACAATGGCCCGTAGCTCTGGTAGTGAAGCCCACTCTCAGATTCTATTCTAATGCTAAACACCCATCTTCTGGTCCAGAAGAATAGGATAGCCTTGGCTGCATAGATTCGGGCTCTATTAAGAAGACTGTGATGGGAGATGTCATTCTGTATATGTTTCTCATACTGGTTAACGAATAAAGCACTGTTGGCCAATAGGAAAGGAAGATAGGAGGGACTAGGAGACAAGGAGGAAAGAGGAAGTAGTAAGCAGGAGCCAGGATGGAGAGTCTGGAGAAAGCAGAATGCCGGCCGGCTCCCCGTAAGGAGACAACGTGGAAATACATAGAAATGGGTTAATAATTAAGACAGAGTTAGCCGATAAGAAACTAGTACCTGGCCAACAGCATTATATCAAATACAGAGTCTCAGTGTGTTAATTGGGGCAGGCGCAGTGGTGGGACATGACCAGGAGGTGGGCGGAAAAACCATACTCCACTGGAACGCCTTGTCTGCATAGACTCGGGCTCTGTTAAGAAGACTGGAACACCTTGTCTGCATAGACTCGGGCTCTGTTAAGAAGACTGGAATGCCTTTGACTGCATGGACGGTGAAGCAGTTGCACAGCTGAATACAGAACACAGGGTGAGAAGGGACAGTGACATCATCTTGACCACGCCTTGCTTCCTGCACCTAACTTCAGATACACTTCTTGGAGGCTTGCTTCTGACTAGGTCCAGTTAGCCAGGTGTCAGCACAGGCCTTCTGGCTGAGTCAGGTAAGAAGACCCTTGACCTTACTGTTTCCTCTGAGTAGCTCTCAAGCTGCAAACCCCTCAGCTTGTCCTCTGGCCTCAGTGTTGGGCTGGCCTCACTGTTCTCTGAGTTTAGCTCAGTCTCAGTCGCCAGCCTCCTTCCAACTACAGCTGTCCCTTTTGCCTCACTCCCTGCTAAGGGCAAGAGCAGTATCTCTAACCTGATCATGGTCCTGTAGAGCTTGGGGGCAGAAAACAAAAACCACCCAAATCAGAGGTGGGTCCCCTCTGAGGAACAGCATTGCTAAGGGCAAGTGGGAAGAGCCCTCGGCTCAACACTTCTCTTTTTAACCCAGGGCCAAAGTGTGGCAAGGGACAGATGGACAGGTCGTGGGTGCAGAGCAGCAGCCTCCTACAATGCAGAAGAGTCCCCCCTCCACTCAGGTCTAGGCTGGTCCCAGCTTCTGTGCAGGAGACAGCGTGGGAGAGGGGGTCTTGTTCAAGCTCAGAGCCAGTCAGCGCGGGAGAAGTAGGTCTCTAGGTCATAGGGAATGATCGTTGCAAGGAAACCACAACAATATAGGAGGGTTCTGCAGCTTGTCACAGAAGCCTGTTAAATTGTCGTTAGGGTTATTATCTTTATGGTAAACTAATTTCAGTATCTACCTTTCTGGTTTCATGAGAAACCCAGTCCCATACTTCTTAAAGACCCAGGGAGGAACAGAGACTTACCTGGTCCCTGGGATTTAGGAAGACTCATTCTGGTGCTTTCTGTCAAGCCTTAAATGGCATGTGACTCCTGAGTATCTCGGCACAATGAAGCTGGGATTGCTTCCCGGAAGCCGCAGATTGACAGTTTTTCTGCATGTATCCTGTACCTCTTCCTTTTAGACCTCAGAGGCTTCCTCCATGTCAGTATGCCCGAAGGTCTGCTGTGTGTGCAGTGCCCGACCCAGTGAGAAAAGCCAAAGGCACCCAGAGCTACGGCAGCCAGGGGCAGCGATGGTGACTTGCCCTTTGACTGAGAACTCGAAGGGCGCAGAGGATGCAGAGAGCTCCATGAAAGAAAAAAGAGACGCTTCGGGTTAGGCACAAATGGAGGCCGTCTGAGTGAGCTGCAGTTGGGTTAGCTAGCAGCAGGGCATTGTGGGTAATAGAGTTAGACTGGAAAGGTTGTTTTCATTACTTTGTCCTAAGTTGGAAGAAAGGACAGAAAGGGAAGAATTCCTCTGACCTTCCGCACTCATTGGGGTTGTTGTTTGGTTTCCTGGGTTGTCACTAGGAGAGTGGTCTGTATTCCTCAAAACTTCACTTAGAGCAGACAGACTTCGTATGCTACTTTCTCTGGATAAGGGCCGTCTGTGGCTGTGGTCAAGCCAGGGTCAGCAAACGCAGGCTCTCTGTGTCTATAATATAGGCTAGGGACAGTTGTAGCTGAGAATAAAGGTTGTTGGATTTTCTTGTCCCTCCAGGTCCTGCAGCTGCTTCAGTCGCTTTGCAAAAATAAACACAGAGACACTGTATTAGTTATCAAACTGTTGACTGTTGGCTCTGTCTTAATTATTAACCCACATATTAATCTATGTATTTCCACGTGGTCTTGGCTTACCTGAGAATACCTGGACATAACCTGTTTCTCCTTTGTTGACCACATGGTGACTCTTCCAGATCTCTCTCTGCCTACGTTTCCCACAATTCTCCTTGTCTCTTAATCCCACCTATCTTCCTGCCTCTACTGGCTATTGGCCACACAGTGTTTTATTCATCAACCAGTAAGATAAACATCAAGTAGATGGAAACATGAATAGACTAGCATGGTGTTTACAAATATTAACAGGAGTCCTTTGGAATAGGATGAACGGGGGGGGGGGGGGAGGTATGATGTCACAGCTAGAGACTAAAGGCCAAGGAGAGCATCCTCAAGGTTCAGATCTTGGAACAGAATTTCAAGTCTCGATTTGAAAACTGGCTTTCCAGTTGTTACAATGGAATAATTAGTTGTTAGTTCTTTGAGAACTTCATATCCTGCACTTTGAACCTGTTTACCTCTTTCCCCCACTCCTCTTCTCCAACCACCCAGCTTTGCACACACACACCCATTTCTAGCCCATTAAGTACAATTGATGGTGCTCATATATTTTTTTTTTTTTTGGAGGCATGGCTTTCCACTGGAGCTTAGTCAACCAATCCTCTGGAAGCTAAATCATTACAGAAAACAGACTCACCCTTTCCCAGCAAGTATCTGTTACCGATAGTTCTTTGGCTAGCTTTGAATAGGACCTCATGCCCATCTAGCCTTTCCGTCCCGAGATTTTGTCTGGCTTGAGCTTATGCTGGTCATGTGCATGCTGCCGCAACCGCCGTAAGTTCATATGTGCAGCTTCTGTGTCTGGAAAACACTGCTTTCTTCTGCCATTGGCTTTCACGCTGAGGAGGAGATGCTCTTGGGTTACCCTCTAAAACTTGAGGCTAAGACTCTATTGCTCAAGATACCACATACTTGAATCACAGAACACAGAAAGTCAAGCTGGTACTCACCTGGAAGTGTTATCCTCACTGGCTAACTTTCCTAGGGCTGGAAAGTGCCATGCATACTACCTAGAGGAGAAACATAATCACCAATCTTACCCCAGCTGTGAACTCAGTGTGCTACAGAAAGCTTAACAAGACATCGCCACTGGCACAATAGTGTCGTGATAAGGGTAACCAAGCAGCTTCTGACTGGACTTAAGGCCTACTCCACAAGCTGAAACTGCTACCTGGCACCTTGACCGGATTTGAGGGGGATGGAGAGATGGCTCAGTGGTTAAGAGCGCCGGCTTCTTTTCTAGAGGATCCAGGTGCAATTCCCAACTCCGCATGGCGGCTGACTACTGTCTCTAACTCCAGTGTCAGGGGATAGGACATCCTTACACAAACATACATGCAGGCAAAATACCAATGCACATGAAATAAAAATAATTAAATAAAAAAGGACCTCTGACTAAAATAACCAAAGGACCTAGGGGAAAATCTACTACTGTACTATGCTAAATGGGTATAGTTTTAGCTGACTTCTAATAGTTTATCAGTATGTTCACAGATTAGTACACTTCTCAACCTTCACCAGAGAAGCTTCTCTTGAAGTCGATGGTGTTGGAATATTGAAATATAATGGTGTACTACGTGGTGGTGGTGCACACCTTTAATCCCAGCACTCGGGAGGCAGAGGCAGGAAGGATTTCTGTGAGTTTGAGGCCAGTCTGGTCTACAGAGCAAATTCCAGGCAACTAAGGCTACACTGAGAGACCCTGTCTTGAAAAACAAACAAACAAAACAAACAAACAAAAAAACCCAAAAAACAAAAAAAGGAAAGCAATATAATGATGTGTTTTTTGTTTGTTTGTTTGTTTGTTTTTTCTGGCTGCCTCTTGAAACTGTGTGGTGGCCATGATTTGTCATATCATGCCATTCTCAGCCAACCCAGAAATAAAAATTTAAGTTATCACAGTTTTGTACTGTTTTTGTATTGCTCGTTATCAATTTCCAGTGGCTATGAATACACTTGCCTCATAGGTGGAATCACCAAGATAACAAAATTTCATTTAAAGCTCTTGCATGCATGCAACGGAGGGAGTCAAACGATGAGATGAACACAGTTGAGCCTTTGAGAGAACCCTGGCTCAGAGCTCAGTTTATAAGTCCAATGAGACAAACGCACGGGCTCCTAGAAGTGACTGTGGAAGCCTCGGGAAACTGAAATTCCCAGTGGAAGGGTTTGTTCTCAAATTAGGAAATTTAGACCATCTATTAGCATGGTATCTTTTTTTTACCCATGGGATAGTGTGTACTCATGTAATTTGGGACAAACATAAAGTTTTTAAAAATGGATGATAATCACATCTTGTGATTTCCTTTTGTATCTGTCATCAAAATGTGTGTGATAGCAATCCTACTCTAGTCCTGATGGCCTTCTTAATATGCCTCATGACACTCCTTTTTAAAAATAGTCTTATTTAAATACAATTTACATATCATAAAACTTGCATATTATAGCTGCTCAACTCCATGACTTTTAGGAAATTTACAGAGCAATGTAGCTGCACCACAATATTGGTGAGCATGTTGATCAATGCAAACAGCTCTTCTGCGTCTACCACCACCCCCAACCCTAGTCCCTAGTGACCATAAGATCTGTTTTCTTCCTATGAGTTCGCTTTGCCGGAAAGTCTGTGTAAAGAATATTATATTTGCAGTCATTTATGCCTGGCTTCTCCCACTAAGCCTGATGCTTTTAAAGGCTCATCCACGGTGTACTTTTGGTTTATAACTGGTATACTAATGTGGAAAAGTCACATTTTGCTTAGCTGTGCAAATGTTGGTGGGTTTTGGGTTGTTTCCAGTTTTGGGCTATTCTGGATGGTCCTTAAGTAGACATAACTTTCCATTTATGTAAAGGAAATATAAACATCTAAGAATGGAATTGTTTTGTCATGTGGTTAAAGTAGGATGTAAAGAAATGTTTTCAGTTCCAGGGAACAAACAGTTATGACTGGGGAGGCTTGTGAGTAGAAGCTGGAAGCAACTGGTCACCACGATGTAGCCACATCAGGATGGAGAGATGAATGTTGGTGTTAAGCTGACCTTTTCCAAGCCATAAAGCAGGGCTGCCCATATTCAGAGTGGGTCTTCTTAGCTCACTCAGTCCTCTCTGGAAATGCCCTTACAGGCACATCCATAGATTTTTCCCAGGTGACTCTAGATCCTGTCCAGTCTACAATCATCATTGCCCATCACAGATGGTTATTTTGTTCTCAGCAAACCTGTAAGTAACAAGAAGCTACCTCCAAGGGTCTCAAGGTTCAAGACTGCTCTAGAATCCATGTGTTATAATTATAGTTTCAGCAAGAGCCCAGCAGGGGATGGGGCGGTGGCTGGGGTCATCAAAGAGGGGATCCCCGAGTTCTGAACCAAAACCTGAAGGCTATTAGGGTGTGTGTGTGGCCTTCAACAGGGTGACGGTGCATGCTTGTTGCGATTGCTGTCACAAAGGGTGTTGTGAATGGAAGGTCTTTGCCCTGTGCTACAGAGCCAGTGTCTTCTGCTGTCCTGTTATCTGTGAGTCCCTTTAACAACTTCCAATCTTAATCTTTTGGATTTTTTTTCCTTCAAGCTTTTAATATTTTCTCAAAAGCCAATCTTAATCAAACTTCTTAATCAGACTAGCTTCTCTTCTTTGAAATTGCTTCCCTTTGACAATATCTTAATAGTAACTAAGGCATCCATGCAGAAAATTAGAAATGTATTGTGGTTCACCTTCCAGCCTCATCCCCCAACAGGAAGTTAGGAATGGGAAATGGGTGCTTGGCTGCAGCTGAAGGTTTTGACAGAAGAAAGAAACCTCATAATCGCGCCAATCTTCGCATCCACCCTCCCTTTCCTTAACCCGGCTTTCCAGTTCCCCCAACCTTTCTAATAGCAAGAAGCTGCTAGGCTCTGGGTTGCTGGAAGAACACATCACAGCAATGCATTTGGTTTAGGGGAAAAAATAGCCAAAGTACTCAGGAAAGTGCTGAATCCTATAAACCAAAGATTCTGGACTTGGAGCAAGAAAAACCATTCCAACCTCACCTGTCTGTTTCGTGACTGAAATCCCTGGGTAGAACACTCACCACTGGTATTTTCCCATTTGTGAGGGTCAGTGAATAAGAGGGCCACGTGTGTAGTTGTTTGTTGTGGAAGAATTAGATGACATAGAATAGTGTTTGATGCACATTAAGCACTGAAAGGCAATTTTTAGGGACAGTAGGGTAAAATACAAATCATTCCAACAGTGATTACAAAATTAATATTTTAACAGCCAAAAATAATGAAAGGGAAGCAGATACAAAGAATCAGCTGGGATAATTTTAAGGCAGACACATTAACAGCCTAACTCCTAGGAAATGGGTCTCTTTCATAGCTCATGAAACACAGTTCAGCAGAGCACCTCCAACACTCTTCCTGTGAGTCAAGTACAGAAATATGCTGTGTTGTAGTCCTGTCATCCGCACAAAACTCTTCCTTACCTTTTTGTGTCTGTGTACATATGTGGTGTATGTGTGTGACAGTGCATGTTCATGTGTGAGTGTGTAAGGTGTGTGGAGGCTGGAGGTGGTAGATGTGTCTTCCTTCCTGTCACACTCTGCTTTACTTTAGCTTTTTTAAATTTTAATTTGTGTGTGTGTGTGTGTTTGTAGGGTGTGTGGAGGCTAGAGGTGGATGCTGGGTGCCTTCTTCAATCACATTCTGCTTTACTTTATTTTTAGGGATTTTCAAAAATTGTATTTTAATTTGTTTAGTGTGCGTGTATGCATGCATGCTAGAGAGAGAGAGAGAGAGAGAGAGAGAGAGAGAGTCTAGGTAGGTACCTTCTGTGGTGTACTCATGGAGATAAAAGGTCAACTTTTCTCTCCTCCCATGATGTGATTCCTAGGAATAGAACTGAGGTTATCAAGCCTGGCAGGCTTGGCAGATGGAACTTTTCCCAGCTGGCTCTCTCCACCTTATTTTTAAAATGGGTTCTCACTAGTGGTGAAGCTCGCTGATTCCATGAGGCTGGCTAGCCAGAGGGCTCAGGCTCTCTTCAACCCACAGCACCAGGATTGCAGATGTACATTTCAACTTCTGGCATTTTGCAAGAGGGCTGGGGATGGAACTCAGATCCTCACAGTTGGAGAACTTGGCTATTTTAAAAGAAAACATAAAGTCTGAGTAGTGGACCAAGCAGGTTAGCAACACCAGGAGCAGAGGCTGAGAGGTGGCTGGGAGCAGTGTCCTGTTCTGCCTAGTGGCTTTTCAGGGGCAGAGTATGGGAACCTATTTGGCTAGGGCAGGGTATTTGGCTTTGTCTATGCTTGGTATGTCTTTTTGGGAATGTTAGGGGAGCGTCTCTAGTTAAAGGTTAGTTTCCACCATCTCATTGGCTGAACTTAAGCTTCATTTTACTGATCAATTGTTTTTTTAATTATTTTATTTAGTTAGGTTTTTTGGCTTTATTCACTTAGGAACCAAAGGCACCAGAGATATCTCAGCCCGGCTGCCTTCCAGTTAATGTTCTTGATGCAAAAGGAGTGGCATTTTGGAGACAACAGACTTACCCTGTGCTTAGCTGGGTGTCCATAACAATCGTTTATAATAGCAATCACTGTGCCACTTTAAACTGTGATTTCTTTGAAAGCAGCCTTTCAGATTGACAGATTTCCTCGTGGTTGTCAGAAGTATCTTTGTCCCATTTCAATCCTTTTATGCACCCTCTGTGTGCCCAGTGTTGGACACATTGAAAGCAGGTGGAAAGTGAATGCCAGGATAGTTTCCCAGAAATCTTCAGTATAGATGGGAAGCAGCAAGCATCCCAGAAAGAGTAGGAGAACAACTAGGGTTCTGCTTTTTGTGCCCTTTGTACCAACACAACCCACGGCATTCCTGATTGTTTCTGTGAAGCAGACCGTGGATACACCAGGTTCAGCTTGTCGGGTCATTGTTTTCTAGAGTAAGTAGTCTTGAACAGATCGCAAGGCTTGACGCCTTAGGACCTAGGCTCGCCCTTTAAAGGCGAGTTCTTATCTACTAAGTTTAGCAGTGATAAAGAGAGGCACCAAGATGAGAAGGAAAACAACAGAAACTGCCCGTTGAAAATGAAATTGAAAAGCTGTGGCGGAGCTGGAGAAAGCTAAGAAAAGTAGTAGCTTGTTTCCCAACCCTCTCAACAACTTCATTTCCAATCTTCTGGCCCTTCCTCCCCATTTAGCGTGCCTTTTTTCCGCAAGAGTCAATGGAATGCATGCTTAAGATCTTGGTGAATACCATTAAGGAGCCCACACATTGAAGGAGCTTGACATCTTCCTATGGAAAGAAACCAGGCCTTTGTCTCCTCAGTACACGAAGAAGTGAAGAAGTGGTTTGCGGGAGGGGAGCTTGTGAGGGAGAACATCATCCTATATTCACGAAATCAGAAGTCAGAGCTCCAAACAATGCCATTTTCTCCTGCTCTGCTGTGGTCTGTACACAGGGGAGAGTGCACCCCCCAGACTTTTGTCTTCAATGATCAGCACTTACCACAGGCCAAGGACTTTCCTTTCTTCTGGTGGAAGGAGCGGAGGAGGGATAGAGAGTTCTCTATGGTTTTTTTTTTTTAATTCTTTTTTAATCTTATTTTACATATCAATCCCAGTTCCCTCTCCCTCCCATCATCCCATGACCTCCATCAACATCCTCCTCCCCCCAGCCCCACCCCCATTCAATTCAGGGAGAGTGAGGGTGAGGCATCCCACGAGGGATCATCAAAGACTGTCATATCATTTGGGGGAGAGCCTAGGACCCCTGCATGTATCTAGGCTGAGAGAGTATCCCCCCATGGGGAATGGGCTCCCAAAGTCCATTTGTGCACTAGGATAAATACTGGTTCTTCTGCCAGAGATCCCATAGACTGCCCAAGCCTCCTACCTGACACCCACATTCACAAGGCTTGGTTCTGTTCTATGCTGGTTCCTCAGTTTTATGACTGGGGTCCATGTGCTCCCACTTGGTGAGGTCAGCTGTTTCTGTAGGTTTCTCCAGCCTGGTCTTGACCCCTTTGCTAATTCCCCTCCCCTCTACAACTGGATTCCAGGAGTTCTCTATGTTTTAAGCATCTTCTTTTTCTTCTTTCCAATAGTTTTACTTGTTTGTTGAGTTGGTTTGGTTTTGAAATATCTATATTTTGCCCCAATTGAAAAAACAAAAAGGGAAGGTGATCTGGTGATCTTGGTTTATTCTAGGAACTCAGTTACTCCAACAGACAGAATGAGTGAGGCTCAACATTTGTCCTCTTGCAGAGAAGATCCAAAATCTTCACACATTGGAGATGATGTTTGAGGGCTTAGCAGTTTAAGGAAGAATAACTTGGCCCAAGCTGATAGGTTTCACAGCCAAGCATATCCCCAGTTCTAGTCTGGGTTTGAATTGAAAAAATTGTTTAATGGATAAGCCAAATTGCCTCCATCTTGGGCTTGAAAGCCACCTTAGAGTAAAGACAAGCTAGATCCATTCCTATTTATCATTAAATCTGTCTCTTAAGGATTGGGCTATGCTCTTCCTGTAACCTTAAGTACAAATGCTTTTGTATTGCTCATTTCAGGAAACAGAAACCATGCTTTTGTTTCAGGAGTTTGTTATGACTACCTTGCAACCATGCCTTTCTTTCAGAAGGTTGTTATGGCCAACTTGTTATGCTTATGTTATGCTTCTGCGACTCCTGCTTATTTGCTTCCCAAGTCCCCTATTTGGAAAACCCTTGCTCCTGAGCTATAAAATCCTTATCTTCCCCATGTCTATGTCCTGATTTCTTGAATCCTGCCTTAGTGAGAGACAGCCCATGTGCAGGAATAAAGCTTGCTCTAATTAATTTGGTCATGAGTTATGTTGGCAGTCTCTCTCCTTGAATCTATGGGATTAGCATAACCTATCAGTATGATTGTTTCTATCAGTGTGATACTTTTTTTTACCCTTACATTGTCCAAGACAAGCTATTTTTAAGATATTAATTTTATTCACCTAAATTATAATCTGAAGCAGATACATTAGGGATGGATTCTGGGCTTTGTGGATGCTGGGCAAATACTCTACTACTGAGCTATATTCCCAGCCCTCCATTTTAAAATAGTATGCAAGATTTCCCTAAATTGCTCATATGGACCATGAACTTGAGATCTTTCCCTAAATAGAATTAGAGTCATGCCTGACTGCTTAGTCTCCTATTTTTTTTTAATTTAATTTGTATGTACATGGGAATTTTGCCTACATTTGTGTCTATGCACTATGTTTGTGCCTGGTGACTGAGGAGGCCAGAAGAAGGTGTTAGGTCCCCTGGGGCTGGAGTTACAGATGGTTGTGAGCTGCTATGTGGGTGCTAAGAGTAAAACCTTTGTCCTCAGAAAGAGCAGCCAGTGCTTTTAACTGCTGAGTCATCTCTCTCTTTTCTTTATTTATTTCTGAGACAGGGTCTCTCCTAGCTCTGGGATGTCTTGGAATTTACTGTGTAGACCAGCCTGGGGTTCCAGACTCACAGAGGTCAGCCTGCTTCTGCCTCACCAGTACTAGGATTAAAGGTGTGTGCCACCACATCCAGCTCTTTTTAAAAAAAATTTTTTTTAAAGTATAATGTTCAGTGTTGTTGATCCCACAAAGTAGAATGCCAGCATTCTGCTTCCATGTTGATCCCAGAAAGAAATTTCTGCCCTGAACACGCTGGCTGGTCATTTGTGATGTCCGTCTTGGTTAGAGGCCTGGCTTACTGCTTTTTAGTCAATGTAGCTTCAGTTCTGTTAGGGTGTGACGAACATTCTGGACTTCCTCTACACCAGTGGATATTAATCCCATTGCCAAGGCCATAGCCACACAAACATCCAGATGTCGCTCTGTGTGTGCCTTTCTTATTTTTAATGTTTACTTCTATACTGAGCAGAAAGGAAAAGAATAGAGAAAGCCACTTTTTCAGAAGTACAGAGTGAAGAGTCTGGTTAGGGATGGAATCATCTGCTCCTTCGGCAACTCTTGTATATACAAAGATTAGAAGGCAGAACTACCGAGTTAGTACAAGTACGTACCTGAAGACGCAGATATAGATTCCTCTGATGTTCTGGCAGGTAAGCTAAAGTTCTAAGGAAAACGGGAGATTCTTTTGGTGTATGGACTCTAAGACGAAAATGTGGGTTTTCTCACTAGAGTGATAGTAGACTGCATGTTCAAGTGGACGAAAATGCTGATAAGAGAGGCAGGACTGGGAATGTACAGACTCAGACTTGAGTTGTGGTTTTGCTGACATCACAGTAGCTGCACGAAGCTCCCTGGCTCTTATACTTGTGGCTCGCTCTCATTTCCTTCTCAAAAGGCTCTATGACCCCAAGGAGTCTTCACAAAACTCCGCGAATAGGGTATTTTAGTTCTACTCTTTTTTTTTTTTTTTGTCTTTATTTATCAAAACCCTGGGTTTATTACTTCTTCTCCATGCTATTCCTTTTTATTATTGAGAGCTCAGACATCGTGTTCCAGATACCATTTCCTCACCCGCCAGGTTTACGGCAGTTCACATTGTTGCATATTCCTTTGGCTTCTCATCAGTTAGTATGGTTTAGTTCTATGTCCTATGACTCTGAATGAAGGCTCGCTGCTTCTGCTTGATCACCATAGAACAGAAAGGGGCTGTGGGCTGTTGACTGCTAAACAACATGACAGGAAGAACGAGCCGTGCTACAAGCATAGTGCTAAGAAAAAAAAAAATTAAAGTGGACAAAGAAAGACCAGACGGAAGAAGGGCACGAGCTTCTGGAATGTTCTCTTTATTTAGCCTCAGATGATTGGCAGCAAGTTGAGGCCTTAGTACTCAAAGCATTTTGCTGCTATCCAAAAACAGTTGTTGCAAGTGTTCAGTATGAACAGTAGGCCTGTGTGGTGCCTGGTTTCCCGTCTTCTGGCTGGATGGAGAGGAATGTACACAGCCTGCTTTTGATGATTAGCAGTGGTTAGAATCAGCGCCTGTTGCTGGTTTGTAAAATCGATACAGTCCTTACATGGTCTCATTTGGAGAAGGGCCCTTTCCCTCTTTTGATAGACGACATGGACATATCAGGGAACATTTGTAAAGACACAGATGCAAATGAAGATGTATGGCAACCTCAATAACCACACACTTGGAATAAATCTTGTGAGAAATGCATGAGTAAAAGGATATGTACTCACTACAGTTGGCAAAGGAGACCGGGGTGGGGTGGGGGTGGGGAAGCACCCTCTTATATCTACAGAGTCTTTAAATTACTTCTTGATTCCTGAGGGCTTGGCTACACCCACCAGAAGAGTGGAAGCATTGAGGATATTTGAAAGCTAAAGGGGCGGGGGGGGGGGGGGACTGGGATAAGGCAATTTTGCTTTGTAAGAGAAGAGAATCATATTGCAGGCCAAGAAAATAATTTTGGAAACTCAGATAATTGTGATGGTGAGGCTGAGCCCGAGTGTGGTTAGAGATACAAAGGGGATACTGTTTCTCTCCTGTAAGTGATTTCCCGTATGTAAAGTGGGACCGATCCTAGCAGGTGACTTCAGAGCCCTGGAAAGATTTAACCATGCAGGAATAAATCTTGCAAACACATTTGAGGGGGAAAATGCAAAGTATAACCTTTAAAATAAAACCCATGGCTGTCGCATTTCAAGACTGAGAGCTCTGAAAGTGAGGTTTGTCTGTACCAGCCACAGAGGCTAGGGGCTTGCAATTTTATTGCATTTCTCATCCCAGGAAAATATTTACACTTGGAGGAGATGATGCATTTTTAACTATAAAAGCCCACATAGCATATTTGCAGAGAGCCTTGCAAATAAAAAATGGTTTTTATCCCCTAGGCTGACAAAACTGACAGTTTTGCTTAAGCCATCAAAAATGGGTGAAGAAATTGTACTATGTTTTAAATGTGTGAAGCTTTTTATTCTTAATAGAGAAGTGAATGGGTGACCCTGAGAAAGTAAAAGGTCTTTAGTGAGTGTACTGTTGTCTATTGCTACAAAATCCAGGATCCTAAAGTTCTTGGGAAGCCAGATGCGTATTACATTGAGGGGAGGAGGAAAGAAACCCATATAGAAAGTGAAAAAGAAATCACATTAGCATATCCACAGTGCAATAGACCAGAAGCATACAGAATGAACTGGCAGTGTGGATACATGGAGTGAATTCAGAGGAATTTAACAGTGTTCGCCAGTTAATCATCGATAATGTAATTGTTACAAAGCAATCACTTACTGATTTAGAATTCAGTTAGCTTGGGAGAAAAAAAAATGGGGGCCACTAATGCAAACTAAATATTAGCCATAATTACTGGCCATCGTGCCAAACAGGAAAGTCTTTATTTTTAGCTAAAGTCTCGAGGCTTCCAAAATAACAGCGGCAGGAATAAAGCAGAAGCAGCACACAAGCTAGAGAAAGAGATCCAAAAATGGATGCGCCAACACTCGCTGACATTTTGTCTTTCCAAAAGAAACATCTGTACGCCCGGAATTAGAAGGGGCTGAGCAATGTCCTTAGAGTCTTTCCCGTCTCTGGCCGTCTCTGCAGCATTCAAGGAGAGTTTCATGGCAAAATCGAGAAAAACTTTTCAAACTATGCTGTGGGGCGGGAGTTTAACTGCAGGATGGGGAGGCGACAAAAACTTTGCCTTTACTATGGTTTTTGTCAGTGCTGTTAAAGCACTCTGCCGTTGTGGACAGGTGAGTGGGACCGTAAGCATGTGATTAGGTCACCAGAGTGCTGTGTTTGTTGATGGACTGAGATTGAGACGAGAGTGGAGTGACTATCTTGGAGTGCAGGCTGGATGGAAAGAGCCGACTTCTGCACCATTTCTAGGCTGTTTTCTGACTCTTGTCCTTTCTTGCTATTTGTCAGGACAGTGCCCTTGAACTTCCTAGCTTCCAGGACCTTGGGCCAAAATGTGTTTCTATTGTTTGTGTACTGCTCAATTTCAAGTGTTCCATTATAGCAGCGAAAAATGCACTAAAATATTTACTTCCTAGAATTGTGACTGGGCTTGAAACTTAATTGACATAGAGTAGACCAATGAGAGGAAAGCACTCAGGTTTTCCCATGTGCCTATGGGTCTTCAGGAAAATGAAGACCCGAGTAGTCACAAAACCTCATGCTTCGGCAGCAGGTTGAAGTTACAGACAGTAGTGAGCTGCTGGGAATTGAACCTGGATCCCCAGGAGGAGTAGCTATTACTCTTAACCACTGAGCCATTTCTCTAGTCCCCAAAGTTGCTCATTCCTATGTGCAGATTTTTCTGAGCCTTCCTTCCCTTCCTGGGCATTTGTGAGAGGACATTTTCTCTGTCATGGTTTAGCTCCCCTTACGTGGGAGCTTCTCCAGTCCCTGTGGTGATAAGCATGCCTCTCCTCTCTTTACTCAGACTGTGCAGACCATCCTTTTTGTTTGGCTGTTTATAAAATACCTTAGCTCCAAATAAGGTCCTCATGCCACAGTGGCCTATTTGGTGTGGCTTGTGCTAGCCTGTAGCAACAAAAGATCTTTAGAATATGAAAATGGATGAATTCAAAGCTTCCACGTTTGCATTACTGTAAGATCATGATGCGTTTCGAAATATACTAACCCCACATTTGATATAGCTTGGCATTTGATAAACTAGCAGAGGCTGAAGGCTCAGACTCATCTTCTAACTCAAATCTTTCACACTTTATGGAAATTAGCAAACCTTGGATGGCCTCTGTGGTCTCTTTTCTCAAAGCAGCTCGCAAGGCTCTCATTTGAGAGATAATTTGCCTCTCCCTCCATACCATATCCAAAGGAAATAAGTGGCCTGTGTCATAAGCAGTGATAGAGTACTTGCTTAGTCTGAACAAGGTCCTGGGTTTGATCCCCCATACCACAGACAAAACACAGTTGTTTATTTATGACGATCACATTCTTTGTGGTTTCTGTTCACATGTATAAATAATAACTGCCTAGTCAATGAAACTCTAAACCACAAGAACAAAAAAAAAAAAAAAAAAAAAAAAAAAAAAAATTCAGGACAATCTTAATTTGTCCCATGTTCCCTCCCATTAAGTTTTGTTGTTGTTGTTTTAAATTCATTTTGTAGCAGATACTTTTCCATTAGCAAAATATGTAATCGTGTGCATGTGATTGTGCATGCCATGACACACCTATAGAGATCAGAGAACAATTCTCCTTCTACCTTTTGATGGGTCCCAGGGCTCAAACTCAGGTCGTCCAGACTTGTGCATCCTTGATAATCAACTTTGCCTGATGAGCCATCTCAGCCCTCCCCTCCCCATCAGTCACTGCCATGGTCTATCTGTGGTGTCACTTTAGTTTCAGAAGTATTCTAACACATTGCCCACTCTGTATGAATTTTGCTTATCATGAATACAGACTAATATAAGAAATCATTAATGAAGATGCAAACTTGCAAAGCCCCCATGCAAAATGAGGACATCACAATCTCCCATAACTACTTAAAGTGGTTAGATTACAGTGCAGGTTCAGATGCCGTAAATAGAAATGCTAAGCTGAGTGCTGGTGGGGTTGTCTGGAGTCATGAGTTAATTCACAGTTCTCCATTATCCGGAATAGAGTGTCTTCAGATGACACCACCGGTATATCAGACTGGATGGAGGGACCTTTATACCAGCAATGCCAAGTTTAAGCAGCTGTAGTGTAGTTTTCTGTGGTGTAGGCTAAGGATGATTCTAGATGTCTGTGTCCAGAATCAAAGAGCCCCAACTCTACTATATGCAGTGCTTTCAAATGGCTTCTTTCCCTGCTGATGGACCCTGAGCAGCAAGCCAGGCAGCCTTCCATACTTATCCGTATATTTCCCCCTTCTACTCCCCCTCCCCAGCTCTGTCCTCTGATGTTGTTTTTGCAAAGTGTTGGCAAAGAAACGGCAACAGAGCATTTAGGAGAATTAGATATTTCTGTATCGACTCTCATATTCTTCCTCAAGAAGTCTGGAGAAAGTCATGAGATGATACTAAAACAAAGGTAACATTTATTTTCTGTTGCCATAACAACATGTTTAAGACCAGATAATGCATGAAGGTTTATTTAGGTCATCAGTTTGTAGGGAAGTAAAGTCAAGGTCTGGCACTGCTGGTTCGGCCCCATGGTGTTGCAATGCTGAGGGGATGTGTGGAAGAGAAGGAGCATGATGAGACAGGAAACCAGAGAGATCCAACAACCAGGCTTACTCATTTCACAACTTACTTTAGTGGGGACTAACAAGTGTCCCTCAAAAACGTATCATCTCGTGAATTCCAACATGGCTGACTTCCCGAAGCTTGAACTTCCAGAGCAATCTGTGGATAGATACATGGAGCAGGCTATAGGTAAATTATATTGGATGGAAACCAGACTGGAAAGTCTGTCTGGAGCTTATAGGGCTGGATGAATTTCTATCAAAGGGGAATAGAGAAGAGTCCACTGGAATGGAGGTTAAGTTGAAATCTATATGACATGCAAAGCAACCTAGTTTAGAGGTTGGTGGCGTATGGCAGCTGGAAAGGGATTTGAATGTCATCACAGACCTGGGCAGCCTCTGAGTATGGGTCCAAGATAGAAAATTCAGAGCAGGGTCTCCTAGATCTCTACAAGCTTCAAAGCTATAGTGTCTTCCAATCTGCTTTGTCTGAATTGCTTTATTTGGCTGGGGCTGTAGCTCAGTTGGTAGACTGTGCACCTAAACTTACACAGAGTCCTGGGCTCAATCCCCAGCACCATGTAAAAGTGGGTATGGTAGCTCACGCCTGTGACCCCAGTATGGAGACGGTAAAGGCAAAGGGTGTCGATAGCTGGAGGTTATCCCCGTCTGCCTAATGATTTCAAGACGGGTCTGAGCTACAAGAGACCCTATGTCAAATAAATTAATTAAATAAAACTGCTTTATTATTTGCAAAAGCGTTCCTTGTCATTCTGATTTTATGTTGTTTCCCACCCCCACCCCCCACTCCCACCCTGGTCCACTGTTTGCTTCATTTCTAGCACTTTGTTTACTGTGGGTAGAAAACTCTTTTGAAGTCCCGAACTCTGACTCTGTGTGAGATTAATAATCAAAGATCCTCTCAATGTGTAAACTCCTGTGGGATTTAAGCAGATTAGCTACAGTCTAGTCCCCAGGCGTATAACACACCTGCTCATTGCCTCAGACAGTCTGGAAATAAAACCAGTTTGTCCTCTAGAGCAAGGCCTTTGAACTTGAGCAGTTTTTTTTTTTTTTTTTTTTTTTTTTTTTTCTTTTCCTTTTTAACTACAGTGCTGGGAGAATGGGGCCTCCTTACATTTTGGCCCCTGGGCGCCTACTTGCCTCACCCTAATCCTAGCTCAGTTTAACAAGTCTGCAGATACTGCGTGGGAATACAAGGCGAGGATTGTATTGGGGGAAAGTGTATTACTAGGAGGGTGGCCTGAGTGAAGAATGTGATCTGGTGAGTCTCCATCACGCAGATAAGGAGGATGGAGCCTCTGGCAGCTGCACAGTGAATGATATCCTGCAGTGTGCCACCCTTGGAACCTGATCACACAGCTGTGGGTGTTTGTTGGAAGATCCCCGAAAGGAATTCCAAGGCTCTGCCTACACTCACTGCCTTTTAGAATGAAAGCTCCAAGGCCAGGAGTTGTTGGAGTGGGTTCGGTGATTGTATGCCATTGTTAGGCTCAGCCTGTCAACTGACCTTGATGGGTAGACCGTTTTGTTGTTGTTGTTTTTGTTTTGAAAATCACTCACTAGTAAATCCTTAATTATATAGCAGTATCAGGAGTATGTCTTTATGTCTTTGTCTTTGTTTCTTGTGTGAAATGTTCAGTGATAGAATGCTGTTGGTTTCTGTTTTTTTTTTTTTTTTTTTTTTTCCATGCTGGATCTTAAAGAATGTGCAGTCTATAAATGTAAACAATGTAACAGAATCGACTCCGGCTTGCTACCTATTATCTCACGAGGACCTTCACTTTCAGGTTGATAATATAGGCTGGAATTTAAGAAAGGTAGAAAAAAAAACGTGAAGTTCGTTTTTTGGGAGGGCATTCTAGATAATTTTAAACTTTTTATATTTCGTTCTATCAGTGTTTTGCCTGCATGTGTGTCTGTACACCACTTACATGTCTGGAACTGGAGTTGTGACCTGCTTTGTAAGTTCTGGGAATTGAACTTAGGGCCTCTGAAAGAGCAGCCAGTGCTCCTAACTGCCGAGTCATCTCTCTGGCCCCTGTCCTAGTTAGCCTGGTGTATCTGTTGAGGGACTGCCCATATTTCTGTGTGCTGATGGCCTAGACTGTTAATTGGTCTCAAAAGGGCCAGACCACTGTGGGAAGTACCATGCCCTTGGCAGATGGGAAAGGGCTGTATAAGAAAGACAGGCAAGCATGTGCTAGCTAGTGAGCAGCCTTCTCTAAGGTTCCTGATGTAACTTTTTGGCTGTGAAGACAGTTCTTGGTCAGGGGTGATGCTGTATGGAAGAGGAAATAGAGGAAATAAGCCTGCCTCTAACTTTCTGCTTGAGTTCCTGCCCTGACTTCTACCAGTGCTAGACTGCGACCTTGAAGTATAGCCAGATAAGCTCTCTCCTCCTTTTTGTCATTGTGTTGGCCACAGCAGCAGAATGAAAATGGAACAGAAGGAGAGTATGGTATAATCTGCAGGACCCACAACATACACACACACACACACACACACACACACACACACACACACACACACACCCCTACTTTTCATGTGTCTGTACTCATTTATGAACAGCTACCCAAAACATAGGCTTGGGCAGACAGTGACTATGTCACATATGTTCAGCTGACCCTTGAATGACGTGGTGGTTAGTGTTGCCAGCCTCTGAAAGTAGCAGAAAATTCAGCTGTAACCTTTGCCTCCCCAGGAACTTCACTAAGTAGGCTGCTATGGACCAAAACCTTTATAGACAACAAAAAAAGTCTGTGAACAGGTATCGTGTCACCGTAGGTGCTGGAAACTATGCACCGACTGTGAGAAATCGCTTTTGGTTGTGATATGCAGAGTCTTGGGAGAAGAGCAACTCATGTGCAGGCAATTTGTGTCATCACAAGGCTCTAATGACACTAGCTGCCTCTGCAATAGCAACAGGAAGAAAGGGAAATGGTCTCTCCAGTACAGTGCACACTGTAGTGAATGTTGCTGTGATGTATTGCTGCGTCTGGGCTTCTGCTTTCATTTCTCTGATTGTGATGGTGAAGGTGGGGTTTAAATGAGTTCACCATTAAATGATAAATAGGTGTTTTATTGAGGAACAACTTACACAGATAAGAGTAAATAACCACCACGGCCTTCCTGCTCCAGAGGATGTAGTCTCTGACCTTCTGATACTCTCTGCGACCCAAGAGAGGGCGCGCCCACTGCTCCTCTACCTTAAAAGGGTTGTGTCTGCACCAGAAACCACGCCCAAAGGGTGTGGCCACTACTACAAGTTCACTGGCAAGGCAAGATGCCACTACATGATGGTGCCTGCATTTCTATAGGTGGCATGTGATGGCTGTTCTTGGTTGTCAATGCAACTATATGTGGAACTAACTAAAACCCAAGTGGCTGTATATCCATGAGAGATTTATTTTATTTTATTTTTTAACTAAATCATTTGAAGTGGGAAGACCCACCTTTCATCTTGATCTTTTGAGGTGGGATGATCCACCTTTTATCTGAAACACAACTTCTAGTGACATCCTTTGTAAAGAATTTGGGAAAAGGAAGCTCTCATTCTTTGCCTGTTCTTTGCTCTGGCCAAATCCATTCCTTCCCTGGCATTAGATCCTACTTTTTCAGGATTCCAGCACATACTCAAGACCAGTGAAGACATCTAGACTCGAGAACTGAACACCTACTGGATTTCCACTGGTAGACAATGATTGTTAGATTTGCTAGACCAAAGACTATAATATATACAATGAGAACCCTAATACATGTGTATTGGTGGATTTAACCTTTTACAATAGATCAATATAAATTACATGGTAATAGAGGTAAAGTAGATTTTGTCTACATAGATTTTTATGTTATAACTTTTGTTTAGTTTTCTTCCAGTGTTTCAAAGCTGTATAGTTCATCTGTAAGCTTTTGAAAATTATAGGAAATTTCCTAAATAAAATCAATAGCACAGAAACAAAAAGTATTCCTATCTAAGTAAAACCGTGACATTCAAATGCACGATGCTCATGGTTAACTATGTGATTATAAATATAAAGTACACACATACACACACATACACACTTGAAAATTATGTTTGTAAGAAACAGAAAGTCCAACTCAGAAAGTTCTGAAGCATAAAAGAGTTCATGAACCCTCCAGTGGTCCTCCTTCTGTTGTCCTGTATATCTCAAAGCTGTCCCATGTCTGTGGAACATCACTGAAGCATAGTAGGAATGGTATGCCAAATAAACAAGCAAACAAACAAACACAAACACAAACCCTTTTCGGTGGAAGGCAAAATGTTTTTCAGAAGCAGGTGGACTTTCTCTGGCATCTCCAATTCCCATAAACAATGAGATGAGATATGGAGATGGACATAAATGAGTCCCTGGAGATAGTGAGTTATTGGGTGGGACTCTATGTCACCTTTTCTAGAAGCATTTAGGCTGCACAGGACAAACAGAAGTCAGACTCTGCTACTAAGAGGCAGGTTAACTGGATCCAGGGCAACCCAGATAAGCAAATATCTTTGTCCTCTGCTCCTAGAAATGAACCAAAGGCACCACAATAACCAGAATTCTCATTATTGAAGATTGCCATTATTGCTTTCCTTCCTCCAACTATATTTTGACAGACTCTGTCTACAGAGAAACTAAGAATATCATTAAACTGATTTAGCCATGCATTTCCATGCATGAGAAACCGGTCTTATCACAGTAAGTTTATGTAATTCCAATCTGAAGCAATAAAGTTGGTGCTCGAGATTGCCTGGACGGCCTTATGGGAAATAAATTCAGATTTACAAATAGAATTATTGAAAAGTGCAGAATAGTACATGGTTAGTAGGAGTCGCTGGGGCTGTTTAGAAAGTACTTTCATACCAGGGTGCTTCTTAGGTTAAGTGTTGACCAGTAGTAACACTTGTTAGGAAAGTGCTGACCAGATCATGTAGAGTATCTGGATGGCTAAACTACTGTCCCAACAGCTGTAGGATTGGCCTCTTACTTCTCACCTCATTGTGTTCTCTTCCACTTTCTTCATTTCCATTTCCCCTCAATGACACTATCTCACTGATAAGGGACAACTGCTGGAGAAAACAGCTTGGACCCTAAGACACACCCCTACACACACACTCTCTCTCTCTCTCTCTCTCTCTCTCTCTCTCTCTCTCTCTCTCTCTCTGTGTGTGTGTGTGTGTGTGTGTGAGAGAGAGAGAGAGAGAGAGAGATCTAGCTGTTATTCAGAGAATTTATTAGTACCTCTCTGACTGGTGGCTTAGTAAAGTGAAAATGTACTCTTACTAATGGGGTAGTACTAAGGTTTCTTGGGTGGCCAACACAGAGTCTTGTTCCATGCATAGTACAAGTCTCCTTCTGTCCAAATACTGGAGCCTTGACATCTTCCAGTAGAGCCCGTGTCTCTAGCCAGAGGATGAAAGGGAAATGAATGGTGACCCATGCATAGGTCATGAGTCATTGTGTACTGAGATGGTACAGAAGCCCTGTACACTAACCCTGGGGCCATGCACATGCCAGAGAACTGACAGATTATGCTAGAGAGTGGGTCCAGATGGAAACAGGAAGATGATTGCCTTTGATGTCTAGGCACCCTTGCTGTAAACAGACAAATTAATGTTCAGTTGCAACCCTGCTTTCCTGCTAATACACACACACAATGGAAAAATACATATATAAGACTGGAATGATTCAGTTTCTGAACCTCAGTAATTCCAGGAGGAGGTCGAGATTTATGAGGCTGAACCTTTACTTTTTTATTTACTTTTTTAAAAAGCTTCTTTTACAGTTCAAGTAACAGATTTTTTTTTCTTTCATTCTTCTCTCACACATTATATCCTGGCCATGGTTTTCCCTCCCTCCATTCCTCCTAGTCTCTTCCCCAACCTCTTCTCCTGTCCACATCAATTCTTCCTCAAGAAACAGAATTTTTGGGGAAGGGGAAAGGATATGATCAAAATATATTGCATGAAAAAAAACAATAAAAAAATCAAACAACTCATTTAATTTCCTTAACCTTATAGGGTAGAGACTTTATAGCTTTGTTATGAACGGAATGTAAAGTGTCTCCCACAGACTCACATGCTTCAATCCCTGGTCCCACAATGGTGATCCTGTTTTAGAAGGATTTGGAACCTTTTGGCAGAAATAGGGTTCTAGGGGGCAAAGTTCAAGGGTTTTTAGCCTGGCCAGCCCATGAAATGAGACTACGCTGATAGCCCATGGCCGCTCAGACCAAGCTGTTATGATGACTGTGTCTGCTTACTCCATGAACCAAAATAATCCCTCTCACCTGAGGTTGCATGAAAAGAAACTCACAAGTTCTCAGCATTTTCCAGGGCAGGAGTGCTCTTGGTTACCCTAATGCAGCTGGTGGCTCTGATGAGCAGGAGGGAGGACTGCCGGATCTCAGAGAGATTAATGTGAGATTGGGATTCAGTCCATAGGTTAGTACTTCAGTCCAGTGGTGTAAGGGCTGAGTCTGCTCATAGCACTATAAAAACTCAACCCAATCCAAAACAACCCCCTCCCAGCAAATTCCGTAGTCAAAAGACCATGCACTGTAGTGGCTTCCGAGTGTGGGTATCTTGATATTAACCAATAGGGAGAAAAACTGGGAGGTGGAAAATAGGATCATTAGAGACTTTTGAAAAAATTAGTCTTCATAAAGCCTAGATCATGAAATGAGGTGGAAGGGATCTAAATGACAATAAACTTCAGTCACTCTTTCTGGGTGAAGTAATGGAGTCAGAATTCTTTTCTGGCAAAGAAAGTAGAGGAATGCTGTTTGCTGGCTCACTCCATTTCTGCGCCCCCCCCCCATCAACTACTATGTTTATTTTGGAAAATATTTGTCAAGGTCTTAGATAGATTTATTTAATTAGTGCATCCATTTGTTTTACTTTTCTACATATTTGTTAATTCCTTTGTACAGAAAGACTTTAATTTTTTCTCAGACATTTCAGCTCTCTCTGCAATATTGGTTTCCATTGTAGGGGAGTTGATGATGGGGCATGGATGTGCCATGGGTTTTGTGACGCTTGTTATATTTTGCAGATATGTTGAAATTAGTTTGTTTTTGAATTCCTCATCTGAGCCTGTGGGATATTCTGGCATGAAATCTAGCTAGGGTACTGGTTAAAGTTGTTTTGATTTAACTGAAATGAGTTGCTGAAGTGGTCTCATTTTGGTTTTGTGTGAATAGGACCAATAGAAAGACATTCCAGGCACCTCCTTGATTGGCAGAATTAATATTGTGAAAATTGTGATGTTATCAAAATTGATTCACAGATTTAATGCAATACCTAAGAAAATTCCAATATCATATTTCATAGGTTCAGAAAACAATACGAGGGTTCATACAGAGCAAAAAGAAATCATGAATACCCAAAGACGTTGTAATTAGTCAGAACACTACTGAATATATTTCAATACCCAATCTCAAATTATAAAGACAGCCTGGTATTGGCATAAAAATAAAAAGATCAAGATAATAGAGTACCTGTAAATAAATTAACACAGCTATGCCTGCTTAATTTTTAACAAAGAAAGCAAACACACACATTGGGAAAAAAATCCTTTTCAACACATGCTACTGCAAAATTGGATTTCTGCCCATAGTAGAATGACATAGATTCTTATATCTTATCTTGTACCTAAACCGAATCTAAATCGACCCTAATTTAAAACTGGAAATTTCTAGAATTAACTATAAGGATTCTCTTTAAGAGACTAAGGAAGGGAAGAACTTTCTGAATAGAACATCAACAGCACAGGAATTAATTCCAAATATTGACAGATGGGACCACATGAACACCAGAAGTTTCCATACAACAAATCATCAGAGTTAATAGATAGCCCACAGAATGGGAGAACATCTTTACCAGCCACATTCCAGATAAGGGTCTAATGTTTTGAATTTAAAGATTGCAGAAACTAAATACCAAGAAAGTAAAGAAAGAAAGAAAGAAAAAAAGACCAAACAAACAAACAAACAAACAAACAAAAAACCAAAAAGACAAACTGAATAGACATTTTTTAAAAGTAACACAAGTGGCCAATAATTATTCTAAAAGTGTTCAGTATTCCCAGCCATCAAAGAAATGCAAATTAAAGCTACTTTGGGATGCCTTCTTACTCCAGTCAGAAGAACTATCATTATCAAATCTAACAACAAATGTTGGAGAGGATGGGAAAAGAACCATTACTCACTATTGGTGAGGGTGCAAGATTAATACAGCCATTGAATAAACCAATTTGAAAATTTCTCAAAAAAGTAAAAATAGAACTACTATATGACCTAACTATTTCACTTTTAGGCATAAAGCCTGAGTATCCCATTGTAGCGATATTATGTTTGTATCCTAGCAAATAAAGCTTGCCTGAAGATTAGAGTGCAGAGCTAAGCCATTAGTTAGCCCCCACCCCACACTAAGTCACTAGTTAGCCATAGAGGACAGACAGACAGTAGTGGCCACACTTTTAATACCAGCATATAGGAGACAGAAGCAGATGGATCACTCTGAGTTCAAGGCCACCATGGGCTATCATCAGTCTAAAAGAGAAACACAGCTCACATCTTTCATCCTATCACTGGGAATGACACACCATTAATCCCGGCACTAGAGAGGGATATAAGGCAGAAGCTTAGAGCAGTCTGAGGTTTGATGGAGAGCACTGCAGTCTGCAGTCACAGTGAGGACAGGATCACCCCCCCCCCCACTTTGGTCTGAGCCTTGGCAGACGTAACAACTCTCCACTGTATCTGTTTCTGGGTTTTATTAATTGTGCTACACTCTATACCCTACCATAGAGGTATTTGCACCCTGTGTTTACTTCTGCTGTATTCACTACTGTAAAGAATTAGAAACAACCTACTTGTCCATATATAGATGAATGGATAATAAGAATGTGATATTTTGTATATATACATATATATGTTTATATATGTATATCATATATGACTTCAGAGTTGAATATCATTCATACATACATAAATAATATTCAATGCTTAAAAATGTAATTCCCCCAAATTGCAGGAAAATGGATGGACTTAGAATATGTAATGTTGAAAGAAGTCACACAATTTCAGAAAAATAAGATATGCCCTCTCAGATGCTGAGGCTCACCAATAATAGTCAATAATAGTTGTGAGTATATAAAATGCATGCATGTATAAACATATAAACAAATTTACATGTGGGTATAGTATAACATGGAGAAAAGAGAACAAGAAAGTCTAAACTTATAAGAGGGGATGAAGAAGAAATGAATACAGTTAATAGACATGAGTTATGAAGGATGATGTAAGGCTAATGGCTTCTCTAGTTCTAAATCTTGATGGGAGATGTCATTCTGTAAATATGTTTCTCTTATTGGTTAATGAATAGAGCACTGTTGGCCAATAGGAAAGCAAGATAGGTGGGACTAGGAGACAAGGAGGATTCAGGGGGAGGTAGGAGGAGTCAAGATGTAGGACGGGGAGAGCAGAATTCCAGCCCCTCTCTCCGGTAAGATAAGACCATGTGGAAACACTTAGATTAGTAGAAATGGGTTAATATTTAAGACAGAGCTAGCCAATAAGAAATGCTAGCAATAGGCCAACAGCATTACATCTAATATAGCATCTCTGTGTGTTATTTGGGGCTGGTGAGGCTCTCAGACCAGACTGGCAGAAAACTGCTCCTAACAAAGTCTATGATGGGTTTGTCATTTTCTGCAGTGGTAAGTACATAAAATGATATTAGCTCATTATGTGACAGTGTAAAATCCAATGTGAAGATCTACAGCTGTTTCAAATGATTACTCTAACTGGATCAAAGTTCATTGACTTGTATAGTCTTTGCATCTGGTTAATTTCAATGTGTGTTGATTTAAACTTATAATGATTTCTATAACAAAGTTTGAAAGTAAACACAAAAATAGAGGAAGTAAGCAATTCCTACTTCTCTAAGATGTAGATAAAAAATTCATGTTTTAGAGTCACAGAGGCCACAACTCAGGAATCACTAGGGGAATCTGTAAAGACAAGAAGGATAGAGGGTTTGTGGGTAACATTAAAGGTACTAGCAGATGGGCAGGAAGAAAGCGCTGGGAGGTCTAAGAGGTTCTGTGTGTGTGTGTGTGTGTGTGTGTGTGTGTGTGCTCGAGTGCGTTCACACATACTCTCCTGTGAGTACCTGTGTGGAAGTCAGAAATTAACTCTGGATAACTTTCTGTGATTTTACATCTTACCTTTTGAGACAGGACTGGCCCCTAAACTGTGATCTTGAGTCTCCTGAGTGCTGGGATTGTAGGCATGGGCCACCGTTTCCAGTTTCCATTATTTTAAGCGATGTCAACAACAAGCAGTTTAAAAAGTTTTCAGGTTCAATGTCTAATGCAGTATACAGCCATATATATCCCACATTAAAAAAAAAAAAAGAGCCTTTGAAACCTCAGTTATGTTTGTGAGTATAAGGAGTTGTCGATACTGCAAAGCTCTTGAGAGACGGATCTGTGAGATGATGGACCAGGGCTGAGAAAGAATAATTCTGCATTTTGGGTGCAAATAACTTTAGAGACTTTGGATCACAGAGAAGGATGTTGTTCTGTCTGGGCAGGAACCCAGGAATCGCCTAAGGAGTTAGCAGGGTACACAGAGAACACTGGTATTTTGTGTTTTAACCCATTTGTGAGCCTAAATAATTGCAACACTGCCATCTAGTGCTCCCTAATGAAAATATTTAATCCCCTCCCCCTCCCCGCCTGGTTTATACAGACTGTTCCAGAATTGAGTAATTCTTTGGGTTAAATGGGTATGCCTGCATTGCTGATGCCTATGTCCCCGATTAGGTCATTTTAAACGTCTTGAGGGTCTTCTCATCTTCTGTGTGTGTCTAGGTCCTTCTTAGGGTTAGCTTTCCCATGGGTACACCCTTTCACTTTTTATACCCCTCCCTTGTGGAGGCAGCAACTCACTTCCGGGTTGAAGAAACGGGACCACTAACTTTTCTGTAACCAACTCCTTTCTCCACAAGGATATTTTAAACGCCAACTTTTAATTGTGGATTGTTTGGGCCTAAAGAAAAGTTGCAATGTTAGTTTGGAGAGTCCCGAGAATACCCTTCCCACCCGGTTTCCCTGTTAGCAGCAATCCACATCACTATGCTGTGCCCACCCAAGCTCTATCCAATGACAGCAATGTCCACATTTAGACAGAGGCCCGGGGCGGGGGGGGGGGCAGAGAGGGAGGCCCAGGGTGGGGGGAAGACAAGACTGGCTGCATAAAAAGCATAGGGCTTAGGTTGTCACCACACCCCTCCATAGGCATACCATTAGCCAGAAAGCCATGAACCAAAGGCGTCAACCGCATGACCCCCGCCCACCGCCCCATTCCACCACATGCACGCACAAAGGGATTGGGAGGAATTGGTTAGAGGAACGCTCTTGGCGAATTATGTAACTTAGAAGCCATGCCCATGTCCTACATTAAAAGGGAAAATATTAACTTGGTCAGAACCTGGACTATCTAAGTCTGCTAAGAACAAAGGGAGCTGGGAGAAGAAAGTCTAATGCTTATCTTGGACGCCAGGGCTGGGAGTCCTGTCACAGGTGTGGCCACTTGAGTGGGGGCCTACTCCAGCCTAGGGCTTTTCTTTCTTTTCTTTTTTTTTTGTTTGTTTATGTGTGTTCCCCCCATCCCCCTGTGTTGCTTTGGAACCTGTCCTACTGGAACTAGCTCTGTAGACCAGGTTGGTCTCGAACTCACGGAAATCTGCCTGCCTCTGCCTCCTGAGTGCTTCTGCCTCCTGAGTGCTGGGATTAAAGGCGTGCACCACCGACACCTGGCCCTAGCGCTTTTCTTATTTTCTTTTGTGTTTGGACTCTGAGGCTGAGGTCTGGGGTGAGGGGTCACCGGTTTTCACAGCTGCTCAACTTCGCTGGCTGGAGTCCGGACCTCGCCATTAGCTCCTGTTGTTAGCCAAGGGTGACGCTCTGCAGCCATGGCTTTTCCTGTAGGGTTCGGATGGGGAGCAGCCACTGCCGCTTATCAAGTAGAAGGTAGGAGAAGATACTTCTCCCTCACTGGGGCTGGGGATGGATGCTTGCGGTGGGTTCTGTATTTCTTGGGAGGAGGGTGGTGCGTTGAACAGGTGAAAACGGAAGCAAAATGCAAAAATGTACAAATGAAACTGTCTCTCTTTAGACAGAAGAGGCAGCATCCCTTGTCTCCTTCCTCAGATACAGAGTGGTCGGTGAGGGATGAGGATACACGGCTGCCTTGCACTCGGTCCTAGCTACCTGAGAAATCAGTTTATGTTGGATCAGCTGCTGACTGGCTTCTTGAATGAATTTGCCCAGTGTTTAGAAAAGAACGTTTTCTCCCACTGGCTAGAAGAGTGTTGAATAAATTCCTCCCAAGAGCTATTTGTTAGCTGGTAAACATGATCTGTTCTGTTCCAAGTGAGCCAAAGCTAAGTTACCTTGAACATGCCACCTATTTCCTGGGTTAGTTCATGAGAGATGAATAATGAGCTGCACTATCAGGTATAAATAGTAGGTCCAGGTGTGTTTAGTGTCTTAGCTCCAGTCTCCACCTCCCCCCATGAGTGAAGCCATTATTCCCTCCCCTGTCATACACATGATTTGTTCATCTGTGAAACTGGATTCATTTTTCTAAAACACAAATATCCTCTTTCCCTATCAAGGAATGAAGAATTCTTTTGTTTTTGTGTTTGGTTTTTCCAGACAGGGTTTCTCTGTGTAACAGCGCTGGCTGTACTAGAACTCACTCTGTAGTAGATCAGACTGCCCTTGAACTCACAGAGATCTACCTGCTTCTGCCTTCGAGTGCTGGGACTAAAGATGTGTGCCACCACTGCCTGGCAGAATGAGGATTTCCTAACAGCTACTACAGTGAATACCTTTATTTGGTCATAGAAGCATGTGGTGAAACCCTGGGTTAAACAAGAATAAAAGGTTTCTTGTAGCTTTTTTAGGTCGCTGCAACAAATGATGCCAAGCTGTGAGGTTTACAAAACTAAAATTTGTTCTCTGAGAGTCCCAGATGCTAGTACCAGCTATTTGCGTGAGTAATTAGCTACATTCTACTGGAGTAGGGTAGTGCTCTACTGATCCACTATAACTGTCTTCTTACAAAGAAGTTTAGACACAGAAAGAGACCCACAAGAATACCATGCAAAGTCAGACAGGCACACCTTTAATCTCAGAACTTGGCAGGTGGACCTCTGTGAGTTTGAGACCAACCTGGTCTACAGAGTGAGTTCCGGGACATCCAAGTCTACAGAGAGAAACCCTGTCTCAAAAAACAAAACAAAACAACAACAACAACAACAAAACAATACTCCTAATCCTCCCCCAACAAACAAATCAAAAAACTAAAACCATGTAACAATAAATATGGACATTGGAGAGACACAGTTATAAGCTAAGAAACCCCAAGAATCAATGGTCACTACTAGGGTCTGAGAAGAGGTGAGAAAGGTTTGTGGTTAAGGTTCTAGTAGCAGCAAGACTGTGTTGACCGCTTCAGTTTGAGTTGCTCCTTTTAAAAAAGGGATCAGATTTCTGTGATTCTTACTCATTGTGTGGGCCTTCCTTACAGAAAACTAATACCTAAGTGGGAACAGGTCAGTCAACGAATTAGTTTCTGACTGTGTAAGGGCAGGACTGCCAATCAGTTGCTTCGAGCAGTCACGTGGAAGGCTGGAGACCTAAACAGGAGCTTTGGAATCAGCGTTATTTCACTTAAAGCTTAAAGAATGACAAGGGAGCCATTTGAATGGGCGACATTTTCTAGGCAGTGTGACAAGGACAGGTTCATCTCTGCACAGGCAAGGCTGACTTTTGGTCCTCAGCATTTACTGTCACCCTCCAGATCTGTAAAGGAGAACTCTTACTGTGACTGCCATATACAAGGCATCTCCATGGGAGGATGAGAGCTATGACTTAAGTGACCTTTGAAAGGCTATCTGCGAATGCTTTGCTCAGCAGGAATTCCATGCCACATCTTCCCTGAAGGGTCTCTTTACTTCTACATAATTTTTCACTGGTCAGGTGGATTATAGAAAGGGTGTACCTCTCTCACGATAGAAGAGATGATCTTAGTTCCTTTTCTTTTTGGAAGGTGGCCCAACAGGTTAGGGAAGGTGGCATTTCCTTGGAATACAGTGTGCAGGACTAGGCTCCAGAAACATAAGAACATTGTGATTGTGAAGATGGGCCCTGGTGCAAGCCTTTGGAGATGCGGGACCCATCTCTACTCCTTCCTAGCTCTGTGGTTTTGACAAAGTCTTTACTTCTCTCTTCCGTTTTTAACTGTCATTTTTTTTTTTTGAATGTTTTACCTACATGGATGTCAAGGCACCATTTGCTTGCCTAACCTGTGCATTTCCTGGTACTGGAGTTACAGCCAGCTGTAGGCCATTATGTGGATGCTGGAAACTAAATCCAGGCCTTCTATAAGAGTGGCAGTTCCTTTAACCACGGAGCCGTTTGCTCAGCCCCTCTGTTAAAGAAAATTACAAAACAAAACAAACAAACAAAAAAACAAAACAAAGGAGGGCTGTAGAGATGGCACAGTGGTTAAGTGTACTGGCGATTCTTTCAAAGGACCTGGTTCAATTCCCAGCACTCACATGGCAGCTCACAACTGTCTGTAACTCCAGTTCCAGTGGATCTGACACCCCCACAAAGACATGCAGGTAAAACACCAATGCCTATAAAAAATGTTAAGACAAGAGGAAAGAAACAGAATTTGGGCAAATGAAATGAACAGTTTAACTGAGTAAAAAAGGATTCAGGAACCAGGCGGCTTGCAGGGCTCTACATATTCCGAGAGCTCCACCCAGCAATGTGAGCAGACAGTGTAATAGGGAGATGAAATAAAATAATGGAGCGATCACTGGACTGGCATAGCTCAACAGTTGCCATGCCCATGTCTTACAGTTTGGAGCCTTTGGTCAACTGACAGCTTGGCTTTAAGACTGCCCCAAGCTTTATTTTTGTGCCTTCTGACAGGGATGTTATACCCACAGAGCTCTCAACAGCTCTGATTGCTGCATGTAACCTGTACAAGGCCACCCTGGTCAGCATCCCAGCATCCCAGCATCCCAGCATCCCAGCAGGGCTCATAAAGCCTGCCCCTAGCGGAGGTACTACATGGAGTAAGAAGCTGCTGAGGGAGGGAGACTCAGTTTTCTTCAGAGATAAGCCACCTGATAGGTTGCCCATGGCCCAGTAGACATCCCTATACTCTACACCCGTGTCTACACCCATTTACATATGACTGGCACTGATTGAACTCAGTAGGAGCTGTGAATATGTCATATATCATATATACATATACATACATACATACATATATATGCATATGTATATATATATATGAAAAGGACATGAATTTAAGAACAATATAGGGAACAAAGGGAAAGGAGAAATGGATATGAGCAAAATGCATTGTATTCTACTTTGATTATTTTAAAAAGCAAAAACCCTACCTCTTTATTTTTTTAAAAGAAAATATTCTTAGGTTGTAGTTTATTTACATTTAGGTTAAATTTCTATTCTCTTTGTCTATAAAGAACTTTGGGTGAAATTTTGATGATTCTAAGCCTTCCTTGTTAGCTTCTTAATTTTAGAGCTAACTTAAAGCTTGGCACTGCCACCATGATTACCATTGTAAGGAGCTTATTTGGTTCAGTATTGGCTTCAGAATTCCTAGTGTCCAATTAATTGGATGATTCTTTATGTCTTAAAAAGTGTTGATTTATTTATTTTATATGTGTGAGTGTTTTGCCTACATGAGTATATGTGCACTGACCACTCATGCCTGGTGCCCAAGGGTATTTGGATTTTCCAGAACTGGAGTTACAGATGGTTGAGCCACCATGCGGGTGCTGGGAACTGAACCCCCATCTTGTACAATAATTAATTGTAAGTGCTGTTCATCAGTGATTCATCTCTCAAGCTCCTCTATGCTCTCCTCCCCATATCTTTGCTATTTTAACCACAGTGAGGCCACTTGATGTACCAAGGATACTGCATTTGTGATTCTTCAGTAGATGTAACCTGTTGGGGAGAATATTGTGGTAGATATTAGGAAAATGTGATAAGAAATTATTCTTTTTGTTGATATTGTCTATAAGAAAAATTTTACCAAACAACTAAAAGTTTAGGCCATAAAGATGGCTAATCAGTATTTAAGTTCATCTGGTCCTGGCATTTGGGGCATGATGGCAATTAAGACTCATAGTCACTACAAAAAAAATGATCTTTTAAAAAAGTTATCTGTTTTTGTAGTTATTCTGAAAATACAGCTGTAGTCCACCTAAAGAATTCCTAAAAACACAGTCTGAAACTTGTTTTTTCAGAGATATCTTCTTTTAAAAGAAGTTGTTATTTTATATGTATGGATGTTTGCCTGCTTACATGTCAGTATAGTGAATGTGTGTTTGGTGCTCATAGAGGCTAAATGAGGGCATCAGATTCCCCAGAACTGGAGTTACAAACAGTTATAAGCTGCTCTGTGAGTGGTGGGTATTGAATTCATGTCCTTAGGTAGAGAAGCCTGTGCTCTTAACCACTAAGCCATCTCTCTAGTCCCCAAAAGAGATTGCCTTGAGGAATCATGTTGAATTTAACCAAGTTATTTTATTTAATCCTTCCCTGTATTCTGTCTAGTAAAAAGTTGTCAAATAAGGCTAAAGATCCCCCCAAAGCACAAGTCTATGAAGCTCAAATTTGATAGACAACTTACCCATGACCTCATATACAGCCAAATATGAATGGATTGGATGGGTCCTTCAAAATTGTGTTTGGTACTCCTGAGCTTCCTGAATATGTAGTTCAGGTCTCACCTCTGATGACAATCTGTTGAAAGGGAAACTTTAGACAAATTGATTTTAGCAGAGTTTATTTGAGCAAGGAAATGACTTACTAATTGGCTTGTTCCTTGAACCAGCCAAGATTCAAAAGCTCAGCATAACAAGGGCAAATAAAATACCTGTTTCTCAGTTTCCTTAATTGTAGAATTTGAAACTAGCCAGGTTCACTCTATGGATGTTGTCTGGGTGAGCATATGCTCTACTGAATCCCCAGCCTACTACCTTTATCCAGTCATTGATGTGAGTAGTCAGTAATTGAAGACAGAAAGGGGAAGCCACATACAGAAATAGTTCAGGAACAACTCAACATTTGCCTAATTTGGACATGTCTGAATAGTTAGCAGCTTGTGACTGGCTAAGTTCTTGGCTGCTATGATTTGTCCAAGACTCAAGTACTTGCCATAAGTACACCTAGTTAGCTTGCATCTATTTATATATTAAGCAAGGTTACAATTCATTATGTATAGGGGCAGTTTTATACAAATTAATATTTTTCACCTTATAAAATGGGGAGGGGGTAATTATAGTGTCTACTACAGAACAGCCATGTATTAAGTGCTCTGTACTAATAGGTGTTCTAGGTGTAATATCCATATTTAGGCGCACCACAGAGGATTGCTGAGGATGGTCCACTATAGAACTTTATATATAACTTGGCATAAACACATAATTAGTTCTATAAATGTATAGTGGGTTTCAGTCACCAACATCCAGTTCAGTGGAGAACCTGGGGCTACCTTAGCCAGTCTGTCTTACCCTTTTGTCTGTCTGGAGAAAGTCATTTCCATGCTATTCTGCACTGGTTTGCTTCTGCCTTGCATTAAGGTCTTTGTTTGTGGCCTCTAACTTGCTATTATGTGTTAACACTCCCAACAACAGCTTCTAGGCTGGAGAAATTGACCAATGAGCTTTGTCCAGCCCTCAGCCTGCTACCTTTATCTAGTCACTGAATGGCTTTTCTGTGTTTGCTTGTTTCTACCTTAGAAGTGCTGGGTTTGAATTTTACTTTAAACAGTTCTTAGTTTAACAAGTGCAGATGAAATACTCATATCTCAGTTTCCTTAATTGAAGAACGTGAAACTAGCCAGGTTCACTCTATAGATGTTGTCTGGGTGAGCATATGTAATTGGGACACAAGAATGCCTGGTATATCACAGTGCTCATTAACACTAACACAAATGCTCACATTAGCACCAATATCGTTTATCTTTGTCTTTCTGCTATGCACACCCCAGTCTGTTCTGGTGGGCAGGGCAGCATCATCTGCTTCATTTAGTGGGAATGCCCATTTTTTGCTTTGACTACAACTTATACACTACCCAGTCCTTTCATGTTATCCACTATTTCTTTGAGCAGCTACTGAGAGAGGGAGAGAGACAGAGAGAGATGGACAGAGAGAGAGACAGAGAGAGACAGACAGACAGACAGAGAGAGAGACACACACACACACACAGAGAGAGAGCTTCGCCTTCTCATCTACCATTGTTTCAATTACAGAAGCAGGAAGTATGCATCTCAGATCCACACAGTCTGAGTTTAAAAGCTGAGATCAGCTTGTCACTTTTTTACTCAGAAAATCTTTGAATTTTTGTTAGACCTTTGCAAGTCGCAGCCATTGAACAGAAAGGAGGACTGAATGAGAATGCTGTTTGTAAGAACAGTTTAGTAATTCGGTGGTTTTGTTCCGAAATGGCACCACGTGTCTATTTTTCACCGACATTTTAAAGCATGTTTGTCTGAGTAGGTATATTTGTTTTCACTCTCTTGGGAGCTCTGAGGAATTCTTGCACTCAAAATTGAGATATTGTGGATCTTTGGTTTGGAACAGAGGTCAGCATCAGAATATTTACAAGTGGGGCCAACTGAGTCGTCACCCCTCCCCACGTATCCATGGTTTGCTTATATAGATCCCCAGAACCATGGCCTTCCTCCTGTGCCTCTTAGCCATTCTGCCTCTCTTCTGGCCACTTTACTGTTTATGCTTCCGAAGAAGAGTTTAATGTTTATTACAGAATTGTTTGCTGTTGCAGTGCCTTGGGCCTTTTGGAGGAAGGCACAATATAAATCTCATAAATAAATAATAAATAAGAGGTATAAGCAGGAGGAAAATTATGCGTTTTAGGTGAGTTGTAAAGAACACTGCACAACCTATAAAATGTATTTGTTGAAGTAAAGAGGCAGGGAAGAAAATGCCGATAATCATTTTACCCATAGAAGCGAGACTCACCATTTTAAGCATGGAAAACTTGTCACCGCTTTTAACCCTCAATGAGGCTGACTCTGTGCTCTTTTGGGCTAGATGGCAGGTAAGGAACAAAGCTGGGGTCAGCTAGCTCAGTGGTGTGTTTATTTCCTAGGTACGCCACAGAGGAACTATGAAAATGACATTTAGAACTGATACTGTGGCTCTTAGAAGCTTGGAACTTGGGGTTGTAAGTATTAGGTTTTTCCGCCCGCCACCTGATCTTGTCCCACCTCTGCGCCAGCCCCAATGAACACACTGAGACTATGTATTAGATATAATTCTGTTGGCCAGGTACTTGTTTCTTATCGGCTAGCTCTGTCTTAAGTATTAACCCATTTCTGCTGATCTAAGTATTTCTCTTACCGGGGAGCCGGCTGGCATACTGCTTTCTCCAGACTCTCCATATTGACTCCTCCTTCTTATTTCCTCTTTCCTCCTTGTCTCCTAGTCCTTCCTATCTTCCTTTCCTATTGGCCAACAGTGCTTTATTCATTAACCAGTATGAGAAACATATACAAAATGACATCTCCCATCACGGGGTGATTTTGGAGAAGTCACTTAAAGAGTGACTGTGCTCTGTAAAACCCTGCAAGTCCTTAGCAGAGTCAAGCCTACACCACTGAGGCTTCCTATTGAAGCTGGGGTTCGTGTTTCTAAAGGAGGCAAAGGCCTCTGCTTTATGGGGTCGTTATGAGCCTCTCATGCAACACTGGTAGCTGTATTGTGTTGCCTTTTGATGTAACCGTGACTTTGGCTCCATGGTCGCTTTGGCTGTTTCTTGCTCTGTTTGTCAAAGATGGAATTGTACAGCCAAGAGATCTGAAGTTGTGTCTACATTTAAAAAGCAGGAGAACCAACAGGGTAGTTATATGAGTAGGATTTGGTCAAGTTTATGACCATTCTATACTAACTGTTCCTCTTCCCTTTCTTCTAAAAAGTCAGCAAGTCCACACAAGAGGCACATTTCATTTGCCTGCTGTAAACACCAGCCCAAACTCTGCTCTCTGTTTGCTTTTTCTGTTTGCCCAAATCTAGCCACTTGTCTTGTTTCCCATCTTCTACTAATTAGGATTAAAGATCCTATTTGGTACTAGGTGAGTAGCTACCCTTGTATTTTCCTTGGAATAATCCTGGCTAGATAGATCTGTTTTTCATTCAGGTCACCTAAGAAAGAAAAAGGGAAACACATTTCAAGCGTTTGCCTTGTGTTGCATTGGGAAAAGGAAGAAGAAACAAATTTACACATGAAATCTACCATGGTTTAGCTAGTAGAAGTTGTTTCTGTCAGACCAGCTTTTATTTTTTCTCATTGCTGTAACAAAATACTTGATAGGAGCAACTTAAATTGTCAAAGGTTTATTTTGAATCATGGTTTCAGAGATTTCAGTCCATCACAGTGCAGAGAGTACAGGAGCAGCAATTAAGGAGGAGGCTTGCTCACAGGGCAGTTGGTCTGGAAGAAGAGAGAGGAGGGGAAAGGAGGAAGGGGAGAGGGAGAGAAAGGGAGGGAGGGAAGGAGAGAGAGAAGGAGAGAGATAGAGGGAGAGAAAGAGGAGGGAGGGAGGGAGGGAGAGAGAGAGAGAGAGCACGCTAGATGGGAACCAATGGCATGTATGTATTACCTTCAAAGGTCGTTATCCTGTGACGTGTTTCTACCAGCCAAACCCCACTTCCTAAATATTCCACAGTTAAAAAAACAAAGAACAAAACACCAGTAGCTGAGGACTGGGAATTCAAAACATGAGCCTGTGGGTTATGTTTCACATTCACACCATGTCATCATCTTTATTTCATTCTTCTGGTCTTAAATTTGAGAGCCACAAAAAAAATCTCAAATTACTGATTTTGTTGTTGTTGTTCACACCCTGACATAGACAGTGGAAAAAAGTGTAACTTCAGGCTAAAATGACTTTCAAATGTGCATCAGTGGACATCCGCTCACCAACCACATGCCAGATACAAAAGGTAGGTGTAGACCAGAGACACCAGGCAGGGGACAAAAACAAACAAACAAACAAACAAACAGATAGATTAATAAATAAGCAAAAAATTAAAAAAAGTAAGAAAGCGGATCATAATGATGTCGGTTGAATTTCAGCCTTGGGCTCAGGAGCACATCAGGCTTTACGTATGGACTGTACAGAATTGAATTCTAGCTTCTTGGAGCCTCATGTCTCACCTGCAACATTGCTCATGTGATGTAATATGATGCCCATCCTTCTCCCCACCCCTTGCTTATTTCATTGAAGCAATATTGGGGATACGTAACATTTGATGATTCTTCTCTGGGTTACTTTCCCTAACCTTTCCTTCTAAATGAATATCCTTTACCTGTATTAGGGATTTAGCTGCATTCACTCTATTTCTCAACCCCTCTATTAAGTTGTAATAATCCGTTTTATAACTTCTAGGAGCAGCTTATTTAGTTGCCTTTCAAAATTGGTTTTGGAACGTCATGCTTTGTTTCTGAATATGGTTATCCTTATAACTCTTTAGTATTGCTAATGTAAAAATTAAGTTGTCAGTGTAGCAGCCACACTTTTGGGGTTTAATCCTAAAATCTGAAACAAATTTGTTGGAGAGTTCATCTCATGTTCAGTGCAATGTTTTCCATAAGCCAATTGTGGCATCAGCCTGTACTCCCCAAGAGATGAAAAGCCAGGAAAGCATGGTGTTGGCACACTGTAAAACACCATGCAGCATTAAATAGAAAAACAAAGCAAAATCTGCTTCTGTCAGCATGGGTAGAAATGGACAACGATATACTCAATTTAAGAAGTCAGGTGGAAAGAGAATGCTGCAGCAAGCTCTGACTTACTGTGGGATCTAAAAGAACTGTTAGCAAAGTGGAATGGAGGCTGCAGAGTTCTAGGAGAAAGGGGAATAGGTCAATGATGGTTACAGGCACAAAGGCAGGAAAAATACATGTTTACATATAGTTTGGTGAATACAGTTGAAAAGTGAGCGTTGTACGTTTCAAAATTGTCAAGAATGTACATTTCAAAGTTGTCAATGAAAAATGTAGTATTTGAGGGAATGCCTAGCTGGTTCATCCATGAAATAGTCACTTTATAGTCCACAAGTAAATGTAAGTATAACTTGTCAGTTTGCAAAAGATGAAACAGAAAAAGATTTAAAAAGGAAAGGAAGATTAAACAGAGAAAAGAGAAGAGAAAAAGAAAAAAAAACCACTAAAAAAACATCAAAAGAAAAGAAAACAAAATTTTCTTGTTAAAAAATAGCTTTTTATCATTTTGGAGATGTTTTGAGACAGAGTTTTGCTGTGTAGTATATATAAATAGGCTAGCTTGAAATTTGATACTTTGAACTCATGTTTTTTTCTGGCTCAGCCTCCTGAATGTTGAGACTGTAGGTGTGGACCACAGTATTCTGCCTTCCTATTTTTTATTTGCTTTGGTTTTTTCATGTTGGTTGTTTTCATCCTGTGCTGGAAGAGCCTAAGATATTTATGAATGAACTAATAAGCTGCTTAATAGCAGCAACATATTTCAACTTCCTTTAAACTAGATTGGTACCATCAACTAGAACAGGAATGCCTGCAGAGGGACAGAGTTCTGTTTGTTACGTGAGGGGGTTGACAGTCAACCCTCACAGATGGGGTGATGTGTGTGTGAGAGGGGAGCTAGCCAATATTTAGAGCATAGAAATCTCCAGATGTGAAGGATTTAAAAAGTTGTGTTTACCTTTGTGCTGCCACTGAAGTTGCTGCTCCCTCTCTTTCTCTCGCTGCCATCTGTCTGTCTGTCTGTCCCTTTCTCCGTTTGTTTCTCTATTGCCCCATTATGCATGCTAGAATCCTTCCTGATAACATCTGTGACTCTCATGAAGCATCTCTTAGGACATCAACATGGGGTAGAGGTAGCATTTTCTTGTTGATGGAGGAGATGAACCCAGCAGGCCATCAGTGGGACAGATGATGCCTGGATTAATTGCAGGATGGGAGGCCACTGTGCTGTCCCCTGTGATCACTGCCTCAGAGGTTGTCAAGCAGAAGCTTTCCAATCTTTTGCAGCTTTCTCCAGAGCCCGTGAGTCCTTTGTTTTAGTTTCTCTGATGAATTGGTCCTATTTTATTTCCATTTTCCAGAAGTACTTGAGTAAATGTGATGTCCTATTGGGACCTTTTTAATGGAAGCTCAGTTGTGGATCTTATTTTCTGTCATTTCAATGGAGTGTGAGAGGGAAAAGAATTAATATGCATGTTCTACTCTGTTTTGAACTTGAAATCTTTATTAACATAAAGGCGATAATATAATATTCATTTATGTGTAAGTCTTTATTAACATGAATTAACATATGGGAGCACTTCTTAAGCAATGAGGTATTATTTAAAATTAATGAAGTGAATGAGTTCCCTCTTCCTTTTGCCATTATCAGTCTCTTCTCAGCACTAAGGCATCCAAGTTCTGGAAATTTCCTCGGCCTCTGCTTTGGTAGTAAAGATGAGTGCTGCATACAGAATGTCCCCCTCTCTACTAAAGTTGTAGGGAGATATTCTAATCCTCAGTGTGAAGCTTTCATTGATGGGTTCCCTGCCTTATAAGAGAAATCCAGAGGCCTGACTTCTCTCTTCCATCCAGTGTGAGCACAACCCGGGAGACTACCTTTGATCCAGGAAGAAGTCCTCCCTTCAGTCTGACTGAGCTGGTACCCAGGTCTTGGACTTTTAAGCCACTTAGATTCTGGTGTCCTATTATAGTTGCCTGAGCAAACTACGATGAGAAAATGCAGAATCAATGGAATGTTGGACCTTCTAACAGTAGAAAGTAAAAAACTCAGATAATGTGGGGAAGCCTACTTGGGGTAGTGGTCAGTTAGTGTGTCTGAGAGAGGCCACAGATCTGTGCGTTTGTTTCTGGGATAAGTTGTCATCTCTTACTGCTATTTCTGAATTCACAGAATTTTCTTTTGTTTTCTAACATAATATTTCTAGTGATTATTTGGGAGTTTCACATGATGAGTCCTGACCACACTCACTTCCCAGTTTTCTCAGGTTCCTTCCTCCGCCCTTATTGTCTCCCTCAAGTAAAAGAAGAAAAGAGAAAGAAGGAAGGAAAGAGAGAGAAAGAATGAGAGAGAGAGAGGGGGGGGGGGAAGGAAGGAGGAAGGAAGGAAGGAAGGAAGGACGGAAGGACAGAAGGAAAAACCTTCTTGTTCCTTGTTGGCTTCCTGGGTAGGACCACAAAGGAACCATTGTCATCACTACTGGCTATGAGATATGCATCGATAACGCTTCATGTTTCTTCTTGTACATCCTTTTGTATTGACAGGGACCTGAATTGAATGCTTTCTTATCATATATGTTTCTGGAAAAAATATTATTCTAAGAGTAATATAACTGTAGAGCCTGTAAAACACGCAAAAACTCAGGTGAATATTGTCATTTAAGAATCTTAAAATTTGGCATTAATATTTTCAGGCTCTCTCTGCCCATTTACGGAAACATTAGGCACACAAGGTTTTGTTTTCATACCAGGATAGCAATGGTCTGAAAAAGGGGTTACCTTTATTAAGATATTTACAAATATCTTCACAACATACAACATTTTTTATTTTTTTGGAATAAGATACAGCACATTTTGATTTTTTTCTCTTCCCATGTCCTTGTTTTCTTGTTTATCTTTTATAGTTGTGCCAAGGATGTTATACAGAAAGCTAAATGTATTTAACCTTGAGAAACGAACAAGTCATGGTATCACAGTAATTTATTTGAAGGATGGGTTCTACCTATTGGCCCGCATTTGTTCATGAATTCTTTTGCAGCAGTAAATCCTTCACTTAGGACTGAATATTTTCTCATTTGAATGGATGCGTGCCAGCACAGAGCTGGACAAAGAAGGCACTAGTTGTGTTGTTCTTCCCTGGGCTTCCCCTTCTCACAAGGCTTTGCTGTCCAGCTAAGTTTACTGCTGTATGAGATAAAGTGACTCTTCAACATTTACCAGAGCATGAATAGATCCCAGGGCCAGCAGCATGGAGGTCATGCAAAATCTTCTCTTTTATGCCTGCAGTAATTTAGTCATCTCTTGTTTCTGGCTTATGTAAAGCTCTTTCTTCATTATTTCTATTTTTCCATCAGTTCTACAATATATAGTCTCTTAGTCTCCTTCCTTTTCATGCCGCTCTGATCTCTTCTGCACATAAATCCCATCATTCTCTCTTACAGTTCTACCATTTCCTTATTCTTAGAGGTGATGACAGCTCTGAATATGGGGTACATATTGCATTTGTACCCCACCTCAGCCCCCCCCCACTTCCTTGTTTGTAAAACAGGCACAAGAAGAATGCCTATCTCGGTGAATGTAAATATTAAACTTGTTCAATAGTATCAGATGTTTAGGACAGTGTTAGTCAAACTGTATTCTAAACATTTTAATAATCATTAAAAAAAACCTTCATATGTTTTTATTTCTATAGGAATTGAATTTACATTGCAGAAAATTATACTCTTTTCTCAGGTGAGCCCTTCCCACTGTTTTCTGTCTGTTTATTCTCTGCTGGTACCCATTCTTTAACCCAAATGAAGCATGTGTATTTTTTAAAAAATGCCATGACCTTCGTATCTCTGTACCTTTGCACATGCCGTTCTGTTTGCTTGAATGCACATCTCACTTTGGCATGAATAAAGAGAGGCAGAGGACAAAGGTCCAGGTGTTCTCATTTTCAAGCCTTGGATTTTCTGCTCTGTCACACAGCGGTTCTCTGGTTTGTCCTCTGTGTTACTATTCCAAGGCTGTCACTGGGAACCTTGTAGTGATAGTGGGCAGCTTGGTTCTTGTTTTAAGGAAACCCTCAAAAGTAGGAATTTAAACTGCATGCCATCAATTGATAAGTGATCATTTAAAAAATGTTACACTTTAATTAGTTGGTATGTTTGTGTGTATGTGTGTGTGTGCGTGCATGCGTGTGTGTGTGTGTGTGTGTGCGTGTGTGTGTGTGCGTGCGTGTGTGTGTGTGTGTGTGTGTGCATGTGCCTTGGAAGCCAGAGGACAACTTGTGAGAGTTAGTACTCTCTACCATTTAAGTCCTATGTAGAGAATCTGAGCCATCAGACTTGGTGGCAGGTGCCTTTACCCACTAAGTCCTCTTGTTATTCCCTAATAACCTATTATTATACTATGTAGGGCACCATGCCTTTTAATCTGGGAGCGTTTGAGCATAACTCCATGCACTGACGATAACTACTATCATTCTGGATGTTCATATGGATATTGTCACTGTGTGCTTATATTGCAGGGAGGTTGTCTCTGTTAGTGGCAGCTGGAACGCTGCTGCTTTTCTTTCATTACACCCTGGGTCCTCTTCCTTGGGGTGCCTGGAGCCAGCTGGGCACATCAACCTTGCTGGTGCATCCTTCTCAAGGTGTCTGCTCTTCCTTTCATTAATGCGGGTAATCAGAGTTTGATTGTAAAGTATGCCTGGGCCAAATACAAGGGCTTTTGAAATTATCTGCTGTTTTAGATTATCCAGGCCACTGCTCCCCCTTCCTTACCATGCATAATTGAGAGTGGACAGGGCTGAAGAATTTTAAGCAGAACTGATTGACAAAATAAACGAGATTTAAAAATCCTTTACATTAACTATCTAAAAAGGTATTTCTTTTAATTTAAAATAACTTCTTTTCTATTTCAAAACTGTAAATATATTTGCTTATAAGTTCCCTCAAGATAGAAAAAGATTTTCTATGATGCAGGCATTCACAGAATACTAATTGTGATATACATTTAAAGGAGTTATGAGAAGACTTGAAAATAAAGACAGGAGGTCAGGCAGCTTCAGATTCAATGTCAAATCTTATAACCAAGCCTATGTTTCATCTGTGTAACAGCCAGCATACGAGACACTTCAAATTCAGAAAATCTCTTTCCATAGTACAGGCTACAATTGTTTAGCCCTAACGAGCAATGGTCATTTAGAGAAGGTCATTTTGGGGATGTGTATTTAAGAATAAATGGATTACTTCTTGTGCTCATCTTCATATTTTCCCCCATGCACCACTGAATGCGAGTCGAAATGAATCCACACGCCACTAGACTGGGAATTTAAGGGACAATTCCTCAAAGGAACAATGTTGTAAATGGGAGTCAGTGTCACAAAAATACCCTTCAGGTGCACAATGAGATAAATAGATCTCAGAGGTTGGCTTGGGAATTAGGAGCATAATGTAAGAGGCAATGATGAGTTTCTGGGCATGTGACACATAAACAAGGCTTGTGAAACATTACCTGTTTTACACTGGGATTTGCCAAGCTAAAGCTTAAAGTTTCCCATAGCACCTATGAATAATCATTTAAATATAGGCTTTGAGACTTGGGGAAAATGTGCATTATTTACTCTAAAGACAAAAATCTTTCTTGGAGTTATTGCAGTCCGTCATGCAGACACATAACTGGGGAACTTAGAAAACGCAACATTTTCTTTTGATAGCCCATTAGTTTATACATAGTCCCATAAATTGTTATGCAGGGCTAGAGAGTAGTTCTAGGTTAGGGGCACACAATAGTGATGACGGACCAGAGTGTGGGGCACTACACATAATTTCACAGGGTGAAGCTACCCAGAAGGAGGGGCTTTGCTGTTTGCCTCTGGTGTAGTGTACAGAGGATGTGGGCAGAGTAAGTGAAGAGTAATATACTATAGTCTCTGGTTGGACTCCTGCTTAGGACTTGACAAATGTTGGCCCACAGAAATTCCTTTTACCCAGATGGTTTGCTGAAGAGAGAACCCTTAACACAGACCTTACACATCTTACACATCTGAGTCTAAATATCTTTGTTCGATACTCCCAGAATTTTTTCCATGGCTTAAATAAAGGCCAGATTCAGCCATACTAAAGCTGTGATATCTTTGGCTTGTTGAATAATGACTTTTCTCTGGTTTGGAGACCAAAGATACAAATTGTTACAGAAGATGTTTTCTCCATGTTGAATAAGTGGCCTGGTTTCCTTGGTAAGGGATGAGTAATTAAATTACATTATGAATACGTATTCAAATTGCTGATGTATAAGAATTAGTTTATGCCTATTAAGCATATTGTATAGAGGTTACAGCTTGGTTATAGACAGGTGAATATAAAGATCACTTGAATAAAATCTGAGGGGAGGAGGCAGTCTCACAAATATGATATGAAATGACAATGTTTAATAATAAACATACTGTTGTCAATGCCAGAGTAAAATATGTGAGAGATTGATTGTGGTATCTAAATTGCATTTAGAGGAGAAAGGCTTTTCTCCCCAGGATGGGGTTTCTGTGTGTTGGTTTGGAGCCAGTCCTGGAACTCGCTCTGTAGACCAGGCTGACTTTGAATGCACAAATATCCGCCAGCTTCTGCCGCCCAAGTGCTGGGATTAAAGGTGTAAACCACCACCACTTGGCGAGAAGGGCTCTTAGTTTAGTTTTCAGGGAATTACACAAGAGGGGAGTATCAGCAAATGACATATTTTTGAGGCAAGGCACAAAAGTATGAATTCTTGGATTTCATTTGGGGAAAAATACAGTCATGACCCTAGAAGTAGGCTAATGGTTTTGAACTTAAATACTTTAGAACATATGAATATCACTGGGAGTTCTTCAAATCATTTGGAGCCCCATACAAGACTACATAAGGAGAATATTTGCAAAGAACATCTGGGAACATACACGCTTTGAGAAGTATCCTAGATGCCGTTTTGCACTTGACTCAGTGTGATGACTGGGTGAATGTCAGGATCTGAAGCTAAATGGTTGGAATACATGCATCGGTGCTCATCATCCCAGGCTAATGAGTCAATGGGAAGGTCATGTGCAGTAGGCATTTGGTAGCAGTAAAGTACTCTTAAAGAAATGAAATAATTGGACAAGTTCTATATATTGGAAAGAGGGAGGCCTGGGAACAGATGTCAGGATATTTCAGAAGATGAGTACATGATAGTGATGAACACTTGGGATTAAGTGGATGGCACAAAAGGGACACAACAAAAGATAGAGAGCCATCATTGATGAAGACATATTCATGGTGCTCCATGGGTCATGAGGATAACAGGAAAAGACTAATATGTGTCATGTGATTATTTTTATGGTAACTCGCTTAGTTGATGGGGTTAACCAGGAGTAAATGTACTAAAGAAGCAAGTTTTGGGGTTGGATGGATGATACATATGTTACAGGATCAAACTTAGCATTGGCATTCCCTCAGTGTCTTAGAGTTTCTATTGCTGCGAAGAAACACCATGACCACGGCAGTTCTTATAAAGGAAGCATTTAATTGGGGTGGCTTACAGTTCAGAGGTTCATTCCATTATCATCATGGTGGGACATGGTGGTGCACAGGCAGACATGGTGGTGGAGAAGGAGCTGAGAGTTCTACATCTTGATATGAAGGCAACAGGAAGTGAACTGAGACACTAGGTGTAGCTTGAGCATATATGAGACCTCAGAGCCTGCCTCCACAGAGACAGATTCCTCCAACAAGGCCACACCTACTCCAACAAAGGCACAGTCCCTAACAATGTCACTCCCTATGAGCTCATGGGGGCAATTACATTCAAAGTGCTATGCTTGGGATTCTCAGGAAGTGTCTAGGAGGGAGCTGCAGATTTCTTCTTTTCAGGTTAGAGTTGCACCTAGTTATTGTGTGGAAGAGGTGATTGAAGCCATAATTGTGAGACAATGATCATAATGAGATTTTATAGCCAAACAAGAGGAGAAAGGAAGGGATGTCTGCAATAAGTGACGTAGAAGAGTTAGAAACACTTAGAAAGGCCATGTGGAAGGACATTTTAAAAGAATCTTACAATGGATAGGGAGAGTATTAGAAATATTTTAGCTCAGTGGCTGAATAATATGTTTTAAGGTAGCAGCAAGAGTTTTCAAGACTCACCTCATAATTCTCCTTGATGAGTGACCTGGATGGCACTTTTCTGTCTTAAGGGGAAGCTGGTGAGTATTTGGACTCAACCATTCAGGAGTTTTCTTCTTCACTTCTTCCGCATATCTACAAAACATGGTTTTTAAAGCCACAAACATACTTTTCTTGTTTTAGGATCAATGTTGTGCAAGATAACATGCTGCAACAGGAAGAATGAAATGTGATGAGTTGCTCAAGTAATAGGCAATGGGAGGCAATGTGATCTTCCAACACAGACACTTGTGCACACACAAAACTCAAGGACAATGAAACCTTCGCAGTTGTAATATTCAAGAAAATATTTGCAGAGGTGATGCATATTGAGAAATTAAGACAACATGTAGGAACTCAGGTTCTTGCCTATTTAAAACTCAGAGCTAAAGTTTGGGAGAAAGTTATAAAGTGGGTCTTTCTAATATCTTCACAATGAAGGCCTTTGGTGTACATGTTCTAACACAATTACTGCTCCCACCCCATATAAATTCCTATAGTGGTGGAAGTTTGAGCAGGCTAGTCTGAAAATTCAGTGCAAAGAACATTAGTAGTTTTCCTTCCCTGAAGGTGGCATCTTGATAGAGTGCACTTTGGCACAACAATTAGCTTAAAGGCTGCCAAGATAAGGTCATCTCTGCAAAAACATGCACAGTTTTCTTGTTTGCATGCATACTTATATAAAAAAAGAGACTTTTAAATTCGCAAATGGAACACTCCTTCATACTGCCACTTGCCATATAGTAGAAATGATATGTAACTACTACAGCTGGTGTCCAACATGAAACACGCCCAGAAAATTCTGTATTCAGGAAGCCATTTGAAGGCACTGGCAGAAACCTGTTAAGACTGAAACCTGATCCAGTGATTCTGAGGGGATTTCAGGGACCATCAGTTGGCTTGTGAATTCTAAGTTCTGTTGGTGTCATCAGGCTGTTGGATCAGTGTGCTGCTAAAAGTTCTAAGCTAGTGCTCATTTTGAGAAATATACTTATGGGATGTACATGTAAAGTGCATTTTATCACACCAATTCTTTCATTTAGAAAATTTCCCATTGGCTTGTTATTAAGTGTTCTGTTTAATAGTGTCAATAAATCCCTGACATTGGAGGCGTGGTATTACAATTTTGGATGCTTTAATGGTTCAAGTTATTCAGTTACTTGACCTTGGTTTACTTTCTTGCTCTTTGCTTGTCTTAATAGCCAGTGATCAATTTTCAGCCAACCACAGAGTTAATATGTTAGCTATTGACATGTATGGCACAAATCTGAAAAGCACTTTATTAGGGTGACTTATCAAACAATATTTGAATGAATAGATCAGTCCTATTCAACATAACAAAAATGTGGGCAGTTCAAATTTGGGAGGTATTCAAATAAAAAAATCATTTTCTTTTATATTCAGCTGGCGCAGCTACTGTGCATAACAGACTTGCCTCGACATCACAGAGCTTTGCCTATTTCTGCAGCTCAGCTGCTGGGATTAAAGTTGTGCACCATCATGCTAGGCTAAATTTAATTTTCTAGAAAAGGCTTGACATCATACACTTATGACTTCAAATTAACCAAAAATATATGATAAGTCTATGGAAAGAGGGCAGGATGACTGTACTGCTAATTTTTAATATAAACAGATGGATTGTGGCCTGGGTAGATGGCTCAGTGGGTAGCATACCTTCCATGTGTCTATGAGAGCACATCCCTAGTACTTACACACACACACACATAAAATAAGAGTATGGCACATTTAGATCTTGGGGGCTCACTGGCCAGCCAGACAGAAGTGCTGAGTTCCAGACTCAGTGAGAATCCTTACATTACAAAATCATGTGAATAAATCGGCAGCTCAGGATGACACTTGACATTTGCATCCTCACATGCCTGCATGGGGGAGCATATAAATGCATAATCCAAGAGCATGCTCATCGCAGTGCACGTGCACGTGCAAGTGCGCACGCGCATGCACACGCACGTGTGTACACACATACACACACACACAAACACACACAGAGAAGGGGGGAGAAATTCAGTGTGCATGCAGCTTGAAAAATGAGGCAAAGTAATGATTACTGACACCGCTGCTTGTATTTCTATGGGCACAAGAAAGCTGAAAGCCAAAACTGCTTTTTTCACATTCATGAGAAATGTAGTCTTATTTATCTATCTATCTATTTATTTATTTATGTGACCCTCAGTTATGTGACCCTCAGTTCAGTCACACAATCTTTGGGTGTTTATTATAAAGGTGATGTCATAGTTCAGGCAAATTTTTTTTTTTTTTTTTTTTTAGTATAAGGATTAGAATAATAAAAGGCCTCAAACTCCATTAATCCCTATAATTTTATTATTACCCTAGCTCCATATCATTGCCATTGTAATTATCATCCCCATCTCTATCACTATCATGCCCATCTCCATCACCAAAATCATTATTACCATTACCATTATTGTCATCACTATCACTACTGTTACCACTGTCTCTATCTGCATAATTACATGTCACTTACCATTGCCTTCCTCCTCTTAATGCGTGACACCATCATCACCATCTCTAATGCCATCATCTCTATCGCCAGACCGATGTTCATACTGCTGACATTATAATCACCAGCCTGTAGAATCATCATCATCACCATCCCGTCCTATGTGTCACCATAATGCCTACCATCACTATTGCCATCTTTACCATTTCATCAGCATCATCATTATCATGGGTGGAATGTTAGCTTGGGGGATCTGGGAAAAGGTTACCAAGGTGATATCTTAAGAGCAATAGTAGTAGTAGAGAGCAATGAAAGCAAATGAGAAAGGAGCCAAGAGAAACCGGCATGCATACGTTACACATGAAGAACAGAGAGAAGGAAGGCTTGAATGAATCATTTATACTACAGTGCTATTTGCAAAGAAAATCACTAAGGTCTCTGGGGTGCATTGTTGATCCAAAATCACCTGTCGGAAGAGTCTTATATCTTCCAGTAACAACCAACATTGGCTAGGACCATCCCATGGATATGTGGGCTTAATGTAAATATTGTGAGTTTTCATAGGCTCATGACTGGTGCGTTAGACAATGTTGAGCCCAGAGATCTGTTAAGTGTGTGCACCTATATATGTCACAGAGAGGATTGTGGGACTTCAAAAAGCCTTCCATATGTATATTACCTTTAACTAATATTATTTAACATTTTGAGGAAGAGATAAAAATACTAGAAAATATTGCCCTCTGCTTGGGTACCACGCACTGTTGTGGCTTCTCTGAGTCTTAGTAGGACTTGTCTGGCTTTTAGCTTTGCTTGAATGTGCTCACATGCTTTTGCTATTACTCCAAGTGGACCTTTCCATGAAAAGTTTTATTTCTCTGCTCCAACTTTAATTTCTATTTAGAAACCTGATTTGATTAGAGTGTGAAAGTTTAAGTGTTTGTAACAGGATTCAATTAAAATAGGTCATTCTTGGGGCTCTGAAAATGGTAACTGGCCCTGGGCAAATTGGAGCGAAAGTTATAAAATTCAATTGGATGCATCACAACATTTAACATCTTTAAGGAAGACATTTTGCCTAATAGATTCAATTTAGAAATATTTAGTGTAGGTCATCAGCTTAAGTGCCTAAGAATGTGTGTGTGCTTGTTTGTTTCTCTGCTGAGCTATAACAAGAGTCTGGACACCTGGGCTGTGATTGACAAAATAAACAATTTGCGGTGGGACCTTGAAGAAAGTCAGTTTCTGTGACTTTATCAGTAGGTTAAAGAGGAGACTGTAATATTGGTGAATAATGTACTTAGCAATGTTTGCATAAAAGATGCTTTGTCACTGTACAGTATTATTGAATATTTATGGTCTAGCAGACTGAGCCAAATGGCCAGGGGAAAAAAACAGTCAGATTTATGTAAACCTTGTTCAGTGTTCCTGATTCTTCAGGATGGGTGCTCTCTCTATATGAGCAAATAAATAAATGGTATAAACATTATTTTAAGTCTTGAAGGAACATCAATATCATCTGGGGTGTGAGCCAGTGCACCTGACCTATGCCATTGAAATGAAATGTCCTCCTCGGGATAATGATTTCCAACTCATAAATATTTTTAAAGCCTGAGGCAGTGATGGTAAGTGATGTTTTCTTAGAGTTGTGTGTCTACAAATAAACGTAAGTGATATCTTTACCTAAAACCTACAAGGAATGATTGTCTCTCATCCACAGGCTCGCTCTGAGCACTCCCAGGCTGAACCTGGAGGTCATATACATCTCCTGTCCTGTCTTTAAAAAGTGTTTTACCTCCCCTCCGCATAGTGTTTTCCTACCACTTTATTGGGAGAAATAATAATAAAATAGCTGTAAAGGGGGCCTAAGGACTTAATGATCTCACTGAGCCTTGCAGTGCAGATAGCTTGGAACACAAATAGGTGACAGACACTAAGAGGAGCCAGAGTGGTTTGTTTAGATTGGGTCACTGGTCATCCAAATGGCTTCAGCCAAAGAATTCATGAAACATGACAGTGGGCCCAAAGGAACTGACTGTGACATTTCAGATCCCCCACCTCTTCAAATTAAGTGCCTGTAGTGCAACTTCCAGCATTCATAGACCTGGAGCCCCATCTGTACCCAGTGCATGTGGGATGGTTACTACTGCTCTCCTTCAGCAATGGGCTGTGAATCAGTACTACCTCAAGTCAGGCAATTCATTTCTATGATCCGAATCTGAAAAGTATTTTTATTCCTGTGAGACAAAAAAAAAAAAAAAAAAAAAAAAGATATAATTGTCTCATGTAGGCTGTCATTGAGTGTATTTTACCATTTGGCCAAGACGTAGATATCTGGTGAATCCAATGAGGGACGTGACTTGTGAATCTAACACACACACACACACACACACACACACACACACACACACACACTCCCCTCACACAAATAGAAAAAGCATACCATCATGATAATGGCAGAAAAATAACAATAATAACAGTCTTATAATATGACTGTTTGCCAGCAACTGTGTCAGACATTTCATATCTGTCCTGACAACATCACGCAAAGAAAGTATAATTGTTCCTTATACAGAAATGGACACAGATTCAAGGAATTTAAATTATGCAGAATGAGTTTGTGTGTAGGAGTTATAACTCCACATTCCTGTTTAAACAAGCCAGGAATTATTTCCCTCTTAGTTGGGCGGTGGGGGTAAGAATTCCTTCCACTATAATATCTAGTCAACCATCTCTCTTTATGTCAGGCTCCTCAAATATTCACCCCCCCCACCTCCCTGCTCTCATTTCTCTTGGGAAATGGGAGTTATAATTCAAACCCAGAGTTCTGCTTCATATCTGGAACATTGCAGTAGTTGAAAAATGATAAAAGAAAGAACAAGTTTGTCCCCCAAATACTATGATTTTTCCCTAGCAAAACCTCCAAAACCCAAGCCCCTCCTCCAAACAACAAACAACGCTAATAGCCTGTCTCATGACTGTCAATTTACACTGGTAGTCCAGAGAGCATATGCCAAAATGAAATTATTAAAAGCAAGATGTGCATATTTTACTGAGTAAAGAATTATTCCCTCGCCCAATTCCTAGAAAAGATCCAGAGTCAATGTTGGGGCTTAATTGTGTCATGCAGTGGAGACCCGTGATTCATGGCTGATAAGAAGATAGCTCAAACTCAATCAGTGCACATAAATTCTGGAGTTGGTTTGCTTTTGGAATTGGGCCACCGTGTTTCCAGGCATTGCAGTTTCTGATAGCGTTTTCTATTTCATGTGACATCAGCAATAAGATGCAGATCACTAGCTCTTTGTAGTTTTCAAGTAGCAGAGGAAAAAGGGTTGAATTAAGCCCTTTACCTCTTCCAATGTGTGTGTGTGTGTGTGTGTGTGTGTGTGTGTGTGTGTGTGTATTTTTTTAAAGAAATAAATAAAGGCTACTGAAAAATATTATGGTCCTTTTGGGAGAAGTTTTATATTGAGTTTTGTACTGGGGCCATTTTATCTGCCTCAAAGCTCTGGAACAGAATATATGTGCTTCCCAAAGTGCGGAGAGGTCAAAGATGGAGAAGTAACAACCTCAAAGGGATCCAGACATGTGGGCGCAGGATGCAGTGGGCACATCTAGCAGGTCAGGCTGGTCACCAAGTCATCCAGGATTGCTCTCTATGACTCTTCTACTTAGTGAGAGGTAGACAGATGTTCTGAGATCTGTCCTTAGGGATGGCAGGCCACAAGAAGGTCCAGCTGCAGTGGCAGGCACACCCCTGTCCTCAAACTCCTATGACAATTATATTCTGCCTCCCTCCAGGTTAGTTTAGTGACTTCAGTCATACATCTAGTAAATTCATTCTGCCAATGAGGAAGAACAGGCATGATGGGCACTCTCATTTTGTAGATGAGGGCACTGAGATAAAGGAGGTTGAATGAATTTCCGAGGGTTACAGAGGGAGTAATAGACTTAATATGCAGAAAATACTAACTGAAAGGATACAGAGAGAATTTCACCCTGTCACACAATGCTTAGAATTTTTGCTAGCTCCATGACCATTTCCAAGTCCTTGAACTCAAGGAAATCCTTGGTTCCTCATATTTAAAGATGGGCATGGAATTATCATTAGTTATAAAGCATGCAAACTGCTTGGAAAAGTGCACGTCTATTATAAGTATCAATAAGTGATATATGCTACCATTATCCTGGTGTTTACCCCCAACTCTGCTCTTCTGTTCTTCCAAATGTGTCCCCCCATTAGCATGGCAGCAATCAGAAGCTAAAGCCAGACCAGGGGAAAGCTGGGTCTTAAGGGATGGAAGGAAGAGCGGTGGGTTCTTTGCAAACGCATAGAGAAAAGTCTGTGCCTACATAATATGATCTCATACAAAAATAACTGAATGCAGAGACTTAATTGAAACTTAAAAGAATAATTATGGGAGATCAGCACAAACAAAGGCGGTTAAGACAAAGAGCTGCTTATGTCACATAGGACTAACAAAAATGATGAAGGCACCACAGGAGTCTTTGGAGCTAAACCTTCCAACCAGCAGAAAACAAACAGCACAAATACAGGGGTGGTGGCGGGTGGGGGGAGGGGTTGAGTCCAGACCCAGGTTTGAAACATTTCCTCTCCTCCTAAGAATCTATTACTCCTCTGAATTATTTAATTAGCTGTTGTGATTGTTAATCTTGATTGCAACCCCGGGGGTGCAGAATCACCCAGGAGACATACCTCTGGCTGTGTCTGTGAGTCAGTCGTTCCCACAGAGATTTAACTGAATGTGGGCAGCACTGTTCCATGGACTGGGTCCAAATTTAGCAAGGGAAGGTGAGTAGAGCTCCAGGGTTCATCTCTTTGTGCTTCATGACTATGAGTACCAGCTGCCTCCTGATCCTCCAGCCACTCCGCTCCCATGGTGATGGCCAGATGTGAGCCAAAAATCCTTCTTTAAGTTACCGTTGTCAGGAATTGTGTCACAACAGCTAGACGAGTCACAGTTGCTGTAGTTACACTACCACTCCTGACACTGTGTGTCTGAGGACACAATCAGGAATGGAACCGTGTTTTGTTTTCAGTGACCTTCCACACCGGCTCTTCCCTCCCCTTCAGGAGAAGACACAGACGGACATTTTTTCTTGTATAATTAAAATATCCAGACATACTCTCTTCTCCCGTACTTTGGGTCCTGGAGGGGCCACAGATGGGGATGATACCAGGCTCGCACTCTCCTGCGTGCTCTGCTTGGACTTGAATGGGATCACCAGCAAAATGGAGGGCTAGGCTGAGAGACAACCCAAAGCGTTCGGATTTTTGTTTCCCTCTTGTGACTGCAGGGTCTGGCGAGGTCCCTCTGCTGAAGAGCTTTCTTTAGTCAGGCAGCCATTGGCAAACTGCTGTTTTCTCAAGTTTGGAAACCAGTTCTGCCCCTGGTTATTTCAGCTGCAGCAGTGACTTCATGCTTGGCAAGGTGGCCTTGTTGCTTTCGGCGAACTCTTGGAAAGTGTGTTTCTCCTTCTCCTCTTCATCCTCCCTCCCTCCTCTCCCTCCTCCCCTCGCTGTATCCCCTTCTTTACTTATTTATTTATTAGACTTTCTTCATTTACCCATTTACCCTGTCTGTTTCCTCCAGGAACCTTGGCCAACACATGTAGCCATTGTAAGTAGCAAAAGGCACATTCCCGTTTGGGGGATATAAATTAGCCAAACCATGAAAGCCCTAAGACTCCAAATTAGACCTAGGGTTAAATTTCCCTTGGCCCTTTTGGAGGAGGGCTCCCTGTTCTTTTTATTTTGGATTGCAGAGTGTGGTCGATAACAAGGAAGGAGCTCTCGATGGTGGTATCACAAACAGGTCTTGGCAGTCATTCCAAGTTTATTCTTCTCTTGTGGGCATTTTTGTGTGCTAAGATTGGGGGACAATCCTCGTTCCTGAGATGCCCATTGAGCTATGATCTCTACACTGTACTTTCCCTGTCTTTAGGAATCCAGTCCCTTACAAAGGATAGCTATAAAACACAGGTCTGACCTGATTACTGATTCCCATAGATGCTGCCATGTCTTCAAGCAAGTTTTTGCAGGTGCCATTGAGTTTCTTCTCTTGAGAGAAGATCCTTGTAGATTTAGGCTTGATAGGAATCCTATTTGGAGAGCCTTTTAAAATATCAAGCATGAAGTCAGTCATGGTGGCCCACACTGGTTATACAAACATTCTAGGAGGCAAAGGAAGGGACATTGCCGTGAATTTGAGGTCACTGTGGGCTACATCCTGAATTTGAGGCTGGCCTTGCCTGCACATCAAGATAGTTTTTTTTTTTTCTTTCTAAAAACAATGATCCATCAAAAAAAAAAAAAAAAATGCCCATAGGGGAAGAGCAGGTGAAAACACATGGGAAAACTGGCATGATCAGAAGGGAAGGCAAGAGCTGTAAGTTAGGGAAGTGACATGGATAGGTCCTTCATGGTTGCGAACGATGCCAACCCTGCCAACACCTTTATCTTAGACGTCTGCTTTGAGAACAGTGGGAATATAAATTTCAGTTGTTTTAAGCTACTAACTTGGTCATGGTTTGTTACATTGAATCTATAAAGCAAATATAAAGTCCATTGCCATCTTGGGACAGTTGCTGTGACATCACTGTGCTTGCTTCATTACCTGGGCCGATTCTCAGGTGTGAAATGAATACACAACCTTGCTATATCTGGGTCCTGTGCCGTTAGGGGCCCTGACTCAGCTCCCTCTTCCTGTCCTTATCTTTGCCACTCCCACCCCCGTTTTTCTTCTTTTGGTGCTGGATTCACTTGTCAGAAGTCTCGGTTCCCATTCATCACTTCCCTTAAATTTAGGGGAGCAGTACCCACAGCTCAGCTCCAGGTGGTACATGGGAACTCTGGATTTACTTGTGATTGCTGCTACAGCAAAATTCCACAGACAGGAGCCTTCAGCAGCAGCAGGAGCAGTTTGTTTACTTGCTCTTCTAGGGGCTAAAAGTCCATGAAGGTGTTGGCAGGTTTGCTCTTCCTGAGATTTACTGTTTGGCTGGCAGATGGTTCCCTCCACACTGTCCTCACACAACCCTTCTCCACCCCAACTACCTTATTGTAACTAATTAACTCCAACTGAGCCTTCACTTTATATACATGCATATTTCAAAGCTATGGAGGTTTAGGATTTCAATACACACAATTTGAAGGAAGACTATTTGGGTGTATAAATGTTGCCTTCTGAGGTACTGGGTTGGTAGCTGTCTTTCAAACTTTTTCTAGAAACTAAGTTCATGCCATGCTGACATGACACAGACAAGATTTACTTCAAGAGACCCACATCCCAAACATCATTAGCAGTCTGTAATCAGTCCAGGAATTAGGAGGCCTCTTTTTGAGTGTTTGCAATGGGATCTAGCATCACAAAAATGTTTTCACATTGGTGCCGTTGACTTTGCTTTTGGCCATCTGTTCCAAGGTCATGGGATTATTTATATCCATGTCTCAATTTAACATTCAGTAATTCTTAGTATCATCCCTTCTCTTAATATTTTTATTTCTCAGTTCAATAAATGAATATTTATTTAGAAGCTTCATGTAGGTACTGTTCAGTAGAAGAACAATGAATAAGAGAGGAAGTACACCAAACCATCTGATTTATACTTCCTTTAATTTGTTAGCCTACCAGTTACTCATGTAATCTCTGAACTCAGTAAATACCTATCTTATTTCCTCAATTTTAGTGATATCTTTTTATTTTTAAAAAAAGGGAGAACATTTTAAGTAGACTTATGCTATAGATGTATATCTTCTCTCTCTCTCTCTCTCTCTCTCTCTCTCTCTCTCTCTCTCTCTCTCTGTGTGTGTGTGTGTGTGTGTGTGTGTGTGTGCAAATAGGTGAGTGAGTGACAGATATTAGGGGACTAGTTAGTTACCTTTTCCAATCTTTGAAAAATAATTGAGAAAAGTATGGGACATTGTATCTCATGAAGACTATAGAATTGTCTTGTTCTGTAGGTGGTCACGGATACCTCAGAGATACAAACTTAGGGACAGAACTGAACTGCACTTCTCACCATCTGTTAAGTTCCACGATGACATGAAACAGCGATGATTAAGCTTGTGTATTTCAGGAACAAATTGATGTCTGTGCACAGACTAGACAGACTAGACTCTGGTCTGGGGATGACTGAAGAACTTCATTTCTCAGCAAAAAACATCTGAGGGAACTACTTGTCTAGGACTACTCATGGTTATGAGGGTTCTTGAAATACTGGGTTGACTGCACAATTGTAGTAAAATGTCTTGAAATATAGTTATCTCCCAGTAACAGTGTGAGACACAGATAAACTCTACCTTTCATTCAAGATAGTCTTCTAAAAGACTTTGCAATGAACTCTCTAATGGAAGAAAAGTCTGTTTTACTTAAGTACTTTCATGTGCATGTCTAGTATGTGTATAGTTTATGTGTGTGTGGTGTATACACATGCATGTGTGGGCATTCATATGCCTTTGAGTACATGCTAAGTCAGCCAGTAGAGGATGTTGGGATGTTGAATGTCCTGTCCTGTCACTCTCCACCTTATCCCCTTGAGACAAAGTCTTTCTCTAAACCTGGAGAATTTTTCATCTATGCTGGCTGGAGAGCCCACTTTATTTTTATTTATTTATTTATTTTTTACATGGATCTAGGGATCTGAGTTCAGGGCATGATGCTTGTGTAGCTAGAGCTCTTACCTACTCCATCATCTACCCAGACCTTGTTTACTTACTTTTGAGACAAAAATCTTTCTATGTAGTCCTGGCTAAAACTTATACTCAGTGGTATAGCCTGAGCTTGGCCAGAAATCCTTGACATACCCCTGCCTTCACCTCCCAAGTACTGAGATTACAGGTATGAGTCATCATGCTTGGCCAGAAAGTACATTTTAAAGCATATATATCTCCATAGTGGATGGTTTCAAGTTTTTGCCTTTTCTTAAGACAGTTTCAGTATACACTTCCCTTAAAGGCATTTTGTCTTAATTTTCTATGATTTAGTCAGAACATTAAATAGTGTTATGAGTGGATATAATGAGGAAGGCGCCGAGCAGGCTTGCTACTATTTTTGTTTTCCTTCTCCATTTCGTTTGTTCAGTTTTGCTTACTTGTCGTTATCTGTGACTCTTATTTGAAAACATTTATGTTGCATACCAGTTTGAATTCATGTGTATAAACTGCACACAAATACTCCCCATATCCACAAGTGTGTGTGTGTGCACACACATATACATAAATGCAAACACACACACACACACACACACACACACACACACACACGACAGACAATGACATAATCAATTCTCTGTCGGTTTTTGAGAGACCCTCATGTGTGTTTGTAGAATTTTAAAAATATCACTGTTTCAAAACTCTTGTCAGATTCATAAAAAGTTCTTGCCTTCTGTGTTGCTTTGATGGACTATAACTTATTCATATGAAATATCACTATATATCAAATGTAATGGCCTTTGTATTTGCTGTTAACCTACTTTATTTTTGTTAGTATTTGTTATACTTTCTCTTAGTGTATTACCCACGTTAAAACTGAGCCATTCATCAAAATTACAGTTTTTTTTTTTCACTACCATTGTTTGAACCTTTGCCTGACAATTTCCTCTCTTATGTTTTCAAATGCCATAGATTCTTTTTTCCTTTCATTTTATTTTCCTTTAATTTTCCCATCTAGAGAGGTGTCCCCCATGGAGGTGACGTTGGCATCATACCTGGCTATGCCATGGCATCTGCTTCATTTAGGAAGGTCTCTTTACTGCACCTGCCACTAATTATCAATAGCACCCCAGTTGTTGGGGAACTCAGAAGTTCATTTTGTGTGTTTTCTTTGCCTACTAGTGGTATCATACCATGCTAAATTTTAAGCTCATCATTTGAAACCCATTCTTCTAATCTGTCTCCTTAACCCTTTGTTTTTGTCTTTGTAATGTGTGAACATAGTACTGCATGGTGCAGAGAGGACTGGATACTGCTTTGCAAGAAAAGGTGTTTCATACCACTTCTCATTAGTTTCCATTTGTGGCCTAAGGCCTATGTATTTACACATCTGTTCCTAAATGGCATACATTTATGACATTTGTGACTGTTATGTGATTTTTTTTATTGACTGTGCAACATTAACTTACTATCCAAGATGAGTTTTTGTTTGTTAATTTGTTTGCAAACTGACTATGTTACACCTACGAAGCCAACATCTCTGTTTTTCTAATTTGGTTAAAGAACAAATTAATTCTTCGTTTTTACATTTCACTGTGCAAACTGAGTAGCCAGTGCTCTATGGTTACACATTTTTAAAATGGGTTTTGCTTTGTCTGAGAACTGATAATTCCCTGTTGTTACTGTCAGCTTCCTTTTGTGCAATAGTATCAGTAATTCATTTCCACCCTACATGACAGAAGTGCTGATTGCATCTCAATATTTCCAAACACATTGTGTACTTTATTCATTTTTTTAACGTTGAGCTTGAAAACCTTCCTTTGAGGACCTCCCATCCTCTTATAATGTGATAAAGAAGTGTGTTTTATGTGGTATGATGATTGGCCCTGTGACCCTGAATGCGGAGTCCTTCTGGGTCAGCTTGGGTTGCCAAGTTCTGCTTTTAGTTCAAGTAATGATTAATTACTGCTGCCTCTGAGTTTCACAGAAAACAGTTATGCCTAATAGACTTAAAGGATGCTATTTTTAAAATTAAACATTTTCTTTTGCAACTGAATAACTTAGGCTGGCAATTAGTTGGGTTTTCAGGCATATATTTCATCTTTAAACTAAATCCGTAATTTGCTCACAAATAAGAAGATGACTTCTGCACATTCTCAAAGCAATAAAGCAGTAAATATGAACACTTCTATTTTGTGTGAAGTTTGACAGGTGATGAGCCTTTTACGCAGCACTAGAGAGACAGATGAATTGGGAAAATGTGGACCCTGCTTGGACTAGATTTCAAAGCACAGGAGGCAAAAACATGATTAAAAAAAATTAACTCTGGTCCTATGTATTGTTTGTATCCTAGGTGTCTAGAGGAGGACATTCCTGAAGGGAGTGGTATGGTTAGGCCACATTTGGATGTTGGAGTAAAGAGATACAGATGATGCACTTGAACATATCACTGCATCTCATCAGTATTTTACTTGAGATCAGTTCCTTTGTGCATAGGACAGAGGCTTACCCAGATTTCTCAGAGGATGTTGTTGTAGCAATAATAACAGTATCTATAATCACAGGTAAGGAAGCCAAAGTTCCCACACCACCAGCCATCCTAGCCACAGCATGCACTATTAATTGCACAGATACATGCAAATATTGCCGTTTAGAGCACTACCTACATGAACACTATGGTATAAAGAACACAGGACACAAAGAAGCTAAAAGCCCAAACTGGTCATATGTTTTGGATCTGTAGTTATAGTTTATTGCCTTGAGCCAAGAGTAGGAGAGGACAGCAAACATCTGCAGCATGCAATGAGACCCATCATGTGTGCTGGTGCTTTGGTCATTTGAGATTAACCAGAAAGTCTGTGTAAGGCAGTCCCTGTGCTTCCATAATAAACACAGAGAAGTTATGCGAATTATGAACCAGAGAAAGCACAGAGGATTCTCATACCTAGCTGTGGGACCTCTGCAATTTCTGTAACACATTGCAGCCTTGGATGTCATTGATGTTAAATATCAAAATTGTAAATAAAAATTTTATTATGTTTTATATGTTTATTGTTTGTATGCATATACTATTAGTTCCTCTCCTTTTGCTGTGCTAAAACACCATGATTGGGGCAACTTACAGAGGAAAGAGATTCCTTGGGCGTCTGGTTTCAGAGGGTTAGGATCCATGAAGGCAGCAGGCTTCAGAAGTAGAAAGCCGAGGGGTCACATCATGAACTGCAAACATAACACACAGAAAACTTGAAATGGCAAGAGTCTCTAAACTCTCAAAGCTCATCTCCAGTGACATACTTCCTCCAAAGGTCATATCTCCTAAATCTTTCAAACAATGTTATCAAAAATGGGGGCCAAGTGTTCAAATGCCTGAGGCTATAGGGGACATTTTCATTATGTGTATGTGTGTGCGTGTATGTAGATAACATGTGGGTCTTGGGAATTGAACTCATGTCTTCAGGCTTGGCAGCAAATGCATTTACCATTTCAGAGACTCAATATTTCCATTTTTTGTTGAAATCCCTTGTATTTCTTAATAGGACAGAAATTCAAAAGGCAATTTTATTGTCTTCTAAATGTAGTATACTCAGCCAGAATTTAATTTATTCTTTAGTCTTGCCTGATGCTTGGGTTTGTAGAAGCTCCTTTCTCTAGGGACTATAAGCACTAAATGGGAATCATGAATCACTTTCTCCTTATTAGGAATAATACTCACCTTTCAACAAACACCTATGTCAACATGTTTTCTGTAGTGTCAGTCATCTGACTCCCAAAGACAGTTGCAACTCTTGAACACGAATTTTTGACATTTCCCTTAGTTTTCACAGTATTATAACAACTCTGTCTTCATGCAGCCAATGTTTGTATGAGAGCAACAGAATTGTGAGTTTCTCAGAATAGAGTTAATATATAATACTTGTTAAATGTATACATGCTAAATGAAACTAATTCACAAAGGAAGATTTTATATTTTTCCATGCTTACCCAAGTAATAAGAAACCAAGGTCGGAGTTTGCTCAGTTGGTATTGCTATAGGCAGATTGGCATATCACATTGCCATACTCATTGGTATCTGCTATACAATTTTGGGAAAGCCACTCAGTCTCTCTGTGTCCTAGTTTTCCTCTTTGAACAATAATACTTTGGAACAATAATTATTTTGGAGAGTATTCACACTTCTAAGGATTATTATGAGGAATAAAAAAAATGGAATAGAAATAAGATGTCACTATAGGGTTGATCCAAAGCTAATGCTTAACAAGACCTGCCATGAACAGTGAAATGTGTTATAAAGTTGTTTTTGCTAGATTCACAATAGTTGAAATGAAATTTATAATGTATGAGTATTACGTAAAAATAGATATTTTAATACCATATTTTATACCCTATCCATTATTGTCTCCTGCTCATGTATTCACTCAAGTGAATTTTACATTCATTAACTTTGATTTCTTTGTGGTTTTACCACAGGAAACTATAGCTAAAAATCTATAACTCACCACTAATCTTTTTCTTTTTTTCCTTTTTAAGTTTAAATTTGAAACAAGGTTGTTTTACATGTCAATCCCAGTTCCCTCGCCCTCCCATCCTCCCATATCACCCCCACCAAACCTCAGCCCATCCCCTTTCTGCTCCCCCAGGAGGGTGAGGCCTTCCATGGGATATCTTCAAAGTCTGTCATATCATTTAGAGCAGGGCCCAGGCCCTTCCCCTTGTGTCTAGGCTGAGAAAGGATACTTCTATGTGGAATGGGCTCCCAAAGTCCATTCTTATACTAGGGATAAATACTGATCTATTACTAGACCATAGACTGCCCAGATCCACATTCAGGGCTCCTGGGTCAGTCCTATGCTGGTTTCCCAGCTATCAGACTTGGGTACATGAGTTCTCCCTTGTTCAGGTCAGCTAATTCTGTGGGTTTCTACAGCCTGGTCTTGACCCCTTTCTCATCACTCCTCCCTCTCTGTAACTAGATTCCAGGAGTTCACCTAGTGTTTAGTTGTGGGATTCTGCATCTGCTTCCCTCAGCTACTAGAAAGAGGCTCTAGGATGGCATATAAGGTAGATGTCAATCTCATATCAGGGAAGGACATTAAAGGTAGCCTCTCCACTATTTCTTAGATTGTTAGTTGTGTTCATCCTTGTAGATCCCTGGGCATTTCCCTAGTGCCAGATTTCTCTTTAAACCTATAATGGTTCCCTCTATTATGGTATCTCTTTTCTTGTTCTCCTCTATTCTTTCCCTCTCAATCTTCCTGTTCCCTCCTCTTTCTCTTAACTCCCTCTCCCCTCCCTTCATGCTTCCAATTTGCTCAGCACAGACAATTAATAAATGGGACCTCCTGAAACTGAGGAGCTTCTGTAAGGCAAAGGACACAGTCAGCAAGACAAAAGATCGATCAGCCCACTGAATGGGAGAAGATATTCACCAACTCCACATCTGACAGAGGGCTGATTTCCAAAATATACAAAGAACTCAAGAAGCTAGTTCCAAAACACTGAATAATCCAACTAAATAGAGAATTCTTGATGGAGGAATCTAAAATGGCTGAACTTAAAGTGCTCAACATCCTTAGCCATCAGGGAAATGAAAATCAAAACTCTGAGATACCATCCTACTCCTGTCAGAATGGCTAATATCAAAAACACCAAAGAGTAGTTTACTCTGGAGAGGATGTGGAGAAAGAAGCACGTTCCTCCACTGCTGGTGGGAGTGCAAACTCATACAACCACTTTGGAAATCAGTATGGCAGTTCCCCAGGAAAATGGCAATCAGTCTACCTCAAGATCCAGTAATTCCACTCTTAGGCATATTCCCAAAAGATGCATATTCATACAACAAGAACATCTGTTCAACTATGTTCATAGCAGCATTATTCGTAATAGCCAGAACCTGGAAGCAACCTAGATGCTCCTTAACTGAAGAATGGATGGAGAAAATGGTGACATTTACACAATGGAGCACTACTCAGTGGAAAAACACAGTGGAATCCTGAAATTCTCAGGGAAATGGATGGAACTAGAAGAAACCATCCCGAGTTAGGTAACCCAGTCACAAAAATACAAGCATGTTCTGTACTCACTCATATATGGATTTTAGACATAGAGCAAAAGATCACCAGCCTACAACACACACTGCCAGAAAAACCAGGAAGTAAGGAGGGACCTAAGAGAGACACCACTAATCTCACACAGAGAAAATATATTGTATATATTCAGAATTTGTTTACCTTGTTTTAATTTAGTTTGGGGGACTTGGTGCAAGTTCGTTTGTATAAATGGAGTTCATTTATTCTCACTCCCGTGCGGTCTTCTATTGTATGCATATTGTATAGTTTATTTATTTATTGTCAGGACAAGGGTAATTTGGATTACTTCCAATGTTTTCTTTGTTCGTACTTTTTATTTATTCATTTCTTGAGGTTGCAGCCATAGCGATGTGTATCTATGTTCCACATTGGTAGACATAGGGTAGTATGTGAATTGCCAATTTGTACAATGCTGTTTTTTTTCCAGATTTCTAGATGCTTTTATATTTCTTTCCAAAGGACACTGCGTGTACATTCCCACTGGGCACCAGCCCCTTCAATGAGTGATAGTAACTAGGTTTTACTTGTCTGTTCACTGTGTGGGTATAGAATGATGTCTCATTGTGATTGTGTCTTTTTTTTTCTCAGATTTAAGGATTTACTTACCTTTTTGACCTGTAAATTAGATTTTATTTAATTGTTCATATATGAAAATACAGACTTTAGAAGTATTTGTGGTTTCAGGCATCTACTAGGCCTGGACGATATCCTCATGGGTAGAGGGTCAGGGGATTGCAGTACTGTGTAAGGCTAATTAGAGCAACTGTCTGACAAATACCACTTGGGGGTTTGCCACTGAGCAGCTAGCAAGGAAGGCCTAGAATGTAGTTAAGTCATTGGGTCGAAAGAGGAGCGACAGGATCGCTCTCTGAGGGAATTCAGCTTATACAATGGTTGGGTGTAAAATTGTGCACTTCTTAGAAGGCAGGACTTGTATTGGGTTGTTAGGAACACTGTAACATAATGCCCCAGACTCAATAGAAACTGATTTCCTGGTGACTCTGTAAGTTGCGAGTCCAAGATCAAGATGCAGTAGGTTGAATTCTTCTGAGGACTCCCCTTGGTTTCCAGATAGCCTCTTGTGGTGGTTCTGTGTGTATGTATTGTGTGTGTGTGTTGTGTGTTGTGTGTTTGTGTGTGTGTGTGCGTGTGTATGTGTATGTGTGTGTATGTATTTGTGTGTGTGTGTGTGTGTGTGTGAACATTGGTGCCTGCGATCACCTTCTTACTGTCTCTTTGTGCCTCCAAATTTCCTTGTCAAATCTGACTTCAGTTAGACTGAAGACCCACTTATGATACCTTCATAGAGTCATGCCTTTAACATGTTTGCAAATCCAGTCACATGCTCAAGGACTAGGGACTACAAAACATGAATTTTGGATAAGCTAACTAAGCCTCTAGCAGGGAGAAGTTGGTATAGGTGATAGTGATGGGCAGGGTTGTACGAGGGAACACCTTGGCTATCAGGGCTGGTTTACACTTTAGACTTAAAGGTGCCTGCTGCCTGGAAAAGCTCATTGGAAAGCAAACAACCTCAGCTTCCTGTCCCCCATGCTCTGGCCATTCTGGGAGGTGTGTGTTCTTTCGAGGCTGTGGCCCTTAGGACTTGTCACTGGAACCACACCCTAAGGAAAGGTCAGCTTTGACCTTCTTCCTAGGCTGTATTGTCAAGCTGGGTGGGCTCTGGGAGCTTATCAGAAACTTTCTAGAAACTTCTAGTTGCCATACAGGGCTGCACAAAGCCCATGGTGAGTAGAGTTTTATGGACATAGCAAGGAAGAGAAAAATTCAGACTTCTGTCTTTAGTAAAATTAGCATGTCTCAGGAGGTTCAAGGCCTACTGCTGCCCTGGATTCACATTTCCTGCCCTCTGCCTCTCCGCTTACTGTTTTCTTTCTGTAAAATGAGAGCAAGAATCATGCCATTAAAGGCCTGGCCCTTCATGTGCCTTTAGATTCTGAAACCTAGAGGAAGTGGTTGTGGGGGAAGACATTTCCATTCTGAGTCGAGATGCCCAAACTCCATCTCCAAGCCAGCGTGAGAAGGCCTGGGAAACCGCTTTCCTGAGGCACGGAACAATGGGAGGGAGTAGGGGGTGAGGGGATTGGGAAGGAGGTGGACAGGGAAGTGTAATGGCTGCATTTCTTTTATCTCTGCCTCCCCCCATTGAAAACGGATTTTTTTTCTTACATGGTATATCATAATTACAATTGGTCCCCTTCTATCCCTCCCAGTTATACCTACCTCCCCTCACATCCGGATCCACGCCTTTTATATCTCTCAGAAAAGAAAGAGGCTTCTACGTGATGATAATAAAATAACCAAAATAAAATCTAATGAGGTAGGACAACAAAGTTAACACATTACAACAGGAGAGAACAAACAAATACAAAACAAGAAAAGAGCCTAAGAAAAGGCACAAGAAACAGAGAGGTACAAAGACCCCTTGTTTGCACCATTAGGCATCCCATAAATAAGCTTAACTGGAAACTGTAATATATATTCAAGTGACCTAGGGTAAAAGGAGAGTGGTGTGTGTGTGTGTGTGTGTGTGTGTGTGTGTGTGTGTGTGATTAGATTTGAAAACACCATGACATGACATTATAAGGCAAGAAACCTTCAAAGATACCATGGAGTTCATTTTGTTTTGACTATCTACTTATCTACTACTGGACATGAAGCCTTACCCTAAAGAGTAGTTTGTTTCCCCAGTGAGCTTCCTTTGTAGAAAGTTAAATTTTCATTTGCAAGAGTCAGTTGGAGATAGTTTCTGGGTTAGGAACGGGGTCATGAGGTCATTTCTTTTTCAGTTCTAGGATCCCATTTGTGCAGAGCCATGAAGGGCTACAAGGAGCTCCAGTCCCTGTGAGTTCTGTGTGCATCTATCTTGTTGATTTTAGATGGCCTTCTTTTCTTGGTGTTCTCCATCCTCTTAGTGTTATTTCTACCTCCTCTTCCTTGGGGTGCCCTGTGCCCAGAAGGGAGAATTTTTTCTTGTTCTTTGTTGTTTCTCTTCAATTGATTTCAGTCCTGAATTTGATTAGTTCTTTCTGTCTGCTCTTATTGAATGTGATTTCTTTTTGTTCTAGAGCTTTCTAGTGTGCGATAAGTTACTAGTATGGGATATTTTCAATTTTTTTTTTTTTAATGCAGGTACTTAGTTGTATGAGCATGCCTCTTACAACCACTTTCATCATGTTCCATAAGTTTGGATATGTTGTGAATTAATCTTTTCAATCAATTCTAGCAAGTCTTTATTTTCTTTCTTAATTTCAGTCTTGACTCATTTTTTTAAAATCCAGTATAGAGTTGTTTATTTTCCATGAGTTGTTGTTTCTATTGTTGTTGATATCCCGATTTAATACATGGTGGTCTGCTAGGATGTAGGATATTATTTCAGTTTCTTACATCTGTGGAGACTTGCTTTGTGTCTGAATAAGTGGTCAATTTTGGGGCAAGTTTAATAGCGCGCTAAAAAGAAGGTATATTCTTTTGTGTGTGGGGAAAACTTTCTGTAAAACATCTGTTAGATCCAGCATTTCTCATTTCTGTTTAGTTTTTGTCTGGATGACTTCTTGTTGGGAAGAGTGTAGAGTTGACATCTCCTACTATCAGTACTCAGGGTCAGTGTGTGAGTTAAACTGTAGAAGTGTTTTTTGTTTGTTTGTTTTTGTTTTTTTTTAAACTTAGGTGCTCTTGGGTTTTTGTGCATAAATGTTAAGAATGTCCTCTTGGTAGATTTTTTTCTTTGAGTATGTAGTGACCTTATCTCTGCTTATTAGTTTTAGTTTGGTCTATTTTATCAGATGCTAAAAATGGATGGATCACGTTGCTTCTTGGGTCCGTTTTCTTAGGATATTCTTTTTCATCCTTTTAGCCTGAGGTGATGTGAACCCTTGATGGGGAAGTGTGGTTTTGGAATGCAGCAGGAAGGTGAGTCCTGTTTTCACTTCCATTCTGTTTACGTTGTGTCTTTTTACTGGGGAATTGACACCATTGGTGGTGTGAGATATCAGTAAGGAGCATTTGCTTATTCCTTTTATTTTGTTGTGGTGGTGCATGTGTCTTTCCCCTCCTTTCATTTGCTGGTCTGTAATTATTTATTCCTGTGTTTTAGTGGGTGTTGTCAACCTCTTTAGGTTAGAGTTTTCCTTCTAGGGCCTTCTGGAGGCCTAGATTTGTATTTGGCTTTATCATGGAATGAGTTATTCTCTCCGCATATGCTAATTGAAAGTTGTGATGTATATACTATTCCAGGTTGGTTTCTGGTCTCTTAGAGTTTGTAGAATACCTGTCTAGGAACTTCTGGCTTTTCAAATCTCAACTGAGAATTCAGGTGTTATTCTAATAGGCCTGACTTTATATGTTACTTGGTTTTTTTTTTTTTTTCCCTTGCAGCTTTTAATATTCTTTCTTTGTTCAGTACAATTAGCATTTTGATTATTATGTTTTGAGGGGAATTTCTTTTCTGGTCTTGTACTGCGTGACAGGCATCTCCTTTTTTAGGTTAGGAAAACTTTCTTCAATGATTTTTGTTGAAAATATTTTGTAGCTTCCTCTAGTCCTATTACTTTTAGATTTGGTATTTTCATAGTGTCCCAGATTTCCTGGATGTATTGTGCCAGGATTTTTTTTTTAAAGAGTTAACACTTTGACAATTTCTTCTATTGTGTCTTCAATGCCTGAGATTATTTTTTCCATCCATTGTATTCTATAGATGAAGATTGCCTCCGAAGATGCTAATTTTTCATTTCCAGATTTCCCTGTATTTATTTATTTATTTATTTATTTATTGATTGATTGATTGATTGATTGATTGATTGATTCCATTGAACCTTAAGGTCTTGAGCTATTTTATTCATTTCCTTCTACTGTTTGTGTTTTCATTGATTTCCCTTAGGGATTTATTAATTTTCTCTTTAAGGACCCCTTTCATATTCATAAAAGGTAATTTAGGGTCTCTGTCTTACACTTAAGCCATCTTGAAATTCTCAGGGCTTGCTGCTGTAGGATTTCGGGGTTCCAGTGGAGACATATTGTTCTGGCTGTTAGTGTATTTTAATGCTGGCATCTAGGCAACTGAGTTTGAGATGGTGGTATTTTTGATGCTGATATCTGTTCTTGTCTTCGCTGTCTGGGTGTTTGTGGTTTCTGTTGTCTGTTCTGGTTCCCAGTGGAGTATGGTGCTTGTATGTTTCCTGGTAGGGAATTGTCCTGGGATTCTGCTAGGTAGTGGCCACTAGTGTTTTTTTTTTTTGTTTGTATGTTTTGTTTTGTATTGTTTTTTAGTAAAATATGTTTGTGTTTGTAAGCACTGCGAACTGATACTTAGGAAGGACACTGTAATGGAGGTGGGGTGTGTTGGGATAAGGAAGTCCATGAGAGGGAGGGAAGCAGGGGTCTGTACTACAATCTGCTTAAGTCCCATGGAAATGGGGGCAGAAGGTGAGGTGAGGCCATAATTGGAGGTCTGCTACAGAATGGCCGTTGGACTGGGGGACTGGATTTGAGGAGAGGCAGTGAAGCTCTGAAGCCTGCTGGCTGTTTTCTGCCCTACTTGCTTCTCTGGCAGGCTTGGCTTGCAGGTGACTTCTTACACCAACAAACAAGCCGCCACCGCCACCACCACCAAACCTTACTAAATACCTTTTCCCTTTTAGGAAGAAACTATTGATATGTTTTGTCTACTTTTCTGTAGTCTTTGTTTGTTTTAATATTCAAATATAATTGCAGACTTGACATTTTTGTGCATTATTGTTTTTGACTTAGGTATTTTGAATTATTTTATTTTTGTTTTTCAAGACAGAGTATCTCTGTGTAGTTTTGGCTGTCCTGGGACTTGCTCTGTAGACAAGGCTGGCCTTGAACTCAGAGATCTACCTGCCTCTGTCTCTCAAGTGCTTGATTAAAGATGTGTGCCATTATCACCCATTATCACCTGGTGGTATTTTGAAATTCTTATTAAGTGCATTTACGTTTATCACTGTCACATTTTTGGGGGGGTAAACTAACCTCTATGATATTAACAAATGATGTTATACCTGTGATTCTTACCTGGAAATCTATCTACATTGATGTTAACATAGCAATTCTTGTTTTCAGGGTAATGATAACATTTTATGATTTTCCTATCCCATCTTTCATATTTCTCTTTAAAGTGAATTCCCTATGGCTAATCCAAGGTTGTGTTTTATAGTTTCATTCAACATGATAATTTCTGCCTTTCAAATAGGTCTAGACTCATTAATATTTAATAATATTATTGACATGATTAGAGATTGAACATCTGTTTTTTTACTGTCCCAAACCAAAGGGTCTCCAAGCTATCTTTATTTAAAAGTTGAAACTTAACAATCTGAATTTTAGAATACCGTTACCAGAGCCATAATTTTCCTCAGGCTTGCATATTTAACATTAGATTCTTTTTGTAAATTTTTAAAATTTATTTTTGTTCTTGGAAACAGATTTTTGTTTTGTCTAGTAACATTTCCTGATTATGGTTTCCCCTCCCTCTACCCTTCCCAGTTCCTCTCCACCACCCTATGCCATCTGTATCAACTCCCTTCTGTCTTTCATTAGGAAAAAAAGTAGGCCCCTGGGGACCATGTAGATATAAGAGGTCTGTGCAGCCATTGAGGCCGTGTAGATGTTTGTGGTCCATGCTGCTACCAAGGGCTGTTTTGATCCATGATATTACTGTGTTGATATCTGATGCCTGTGTTACCACCAAAGGCCATCCAGATGTCTGTGGTCTGTGCTGCCACTGGAAGCTTTGTTGATGTCCATGGTCCGTCTTACTGTTGGCTTTCTATTTGTCCCATCTGTCTTTTATTTTCCTCCTGTTTTTGAGTATTTTTAGGTTACATTTTATGATCTCACTTCATATTCTTTGCAGGTATTATTAACTATAATTCCTTATTTTGTTACTTTACTGTTCCCTTTATAGGTTTTTGCAGTACATATCTTTTGGCCTGTCACCATCAAATGATATTATATCACTTCAAGTGTAATCCAAACTTCTCAACTACAGTCAGTTCCTATTTCTGCTTTCCTAGCTTTCATGCTAATGTTGAAATACCGTTCATACCTATATATGTTAAAACCTTCACAAAAACCTCAGTCATTGTTCACTCATGCCTCTAAATTTCCCTTCTACTTTGTATTCTCACTTCCTGTGAGATTAGTGATGCAGTTACAATATATTTCTTATTTTAATACAAGAGTTATAGGTATTTAGAATATGGTTCAGAGTATATGGTCCACATGGGAATGATAGTCTTCATCATTAAAGAACAGGCACAGTTTCAGCCTGGGCATACAGCAATGAGTAGAAACAGAATTATTAATATCATTCAATCCACAGCATTTGAGTTGCTGCTCTAGCAAGTGCTGCCTACTCTCTGTTCCTGCCAAAGCTCCCATAGTTAATTCTCAATTCAAAGCTTAGTTTCTCATAGGTGCACTATGTGCCTTGACATGTCTCATCTGTGTAATGTGTATGTAATGAACTGGTCCTCTTTAGCACAATTTCTTCTGTGTGCTTGTCAAAGCATGTTACATGGACCATGTATCCAAAATGTACCGTTGGGCCTTTATACATGGAGTCATAAGGCATGGTATGGTCTTTCTACATTATTCAGAAATATTATGACTAAGGTCAGTATGGCCTAGTGGAAAGACTTGAACTTCAAAGATCCAGATACTATTGTCATTCTTATTACTAATGATGGTGAGCTTAAATAAAATATCAGGGATGGGAAACTGGCCTTTGTTATTTCGTGAAATCCTACTGATGTGATTCATGAGCTGTTGGCTAACTACAGTTAATATTAGAAATAAGTTACATAAACTCTTAAGTGTTTAATTCATAGTAAAGCTCAGCTGATAAGCACCAAGTCATAACATATTTTACTATTACTTATGCTGTGGATACTTTGTGGTTTTCTGTGCATAGAGAAGTTTAAAGTATGTACTACTGTTCATTTTTTTCTCAATCCTGCAGCATTTCTTGGTACAGCATAGGTTGTTTGAAAATGGCCACACTGAAGGTATTTACACCACAGGTATAGGCATGTGCTACAATTCAATATTTGATTTGTCTTTTTGTTTGTGGTCTAGACCTAAGTACATGATAGAGAAAATGTTAGGAATGTAGCTGGAAGTCAAGTCTTTCCTGTCTGTGGCTGGTTTATTATGTGTAGCACAGAGCAGTGAGGGAATAATAGTCTGCTGTGTAAAATGTTTATCTAACTCAGTAAAGAAATGCAAGTGTTATGGGCAAATGAGTCAAGTTGTAAAATGTCTTTCTTGCTTTCTTTTCATGTTGTCTGTCTCTTTAACAAAAATACCAATCTATATTCATGAGAGACCCCATAATTGTGTCAGGTTGAAACCATAGGATGGCTACAGGTACAAGAATTTGACAAAATGAAAACATTCTATCAAAATCAGTTGGTGACAGGAAACTTTACTGTAATGGGCACTGTGTATCATTATTTGCGAAGTGTATTCATATACCCATTCATGATAGACTTCCACATATTTATAAACATCGTCAACAACAAAATATGAGCCAGTGCTATACTGCTTAAATTCTCTCAGATTAAGTCGTTTCATTTCTGAATCCAAGCAGTCATTGCATAAGAATGATACTGGAAATTTATATTTTCATGTTTGTGCCTGTTCCACACTAGAATAAAACAACAGTTGCCTTTTACCCAGTCTCTCCCAGTGCACAGATGGACATGACTGGGGTGACATTGGTATCTTTGTGTAGCTATCATACCTTACCTTAATAGGTGCAATCACTTTTGCCTTTGTCCAATCTCCTCCCTGTACAAGTTCTTCTGTATCCTCTTCATCATTTCCCATTGTTCCTTTTATTATTGACAGGCTGGAGACTACAGTTGACTCTGTTAGACGTATTCACAAAATATGAGCCCATAGATTCCCCATGAGGACCATAGGGTACTGCTGCTGTCACTGCTGTTGACGACTCTACTCTAGCTGGGAACTCTTTCTTACAGAGAAATTAGGATGAAATATTTTAGGTTTGTTAGAGGACTTATAGATTATATAAAAGACATAACACTCATGGATCTTCTATCTTGTTTAAGGAGAAACACATGGGGGAATAAATATCCTTGAAGATCCTTGCATTCCTCTCTAATTACATTTTACGGTTTTTTTTTCCAAATCTAAGCCAAAGCCTAAATCTACCATTTCTAGATATGCTTCTAGACTCAGGCTACATAGTTTGCTTTATATACCCTTAAATATACAACCCTATTATATGTATTCTTAAATCAATACATTTCATACTTTAGGTCAATTTTAAGTTTACAAAATTAGCAAGCAGGATTGTGACTTTAGCTCACAATCGGATAATAAATTGTAATTGGGTAAGTTCCTCAACACTGTGCACAGCATAGTCCTCCCAAGAATCTCCTTCCCAAGGCATAGTGCTTGATACAAAACATCTGTTGATTTAATAGAAGTACAAACAAACATGTTACCAATATTATTATTGGAAGCTCATTGTTTCTTCCCCCAAACAGCAGGCTGGATCATTAAGACCTCCCTGTCAGATAAAAAGGAGAATGAGTTCAAGTGTAGCCAAGGGAGATAAGATCTTCAGATTCTGATAGGCAAGGACAAGATTGTCGGTCACCACCAGGAGTAATGTTCTCAAAGCAGCAATGCTTGCAACTCAAAGCCATTCATAAGCGGGGAACTGCCTCTGTTTACCGGCTGAGAGAGCTTCACATAATGAACCATGAAAGCCTGCTATGCAACGGCACTATGCAATAAGTTTTCATTTGCTACTAGTCAGCATCAGGGATCAAGGACAGTTAAACACATAACCCAGTCATGCATGTTGTTTTAAAGGCACATTTTTAAAGTTATAAATATGGTACATTGAGTTAATGAGGTATGTTCTTTTGGTGACAAATATTTACATTCCACATATGCCTCTTGGTATCAAGACACCATTTCATTTTCTTCCTTTTCTCAGGAGGCTGGGATGCAGATGGAAGAGGCCCTTGTGTCTGGGACACATTCACCCATCAGGGAGGAGAGCGAGTTTTTGAGAACCAGACTGGTGATGTAGCTTGTGGCAGCTACGCTCTGTGGGAAGAAGATTTGAAATGTATCAAACAGCTTGGATTGACTCATTACCGCTTCTCTCTTTCCTGGTCACGTCTGTTACCTGATGGGACGACAGGTTTCATCAACCAGAAAGGCAAGTGTTTCTTAAAAATAGAAGGTTGCAGCTTTAATTCAAGGTTATTGCTGCAGTCTGGCATAATTAATCCAGCATGCTGTTCTGCAGGGCAGCTTTGAAATTGCAAGTTTTCAGAGTGATTATAGGATAAAATTTTTGAAATCGGTTTGCAGTTAGCTTTCTCAATACTATTTTGTTTTGCTCAGGCTGTTGAACTCCTCTTTGGAGAAAGGAGAGGTATGTGGGTAGGAAGAAGACCGGAATAGGGTTTTATTTATGTCAGATGTTATCTCCGTGAAGGCGAATTTGCAAAAGCTATTGTATTAAACTACTCTTTTAGTTGCATCACCCATGAGGAATTATGAAAGCTCCAAAGAACCTGAATGACTTAGGAGAATTTGAGCTGCCCCTTGCTTCCAGTTACAGCACAGGGCTTAGTCCCCAGGTCCCTGGAGCTCACTTATTTGAGATGAAGCATCAACTACATCACATACTGTGTGTAGCAGTTTCTCTTGACATCACTCAGTGACTGAATTTCTTCATGAGTAGAAAAGAACGCTATAAAAGTTTACATTTCAGAGAATTATTAAAGATTACATGGAATAATTTTGTGCTTCACACATGACCTGGCATATCATAAACATTTATTAAACGTTAGCTATTCTTCTTACAATACAAAAATAAAAGAAAGCATTCACCTCTTCATTAGATGCCTTAGACATTTTAACACTTTTTTTTTCTCATCCTCAAACCAATAAGGAAGACACCATGATCATATTTTTAGACGTGGATGTCCAAATTCACATTTTTCACAAACAAATCTGAAATCTACACTTAAGATCTAGCTACACTTTGTATAAATAGGCTCGGAGACTTGGCCTGCGGATCAAATCTGGCCCGCCACCTGTTTTTGTAAATAAAGTTTTACTGGAACAAAGCCATGACCATTCATTACACATCATCTATAGTTGCTTCCCTACTGCAATGGCAAAAGTGAGTTAGTTAGGGTGAAGAGCATATGGGTTACAAAGCTCAAAATATTAATGATCTGGTTCTTTGCAGAAAAGTTTGCCAACCCCATATTCCACAACATATGGTTCCTAAATACACACCCTTTATTATTACTTGGTCCTGGGAAAGAGTTCATAGAACTCATAAAAGAAGCAGAAGATCAAGCACATGAGGTGTAAAATTTAGGGAGCATCCCATAAACACAGGACGGACAATTGCCTGACCTGAGAGTGGCTCTCTTCCCTACATCACCAAACTTCCTGCACTCCCACAGCATTCATGATGCCATGGGATTTATGTGTAAATTTCATAAATCCCTACATGCAACAACTCATTATGCTAGTTCCTGTCTGTGCTTGGGAATTTGCAGGGTTTGTCTCACATAAGGCTGGTGACTTCCTCCTGTTGAAGTATTTGTATAACCACAGAGGCTTATATGACACTCTGGACTTTAGGGTTAGAGCTCCCACAAAAGAGACAACCCAAGATAAGTCGGGCCCTTGTTGAGCACAGGAGACAGTAACCAAAACGACAGCTGTTTGTTGAATGTAGAATTATTGTGCACCATTGGATTTGGACAAGAAGTGCTGTGTTGTTCAGTTCAAATGTGAACCCATAATTTTCTATCTTGCTTGCCCAACATCTCTATTTTTCTTTCTTTTTTTTTTTTTTTTTGGGTGCCATAATACCACATGCTCTGACAATTGACTCTGAATGAGCTCAGTGTCTTCTTTATCTCACGGGTTATAGTTGACTGTTTTTGTGCCTTTGCACCTGTTAGCCTTCTGGCTTGCTCAGTATCCTCCTAACCCTCACCTATTTATTATTCTCAACAAGGGCTTTTTGATACACACTGACAAGTTGGCCTGACATCTCCCTGTTTATCTTCCGGTCTTTCCTATAAATACTACCACATCAACCTTACTAAAACTTAGTCTAATTCAAAGTAGGCTGGGTCATCTCCTGCTAAAACAGAGATTGAAAACAAAAAACATATTTCAGATTTCAAGACTCAATAAGGAACTTTCTTTTTACTGTATCATTCTAGGTTCTATTTGGCTTAGTTTTAACTCACTTCTGAAGCCTTCTAAGCTGCCATTTCCCCTTGTGTATGTGTATGCAATTTCCCAAACACAGAATTTACCCCTTATTAAACCTACTATGTACCTTTCATATTTGGAGGGATTTGCTGACACTTTACTTAATGCTTCAAATGGTTTTCCTTAACCCTTAATTCTATCTGTTAAAGGCCTAACCTCCTGTTCAGGCTGAGCACAAATGCTGCCTTTGCTGTAAACTATTGATCTGTTCTAAGGCAGAAGATAATATTATTTATCACCTGTATCTGTCTGTCTGTCTGTCATCTATCTGCCATGTATCCATCCATCATATATCACCTATCTATGTAACTATGATTCTATCTTGTATCTATTTATCCATTAACCATCTACCCGCCTATCTAATTTACTATCTTGTAGCACTATGCAAAGCTCATGTGGAGTTTCACATACTCTTTACTATTAGTGTTGTGAGCACCGTGTGTTTTATTCCACTCAGAGAATATTGAGTATGACTTATGCCTAAAAGACTGTGCCATGTGCTTATAACACAGATAGAAGGTGATTCCCTTGACTTGCCTACAGGGTGAAGGGAAGATAGTTCTGCCTGCAGAGCCCCATCTAGTCTACTGCCTTCCTTAAATAGTTCCTTAATTTACTTAGATCAATAACAATGATAAAAAACACTGAGTACAGTGATGATCTCCCTTTATTGAATGTGTAGTACCTGTCAGTCAGTGTGCTAAAAACAGCACTTGCTTTTGCAATTTCATGTTCCTAGTAGACCCATGAATGAGAGGCCTCCCTAACACAGGCCATGAGCATAGGCTGGGTAAAAAATTTCCAAGGTGACAAACTTGGTTATGACTGAATTCAGCTTGGATCTGACGTCAAAATCCTGGTGTTTAGAATTGAGTATACCAAAAGCCATACCAAGCCACATGAACTCTGCTGTAATGCTACCAAGACTCTTTCCATTGGTGGAGAATTCAGTGAGATTCCACTTGGAATGGTACAGAACAAAATGATACTAATATTCAGAATTATGACTGCTACCAGATTCATAAGACAGACCTACCATTCCCTCTGTGAAGCTCTAGAATCCCAAGGGTTCTTTCTGAGGACATCTCTACAACCAAACACGCATCATACACAACAGTGAATGCATGTGCACACTTCTTTCACTGTCATACTCGATGGAGATAGTTATATATTTTGCTACAGATAATACTTACCCAAACCCATTATGGTTGCTAACTTACTGTATGATACTCTGCTTTTTCTCCCTAAAATGCCTGAATTCTGAAGATATTTCTTGCTCAAGACTTATGTATCATCTATCTATCTATCTATCTATCTATCTATCTATCTATCTATCTACCTATCTATCTGTCTATCATCTATCTATTCTGTGTGTTGTACAGAGGTAAAAATGTATGTATATGCACCTGTGTACATGCTTGTAGAGGCCTTTAGACTGTGTTTGTTTGCCTTTCCTGAGGCTCATTGCCCCCTTATTTTTGAGAGATTGTCTCCTTTTGGCCAGCAACTTGCTAAGAAGTCCAGGCTGGCTGGGATAGCCCGTGAACTTCAGGGACCTTCCTGTCTCTGTCACACCAGCTCTGACATTACAATGCTGTTCTATCATACCCTACTTTAAAACTATTGTTTCTGGAAACTGAACTCAGGTCCTCAGGCTTACAAGCTAAGCTCTATACAGATGGAGCAATTTTCAGCCTTTCACTAAGATTATCAGCTAAAGGAGTATGGCACTGTATCAATACATCAAACACTGAGAGTTGGCGTAATATATCCAGAAGTCTGTGGACAGTGTGAGTCTATGGTCCAAGAGCAGGGAATCAGAGGAACTGGAGCACGGAGGCTGAGGCACAAAGGTTGCTGAGGTCAGTTAAGTGATCTAGGGATGATGAGGGCATGCTCTTGACAAATGCACATGGTGATCACCCGGCCACCACATAGAGCTCTTTTTGTGTTTGGCCTCATTCATAACTGATTAATAGTCTGGACTTTCTCCTGAACAAGAGGGCACAGGAGGTGCTTACAGGGGTGGGATTTCAGCAAGCAGGTGTTCATTCTTGTGCAATGATCTGTTGAAGAGATTGGAATGGTTCAAACTCAGGAAGGCCATTGTGTGCCCCCTCCATGTAAACGTTTTCTCAAAGAACATGTGAAGAATTAAAACAAAACAAAGTAACCTCCCCTCTCTCCCCCATCTCCCTCTCTATGTTTGACTACCACTCCAAAGTTTGATTATGGGATATTTGGAACCTTGTAAAATTCTATGTTCTCAAACTGGCAGAATCTTTTACAACATAAGATTGTGGCATAGCTTTTCTTTTTCAAATGTCAAGTTTTCAAGGTTTAACAAGAAAAGAATGAGTTGGCAACTGAAATCACATAGCTCTGTATTTTTTAGCTGTCCAAGTGCATTTTCATATCCGCCACAAATGTAGGTTTTATGGGATTACTAGGAGACACAAGTCTTGGAAAGGAAAGAAAAAATATGTGACTATACACGCAGAAATTCTTGTTCACTTTGAGACATCAAGTATGAGAGTATTTAGTAGGAATGACTTGCATAAGATGACTAGCTCACATCTACCTTGTATTTTATGTTCAGCCTAGCTGTAGACTGAATAGTTTCCTTACATGAAAACATGTACTTGTCTTGAATTCTAGACACCCCAAAGCCAATGCCTTAGCGGCAAGGGAAACTTTACAGTGATGACATGAAGGTGAGATTATCTCAGATGATCTGTGTGGGACCGTTGGGATCGCATGGATTATTAAACAGTGGCAGACAGATGACCAGAATCTGAGGGGACATAAGGACTGGAACAGATCGGGGAGGAGAGATGAGATGGAAGGAAGGCGAGCAGACCCCTGACACTCTGCAAAGGCAAGGAAGAGGATTGTGCATGAAGGCTTGCCAGAGGAAGGTGCCTTTCTTGTCACCTTGACCTAAACTATTTCAATTTCTGGCTTCTAGAGCCATTCACAATTTATATGCAATTTGTTACAGCAGCAGAAAACTAAAACCGTCCTTGGGCCACTCAAGAGACTGGTGGTATGAGTCTAGAGGTGTGATAGAGGTTAGACGTGTGATCTAAACTGTTATAATTTCATAGTTGGCTAATTTGACCTGCCCGACAGCCTTCTTCCCCTCCCTCCCTCCCTTCCTTCTCTCCATTCTTTCTTCCACTGGAAACATGCCTTCTAAAACATCTAGCTATCTTCTCTTATAATAGTTTCCCTACTTCTTTGTATAATCCTATTCTACTCCCAGTCACTGCTGACAGGACAAAGGAAAAAGCCATGGCATTAGGGGAAAAATATGGCCTTGTCCAGTTGTTTTATCTCTCAGGTAAGTCTGTATTTGATCAAATGAGAGGATGGAGTTGGCTGGTAGGTTGTGCAGGGATTTGAAGTTATGTTGGCAGGTGCAATGGCTTTGGGGGACTCTAGTAAATGGGTCGCATAGAGCCAGTTGGCTCTGAAATAGAGGAAAAGAACTATATTAAAAAGAGACAAGCCAGCATGTGACACCTCAGTGTCCAAGTTCCTTGGGTTCCAGCTGTAGTTAATTTTTGTCATCGGGTGTCTGATAATGTCATATTATGTCAAATAATGCCCATTTTACCACTACCCAACTGCCCCATGCTGCCCTTGAATGTCAGTTAGTCTGAGATGGTTTATTTTTCCTACATTTCAAATCTACTCTAAGTTTTCAAAGATCAAACAAACAGAAATGGACTTAAAACAGGAATGTGGTGTTGACTGTGGGAGAAGCTTACAGTTTTTCTTCTTCAAAGAGTCAATCTTATATTAAATATCTGGAACAGAAAAGAATCCAGATGACCTTTCAATGTCAGGACCCTAAGATTGGTAACAGATGGTCACTTGAGAACATGGAGGGTTAGTTGTCATTGAATTTTACTTGCCAGATTTACTGATAAGTGAAACTCAACACCTTCAGCAGATCTTATCCAATTCTTATAGTAGCCACACGGTGGCACTGTTAGCACCTCCCTTTCATAAAGGAAGACTATAGGCATGAAAGAGGTCAAGTGATCTGCCCAACTTCCTTTGACTAAGTTGCCTGATATGGAACTCTACTCTTAGGATCTCTTTCCAGCTGGGGATACAACTGAATGGCAGAGTGCAAACCTTAGGTTTGATACCTCTATAGTAACACACACACACACACACACACACACACACACACACACACACACACACACCACTCTACCACCTCATAGAAAAGTTGTAAAATTCTCATTATAGCATCAAGTAAATTGTATAAAGCTGAAACAAAAAAAGGTATTCCATTCTAGGATATTACATATAAATTATGCAGCAGAGCATGAATACCTAAATACATAAAATGTATTTAATGCCAACTCATGATTACCATGTTGCTTGAATTAAAATTGATCGGTTGCCATTAAAGAACCCTCATAAAAGGATAATAAAAATGATCTGATATTATGACCAGGTCTGAGTAGGGAGGAGTTGAGGCTAATGAAAAGTTATGTTTTCCTGCTACAGGAACATTTGTAAACAGGAGAGATGATATATATTGTAGTGTGGGAAAAGTCAGACTCACTATGGGACTAAATATTTTCTGTTCCATTTGATAACACCCAGGATCTCTTGATACCAATTTTCATATGTGTAATAGGAATAAAATTGTTCCTCTCTTGGGCTTTGTGTTAGAATTAAGCAAAAGTGCATGCCATCTAGTATATATGGTATAAATCCAATAAAAGAATGCAAGACAAGCCAATGAAAAGAGTTGATTAGGAGGAGCTTGAAGCAAACCAATAACAAGGGTAGTTAATGTACTGCATTGGCTTAGATACCCAGTTACACAGTGGAGAATGGGCTTAGATACCCAGTTACACAGTGGAGACTGTGGCTTTATATTGGTCAAGAGATGGGTTTGGAACACTTTTTATTATTGTTATTATTATTATTTATTATTATTATTATTATTATTATTATTATTGAGAGAGAAAAGGAAAGCTTTATGTGTATTGGGAAATTATATTCCCTTTCTATTGCTACCCAAATCAATCATCACTTACTCAGCTACTTAAACCAACACAAATCTGTCACCCCAGAGCACTATCAACTAGAATCAAGGTATCTGCAGGGCTGTGCTTCTTCCTAAAGTATATGAGGTGGTCTCTGCCTTGGTTCCAGGGTGTGGTGGACAATTGGCAATGAGGACCTCATTTTCATTCTGGCTATATTCTGAAGGCTACTTTCACTTGATTTTATTGGCTTGGGGTTGTCTTTATTCATTTTCAAAGCCAGTGGTGGCAAACTAGTTCCTGATGATGTATCCCAGTCTCCAACTCTTCTTTATTGCTACATAATCTTTCTATGCTATTTCTAAGGACTTATGTGTTACATTGAGTTCATCTGAAAAGTCTAAAGAGACCTTCTCATGTCAGGATCTTTACCTCAGTTGCATTTGTATAGTAGCCTCCTTTGGCTCTGTTAGGTAATTTACTCATTAATTCCATGGGCATCTTTTGGAAGAGAAGGAGTTATTCTGTTACAATTACAAATAAATGAGTTCCCCCCAAATGTGGTTCATATGCACGACTCATGTTACTTTCATCTTTTCACATGTGTGCGTCATGATTAAAAGTACTCAGACATGTCAACAATACCCTGATGCACAACATAGTTTCTACTTATTCTGCTTTCTTCTCCCATTCTCTCTCCTCTTCTGATGACACATCTGAACTTTCAGTTCCCAGGAATGCCGTTTGAAAGAGAGTGATTATAGAAACACTGGCCAGACATCATATGAAAATAAAATAAAACTCTGACCCACATGAGAAGCCCAGACAGCTAAACCACAACCTCTGTAGCTGTCTGCCCAGAATAGTCAGGGTTAGCTAGCAACTTCCATGTTCTGTAGGTTTTGGTCCCATCATAGGTTTGCATCCAACTAAGGCCAACCAGAAAGAGCTAAATATGTTCCATAAGACATTCACTTCTACTCAGCCCTCTTTGAGCTGCCTGTGTCAGTAACTACAGTTTGGGCACACCCAACGCCATCTGCTTTTTCTTTTCTTTTCCTTCAACTGCTCTTGAGTACTTGCCAAATGTGAATGACGATGGCTGACTTCCTTTCCTATAGTGAACTGAGTACGTTGCCTGTTTTCTTCTTTGGATAGTCTTCATGTTTGCATCTCCTTGGGTGTTTTGGAGATTTGGTTCTCCTTGTTGTCTTTGTTCTTATTGATTTATGATAATCATTTATATTTATTCATCTAACAATAACAACAGCATTAATTAGTAGAATGACAGGTAACCTATACAGAACTGTTATTATGTGTTAAGAAATGTTCTTATCATATTCAATCTATCAACTGATTGAACCCTCACACAGTAATTTACTGATGTAGATTTCTGGTATTATCCATATTTTACAGATGAATGAAAATTATTCAGAGAAAACTAGTAACCCAAGATCTTGGAACTACTAGGTGACAGAGAGATAATGGAATTTAAATAGATTGACCTCATAGTTCAGTCTTGAATCCATTATGGCATGTAGTTTTCAGAATATTCTTGCGGATGCCCCAAGTTTAGGGTGGGCATAGATTATATCATTTCAAAATAAAATACTAAACATTATCTGTACTGTGTAGCCATGCCATCTTTACCTGTTTAGAAGTGTATCTGTTTTATTTGTAGAGTTCGTAGTTCTCCAAGGAAGATGGTCATGCTTACCTCCTAAGGTTTTATGCCCAGCATACTATTGTTTTCCTACCACTCTGAATTTAGGCAGTGAAGAAGGGGTGACTGACTGGGTGAAAGAGTGCAGAAGTCTGCTTTTTACATTCACTAAGCTAGAAAAGGAAAGGAGGCCTTCCTTGTCAGGAAGCCTCCAATATAATCCTACATATGATTTTACACCATTTCTCTTGAAATCTCCTAACCCACATAGCTTTTCTCCTCTAAGTGCCCATCCTGTTCATTATTTTAAACATGAAGCCACTACCCTCTCCTTAGAGAGTCACTTCCAAGGTAAGAGTCATTGTATGAGGCTAGTACCAGTATCTTCTTGGTTTCTGAGGAAGAGCCTCTTTGAAGTAATAGCATTCTCCTGAAACCTGCAACAATTCAGCTAGCATGCAGTGTTTCATGACACCCTGGAAGAATCAGCTGAGAGGAAGGGCTCACTTGGCATTTATGTAGACCTTGTGTTCTTAAGGAATTGATCTCAATAAATACAAAAAAAAAAAAAAAAAAAACCCCATTACATTAGGTGGAAACAACTTCTTCAATTGTATCTGTTTCAGAGCAGTTATCTTCCCATCTTTCTTCTCCATCTCACCATCACTTCCAGATTATTCTGTCTTCTCTGTCATTCCCCATGCTTCTTCCCAACCTTTCATCGATCAACTTAAATACACAGCACAGTTTATTTTGAATAAGACTTATCCCAATACCTGTTTTATAAAACATATTGACATCCTACTAAAATCCTAACTCTTAGTTTCGTACATTTTCTCCTCCCAGGCATAGACTATTACAACAAGATTATCGACGATTTGTTAAGGAATGGGGTGACACCCATTGTGGCCATCTATCACTTTGATTTGCCTCAGGCTCTAGAAGATCAAGGAGGTTGGTTGTCAGAAGCAATTGTTGAAGCCTTCGACAAATATGCTCAGTTTTGCTTCAGGACCTTTGGAGATAGAGTGAAACAATGGCTCACCATAAATGAGCCTAATACTCTTGCTATTTTGGCCTATGACATGGGTATCTTTGCTCCCGGTGTGCCTCACTTTGGGACTGGGGGCTATCAAGCAGCTCATAACTTGATTAAGGCTCATGCCAGATCCTGGCATAGCTATGATTCTTTATTCCGAAAAGAACAGAAGGGTTTTGTGTCCCTATCCTTATTTTTTTGCTGGTTAGAACCAGCAGATCCCAACTCAGTGCTTGACCAGGAAGCTACTAAGAGGGCCATCAATTTCCAGCTGGATTTCTTTGCTAAGCCCATATTTATTGATGGTGATTATCCTGAACTTGTCAAGTCTCAGATTGCCACTATGAGTAAAAAGCAAGGCTATCCATCATCAAGGCTTCCCGAATTCACAGAAGAAGAGAAGAAAATGATCAAAGGCACCGCTGATTTCTTTGCTGTTCAATATTACACAACCCGCTTGGTCAGGCACCAGGAGAATGAGAAGGGAGAACTCAGTTTCCTGCAGGATGTGGAGATTGAATTCTTTCCTAATCCATCTTGGGAAAATGTGGGTTGGATCTACGTGGTGCCATGGGGCATACGTAAGCTGCTGAAATATATTAAGGTAAATGAATGATTTATTTGTGTCTATGTGTGCGCAAGTCCAGAAGGACTCTGGGAAGTCATATATATATCCATGTGCATGAACACTAAAAGGGATGATTTTATGCCTTAATAAGTATATTTGTTGGCTAGAAAGGGAATAGTGAGACTTGAGTTTGTTAGGGTTAACTAGCTGGCTTTATACTAAAATTTGTTATTAAATTCTGTTGTGTCTTTATGGGTACTTGGACATATTTTTTAAGCTAGCATCACTGCTGTGGTTAGAAAAGTCATTTTAAGGAATGAGAACAGGATGCTTTCTGAGTCTCCCTGATGCTGAGAGTTGAAATTACAATTTCAAGGTACCAGTTTTCTGGACCCCTCCTGTGGATGACAGAAAACGTACCTGCCAGCAGGACCAAGGGGTTAAGGAGCAGTGACAATCAGCAGATGCTGATGGGAAGAAGGATATTTCTGTCTTCTCATTATGTTGAGAATCATTTGACTGTCTTCATGGACATTTGCACAGTTTTGCTTCTCCATTGTTAGTCATAAAAGGTCAGTGTGTGGAAAATTAAGTTAATAGGGTCAGTGCAATTTGATGAAAACTAGTTTTGGGGTTGTAGCTTTCAGAAGATAGAGGGTAATGCACCTGATTTTATGAGCTTTCTTTTCTTTCATTTTTAACATTTGTTTGGCATGAAACTTCTGCTCTCTTGTTCTAGGATACATATAATAACCCTGTAATTTACATCACCGAGAATGGGTTTCCCCAGTGTGACCCCCCATCTCTTGATGACACTCAGCGTTGGGAGTATTTCAGACACACATTTCAGGAACTATTCAAAGGTACCATTTGAAATTATGAAAGATCAATTGTGCAAACTTAATATAATTTTCCTATGTGCTTATTTGCATTCAGCAAAGACCATTGGTTTGGGAAGCTGAAATTCATGTAAATTAGTGTAAAGCCATGTAATTAGAGGGGAGAGCAGGTATTTAGAAAAGAGGAAAGTGAGGGTTAGGCCCGGCTTCCACTCTGCTAAAACTGAATCAAGGATAAAGCAACTGTCTCCAGCATTTCCTGGATTGTAGGTGGAGGTAACAAGAAGAGAATGGCAGGAAAACAATTAGATATCATAAAACACCAACACTGCTCAGCTATAGCACACTCATTTGCATATTTTGATATCTTCACTGTCAAAAACAGTTGACAGGATTTACAAGGATATCCATCTAACATTTGAGCTATAACAGAGCAGCCTGGCTAGGAACAGAGGCTTGTGATCACCTTTCCTTTCCAGACAAGATGATGACGATGACAATGACAATGATGGTGATGGTGATGGTGATGGTGATGGTGATGATGCCAATGACCATGTTGGTGATGATACCAGCTCTTCCAAGATAGTTATTTTAATATTTGATAACAAGTGATGAATCATAATTATCAATTGATAACAGGCACTACTAATTAGTCTGCCACCTTGTCTTCCCCCCTTCAGCTTTCCTTGGCATATTGTTGTTTAGAATATTGTCACTCCCTCAGTTTTATTTCTTATTCGTATGAAGGAGTCACAGCTGAAAGTAACACAAAATGAGACTGTGATTTCCTTTTTTAAAATCATAGCATCCATATTTATTTACTATCATTCACTGAAAAGTCCAGGAATAAGTCTTTACAAAATTAGGAAATACCCAAAAGAGATTCTAGAATGTGGTGCCTAGGGGTATATTTCTAAAGTGCGACATTTGTGAAGTGACTCCTCGCTGAGGTCTAGAGCTTATTGGGAGACAGCAATCAGATTCCTATAATCTAACTAAAGCAAAAAGATATTTGTACAAATGACATTCAAAATGTGTTCTTTTTTGAGTGAGGATTCACTTCTGAAAGTCAAGGAAAATTTCTGCTTCTCTGATATTCCTCTCTACTCATCTCTATCAGTGAGTCTGGTATGTTGTTAACCTTCTGATATTCTGGGTTTCATCCTAAGGGAGAGGTAGGCTGCCATGTAGATTTGTGAGAGGTTTACTAGTTATTGCCATGTTGCTATAACAAAATACCAGAAAGAAGAACTTTGAACAGTAAGAGTTAGTTATAGTGTATGGTTTCAGGGGCTTCCGTCCATGTTTATTTGATCTTGTGTACTTGAGACAGACATCTTGTAAATGGGTGATGCGGGCAAGGAGAGTTTCCCATTCCATGGCAAACAGAGAGAGGGGATTAAGACACATTCTGAATGCTTATTTCCCCCGGATATTATTCCACACACCCCTTGCCTAGGAGGTGATATCCCCCTTTGGGGTATATCTTCTCTCTTAAATGAACCCTAAGGTAATTTCCTGACAGGCACACCCATAGGTATGCTTTAGTTGCTTCGTTAAATCTGAAGAAGTCAAATTAACAATGAAGATTATCCATCACAGAAGATAGATACGAGAAAGCAGAATGACTTGTTTAAGATTAGTATATTCACATTTGGGAAAAGAGACAAAAATAGGAATTAGCCTTTTTGTTGTTGTTGTTGTTGTTGTCAATTTTGTATTCTGTTTATTGCTAATTATAGAAAGGCATCTTTGTTGGTTTTTGAAATGTTTTTAAGTGCTTGATACAATCCCCAAGATTTCTCATGCTAAACACTCAGTGGTAGGCCCATAAATGTAGTCATTTAGAGATGTGGGTTGTAACAGAATGTGAGAACAGAAATTGTGAGATAATTTGGGTTTCTAAGGGACAAGAAAAAGAAACAGGACGACAATCAAAATCCTATTCTTCAGCATGCTGACTTCCTATTGTGTCCTTAGATTAGTGGGTGGAAAATGGACAGGATGTATGCAAATGATGCTGCCTTGACTTAAGATATTTATCGTTTATAAAGCAGAGAATGATACTCACTCAGTAGTAAGGGAACCTGAAATACTGAATTTTGATCTTATCCTGGGTGGGTAGTCCATGGTACCATGTTCTGTTATTACCAGGTTGAGAACTATGTCTCTCAATGAGTCTCTAACACAATGCAGATCAACGAAGACCATGGCACACAGTGTTATTTAGGTGGTAACAAGTTAGTTAGGGCTGGTACAAACATTTTAACCTTAACCATGAGTTTATTGAGACAAAACCCCAAGGTATGTTAACTAGAGATTGTATTATATATTTAAATTATCATTTACTTCTAGCATGTATTATCCTCATTTTACAACATACTATGTATTTTCCTTACAACTAATACATAATGCTATTTTTGTTTTCTGATTTGTTGTCTTTTTGAGACAAGTTCTCATATATCCTAGGGTAGCTTTAAACTCATTGCTTGTCAAAGCTGGTCTTGAACTCCTAATACCTTTCCCTCCATAGGTATATACCACCAAGCCATGTACATAATACTATCTTTCTTTGGTTGTCTAAAAGATATGAATGTTTAAAATGTTCAGACATTTGTATATTGACAAGATACGTCTATTAATGTGTTTTACTGAACAAATATCCATACATGAGTGTATTTATTTTGGGATGGGTATTGCTGAGATATTTTTAATGTGTTTCTGTACTAGATTTTAGTAATTTGTTCTGCATGGGATCATTTCTCTGGTAGCAAATCTCTTTTCTTATGTGAAATGACCATGGTCCCGTTTTGAATACTTAGCACAGGTTCGGACTGGAAAACTGGAGAGAGTACTGCCCTCATCAATAAAAAGTTGGTTGGTTCAGATGAAGTTACATGATGCGAACTATGCCAATTCCAGTTCCTCATTGGACTTAGAACTTGAATGGATCAGCTTAGATTGAAGAGGGTGGGGAAGCAAGTTTCTGGGCCGCACTCTGCCTAATAAGCTTAGAAAAAGTGAGGAGGGATATAGGGAGTAGAAAGGGAAGGAACCAGGAAGCACAGAGAGCTCTTTCATGGTGCTTGAGTCTTTCATTCTAGTTTTTCATGGAATCTGCTTGCATTGATTTCCTTGAGAGGCTTTAATTTTACTTCCATAAAAGTTATTGCCTTACTCCAGTCTGACTGGAACAAAATGATGGCCATTATCTCCACTTTAATCCCAAACAGTGGTTTGGGTAATTGCTCCATTCTTACAGATGAGGAAACTGATTCGTAGAGTCCAAGTCACTTACTCGTATCAAAAAGCTACTAAGTAACTTTTCCTGAGACAGCAGAAGGTGTGTTATTAATACCATTATTGATTATTTTTGTGTTTATGATCTGTAAGTTGGGGATTTTCAGAGACACATTGACTGTTGTCCCCGAGCTTAGAGCCTTCTCCTTAAACTTACCATTCAGACCTTACCTAGGTCATCTGCTGTGGTTCTCTCCATGTTTCTGAAAGGGTCAGCTGGTTCTGTGATGTTGGGAAAATACCAGGTCCTTGTATCTGGCGTCTCACCAGCTGGAGCTACTCATGGCTTTTCTGAGACTCCTTGGAGGCAGTGCTGATAATCTTGGTTGGCAAGAACTTTCTTAGTAAGATGCATCCTGTGAGCAATTAAAAATAATAACAGTTCAAGGAAGACATTTGTGGGAAGCCCTGCAGGTAAGAGCCCACCAACAACCCCGGGTGTCAGATGGATGATGGTTTTGTGATTCCTGGGAACAAAGCCTCCCCAACTCCACATCATGAATACAGACAGGCACATAATGACACTATAGATGGAACGATGATATCTGCCTGCAGGGTTTTCAGAGCTCCCCAGGTAAAATCCCACAGCAATTTATTGAGCACTAAATGTAAGCTAATGTTACTGGCTCATTTTGGAAAGGAAGAAAAAAAATGGGGGAGGAAATGGGGAAAGGGAGCACGGGGGGGGGGGCATTCACTAGTACTTTTTATTATTGTGGTGTTTAATTCTATTTAAACATCTTTAAATAGGCCGTATTTCAATTAACTTTGAAACAGGTAAGAGTAAAGCTGCATGCTGAATTTGACAAATGTAGCTTTATATTTTAGTTCTGCACACTGTGCAATGTGGTGCCTTTGGCAAAAAGCTTAGCCTGTTTGTCCCTGACTTGTTTATAGGTAAGTGTGGGAATAATGATTTCAGTGGCAGAGCTGTTACAAAGATTCCATCTCATCCAATAATTTACAGCATAAGACTCTCTATCCAAACCATTGTCAAGCACATTGAAGGTGCATAACCAGTCATTGGCTATTGTTACAAAACGTGCATCCTTAAAATATTCCTATCACGGGTTATTTTTCTGGCTATTTAAAGTCTCACATACAGGACTGCATAAACACAAGCTGAACAAAGACAACAACAGGCATACGCAAGTGGATGAGAGAAAGCTCCCACGGCTTCAACCCTACACAAAGAGCCACAGTCAGCCAATGAGTACTGAGTAGAAAGTGCCTTCTCCAATGAAGAGCACATCAACTGGTCATCTAACATCAAATGACCAGCCCCGAAAACCTACATTCAAGTAACAGTACACAGATCGAGAAAGCTGTACTTATATAATTAATATATATTCTCAACCATTAATTTAAAAAAGGGACATGAATTTGAAAGAGCACAAAGGAGGGTTTAGAAGGAAGAAAGGGAATGGGGGGTGATTTTTATTATAATCTCAAAACTAAAAGAAATACCAAGAAAGTAACATTATGTGGCCTGTGGGATGGCTCAGTTTGCAAAGGTACCTGCTGCCAAGGCTGCAGACATGAGTTCAAACTCTTGGGTGCACATGTTGGAAGAAGTGTCTCCTGCAGTTTGGTCTTTGATCTCCAATCCCCCACAACCACTAGCATAGTAACTTTTTAAACTGAGAAACACCATTGGAGGCGATTTTCACTCTTCCCACGTGGTAGCAGAAGGGTTTCTCATGACCCCATGCTTTATTACTGCTTGAAGCATTGGCCATTTGGCTACGTCCTTCCAGAAATGGGTGGAGAGGCAGATATTCTATGGTTATTTCCTCCTGAGGGGGCACAAAATTAGGTGAAAAACCAAATTCTTGGCAGGTAAAGTTATTTAGAAGGATTTCTGTATGTCTGGAATTCAGTGATCTACAAACACTTGAGTTTTTATACTACTCATGAGTTTAGCAGCAGTGGCAGATACTCAGGGCCAGGGGGCAGTCTTGAAATTCCCTGCACAAATGCTCATGGATAGAAACCGTCCCTTCTCAGTTCTGTGGATGGATACGAGGAAGAAGGTTGGCACAGAGGGGACTCTTCAGGGCAAGCCCGACTCTCACGAAAGTGGTTCTGGGCTGGGCTTATGTTATTCTTGTATTTGCTTAACTTCTCTGTCTGAATCCTGCTTGGTCTGTCTTTGTTTATTGTGAGACTATGGGGCCTTCCCATACTTTTTAATGGTCTGCTCTTGTGGGATTGCGTAGGACAGGTAAACCTATGTGAAGCTGTGCAAAACCTGTTTCTGAGATCTGGTTCTGCCAGTTAGGAGCTCATTAACTGTGAGAAAAAAATATTTCATAAACACGCTTAATTAAAAGTTAGTTAATCCACATGATTTCTCCTCCTCCTGTTCTATTATCTCCTTTTCTTCTTTCTCCTATCTCCTGTTCCACCATTTTTTTTAAATCTAAAAAGTTTTATGTACAATTTGGGGGAGGAAAGGAACCAGCAACAAGCGTGGGAGGAGGGAGAGGGAGAGAGAAGGGCACAGGGGTGAATCAGAACAAAGCATCATGATACCCACAAATGAAGAGGGAGAGTTGGGCATGATGACTTGCATCTATAACCCCAACATCAGGGAGGAAAGTAAGAGGATTAGAGATGAGATTGGCTTTGAATTTCTAGTCTTCCTTCTTTCCTCTCCCAAATGGTCTTCCTTTCCTCTTTCATGTCTGACTTGTCATTACTCTCTCTCATACCCACACCCTATAGACTTGTGCATCCCCTCTCATAGACCCTTTCTACCTCCATGACCTCCATCTGGAATCTGAATATGAGCTAAAATGTACTTACTTGTCTTTATGAGTCTGGCTTGTTTTGTTTAACATAATGATCCCCAATATCATCTATTTTTTTCCTGCAAATGTCATCATTTCAGTCTTTATGACCAAATAAAATTCCACTGTGTATATGCATCACACTTTCTTTATCTATTCTCCCGCTGATGGACACCTCAGCTGGTTGCTTTCCTAGGCAGGCAAGACTCTAGTCATTTAATCACAAAGATAAGGTTTTTAAGAACATGCTTCTTCCAAGAGACAATGACAAATGAACAAGATGATGCATGTAATGCCTGCATTGGCTCTCACCATATTACAAAAGGTTCTGCTAATGGTGGCTAATTTTGGGGTGGGGTGGGCATGAATCCTCTGAAGGCTGAGCTATGTTTTTTCCTAATTATATATTTAGCCCCAAGCAGTGTTCCTATTATATAGTAGTGTGCTACACATGTTTGTAGAATTTGATTGTGTCTATGAGGGAAGGGTTAGTCCATAGATAATGAGAAATAAATGATGAAATGATTGGGATTCTTCCCCTAAAGAAATATACTCTGCACAATAAAAATGCATTCTTGTAGAAAGTTTCCAAAGCAGCCCAACTTTCCAGTTAGATCCATGCCTGAGCTAGCACAGCGGTGGATGATTGCAGAGAAGGTTTGTTAATGACCAGCTTTAGGCTTTTAATGACAAAACCCCTCAGCAAGATGTCATCGAAGTTATTGAAGACTTCACGGAAAGTGTTGAAGCTGATACATGGTAACAAGAAGGTTATAAATCTTGCAGTTGGATATACCACCAAGACAAGATGCTGAGCACAGAGTCTCCCTGCTGTTGGCTGTCAGTATTCTCCCTCCCCCGTCCTCGTCCCCTTCCCACCGAGAGCCAGTAGAGGAGAAATACATCCATTTCCCAAAGTAGCGCAGACCTGGCAGCCACCTGCCTATGCCAATTTCAGATCACAGAGGCCCATTTAACTGGACAAAATTTGTTAAGCACCTGCGTTTTTCTAAATGTGCGCGAACGTCCTAAGGATTAAGGGAAGATCTCAAAAGTTAATACATTGACCTTTCAGAAGCACTAACCAATTAAAAATCCATTGTCAGCTTAGAATAGGGACTCCAGTACCTGATGTAGATTCCTATACCATAGCTATTGTATTTTATTACTTCTTGAATGAGAATGATGCCATTTTAGCCCCATGTCACAGTTCATATATAGTGCACAGAAGGCTCATGTGAGATATATTTTCATGGCTTTGGGGGACAGACTGGTGGCATGTAAGATTGCCTTGATAATGTTGGGAAACCTGTGCTTGGCTTCCTTGGATGGCTGCTGGTAATAACCAGTTACATTTCTCTTTCTATCAGTTCAGCTGTGTAGTTCTGCATACATAAGAGAGAGCAAACAGTTTGCCTTTCTGTGCCGGGCGGTTCTCAGGTTCTCACTGAATACCCCCAGGTTCCTATTGTCACCAACCATAGGGTTGACACCTTCTCCTCCTCCTCTTCCTCCTTATTTTTAAAGCTAAGTAGTATTTCATTGTGTATACGTGTTGATGTGCTGTGTTTTTCCTTATGTATTAAAAAAAATCTGTATTTTTATTTCTGAGTGTTTGTCTGCACATATGTAAGTGCGTATGTGTGTATTGTGTCCAAGGAGGTCAGAAGAGGACATCAGAGTCTTTGGAACCATAGTTACCGGTGTTTGTGAGCCACAACGTGGGTGCCGGGAACTTTGTAAGAACAAGAGTGCTTTTACTGATGCGATTATTTCTCTAGCCCCTCCCTATGCGTTAGTGGAGGTGACTCCTCCACTAACTATAGGGAATATTGCTGCACATCGGAGCGTGTGCATCTCTTTCATATTCTGCTTGCTTGTTCTTTTAACAAGTACCCAGTGTTGGCATTTATTTATTTGATTTCAGAAATTACGGACAAGATAATTTTAGTGTCTGTTCTCTATAGTTAGGACCCACATGAACTCAGGCAGAGAGCCTGACCCTAGACCCGTGACCTTCCTCTGCTTCTCTCCTGTGCTATCTTTCACTCGGTGTCTCTCTGCACTTTTGCACTCCCTTAGGCTTGTGAATGTGAGGGAGGGAGCAGTATCAGCGGGATTTGGGAAGGAACATGGGGCTGAGTTTTGTTCTATTGCTGTGCCTTGTGGAAGTCGTGGTTTTGCCGTTCTGAACCACCTTCACCTGGGAGCTGGGATAAAAATCAACTGCTACCTTCTTAACCTAGTCAGTCAGGAAAACAAAAGATCATTTGTATCTACGAATCTAATCTTTGAAAAAGAAATCTTTCTTTCTATTTATTCTTTGTGCCTTTCATGTCATGCGTCTCCATCTCATTCCATCCCTTCATATCTACCCTCTGCCCTAGCAACCTTCCCCCCCCCACACAAATAAAATAGAATAAAATTTAAGAGAAAAAAAAAGAAAAGGAAAGAAATCTCACAGTGCAAGCTGTAGTGTGACATAGCAAGTTACATAGTAACCTCTTTTATCCCTATATCTTTACTGGCAAGTGTTCATTGCGAAGAGTCACTGGTCTGTTTTGAGCCTCTGGTTTCTGGTACCCTATCAATGCTGGGCCTTCACTGGGACTCCTCTTGGATCTGGTTGTTACCCTGTGTCATGGAGATCCAGGAGCTTTGGGTCTGCAGGACCGGCCTCTTCACATGCTCCAGCAAATCATAGATTGGGTAGACATTGGGGTGGACCAACTCACAAACACCTCTCCTCCTCATCACTATGGTGAGCTCTCCAGCATTGTCCTGGCAGGGATGCGCAAGAGGCAGGGCCAATTCTCCTGCTTTCCTGCCCTCAGGGTTATCTCTCCCACACCTACACCATCAGGACCAGCTCTACTGTGTTGCCCAGGCAAAGTATAGGGGCCATTCTCCTGAGTGCTGCAACTGGTGAGGGGCAGGGACAGCTCTCCCACTCTCATGACCTCCGGAATAGCTTTCCAACCTGCCACGGGTGTCGAGGGGTGGGGTGGGGGTGGGGCAGAGGTCATCTCTTTCCTACACACACCACTGTATGGCAAGGTTCTAGGGTGCCGTTCACCAACACCCCCATCAATAGGGACAGCTCCTCTACTGTGCTGCCCAGGTGAGGTCCAGGGTCCACTTTCCTGAGTGCTGCAGCTGGTAAGGGGGAGGGCCGGCTCCCTTGTTTGATTCATAACAGACGAGCAGTAAGGGCAGCTCTCCCATGCTTCCAACTTTGGGACTGGCTCACATCTCCTGCACCCAGCCCTGCTCTCCTGCAGCTGGACAGGGGGCAGGAGCAGCGTCCCAGCTGTTATGACCTCAGGGCCACCTCTTCCCCCTACCTTAGGCGTAGCAGGGTGCCATCTGGTGGCATAGGCAGGGCCAGGTTTCCCATGCCCACGTTCTCAGGGCCAGCTCGCCTGTGCCCTTGTCCACAGGGTCAGCTCCATTCCCCGATGAGGTGCAGGGTCTGCTTCCCCAAGTGTCGTTGCTGGTAAAGGGAGGTCGGCTCCCTCCTCAGCTGTAGGCAGTAAATGCAAGGGGGGGGCATCTTTCCCTCACCCCACCACAACACCGCGGAAGAGAAAGGCAGTACCGCGTGCCCCTCTCGTGCCCTCAGGGCTGACTCATCCACACCCCTGTCTACGGGGGTCAGCTCTACGATGCTGCCCTGGTGAGGAACATGGCCCGCTCTCCCAAGTGATGCAGCTGGTGCGGAGTTGGATCGGGTCCCCTACCTGCTGTAGGTGTTGAGGGGAGGACATTTCTGCCTCACCTGTGACACCTCATGGCAGATGAGAGGGCCACTACCTGTTTTCCCATTCTCGCGCTGCCAGGGCCGGATTGCCCATGCCACTGTGGGCGCTGTCAGCTCGATTGTGCTGCGCAGGTAAACTGTAGGACTCTCTCTCCCGAGTACATGTGCAGAAGCCGGCTTTCATATGTTCTTTCTCAATTGTCTGCCTTCTATTTTGAGACAGTCTCTCTCTCTCACCGGGACCTGGGGCTCACTGGTAGCCCTTGATTGGATGGCCGGTGAGCTCCAGGGATCTAGTTGCCTTTGCCTCCCTGGAACTAGGATTTTAAGTGTGTGCCAGTACACCTGGCTTTTGTGTGGAAGCTGGGGATCAAATTCAGATCCCCCTGCTCGTGCAGCAAGCACTTTGATAACTGAGTTACCACCCCAGCCCCATACTTTACACTTTGGCTGAGGTTGTGCATCACTCTGGTCAAGATGCATAATGTGTGTCCCAGTGTTTTACAGTACAAATGGAAGTTAGGACTCTGTACTGATTGCTTTCAAAAGCTATGACTGTCAGGTTCTGTGATCTTATTTTCTAACATGTTTTAAAATAATCTTAGAGAATATGTACTGTGACTAAAAGATACTTCAGTAATATCTATTAATGTTCAGACTTACATGTAGCATGTACACACATATACAAGTGTACATGCACACACATATGTACGTATTCTCACAATACACATTCATACACATATATACACACAAAACACATATGGACATATGTACCACGTAGACACACATTCACAAATATACACATACATGCAGACAACTACATACACATATCCACATGCATACATAAATGCATACATGTGCACATAGATACATATACACACACATTCACATTTCATGACATATGTCACCAGACTTGCTGAAGTATAGCTTCCACGGATTTGCTGTTTACTGACCTATACTCTGAGACACAGGGGACCTGACACACTGCATCATGGAACAGATGTCTTAGAGCTGTGCATGGAAGGAGCAGCTGAAAATCCCATGGACCACTTGCCTGGAGCCATCTGGCAAGTCCCCAGTCTGTGCTGTGTTCTTGCTGGTGGACTTCTCTGTGGGCAGGAACGAGAGCTTAAGACTGAAGTAAGCTTTGGCTTCAGTTGTGGTTTTTAATCCAGTTTCAGTTGCTCTGAAGTGGTCATTAAAGCCCTTCACCAGCCCACAAGCAGTAAATTTGAAAATTGCAATTACTATTAAATATCTCTCTCCCTCCCTCCCTCCTTCCCTCCCTGCCTTCCTCTCTCTTTCTTAATATTTATGTATATGGTGCTGTATTCATTTACACCTGTATGCCAGTAGAGGGCATCAGATCCCATTATAGATGGCTGTAAGGAATTGAACTCAGAACCTCTGAAAGAGTTGCCAATGCTCGTTTCTGCTGAGCCATATCTTCTTCAGCCCATCCTTATTTTATTGTAGATTTCACATTGCCTTTTCCCATAAAAGCACTCCTTCATTTTAAGAGAAATTTAGATGATTGATACCAACTTAGTGTTTCTCACAAATCCACCCTGTTTTGTTGTTGGTGGTGTTTGTTTATGTTTGTTTGTTTTGTTTTTCTTTATGATGTAGCAGCCCACAGGAGCTCAGTTTCATCTTTACAGTGAACCCTCAACTAAAGCAGGTGAAATTAGTTAATCTGATGAAAATCTAGCTTCCAAGTATGAAGAACACACTAAACAAAAACTCAGAAAAGTGGAAGAAATAAAGAATTCTGTGGTAATTTTTATTAAACATTTTAGTAAAGAACCATGGAAAAGCAATAGCACCCAAGGAAGGGAGATTTCCCAAAGAGTCCCAATTATAAGTGAAGGATCCCAAACACTTGTTTATATTATTATTACTACTACCGCTACTACATATGCTACTACATATTTTATATGTATGAGTGTTTTTATCTGCATGTATGTCTATGCAGAACCTCTTTGCAATGCTCAAGGAGGCCAGAAGAGGGCATCAGATGCCCTGGGACTATAGTAACAGATCAGGGTAGGCTACCATATGGATGCTCAGAAATGAACTTCCTTCCTCTGGAAGAATAGTAAGTGCTCTTAACCACTGAGTAATCTCTCTTAGCGCAAGAGCTGTCTATATCGTCTCTTGTTTCTAGATCTCCAAAATGACTTGAGCGCTCTGATCTTTGAGGTGGACACGGACAAACATGTTTTGGAGTGAGATAGGAGATTTCTCCTTAGTTTGGTAACTGTTCTGGAGTGTTCTCTTGGGCCACTGTATGCCTCTGGAGACAGTGGGGAATAATAGATGGCCAGCTGGTAGCTACCTTGCCTGGGAAGCTTAACAAAGTTACTGGTGTCTAAAGAGAGGCATTCCTCAGAATACATCCGTGCCTGTCGAGTTAGCTCCTGACACAGTATGGAAATGAACTTCTGGGTTCACGGTGCTGGTTGATAATGCTAGTCAGGGTAGTTCTCATTGGTTCTATGGCCTTCGTCTCCGTGGCCTTGCCTTTTTATAATTCCAACACTGTTCATGGTACTCAACCATCCCACAGTGACTCAAGTTCCGTTTCTGTCAAACTTTCACAGACCCGTCATTGTGCACATTGCTGGTTAGCCATATCCTGATGACACCGTGTGGAGGAAATGTTGCAGTATCACAAACATCAGTATGAACATCTGGTGACATAGCTGCCTCCTCACGGATCCTTGCTTACCTGTCACAATAGGAGGAGCTTATTGTGTAAGTCAGTTGACTTGATGAAACTGGAGAGACACTGTGATTCCTGAAGTCAGTGATTATTAGAAACCATGACAGGGAGGAGGCAAACAATTTCTCAGAAGAAAATGGACATCGTTAAAAGGAAGGGGGCGTGAGCAGACTAGAGTGGTATATGTAAACATTTTAGTCATCGTTATGCAAGGTGAAATTCTGACAGGAAGAGACATTTTGGAATTTTGAGTTGCACACTTAGTATTTAGTAAGTGCTCAGTACATGCTTGGTAGCAAGGAGATTGGGTCAAGATTAGTGATGAAACTGAATCGCTTTTGAGAATTTCAGTCAACTATTAGATAGACATCACCATTGTGTTATTTTTAATGTTTCTCTTTAAGGATGAGTTAATTGTTTCGATTTCCATAAAATGTATTTCAAGTACTGGGATTATGTATGGGTATTAATTATACCCTTCCCTGCACCTTTTGTGAGATTAGTAACTAGTGCATTATGCTTGTTAGTATAACAAGCATACATTATACTAAGTTTGTAAGTTATATAAGTGACTATGCTAGTCAGTGAGTTCTCTCTCTAATTCTCTAAGTTTTGTGATGGTGACTTGTTGTTTTGTCCAGGCTGCTTGAACTGACTTCCTAGGTCAAGTCAGACTTGAATTTGTGGCTTTCCTACTTAATTGCTCCATGCCTCAGTTTCTCTGTTTGAACAGAAGAATAGAAATGGTGATATTTCAGGAATCCCATCAAATTAGGAGCTCAGTGACCCTCTAAATATTCTTTCTGAAGCAGTACACCTTTAATAGGACTCTTGATAATTTCTTAAGCCATTCAATAAAGCCAAAGAAATTTTAGTTAATGGTCTAAGAAAAGAAACGTCTTCATTCTTTGTATCCAACCACTTTGAATTTTAACACCATTCTTGTTTGAACATAAAAAGTAGACTTTACTCTTCAATGCCATGTTTCTATTGACACTGACTTAGGTTCCAGGTTACATGTTCTCCGCCTTCAACAGATGTGTTTTCTTGATCGCTGATACCCAAATGAACCTCACATTTCATCCCTTAGAAAGTTATCCCTCCAAGGAGTTTACCTCTGGCTGAAGCCACACACGGTTACTGTGCAGAACATGGATTTTGCAGAGGAAGTCAGATGGACTAATCAGCAGAAAACATCAGTGTCTAAACCCCACACTGGGAAGTCTACCTAAGTCACTGTACAAGGGAGACATCTCCCTTCAGAAGCGCTCAAGGCCAGTGCCATTTTTTAAACCAACTTTTACGACAGTTATATATGAGTTTTCAAACTTTGCAACTGGTCCCTAATTTAATTCAGCTAGGCAGTGCAGTTCTATTAACTCCCCTTAAATTTAATGTGACCGGGAAACTTTTGTCCCTGGGCAAGATCCTGAATTAGAAGGAGGGATCAAGCTGTGGCAATCAGAACTACTGCTCCACTACCATTCTGTGCAAACTTCACATAGGGGAAGTCTGCTTTTCTATTCTGAATTTCCCACACAGTTTATTATAGCTGAAGCTTCTTTTGCCTCAAGTTATCATCTATGTAATGCTGTCTTCAATACAATGAACCTATCTGCCTGGTTCTGGGGATCTAAGTAGTCCTTTTAAAACAGAAAGTCACCTTCAGGAATGATCTGTGAATGTTATGGGTGGAGAGTTAGAAGGACACCTATCTCTTTCAACAGGGTTGTCTCCTCACCAGTGAATTATCCCATGTAGGACTAAGATTACCTGAAGAAATATCACAGCCTGGGATTCCTTTATGCTACACTGAAGTTCAATTTCACCTTTCTTGTTGTTTGGAAAAGACCTTTGCAATAGTCGTTGGTTCTGTAGAGGCAAATGAAACTCCTGTGGGTAGAGGAAGAGAAAGCATTTGAATAGGGAAGGATTTTAGTGAGGCTGGCAAGTGAAAGTGAATCAGAAGCCATAACAGTTTAGGAAACAAAACAAAACAAACAAACAAAACAGGAATGCACCAGGAATACAAAATGGGTAATGGGAATGGATAAGAGGAGGAGTAAATATGATCAAACCTTTATGAGAACTGGAATCCATTTTTAAAAACGGATTTAAACTCAGTCCCAAATCTTAAATAACTGTTAATGACTGTGTTCTTCTACATGCAATAATCCAGTCAAATGCATTTATACTTTAAAATGAGCAGTAATGTGAGAATTGGACCACCACATAAACATGAGTAAATTAGTCTATTTTAAGTGCATACATTCATTAGCAGATAAGTTTTAAATGAGTGGAGGCTTTATTGGTCTAGTTTCTTAAAATATTTTTCTTCTAAGATGCTCAGGATATTATCTTTCACATTAACATTTCTCATTTTGTCTATATACACCTTCAAACTTATTTTGTAAATTTTGGAAGTTGGCCCTATGGGTAAAGGGCTTGCTACATGGGATGATGTGAGTTTAAACACCAAGTCTCTCATAAGAGCCTTACACAACTATAACCCCAGCCCTAGGTGGTGGCAAGATAAGGGGACATTCCTGGGGTTCTTGCCCACTCAGTATACCTAACTGATGAATTCCAGGATCAATAAGAGACTTTGTCCCCAAAAATAAGGTAAAGGGGGATGGAGGAAAGATGCTGGATGCTGATCTCTGGATTATATACACCACATACGCATAAAAGAGAGCATCACTTTTTCAGGCCAGGCACATTTCCTATAAACACTACAAAGACAGACACAAACACAAAACACACAGGCGCTCACACACACACACACACACACACACACACACACACACACACACACACCCCTATGATCAACACATGTACTGTCTTGTTAAACTTCTGGTTGTGATATGGAATATGGTTCAAAAATATCCTTCAACCCTTTTACTTCTACTAATGGTATGGCCCCATGATTGTGTGTTCATTCTGAATAGCCAGGCTGGCATGTTCACAAATGCTTTATATAACAAATATTTGCTTACTTGAATTTATTCTTTAAAGACAGATTGGTGTTACCCTGTCATGCTGGGAAAGTTACTCTGTTTCCATGGACATCAGTACATCATCTCTCAAAATTTGCTTTTGATGAGGATTGATGATATATTTTGTATCTCAGAAAAATGTTTAGCACATAAATCCTCCAAATACTAACTTTTGCAACGATTTCTTTGCTATCCAGTCTCTTTAACCAGGGTCCTGGAAAAATGGTGACTTCCTGCATAGTCATCAAGCACTGATAATTTATGCTCCTCCTGATGACCCTGAAATGCATTCTGAATAATTAGAGAAAGATTAAATTATAATCAGTTTAGTTGCAGTGCTAAGTGTATTTTAATTTATTCTCATTCTTTAAAAATTTGTAATCCTTCTGCATGTGGCAACAATTAACAAAAAATATTTGATTAGCTAGAACATGGCATTTCCTGACTATCTGATGAATAAAAAGCTATTGTATATTGTTGGATCTCAGCTCTGCCCTTAGATAAACTATGCCTTTGGTAGGTGGGTACGTTTCACACTGGTCATTTATCCATTCTTAGAACCACTGTATTGGTTTACTACCTATTAGAAACTCTAGATTTAATCTTTGGATGTCCTTGAACAAGAGGACATGCTATTCCAGAGTTTGTGCAATGTCCTCTTTGTGTATTGCTCTGATCACAGGTCCTGTTGTTGGCCATCCCTTCTTATTGGGGTCAGATGTGGAAGTCAAACTTCCAACCTGAAGAAGGTTTTCAGTTCTATTTCTGTGACTTTCTGAAGATGGGCATCCAAGCAGTCATTCAATGTATCAACGTTTCATCCACTTCTGCCCTTACGAAGGATGTTCCAGACTTGTTTTCATGAGGTGTTTAATCAGATGCTGTAGTGGTACAGCTATTATTGCTATTCTAGCCAAAGCACAACTATCAATATCTGTTCAATCACTGAAGAGAAGCGTTGTATTTGATAAAGTACATTTACATTGTAGGGTGTACTGAATGCTCTTAATTTTGGTATATTTAAATGATCAATTGCAATTTTTTTGAACAAGCATCTTTCAAAAAATTGTGACATTTTTGCCTTGCCCAGCTTTAACACATGGAGAGGTGCTTAGACTTGCTATAACTTAATATGCTGTATTTCATTGATACTCATATGAGACATGCCCTTTCCTGGATGGAGAAAGGAGAAGAGGGGGTTGGGGGTGGGGGCTTGCAGGGAATCAGGAGGAAGACTGGGAGGGGAGGATGGGGATAGGCTGTAACTAGGATATAAAAAATGAATAAAAAAGAAAAAGAAAATTTAAAATGTGACATTTTCTTAAGTATGGCATGTGATCACCTAGCAAAACAAATGAAATTTTTTTTAATACAAAATGTTAATATTTGAACTAGATTTTTTTATACGGACATATTAGTCATAGAGATACAATATGAAACAGATGTTGGACAGTCTGTGAAGGTTGCTTTATGTCCCTTATTTAGCTATTAGTATTTCTAATAATGGATTCTTATATATAAGGGTTTGTAAGTATATTCACCCTCAATAATTTAATGTTTCCATTTACTGAAGGGAAAGTTGCTTTCTTTAAATAGGTCTTCACTTTATATTTTATGTTAAACTATATTTTGCTAACACAAGCAGTATTAAATTTTTTCTTATTTAGATAATGGTAAGGACAGTTCAGAGATGGTAGCTTAAATATGTAGAAAGTTATTAATTTTGTCAATTATTAAAGATGAGCCATTTTAGTATATTTAGATTCTTGATAAAAAGAAATACTAGATAGCAAACTTGGACTAGGAAGGGAAGAAGGAAGAATAACACAGGGTCTATACCACAACTGTTGACATTGGCCCAGAGAGAATAACTGTCAGTCATATGAGTAGCTTTCACATTGTACTCTATGCAGTCTTGAGTTCTATAATACCTTTGGGGACCGTGTTAGGATGCATAGAGGGAGTTGGAGAAAGTAGGGCCCCAGGGCACCTTAGTTCTTATTGGTTGTGTATATTAGGAATTCTAAAAAAAAAATCATTTAAAGTAAGATTCTTGCTAAAAAAAGAAAAAAAAAAGTAGAAAACCACTGAGTAATTGGGACCTCATTACTAGAGGAGAAGAATATTGTGCTTCCTTTGGGGGAAAATGAAGCTGAACTTCTGTTCTCTTTAACTTAAAGAATGAGTTGCTTTCAAAAACACATACAAAAATAAGGTACCCATATAAGTGTGGCCCATATTTAATTCATGCCAATGTTTTATTAATAAGTTATTATTGACCTGGGCTTTTGTACCTCCCTAAATCTCTTCCTTTTCCTCCATATGTATCAAGAGGTAACCTTTATTCTGAAGCCAATTCTACCTTATACTGTTTCATAAATGATAACCCTCTATACACCCATTTTCAGCATTATGTCCTTTGAGGTTGTTTGATGCTAGAACTTAGGACTTCAACAGATTCTTTCTAAGGGATATTAGTATTCTGAGGTGTGAACAGATCGTATTTACTCATTTACTACTGATGGATATTAGAGGTCTTTTCATTTCTTCACTTTATGCACAGGGCTGTATTTCATATCCTTAAGCACCTCATTTGATTAAAAGGCTTGCTTTTTAAGTGTGGGGATTATGAACCAGCCCAACTGTTCAACCACATGATGTTCTTGTGCTAGAATTAAGTTCTCATTCTCAGAAAAAAAGGGCAATATTTTCTAGAAAATAATTATAAAGGTTATGGAAGTCTGTAAAGAATTTTTTTTCAAGGATGCCTTCTAGAGTTCTTTCTGGTAAAGCCTATATATGCATAAGCTGAAGTTCTGTATGTAGGAGACTATGCAGTGCAGAAATGAATAGAACATAGAGTTTAGGTGAATCAGTGTGCCCTCAGCTTAGAGACTAAGCTAAAGCAAAAACATGTGCTGTGGCTGTAGATGTAGCTCAGTTTGCAGAATGCTTGCCCAGCATACAGTGAGCCCTGGGTTCCACACTCAGTACCATATAATTCAGACAGAGTGACACAGAACTTTAGTCATAGCACTAAGAGGGTAGAGGCAGAAGGATTAGAAATTCAAGGTTACTTTTTGCTATATAGTGAGTTGGAGGCCAGCCTTGGATAAGAGACCCTGCCTCAAAAATATTCTCATCTCGTATATGCAGATTTTCCTAATTATTGTAGGACCTGGGAAATTGTGCCTCCTCTAATGGAAGAAGACCAGAGCAGGTAGACTATGAGCATGTCCGTGTGGTATCATATAGAAATATCATCCATCAATGTCATCCCATTCTAGAACACTGACCTCAAGCCTCTTAGAGGTGGATATGTACAATACAGGCCATTGTCTGGCTTCATCTGGTAGTGTAGCAGTGTGTAACCAGGGCAGGAAATTTTTCTAAGGGAGAGATATTTGCTCTTGTTCTGGGAAATCAAACTACATCTGGCTGAAGTAGTGACTTATGGTCCACAGGGGCTAGTGCTTCAAGTACGGCTTCACTAAAATGCAGTCATCCATGTTTCTTATTCTCACAAGAAAACTTTCCCCAGGAGGAAAGCATTCCCACATCAGGCAAGACAATGCCTTTACTCTTGTTTATAGACATATAGTGAGTGTATTAGTGATAATGTGATAAACCACTACGACTGATGTAACTTATCAAAAGAAGATTTTATTTAGGCTTACAGTTCCAGGAGGATGAGAGTCCCTCACCCTCACAACAGGGACGTATGGAAGTAAGCGGGCAGTTTGACTGGAGCAACAAGCTGAAGGTTCTCTCTGGCATCACAGGAAACAGAGTGGGCACAGTAGGGAATGGTGCTGGCCTTTGAATTTTCAAGGTCTATTCCTAATGATGTACTCACTCTACAAGGATCACATTCCTAGGCTTTTAATCAGCTTTACCAACTATTGACATTGTACTCAAACGGGAGACATTCTCATTCAAATCACCATGTAGGGGAAATTTTAATCTTTAAATGATGTAGTTGGCAAAATCATTGTTATTAGATGCTGCATGAGGCAGTGTAGTAAGGGATGTCTAGGTACCTGAAATATCTTTTTTTTCTTAGTTATGTTCTATGTGACACTTTAATTAATGATGTGGATGAAGAATCTCAAATTTGCAAATGACACTGCTTGTAGATACCTAAGAGAGCTAAAACGTGGTTGCTTTCGACTTTTCTATGGTTTATTTTCCTCAAATAGATCTTAGATCATTGTCTTATATAAGCCTTATTTGCAGTCAATGTCTGCCTATTCATCTGAAACTACATTCCTAGTGTGTTACTGGCTCTCTTACATACCTCCATGAGAAAAGGGATCCTGTGCCTTCTTTGATTTTGGCATTCAATATCATAGACCATTTCTTGGCCCATACCAAGAATACTGCATATTTGTTGATATTGTAAAAGTAGTGGGCATTCTTGTTGAATACAGACTAAGGCATTTCCAAGCTTAGAGATGAAGTCTGGAAGGATAGAAGACATGTTGGGTGTGTGTTTCATGGAGGCAAAGATATATATGGATATTTAAAATGTTTCCTAAATTAGTATGTGATATTATCATTATTTACATCTGGAATTTTGTCTTCAATTTATGTCTTGTTGAGCTCTGTTATTCATCTTCAAATTTGAAATCATGGTGAAAAAACAGTGTGTTGGGTCCCATGTGATCTCAGGTGGAGGAGAGCCTGATAAGCTCATGTTCCTTGAGAAGAATAGAAACAAGATAGAAGAGATTAATTTTGTGTTCTATAAAGGACAGAATTCGGGGGGGGGGGGTGGAATCCCATTGCACTAAGTCAGGTTTCAGCCAGACAAAGCTCTCTACCCATTAGAGGGACCACATAAGGGAAACAACGTTCTTAGGAGGTCATTAGATATCTGTCAATAGATGGTGTGGAAGCAGATGTCAGACGCCCATCTGTCACCTATGCTGTAGCGAAGATGTCTGGTGTACAGGGAAGGGTCATCCCACAACTGTGTGCAGTCGCTTAGCATTTATTGAGTACCCACAGCATGCCTGTTTCTATGGGGATATGGAAATATATAGGGCACAGCTGCTGTCTGGATGTGATCACCTCTGGATTCTAAGTTCAGTGACTATTTGGATGATTCAGCCAATGTCCTGATTAAATAATCACAGATTCTAACTAAATTGGAATGCTCTGCAGCAGTGGGTGGGGGGAGCTCTCCACACTGCTACAAAACTAAAACTAACAGTCATTGACTTGAGGTCCATAAGGATGGTGCCGGTAAAGACTACTACATGGCCACTTTCTGTTCATGTCATCTGCTCTAAGCTCTAGCTTGGCTTTTGTGACATGAGAAATCACAACATATAAAACTGTGATTTCTTTCCTTCAGCTCACTTTCCTTCTGGAATTGCTAAAAGTTAATATGATTTCTGAGCTTGAGACGATATGTGTTAGCTTTATTTAGTGAAAGTCTGTCAATGTAAATATTTTTGCATTATAATTGAAGTCCCTTCCTAATTCCCACTGATGATAGAGGCATGAATTATAAAGTGGAGAATATGGAATTAGAAGCAAGCACACTTAATTCTTTAAAGTCAAGCCTGTACCAACTGATCATGAAGTGTTTGACATGGAAGCCTACTTCAGAAGATGAATAAACAAACACCTCATTGGAACACATCAATTTGGATACTGTATTAGGATTCTAATTTTTGGTTTAAATTCGGTGTTCTATGCATGACCTTTATTGTGGCTGCTGATGGACATGGGTGCTCTGAGTATTACATGCTCTGACAAAATGTGTGTTAGGATCCCATGACTGGTCTAAGCACAATCACTGTAACCTGAAGTGATACACTATACCCTTAGAAAACAGTACCGCACTGGATGCCATGTTGATTCTGAGTGGTCTTCAGCTTTACATATTTAATGTTTATTTTTATTAATATATTAAAACACAAATGATCTATCTATTTATCTATGTATCTATGTATCTATCTATGTATCTATCTATGTATCTATCTATGTATCTATCTATCTATCTATCTATGTATCTATCCATCCATCCATCCACCCATCCACCCATCCACCCATCCATCCATCCAGTTTGTGGGGGCATACATGCCATAGCACCTGAAGTCAGAGAACCACTTACATGGGGCTGGTTCTCCCCTTCCATAAGTAGGTCCTGTGTGTTAAGCTCAGATTGGCAGGCTTGGCAGCAAGAATCTTTATCCACTGACCCATTTCACTGGCTCCTTAACTTATCTTTAAAGTGTTTCTGTGTTCTGTGAGTTCTTTTGGCAAATGTGTCTTTGTGTGTGTCTTGTTTCGTTCATTGATCATGCAATTGATCCAGCTGATAATATTGACCTTCAGATAGACTTGAGATGGTTCTGTCCTGAAGGAGGATTATGATATTGAAAGGGCCTTTGATGGAGTCAGCTTTCCCAAGTCATTGCTTTGCATTTTCTAAGGCTGATAAGGCTGATAAGGCCCAAATATTCATGTATGACATGTAAACATATGTGTGTAAGGGGCACACACAGGTGTGTGTATCAGGTGCTAATGTACATATGTCTGCATGTATGCTGGAAGTCCCAAGCTGACATTTCGGGTCTTTCTTGAGTCATTCTACATTTCATTTATTGAACAGGGTCTCTCACTGAACCCAGAACTCACTGATCCTGGCTAGTCTACCTAGCCAGCTTGCTTAGGAATGCCCTGTCTCTGCCTCCTGAATACTGGAATCCTCAGTGGTTGCTATACCTACCTGCCTTTTATGTGGGTTTTGTGGAACTGAACTAGGTGCCCCATATTAGTGTAACACATCTTTTATCCACTGAGCTACCTTCCCAGACTAAAAACAATTCAACAGGATATTGTCCAGGAAGCAAATCAATTGGGCAAATTAAAAATATTAAAATGAAAACCTGAATCACCTGGGGAGGAATTATTACCCTCATATGACTCCTTTTCATATTATTTTTTTAAATTTTCTGTTCTAGGTAAAGCAAAGATTTGAAGCACTGCTTCTTAATTTTACCTTCAGACTGAAATCATCTGGGGAGATTTAAACACTACTGCCACCCGACTTCCATCCCTAGGGATGTTAATTTATATGTCTGAAGCACTGCCTGGGCATTGGGGAGGTTTATGAGTTCTCGGGGGATTCTAGTGTGCAGATAATGCTGAGGATCACTGATCTAAGTACTCCGATTGGCTAGTATTAAAGAGAAAGCTAAAAACTTGCATGTGGTTATTTGTGCAGGGTTGTTGGTCTGGAACACGGATGTATGGGTCTTAAAGTTGGAACAAAAGAAGCAGCTTCTGAGAGAAACTTCAAGTTGGTGCTCTCATTTCTGTGAAGCTGTGATTAAATGGTAGATGACCCCTGGGAAAGACTTAAAAGTGCTGTGTTTTTTAAGCCGCTATAATGCTTGTAGATTATTTGTGAAGTGCATCTCTGTTGTGTTGCATGTAAGGAAGAACTTGAATGACTCTCAAATTCTTCTCTGTCATCTGTTCCTCTCTCCCTCTCTCTCTCTCTCTCTCTCTCTCTCTCTCACACACACACACACACACACACACACACACACACAAAATAAATGAGCTTAAGAACAGATTCAGAAAATTCAATAGTCTCTATGTAAAAATATCTCGGTCCTCTATGGCTCTTCATATTTTCTTCTTCTAACTAAGGATGGGTTTGTTTTTCTTGGACCTAATATTGAAGGAGAACCTTCTGTGTAAAGAGAGCATTTTCCCGCTTCCCTGCTGGTGAGCAAGCGGCAGTGTGGATGCTTAGAGCACTTGGTCTTGCAGGATGATTGTCCTCTTTTCATCGTGCCAGATTCTGCTGATCTCCTTAGGATACAGTTCCAGAAAGAAAGTCATTGAGTCAAACAGTGTTAATGTCTGAAAGCATTCATTTCTAGAAAGTGCTCTTTCCCTTAACAGTTGTTAAGACAGCCATTTTGCTATATTTTTTATAAATATTGAATGTTCTCTTTAAAAAATAAAACCACACATACACAAAGCATACTTTGATAAATTTTATAGGATGTATTTATTTGCATGTATGGCTTTGTAGTTTTCATTTGTATCCATCACCAAGAAGACTAAATATGTTATATGAATTTCTTCTGTTGGGTATGTGCTTATATCCTGGGTGGAGTTTATGTTTGGCATATACCTATAAGAAAACGATAGACAAGATAATAAACAAATGTCCCATTTCCTGCAACCCTCAGGAAGTTATTTAGATACAAGATGATTTTTATGGATGGAATGCAGTCTATTTAATTTATGTTTTTAAACATTGAATATATTTACTGTGATATTGAATATGCTTCTTAGGTACTATTGTATTTTGTGTTTGCATGTATGTATGCTTTCATGTACACATTACACATATTCATATGTACAAGTGTACATGTACACATGTGTTTGTGCAGATGCACAGGTATGAAGATGACTTTGAGTCTCTATCTGAATTCCTTTCTTTCCCTCTTTTTTTGTTTTAATTTGTCTTTGTGGTACTGAGGATCCAACCAGGGCCCTGAAAAGGGTAAGCAAACACTTTACCTAAGCTACGTTCATGCCCTCTACTTTTCGTGTTCGTTTGTTTTGTTTTGAAACATGGTGTCTCACAGAACCTGGAGCCCACCCATTTGGGTAGAGCAGTTAGGCAGAAAGTCCCAGGCTCTTACCTTCTCATTCCTCATGCTAGAATTAGAGGAGTGTGGTGCCATTTTAAGTGTAGGTATGATGGTGCAGGGAAACCCAAGGGTTTCCTAACTAAAGCCTAGGTTGCTTTTATTATTCCTGCAACATAGGTAAAATTTAACTTGAATCTTCTCTCTGTGTTGCAAGAGAAGGGAAGTCCCTTGTTCTATGTGTTCCTGCTTAGGTGTGTACCTCTGATCTCGGGGTGAAAATATGTTTTTTTTTCTGCTTCTGTAGTGGGGTTACACTTTTCAAACCTCCACTTTATTTCCCTTGCCCATTTCATGACAATGGCTTTATCTTCTCAGTATGCTTCCCCCCCTTTCCCCTTCATTTACCTTTCTGCACATTGCTGTTCTTTCACCCCTACTGTTCTTCTGACTTCAAAATGGGCAAACTCTAAGGGTACAAAAGCACAATTTAGCTTGGCTTCCAATAGCTTTGTGTAAAAATGAGAGTTGTGTTATATGTTATTCAATCTCTAAGAAATAAAAATGATTCTCAGTTGAGTGAAAGGAAGCAACCCATGTTTTTAAAATGATGGGCTTTTAGGGCTAGAAGGAACCATGGCAATCACTGAGTCCATTCTTCTTGTTTCATGGATTAAAAGCGATTATACAATCATTCTGCCATAGGTAAACTCTTCTGGAATCAGGCATCTGCTTTTTGCGTCCTGCCTACCGTATTTCCTTGATTAACTTTAGCCTGAGTTAGAAAGACTAACGCACAGTAGAGATCACATATTTCAGGTTAGACGGAAGTGGATTTAAACCAATGTTGTTCTCCTGTCTTCGATTGTGGGCAAGCGGTAAGACTAATCATATTCACCACATAAAGTTACTAGGAGGGTTGAATTATGCCATGTTTACAAGATATAGTTTGGTAGCTGGCACAAAGTAAGCCTTTAAGTAGTAGGACTTGGTTTTGTGGGTAACTTTTAATGTGCCTGCCTCTTCATTTAGATTGTGAACTCTTCGAGCCATCATATTTTTTTTCTCATTTCTATATGCTCTATACCCATGGCCTAATATGTCATACAACGGCAGCATCAAGCCTCCAAGTACTTTGGGAACCATTGTGGTTTCTCATCTTTCTGTTGTACCCTCTCACACATGTGAGTGTAGACACCTACATACACACAGACCTCTTCTTTTCTTTCGTTCACACTCCCCTTCCTATTTCTCCTTCTTTCAACAGCCAGGATTGTCCTCTTACGTATCATGTCACAGCATAACATGTAAGTATTGCGAGTGGGTCTCATAGCCACACATTCTACATGGAGTAAAGGTTGATGGCTCAGCACTGAAGAGGGAATACTGCTCTTTAGAGAACCAGTTTCTGTTCCCAGCACACACTTGATTGGTCCTCAGCCACCTGTAACTCCAGTTCCAGGGGATTCTACTCACTCTAGTGGCTTTTCAGGTACCTGCTTTCACATGCACCTACCATGCCCCCATGCACTCTTACACACAATAAAAACAAATCTTAAACAAGACCATCTCCTGTTGTTTTCCTCCCTCCTTACCTTCCAGCCATACCTGCCCTCCCATTGTTTCTCAAACACTCCAGGTGTGTAAGTGCCTACAGGGAAGGGAAGACTCTGGGTTTGCTAACCCATCCACTCTGTGTGGTATGTGCGTTGCAAGTTAGGTCCTGAAAAGCATCATCTTTTTCTAATGAGGATTTTAGGTCTTGCTTAAAACAAATATAAAACATTCTTAAAATGAAAGTAATAAAAGCAAATTTTAGAACACACACACACACACACACACACACACACATATATATATATATATATGATATAAATATCAGAGTGATGATTAAAAGACCTGAAAATCAGTTAAGTTATTCACAAGCAAAATGAAATTGGGCAGTGCTGAGTTTCCTGTGTTGCTACTCTGACCATTTTTTTTCTCTGGATTTTACTATCTCTAGCCAATGTGTTATTGACTCCTATTTTATTGAAGAGAGTTTTTCTCTGCGCTATGAGGCCTGCTGGCTTTAATTCCCTGGCTTTTCATCTTGCAAAGATTTGAGCTAGTTCATCTCAGAGATGGCTTAGGTATCACATCTTACTGTTTTCCAGGCCTTCTACTTAATATGAATTCCACCTGGTTTCTTTTGGGGCAACTCAGACTGTATGTGGCTTAAGGCAAGCATGGCCAACTGGGAAAGAAGTGTGTACTCCATCCAAACTACTAGCCTAGTACAATTCAAGTGATTGGGCATAATGTTTATTTTGGAGTCACCCTCCAGCCAGCATGAAAAGGAAAATACTATGGGGTTCATAATGATCTTCGTCTCCTGAAAGGATGAAAGTCAGTTCTCTAGGAGGAAATGATAATAAAAACCCCTGATATATAAATAACAACACACAATGGTCCATGGATTTAACGAACTTACTGAGCATCATATATTATTAGCTGCTATTAAGGTCCCTCTTGGCCTATGCTCAAACTTAGACTTCTATAGTAAGAAAACGAAGACCTATAACAGCAACTACAGTTATGTTAAAAGTACATGCAAGTGTTCCATATTTGAAAAGCAGTAGAAATTTGTATTCTATTTGATATTAGGAGAATTTTGTCCAGGAACCAAAATAGCCAAGTGTGGAATTAAGTTGGGAGTCTTTGCACATGTGGTGACAGTTGTGATGGTCTTAGGGCACCGCTATGGTGAGGTGGAAATAACGTTAGACTTAACAAGAATCTTGGGTCCTGTTTTGAACCAAAACTATATGACAAATCATCCAAGACTCTGTCATTACCTGAGAAGTGTGGGTCACGTCACTTTCTGTAGGCTGCAGGATGTTTTGACTCTCGGCTGCTTGGAATGAAGAAACTATACCCTTTCAACACACAAAGATCTCTTCCATGCTCATAAATAGAGTGGAGGCTGATGCCTTGCCTAGAAATTGACCTTGGTATCCAGCACTGCTGCTGTAGCGGAAAGGTTGAAAATGAGAGGGATGAACCGTGGAGTCCATACTGGCTATTGGGATTGCCCCTTGGAGGCTGTGGCCAGCTATGACCACAGCTGGTCATAGCTGGAAAGTGAAAACCACTAGCTTTTGTAACTATGTGATTTCTCATGGAGTAGCCACATCCAGCAACTTGCAGGTCACTGAGAGAACAACTAACATGTCAATTAACTGATATATGGCTTGAAATACAATTCCCAAGGGCACAGAATATTGATGTCCTTTAGGTGGCATCTTTGCCTTTTTGAAGAAATTGACAAACAGAAGCATAAGTCAAGCTTAAAATGTGTCCAGATGGCTCTGGCGTGGCAAGGCCTAAACAGCTTTGTGGTGTTGCAGTCTGTTGAACCCAGCTCTGTTACAATAGTTGCTCTTGCTCGGGGACTTGAAGAATTGCATATCTAACCCCAGTCCCTGGATAGTCTTGACATACCTTTAAAATTTTCTGAATCACCCCTGTCCCCTAAGTTCTGCTGTGTCCTGGATGACTATGATCTGATGAATGAATTCCTTCCATTCTTTGCTCTCATTTTCTTATACAGGTCTGTCTCCATTGGACTGTGACATTGTCTCTCTTTGTAGATTTTGGTAACGACAGGGGTGTCTTCTGCAGAGCTGCATTCCGATGGCAGTAGTTGCCTACATGTCTAAATGTTGGGAGAAGGCATAGGGAAGTTTTCTGGAAGTGGATGAAGGGAAGACTAGGATCAGGGATCGTGGAGGGCTTCTCCTAAAGCTCGGTAATCTGTTTTTCCTTTGTCCTTGTTGGGTTCAGCCCTGGCTGATGGGTATTCAGTATTTAGCCAATGCTCACAGTAGTCTAGGACTCTCCTTTTGCAGACCATGAATATTTTCTCTCCTCAGGGAAAATAGGATTCTCCAGAGTAAAATGAATTATCTATTTGGCTAATTAGCTAGGACATAAGAGCATTCCCAGGAGGATCGTTCCCTCTGAGGATGCTCTAATGCATACTTGTTTTTGCAGTGTCTATTTTGCTCATTTTCTATCCTTCTCATCCTCTGGCCCATGCCTCACAAGGATGGCAGAACTGCCAAGTAGGCAAAGCCTCTTTCTCTCTCCTGAACTTTCTGCCTTCCTTTCCTGGCTGTTTCATATGACTTCTGCATTCCATGTTATAGCTTCAAACTCTACCAATTTCCCAACTCAGAAGAAGAGTGTGCCACTCAGCTACCCTGTGTTAGAATGATCCCTCCTGTGCACTCTGCACTGGTGACATGGTTGGTTGTGAATCCATATACCAGTAGCTTGATGAAATGTTAAATTGGCTTTTGGCCTTTTCCTTTTGTAGTAGCCTTTTACCTCTTCTGATATCATCCCACATTCTCTTTTGAATAATTTCGAGTTTCTCCGCTTCGTCCGCTTTATTTCAACAAGAATGACCCTGCCCGTTGTTTCAGAGACAAGCTGTTATTCACATCTCGTACTTGAGACATCCCGGAGCATGGAGGGTTTCTCACTCAGAAAGAAGACATGTTTGTATGTTTCTGCATGGAGACCTTTTTCTTCTTCCATGAGAACTACTAAAGAATGTCTTAGGGCTTTCTTTTGGGAGTGAAAAGAGAAGATTCATACCCGGAAAGCTATGTGCATGCACCAGGGAGGTGCTACACCCCCGGGGCTACTTGGTGAGTTCTGAGACAGGAGCAGAGCTTGCTGAGAGCTGGGAGAATTTGGATCCATAATGTGCTCAGTCAAACCTAACCTTACCAGTGTGTTTTGAGACTTTTAATTACTTTTTCATGGCTTGTGTATGCACACATGTATATATGTGTATATGTAGAGGCTGAGATTTGGTGTTGGCTATCTTTAGTTATCCGCCACATTGGTTTTCATTATTTTTAACTGAAGCAGGGTCTCTCACCAAACTGGAAGTTTTCTAGTTCGAACTAGTCTAGATAGCCAGTTTGTGTTTGGGATCTCTTGTATTTGACTGCGAAGTGCTGAGATTACTGGAAGCCCCCATATCCGCCTGACCTTTTACATGGCTTCTGGAATGCAAATTCCAGTCCTCATGCTTTCAGGGCAAGGCAAGCACTTTGTCCATTGGGACATTTTCTTAGTCCTTTAGGTACTTCTCATGTATAGTAATACGTATAAATTACTTTCCATCCCTTTGACAAAATACCCATGAAAGCTACTTAAGTATTTATTTCAATTCTTGACTTTAGAGGTTTCCAGCCATGCTCAGTTGCCTCCATTGCTTTTAGACTTAGGCTCAGTCTTCTATCAAGGCAGAAGAATCATGGTGAAAGAGTATGGGGACATCTGCTCACCTCATGGCAGCTAGAAAGCAGAGAGAGGGTAAGGAAGGGAGAGAGAAAGAGAGAGAGAGAGAGAGAGAGAGAGAGAGAGAGAGAGAAGGACACACACACACACACACACACAGAGCGCATGAGAGATACACACACAGAAGTAGAGAAAAGGATATGGGGATGGCAAAGGAGGCAAAAAAAAAAAAAAAAAAAAAAAAACATTACATTCATTTCAAAGTCATGGCTGTTGTGACACATGACTGATTTTTTCCAAACAGGTTCCACCTTATTACAGGTTCTCCTTTGTCACAGATGATATAGCCCTGAACATCAATAGATTCACCTGTGGATGATGTTAATGCTCCTATGACTCCAATATTACCAGACAGGCCATAAACCTTTTTGGGGGATACTTCATATACAAATGATGGTCAATATACCTAGATTTTTGTTCAGTTATATAGTATACCATATTATTTGTGCCCATTACAGCTGGGCAACTTTGTAGATGACTGCAGGTTATTTATTCCCCACTCTTTGGATTTCAGAGAGCAGTCCTGCCATCAGCTTAGCTCTTGTTAAGAACATAGGGTGGTTAGTTTCATAGTGGTGGGGCGTTGATGGCAGGAAGAACTTTTATTGTCAGACAGGAAGCCATAGAGATACAGAGGACCAGTTGTGTCCCCTGAGAAATATGGAAATACATTTCCCAACCTTGATCTCTGATGACCTCAGGTCCTCCTGTAGAATGTTAGGGTCTTCTTTCTCCATTCATTCCCTCTTTTTTGCTTTCCCCACTCATCCCCCCCCCCATTCTATTCTCATCCTCCCTTCCCTTCTCCTTATCTCCCCGTTCTTCTTTTCTATCAACAGTTTTGCCATTGCAACCATCCCCTATTGTCACTGAAACTCTGCTGGGACTATGAGGCAGACCCCAGAGAAATTCAGAATGTCTAGATAGGCAGCAAGAGCCCCTGAAGAAGAAAGGGAATCCAACTGTGCTTTGAACCAATTAACCTAAGAGCCTCCTCCTGTATGGTGGTCCAGCGGGACGAAAGGGGGGGCATGCATGGTTGGCTGGATGTTCTCAGTGAAGTCCTCAGAGTTCACATTATTTCCCTCTCAGGAACCCCATGCTTGGCTAGCTACACAGCAAACACTTAATAAATACTTGTAGATTAGTTATTTTACACTTGTTTAATGCCTCCCTTTGAAGTGCCTCCAGTTGAGATTGCTTCCACAAATCACATAATGTGAGATAAAATGCCCTATATACCTGTCAGTTTTCTCTAAGACTGTTGTCTAAGTGTTATATGTACTTGGTTCATGGACTGGGCGTTCAGTTGCTGGGAAAATAGAAATCACCCCATTAGTCATGCCTCTGAAAAATTCATATTCTATGTCCCAAGTTTTGTGGTGGGTGATAGTTAAAGCTTTTCTTATTTATTACTTTTGGTCAGCTATTGTATTGCCATGGCTGTATATTCCTCATGGACATTTTGTGGTCTCGCATCTGAGGAAAACGATGATGATCCATTTGTTATCACTTTGAGGGAAGCCAAAAAGACTGTACAGTGAGAAACAGAGCTTAATTAGCACATTGGTGATTTGTATAACCCAGTGTGAAATATCCACTGGTATTATAAGAAAGATCTAAAGAAAAAGGAAGCTTTTGGATTTTTCAATTTCTTTTATTCTTACTCCAAATTCACAAACCTATTTCTATGTCTGTAACCTGCAAACCCCAACAGGTAACATCACTATTTCAGACTTCCTACAATTCCACTGGACCAGGTGTGGGAATTCAGCAGCTCATTGTTCCATCTCCCAGGTCAAATGTCCTCTGCCACACTCTATATCCAGGTCTACACTGGGCTTGTAGAGTATAGATACCCTGAGACAGTACACAATACCTTCACTATATACTGGTTGAAAAAGTTCAAATTAAAAACAAGCCCCTAGTAAGAACTAGGATGTAGCTGGTATTAGACTGCTTGACCCAGCCAAGGTTTGATTCCTAGTACTGCACAAAAACCAAGTGTGGTTATGCATGCCTGTCATCGTAGCACTTGGGAGGTGGAGCCAGAGGGACCAGAAGCTCCTGTTTAACTTTGTCTCTATAGAGAGTTCAAGGACAAACTGGGCTACATAAGACATTGTCCCCCCTCCAATAAAAAACCCAAATAGATAAATATATAACACAACCCCACTTGGACAGCTTTCACAATGGCGTATATTTCATCTAATATACTATTTACCATCTATCTATCATTGGTCACCTGTCTTCCACTATAAATATTGTAATAATATTACATGTATATTTTAAAAATGACACATACATGTTACAAAATAACTGGTCAGCTATATCTCACCTTGAATAATTAATTATTCAGCCAACAGGACATCCTGAGATCCTCTGTATCAGTTATATCACATTCAGTAACAAAGAACTTACCAGAAATGGGTTTAAGTGACATCGGTTTAATTGGTCGAGAAGCAGTAGGTTCAAGGATGTCCTTCTCATTAATGGAATGAAAATGCTCACGTGGACAGATTTAACCTCTGTCTCTTACTTGTGCATCTCTGCAGCCTGTCTTCCACACACAACCTCTGTCTCCTTGTGTTCACTATCAGATGCAGGTTTATACCCACTACGCTCAGGACCAGAGAAAAGAAGGCAACTTCCTCTCACTCTTCCAGCTATTTCTTGGCATATCTCTGAATAAGGCAACTCAACTCAGGAGCCCAGTTTGGGACCAATCACTGTGGCTTGAATTTGGCAAGATGACAGCTGTTGTCTGTATCCACACCATGGATCAGGAGAGAAAGCTCAGTTCATACAAACCAGGGACTGCATCCATTCTGGATAATGACTTCTCCACGGAAATGGAAGTTGGTGGTAGGAACTAGATGTATGGGAAGTAGGAGAACCTCAAAAGAAGTTAACAAGAGGGTTCCAGGAAACATGGCAGTAACAGAATGGGGAAGAGGTGTCATTGGAGCCTGTACAGTGGGTTGCAGATCCATAGAACCTCTGAAGTCCATACAACTTCTTAAGGATGGTACGGTCTCAGAAAAGCAGTGTTATGTCTTTGGAATTCAGTTGCAATGGTAAAGACAGTCAACACCATTCTAAAGCTTTTCCACCAGACAACAATATTTCTTAATTATACACGAGGTAAAAAGTCAATATCTGAAGCAAATACTTTCAGCAGAACTGGGGTTTCAATGGAAAGGCTCGTACGTGCTTGGCAAGTGCTCTACCAGAGATGCCAATATCCCTAGCCCTTCACTTATCTTTTATCTTGGGACAGGGCCTCATTCGGCTGCTGAGCCTGACCTTGAAATCACTCTCTAGTGCAAAAATGCCTGAACTTCTGATGTCCCTACTGGAATTTTGGACTGATAACACCAAGGTCCTGAAAATAATTTAAAAATTTAGAAATCCCCAGGCAAGTGACTAATTTCTTTTTCAATGTATAGAAATTATCTATAAAAGCTCAGTGTTGAATTATTGTGAATTTAATTGTTTAACAGAAAAATATGCATCAGATTAATCAGAGACTTTCAAAGAGGTAGGCACCTCTTTGAAATATAGAAAGTTTTCGCTGGATTCATTCATATCTTATTTTCCAAGACAGGGTTTCTCTGTGTCAGCCTTGGCTGTCCTAGAACTCCCTTTGTAGACCATGCTGACCTTAAAATCACAGAAATCCACTTGCTTCTGCCTCTGGAATGCTGGGATTAAAGATAAGCACCACCACTCCCAGATTGTGATTTATTCATAATTTAAGCAGTGTTCCTGGAAAACCATATTTTTAAGTCCCTTGGTAAACTCTCACTAGAATTATACTATCATCACACAAGCCCAGCAGTTAGAGGGTGCTGAGCTTTCTTCGGGATTTCTCAGAACCAGCAGTCCATCCTGACAGGCTGTCATCCTTTTGTGTGACTGCTTCCTATGGATGCCCCCATGAGGAGCCTTTTTCACACTTTATCCATGCAGCCTCTTGATGTCTCCTTACTAGCTTAAGTTCACACAGTGAAGAGACCACCCTCACCATGACTTTGCCTGGAGAGCTACTCAGTCATGATATAGCTCTTGGGAGGTCCTATTTAAATCCATCTGTCTATTGACATCTGCCCAATCCCAGTATCTTTGCATAGTCAATTATGGCAGTATAGAGTTGTTGCACACTATTGATGTTTCTTTTTTCCTCTACCATCTGCTACTGCCCTTTACTTCTCTACAGTGCCGAGAATTCTGCAATAGTAATTCTCCATCCATTAGAATGGAAATGGTCACCAAACTCCCTAGCAAGGGATTGTTGAAGGAGGTTTTTGACTCTCACCAATATTATAGAAGGTGATGATGCAGAGGTCTAAGAGAAAGCAGTACATACTGCTGTCTAGATTATAAGACACCCTCTTAATTGTGCGGAGGTTTACTATGGTCAATAGAGGTGGTGGCATTCATTATGATGGATTTATAAACTGTCTGGAATGAAGCAGCTTCTATCCAGAAGGAGCTGTCTTTGACCATTAGCATATCCGTTTAGTATTAACAGTAGTGGCTAAGATCTTTCAGTATTAAACATGCTTGCTTAAATCTTAGGATCCTGTTTCCCATTTTCTATCATATAAGCCCTGCATGGGATAAAAGTAAATATCTGAAAATTGTTATGGTGATAATCATTTTGACAAATAAACCTCCAACCACTCCCTCTTTCTTCTGAATTAAGTTTGTAAATCAGTGGTTCTCAACCTTCCTAGTGCTGTAACCATAAAATTATTCTCATTGCAACTTCATAACTGTAATTTTGCTACTGTTATGAATTGTAATGTAAATATCTGATGTGCAGATTATCTGATATGCAACCCCATTGTAAGAGAGATAACTCACAGGTTGAGAATCACTGTTGTAAATATTAATTTCTGTTTATTGCCAAGTGCTGAACTGATTTCTACAGATTCAAATAATAGTGGGGAGGACTTGGGTCTTTCCAACATGCCTTTTACTGAGTACCATAGTATTAGTGCTAGATTTGAATATCACTGCAAGGTTAGTATCATCTTTTCTTATTCAAAATATAAACATATAGAGGCCTAATACCTTATTGAAGGCTTTGTAGCCAGCATATTTGAGAGACAGACTCATGCCAGTATCACCATCAACAATGCAATTCTTTCCTTTTCTTCCTTTTCCCCTTCCTCTTTGCTTCCCTCCTCCCTTTCTTTTTCTGTCCATGTATAGAATGTATTTTGTCATTACTTTTCTACCATTCATCTCCGTTATTTCCCTTACATTTCCTTTGGCCCCTTCTTTCCATCAAGTCATCCTTAAATTTCTATGTCTTTTTTAAATGGCACAATGAGTTTAATTAGGCTTGTTTGTATTCTTGTGGGCAGAGGGTTATCTGTTAGCACATGGGTATCTTACAAATGGCTACTTCGCTGAAGGAAGTGATTTTCCCTCTAGTAGTAACCTCTGACTGCCAATAGCTCTTCAAGGGGGGGTGGTGCCTCATGAGCCCTTTTAACCTATGATGGAATGTTGAAAGCCCCCATACTGTACAGGTCTCATGCAGGCACCACATCTGCTACCAGTTCATGAGGACAAAGGTCATGGAATGTCCTGAGGACAGGGTGTCAAAGCACTCTTCCTCTAACTCTTAATTTACTACAACATGTCTTTAAAAGTTCAACAGATGTCTTACCTTCAAGGAGCTTACCTTCTCCTGAGTTTGCTAGCAAGCGGTCAAACAACAGCACAGGTTTGTTTGCCACAATGTAACCACAGAATACTTTAAAGAGGGATTGAAAGTTTGAGATCCCATTAATTGACCAAGATAATTTCCCAGAGGAAGTCTCAAATGTTTTATTCCTGTCTTGGACTATGTGGATGCAGAGCCTGAAGAAAGGATTCAGAATATGTGGAGGGGTAAGCTGGCTCTGTGTACAAGCTAACAACCTGGAACTGGCCATAAAAGATACAGTGAGAAGATAGGACAGTCCTAAACGGAAGAGCTGTGGGTGTGAGTTTATGTTGATAGAAGGAAAAGTGGCTAGAAGTAAGAATAAAGATGGGCTCATGGACAGTAATCCAGTTCTTGGCTCATTTCTCAGGGAGGAGGAAGCTTGTCTTTTACTGACAGTTGAAGGTTTCCCTTTATTCATTGGAGTCAACCTTCTCACCAGGGAATTATATCTCAAGAAGTGGCCTCACACCCAATGTCCCTTTTCTGTTACTATTCCAAGGAGCAATACAGGTGACACTAAAAGAACAGGGTTTGCTGGGTTAGAAGTTTAAGTGGGGATAAGAAGATAGGAAGAGGAGAAGGTTGGCATTGGGTTAGCCAAAAACCAATGCTCTAGGACTTCTATTAGTTTACAAGCTACTGAATATATAATGCATTTAAAATATATAAAGGAGATTGAACAGAAATACCCTGCATGGTTGGACAATGATATACCAAGAAGACATGGCATGTTCCATGAAAATCTCAGTTCCAAGCATGGGGTACTTCCCTACAGCTTTTTGGTTAAGAGAAGCCCCAGAGGCACCCCAAACAACATAGAGTATTTCCATTGCTCTTGGTTACCCACTATAACTAGATGGGAAGACGCTAATTCTGAATATAACCATTCATTTCAGGTATGTGTCATGAAGAAATCTATCATAATTTACCAGGAAATTCTTTCCCTGCTGGCTAGCTTAAGTAGTGATAAATGGTGCTGTGTAGGCTGGTAGGAGAGAAAAGAAATCAATGGTTTCACCTAATGCTAGACTCTGCATGCTCAATATTGACTTGTCTTCAAAATGTGCCCTCTTGTAGAATAGCAGCATGATGGTTATAGGGGGCTAGCCAATTGTTTTCTGTTTGGCTATCATAGGCTGTTGGGGGAACTTACTGTTGTTATTTTGCTAAATAGCCATGGTGTCAACCTGCTTTCTAAATATTTATACCTGAGATTTGTGCTACTCTTAATCTGGCCAGTGATTCTTGTTCTTATAGAATAAACATGCTGACCACATGTAACTTTGAATACTTAGCTGTCGATGAATCATTTCAGTCAACTTTTCCCCATCCGGGGTTTAAAAGCTATCATGAAAGAGGGTGTGGAAAGAATGTAGGAGCTGGTAGGTGTGAGTTGTGAAGTCATGGAGATTGTATCCATCAACTCATAGCAGTAATGCTTGTGCTTGTCTGCATAAGAGCTACACAAGATCAAGACAGTCAAAATTCCAGCAAGGAGTCCATGTACTTTTATCCCACATCATAGACATTAGAGTTCCCACCACTACATTGCTAAGTTCAGCCCTCATCTTATGTGTGCACATGTATTTGAGAGTATATGTGTGATGCTTTGGAACAAATAAATTCAATGTGTGTCCAGGATTTTTCAGCCTGTTTTAGTTGTGGCGGTGTGAGAACACTTCTTAAGACACTTAGATTCTTACAATCCTCTTTTGTTTTCTCTTGAACTAATCTGTTACAGCATTTACCTCCGCTTTTTAAATAAAATAGCTTTTGCTAGAATACTAGTGACTCCAGTTTTCCCATAAATGCTGATTCCTGATTCTTCACTGTCCTTTTTCCATTTAGAGCAAATGAACATAGTTACTTCCCCAGCCACCTCCCCTGGAACACAACCTTCCTTTGAACTCTAAGGCTTACTTTGTTGTCTTCCCTGCACATCACAGAAGTTTCTCCTCTGCTTCTTTATGGCATTTTCTACATTGGAACCTCTAAACCTGTAACCTCTAAATGGACCAGGACCCTGTCTCTTGGATGCTCTTCATTACGGATCACTTCCTGGATGGTTTCATCATGGCCTTCATGTGCTCCATGTAGCTAACAGTACACATGTGTGTCATTACATTGGCAACTCTACTCCGAGGGCCGGATTTGTCAAACATTTCTGTGAGACATAGGATCCTCACTGTAACAACAGATTCAAATGAATCAGAGTGTGTCAGTCTAGCCAAACTGACTTCTAAAGTTCCTAATCATGAAAAATTCTTACATTCTTATCCAATTTTTTTTTCTATAGGCTGGACAGTTACGATTCTTATGCTCACCTAATACAACTCCTTTTCTGATTCCTGTCTTGATGTTTAAGGACACAAATTCTCATCTGATGTAAATCCTGAGGCCTGAGAGTCCCTGCTTTTATGGTTATGGGTCACGGCTGACCGCCTGCCACTTTTCTATCCTGAAATGAACCGAGAGCCCTGAAATGAGCTGTCTAGTGCCTCTTACTTATCTGTGACTCATTGATGACATCTTAATGTACCTCATCCGGAAAAGTGACCATGATAAGCTATTTCTTATATCTCTACTTGGATCCTGTAATGTTTTCTTTGAAGTGTCAACTTGCCACAGCTTACAATCATCTGAGCAGGGGTCCGCAATGAAAGGACTGATTAGCTTGACTGTCTATAAGTCGATGTGGGAAGACCCATGTCAAACATGGGTGATGCCCTTTGGTCAAAGCCTAGATGAGAAAGGACACAAGGGAAGGAAGGTCATTACCCTTTGCTATCTTGACCTACCCATACACCACCAAATTAACTTACCTCATTGCTGTGGTGATTCCTTTGCTGATATCAGAACCAGAGTTTCTAGGCATCCACAATGGGCTGAGGGCCAATCCTGTTCCAGGGACCATCCAGGCCTTTGTTGCCACCCTTGTGGGCTGGGCAGTCTACTGATGTTAGAAAGGCATGACTAGATTACTTTGACTGCTGAGACACTTAGCACTTTGGGCTGAGTACCTACTGGGTTCTTGGTTGTTTAGTTGTTAGATATCTGTTGTTGGGCTATTTTAACACAACTTAAAAATCTATTTAAACAGACACATACAGGTATGCACGTACACACACACACACACACACCCCTATTCCTCTAGAGAAGTAGTCCTGACTAATACAGAATTGTTTATAGATATCTTAAATGGAAGCGTGCACTTCTCTGTTCCAATAAGTGACAATTTTCATTGTTCTGGGTCAGGACCTTTTAGTTTCTTCACTTTCTGCCACCCTTTATAACCACTCCCCTTACACAAGCCAAGAGACCCCAGTGTTCCCATTTTATTACATTTGAGTCTGTTTCATTATCATCCACAAAAATGGCCTCCTAAGTGCTATGTCTGTTTTATGACCCCTATATATTTACTCTCACATCAGCCAAGCTAGGCTCTGTCATTTCTCTTTTCAAAAATACTCAAGGCTTTGCATCTCACTAGAATAGGATTTATAAGAGTTACATCCTTGCTGTAGCCTATAAGACCCTTGCCTGTTATAGTCCCTGTTGTTGTTTATCTCTGCCACCTTCGTTTTTCTAGTTCAACCTACTCTGGCCATCCTCTTATCCACTTTGTACCCTTGACTTATTTTCCATTATCCCATCATTCACCCCTGCTGTAACATATCCATACTTCTCTATTGCCAATTCCCTCCTATGGGCTTTCTGCTTGGGTCACTGACATTTCTCCTGCCGAGGCACTGCTCTGGACTTGGTGGCTCATGGTCAGTAATTGTTGAGTTGATTAGTGAATAGTAAATGAATGAATGAATGAATGAATGCTGAGTGGATATGGTAAAACTGAGACAAAATAGAGAAACTTATTTCCAAGTTTTAGTTGACTGGTTTTACCTGAATGCAAATTTTAAATTCCCAGCAGAAAAGGCAACTTTTCACTTAACTTTGGCACAATTGTCTTGACTGTTCCCATTTTTGTTAGGATTAACCAGGGAGCTGAACAAATGAAGAGAAGCCCTGTGGGCATTTGGCACTGTACATTCATTTCTTCTTTGTTAGTGGGGCTATTTTTGCATTCCACATTTTTGACTCCCACACACTCAGGTGCTGGAAGCTACAAGACCACAAGAGGTAACTGAAATTTTCTTTTGGTTCTACACTGCATTTCCCCCCATACCATTCCATTCTGTGTGTGCATTAGGAGGGCATTATCCCTCTTTGCTTCATCTGTATTGCTCCTCTGCTTATAACCTGTAGATGGGGCTACTGTGGTCTATGATTTGGAGGACTGATCTTGGCTATGTCTCTCAAAGGTGAGTTTTTGGTGGCTGTAGAGGCTCTTCAATTACGAGTATAATCCAGATAGTATTGTTGATATGTGTACTACTCAGACAAAGATTGTATCGGAGGCTACTGGCTTTCATTTGTAGAACTATATGGTGTTTAGAACTTGAAGGTCACTAAAAAATGACTTCCTTGTTTGTAGGAGGGTTGCTGAGGTGATTGTCTGATTAATTTCTGGAACCCTTGACAGAAAGAAAGGGACTGAGCTTTGTCTAAAAAACACATATCACCATAATTTTTAGTGTCCTTAGCATACGAATTTAGTTTTAATTTTGTCTAAATCAATATAGTTAAGCTTTTCTGAATCTGATAGTATGCGTGTGTGTGTGTGTGTGTGTGTGTGTGTGTGTGTGTGTGTGTTAGGTTTTGCTCTGTTTATTATGTAGGGCTGGAGAAAGATTTCATAGCTAGGTAGAAAGAATGTTATGTTAAGTAAATTCCCAGTAAAAGCAAAGTATAACAAAATAAAACCAAACAAAAACAGCCCTTCCTTGGAAGAAGAAAGTTTATTTGGACCTGGAATGAACCTGTCTTAAACATGATGAATACTGTACATTTCAAAGTTCTGTTGCAGAATTGATTTCTTTCCATATGCTTCTGGTGGTTTGATTTGATTGGCATACCATAAAATATTGCTCTTTGATGTGGGAAGTTGGTCTTCTCATATAGGACTATAGGCGTAAATTTTATTTGTGTTAATAATGTCGAATAAACTGCATTTAGGTGTGGGGTTATTTCTGACTACTGTGCTCTTACCTAATTTGATTGTTCAGTTTTCAGACATGGATTTAAATCTTCCTGCAGCTGGGAATTCACCATTCATGTTGCATTTGCTTCTGTTTCCAGAAGCACAGAAATGGCCAAGCTAAAGCAGAAAAGCTATTTCAAGGTTTTCTTCTGCTTTGAAAATACGAAATGAATTCCACAGTGACCTGGCAATGAGGAGTCACTTCACTCCTTCCTTAAGTCTGTTGGAATGACAGCTTGGAAATATATACTTATGGCTTTTCATTCAACTTCTGTATATACTTGGTGGAGAAGGTATGCAGTCTCTGTTTTGCTTTTAGACAAAATATGCTTTTATTCTTTATATTCATATATAAATATACATAGGTGCATGTAACAACAATTAATAAGAGAGGCCATGAATTAGAAAGAAAGCAACAAGGGATTCATGGGAGGGATTGGAGGGGTAAAGGAAAGAGGGATATTATGGAATAATACCCCATTAAAGAGAAGTTATTAATAAAAACAACATTAAGCAAGGTTGTTAGGTTGGAAGTTCTTTTCAGTTTATTTATTTTGCTTTACTTTGTTTTTTAAGCAGGGTCTCATATAGCTTTCACTGGCCTGGAATTTACTATGTAGCTTCAAACTTGTCAGAAATCTGCCTTCCTCTAGAGTGCTGGTTTTTATCACAATTTAAGTTCATTATTTTCAATATTAACTTTGACAACTGTAATTTTTAATTAGCGATTATTAAGTACTCAACCTATAAAATGGTTACAGGGTTAACATTTCAGTGGTAAATATACTGTGCTCAGATAAGTTCAAATCACACGTTTTTATAGATAATGAAATGATTTGATCAGGGTTTCCCACAGTTAGTGACATTATAATGAACTCGGGCTAAATTTAAGCTCACTTTTTGGGGTATATTGTCCTTCTTAAGTTTTCTGCCCAGTTCCAGAGGAGTTTTGCCCCTGAAAGCGTTTGTATTAACACACTTTAATATTGTTAAGAAATGCTCATGGAATTGACTAATTAGCTTACTTGTGTTCCCCCAGCTCTGTAAACTTCGGGTGTGGCTTATTTCATTGCTATTTTGTTCTGTGGGTGAGTTTTGTTATGGGTTGAATGCATGTGTCTGCCCCCCCACCCCGCCCCAAATTCATATTCTAGAACCGGAGGCCTGGGTTGGTGTTGTTAAGGAGTGGGGACTCCTAGAAGAAGATCATGTCACTCATCAGGGCATTCATGAGTGGGATTAAGTCTTCATCAAAAGGTTGATGGGACCTTGAGATGCTCTGTTTTGCCTGTTTTGTCAAGTGAGGATAGAGCAAGGAGACTCTTATCAGGCCCTGCATGGGGGCCTCTGCATTTTGGACTTCCCAGCTCCTGCAGTTTAAGGCTTTGGTATCTGGGAGTATTAATGTTGACTCACCAGCCTCCCAGATTTTCATCAGGAATGACCATAACTTACTCATGGACACTTATCAACCCATATCCACGGAATATTTATATGATACTAGGGTAGGGAGAGTCATAAAGGAACATGGAATCTTTTCAATGGAGTTAAGTAAAACTGATAAGGTAATTATAGTTAATATTTATCAAATGCGTAGGCAGTTAAGAAGTTGCTTAGATATACAATACAAATTAACAGTAAAGTATACATACATGTCTATTGAGGGATCTAGCAGGCATATGATAGATGCCCTGAGTGAATTAATCTATTCAGACTTTACTAGTCAATCCAAACAAGTGTATTCTTCATTTGCCAACATTAATAAAATACTTCTGTATTAGGCATTTCTCATTATTTTGACTCAATCTTTGACGAGAAGCAGCCTAGACAAGAGAGAGTTTATTTTGGTTTATTGAAAGCATGGTGGCATCAGGAGCCTAATGCTGCATCTAATGCTGCATCTATAGAAGAACCTGGGAATGAATATGAAGTGTTGCTGAACTATAAAACTCAAGGCCTAGTCTCAGTGATCCACTTCCGGAACTTAGGCTTCACTTCCAAAAGATCCACACCTTCTGAAATGGTCCCACAAGTCTTCTAACACAGGGGCCATGGGGGACATTTTATAGGCAGCTGCAATCAGGTTCCCTCACTTAAGATTTTTGTTTGCACATTAACAAGGCAAGTAATAACAATCCCAACGTTCAATCCCAATGTTTGGTGTTAGGAACTCATGAGTGGGTAGTTACTCTTATCCCCATTTCTCAGATGAGGAAACAGACCAGAATACTCACAGGTTGTACATACAAGTTTTGGCATTTGAGTGAGGTGGCCTAGGCCTGGAGCCTGGGGACTACATCACCATTGTGCCCTGTCTCTCCATCATGTCTGATCTTAGAATGTTCCAGAAGGTGAGAAGTAGCTATAAGGAGTTAGCTTCTCCCTGCAACTTTACATTCAGAGGCTCCAATTAGCATATGGAATGATCTCATTTACTAAATGGGCTCTGAGTAATTGTCTGCTGGGGTTGGGGTGAAGACTGTTCCCAGGAGGGCTGTTTCACAGCTTGACGCACTGGGCAGTCAAGCCTTCCCTGTTAGTTCCTCCCAGGGACTGCACAGACCAGCACTAATGCTGTTGGAAAATAGCTCTTAATTTGAAGACTCAAAAGCTCTGTTTCTCAGAACATACCAGGAAGAGACCAGAGAGGAGGTCTGGATTGCCCTCCCATGGGAGCATTCCAGGCAGAGTAAATGGTCCTCACCATTCATACTAGTATTAAACAATGGGAGGCCTATGCCGGGATGTTTTTCTTGACTTCACAGCCTCTGAAGGAAACATGGCTTCCAACAGGAACACCTTGATCTTTCCAGTCACTGAGATTAACTTCTGCATGCTTCATCTTGTGTCCACCTAGATAGACCCTCCCCACAAAGGAAACTGCAGTACGCAGTTTCTCACTTTTCCCAATGGACGTTACTTTAATCTTGCCTTTTTCTGTTGTTCAATGAATATTAGTGATCATCATCTTCAATGGCTGTATCAGATCATACAGTGGGAAGGTAGTGGAGTTTGGAAATGGTTCATAGTCTGGTTCTGCCTTCTCTAGTTTGGGAATTTGAGCAAATCTCATACCTCTTGCTTTGGTGTTCCCATTGCAGATGAGGAAACCTGCAACCTAGGACAGTTGCTTAAGGGATACCAAGGGCTGGGGCTGTAGCTCAGCTGGTAGAGTGTTTGCCTACTATCGCTGAGAGTTGTTTAGAGGAATACCAAGGGCTGGGGGATGTAGCTCAGTAGCATGCTTGTCTACTGACTCTGAAACTCTCCGTTTCCAACCCTAGCATGGCATTAAGAAAAGCAGATATGTTGGTGCGCACTTATGATTTCAGCACTTGGGAGGTGGAGGCAGGAGGGTTGGAAGTTCAGAGTTGGCCAGGGTGAGATGACTCACTAGGTAAAAGTGTGTATTGTGCAAATCTAATGACATGGCCATTTCAATGTCCTGAATAAAACTAGAAGAGAAAAGGCTCCACAGACTTGTCCTCTGACCTCTCTGTATGTGTATTACATGCACACCCCACAGATCAAAAATATCATATGCATATTAACACACACACACACACACACACACACACAAATAAAATGAAGATAAACCAACCCCCACAAACAACAAATGAAGACAAATCCATCCTCAGCTACATAGAATTTGAGATCAGCCTAGGCTATAAGGGTCCTGTGTCAAAAACCTAAGGAAAAACAACCTGATCCCAGAATCAGCAAAACAACACTTTTCTGCTAGTCTCCTTGAGTGAGTTTGTGAGTGAGTGAGTAAAGCCTCATGATCATTGTCATTAATTTGTCAGATCGGATCCTTTGCTTCTTTAGTTTTCCTTTTTAAACCAGTAGACATGGCTATAAAACTGGTGGTTGCCTTTAGTTCTTTTTGCCAATTTGTTCCTGCACATATTTGATAATTTCTCTGATACCTGGAGCCTTGCATTCACCTTATTGTAGCTTCTTTTCTTTAACTTAAGGCTTAGGACTCCTAACTGGGTTCCTGATCACTTCTCGCAAGTCTGCTCCCAGGATTGTTTTCAAGGAAAGCTACTTAAAGTAAAAGTAGTTCCAGCCATGGTTACCAGCAAAACCAGGGGGCTGCATGGGGCCAACCTAGTCCCTTTACATATACATGATAATTGTATAGCACAGTCTACTTGTGGAACTCATAACAGTGGCTGCCCTTAACACTCTGGCCAGCTTTTGGAAACTTCCTACTTCTTAGAACTATGAAGAATGTCTTTCCATGGAATGGTTTTTACACACCTCCCTGGGGTTATTCTTTACCAATGCTTTGTATCACAACAAATTAGATCCCCTTTTAAGACTGTTATTTAAGTGTTATGTCAAGTGTCAACTTGACTAGGCCATGAGGCACTCAGATATGTGGTTACCCCCTGGTGTGTCGGTGAGGATGCTCCTAAGTAAAATTAATATGGGGATTATAGACTGAGTGAAGTGGATTGTGTTTCCTGCAGGGGTGGGGGAAAGTATTCATCCAATCTTTTGAGGGCATAAATGACTTTCAGAAGAAACAAGTGAAGGGCGTGTAACAATCTTTGAGCAGGAGCATATGGCTTTTCCTTTCTCAGACTTGGGCTTGTTACTTGCTCACTTACTTCTCTGTGACTTCGGTTTATGTACCATGCCATTCAGAAATGCTGCCTCTGTAAAGACTTGAACCAGTTACTTAAAATCAGTATCACTACCCTGTCCATCTCTCCAGTATGGACTCTGATGTCACACTATCAAAATGCAGGTAAGAACTGATGGGGCATGTTCAACCCTAACTAGCGTGTGTGCAACTGTTGTAGATGTATCTACCACTGCTATGCTTATAGCTTAGTGAGAATCTAAGAACAGGGGGCAGAAAGACTGTAAGAGTCAGAGGACCAGGAAGTCTGCTCTAAAACAGGGTGTTCTGTATATGATAGGGAAGCTGCACCAAAGGAATCTTAAAAACATGGTTGGCTGAAGAAAACCTGTGCAATGATACCAGTTGACATGCCAGGGTTGATAGGGGATATCTCAAAAGGCCCTATCCCCAGATGAGAATTGCAGGAAAAGAATAACTGTTGAGAAGGGAATAATCAGTATTTTCCATAGATGACCCCCCCCCCGATAAGATTCATTCCCAAGTGGTCACCTCTAAACACATATACATATAAGCAACACTAAGTAGCTTCAACACATTGCATTTATATGTATATATGTATATATGTGTGGTATTACTATGTGGAAGATATATATATGTATTATTAATAACAATACTTAAAGAACAGGTCATTAGTTTTAGACAGAATGGAAGAGGCATGAGAGAAGATGGAGGGAGAGAGGGGAGGAATGATGTAAATGCTGTAGTAAATAGTAAACTGAAGCAGAGTAAGAGGCTTTCTTTGACATGCACTTCCCCCAGCACTTTCTGGTCTTTGCCCTCAGAGTATGTGGTATTTTCATCTGATCACTGCCCTACAGCTGCTCCTTGACATGTCTGTTCTTTCATAGAGTAGCCCTTGAAGACAGAAGGGCCATCCCCCTATTTGTTCTTGTATTCCCAGTAGCTAGGAAGAAAAGCAATGGATATTGATCGAATGCGAGACTAACTTTTATACTTAATGAAAATAGGGTGAGATAGCTGCCCTTCAAGCATTTTCTTCAACTTGCTAATCCATTCCGCAAGAGGAGACTATGCTGGAGTTTTGCACCAAATGCAAGGCCTTGGGCAAATGGAAAGGCTTCACAGTGCCTCAGGTATCTCATTGGGTAAAATGGGGACAATAATAGGATCCATACTATAGGGCTGTAGGAAAGAGCGAGTGCTTCGTGCATGGGAAACTTCAAACAGAGCTTGGTGTCTTGCAAATGCCTGGCAAATGGAAATTTCACCATTTTATTTCTCCAAAGGGGAGCTAACAAATTCATCCCACTTCTCATTTGAGAAAGCTGCTCTCGGATGTAATCAGTAGCAGACTCTTGAGAGAGGTGGTCTGTGGATTTCCTTGCAATTAAGTAGATCATTGTTGGGCATATTTACTGCAGTTGAAACCATGGCAGTATTTAGGCAGTGAAACAACAGAATGTAAAGAGATCTGAAGGGTTCTACCGTGAGCTAGAGGAAACTAAGGTTCTGCACACACACACACACACACACACACACACACACACACACACCCCTCCATGAGCCCGATGGATTCTCTCTGCACTTCAAAGAGAAATACAATCACTTTCAGGTTCTCTAATCTCTCTCCCTTTCTGCTTATGCCTCATGGGAACATTTGTGTCTTTCTTAGTGCACCAACCAAAACCCCATCGGAGATATATTAAAGTCGGTGAGTTGAATAGAAATAGACTCTGCATGGTCATACTGTTGTCAGATATATGTTCAATTGTCACCCTGTGTCCTGTGGCCCTCCTGCAGTGTGGCCAGAGGTCTCTCAAATTCTACAAGAAACAGATTGGCTACTGCTTTACCCCCTTATCAGGATGGCATCATTCTTATTCCCAAGGTTCCTTTAATGTTGGACCATGGATAGAAAAGGGTAAGACGGAATCTCAGTAGGCAGGATTCACATGCTCCTCTTTCTACATAATTATTAGGCTAAACAATCTTCTATAAAATCCTTTCCTAAAATACAGATTGTGGCTTTTGAACATTGTTTGAGTAGAAAGATTCACAGGTCCAGAATTTCATCTAGACTGTCAGTTTGGGGAAGGGGGGAGAAATAGAGTGGGGAGGATTAGGAGGAGTGGGAGAGAGGGAAGGAGGGAAACAGGGGGGAGAGGGAAGAGGGTGGGGAGGGGGGAGAGGGGTAGTTACTAATTTCAGTGTGGCAGACATATAATGACCATTCACTCCAGCCACTGTTAGTCATGAGGATAGTCATGCAGTCTTGGACACAAATGCTTTTTTCACCTTGAGGCTGATTAGAGGCCGAAATAGAAATTAGAGTCTTGAGATGTTTGGGCCCTGAGAGAGACAGTGATTGTGACTCATGAGCATCCTTCCAGTCTTAACATGGTACATACCTTTATTTATATGACCAATTTGTGAAGTCATGTAATTTAGAAATTTCCATTCCTGCTTAAAGATTGCTTCCTGTTCCTGTAGAGATTCAGGCTTGACCTTCACAGGATGGTTAAAGATCCTGTAGGCCCAATGACTTTAGGGCCCAAATCCTTATGCATTCCCTAGCTAATTCTTTTTGACTCTGTCTTCCCTATGAGAACACTGACTCCCGAGGGCAGGTATTGCATGCTCTTTTTGTCTAGGTTAGCACATATAGCCTGGCATCTGGTGCACAATGGCATCTCAGTGGTTAGTCATTGAGTAAATAAGAAACCAACTGTGTGTCTCCAAGATTTGGACCAGATGTGGAATTCTAGGATCCAATTGTGAGGAAAAGCCATTTCCCACCCTGGGTGTTGTTGATAAATGAGGTCCACCTTCAGTTTGTATCAAATGCTCCCCTGCCTTTGCAGGGCTGCATGGGGACTGCTTCTTTGAATTTTGGGGTGGTTTTATGTGCAGTAATGTTGATGTTCCCAAAGTTCAGGTGAAATGATATTTCATGGCCCTCAGAAGTCTACACAGAGTTTTGTTTTCTGAATAAGCGTTGATGGCAGCTTATAAAACATTGCAAACCCATATAATTAAGAAGAATGAGATCAGTCACCAGTGGGCAGTGCTTATCTGAGTATAAGAGAAGCCAAAGTCTTCAGGTGTCTGCGATTTTATAATTGTACTTGCTTGGGAAGCTTATTAAAGCCTTGCAGGTGCAATGTTTCATCACAGAGTAGTGAACCCTTGAAAGATATGCATAATAAACAGAGTTTGAAATATGTTCTTATTCCAGGCCATATGGTCCTGTCTGGAGCTTCCTGGATCTTTGGGTCAGCTCGCTGCTGAAAGATGGGCTTGCAAGGACCCACCTCTCAGAGCAGCTGTCAGAAGCCCTATCAGAATGAATCTGCAGTTGCATGATTATTTACTTTATGTGACTCTCAGATATAAGCCCATCCTTCCTCCAGGGCTGAAATGTGCTGAGCCAAGTCTCTTCCCTGAACAGCTTGTGGCTGCATCACCAAGCAGTGTCCTTCCTTGTCCTTAAGAAGCAGACTGGCGAGACTCGTGCATTAGGCCAGGACGGGCAGTCTGGGTGAGGTGTTGCCCACCTGGGCTTGAACTTGGTGCCAGCAATGTGAAAGCTGAAAACACACACAGTTGTGGTTTAAGGACGTGTCAGTGTCCTTTCTCTGCTCTTTGTTGCTCATTTCCTGAGTTTCTCAACTCTAAGCAATTACAGTTGCTACTGCACTCAGGCATGCTGATATGGTGAGCTTGCTTTTCCTTGGTTAGTGACAGAAGGTGGCATTGACATCCCTGACAATAGCTTCTTAAGGAGGATCAGCTATGATTTGTTTAGCATTTATTGTATACTTGTATACAAGTATCTGAAAAGATACTTGGTCTAGGAATTAAGGAATTACAAGAAGGCATTCTAGTTCTTACCATTCAAAATGTATGTTTTTCTTCTGAGGAAGAGTAAGTTCTGCATCTTCTGATTACTCAGAAAAGTTGAACTTACCAATGAAGTCCTTCACTTTGGTTCTTATACTTCTTAATAACTACTTTCTCTGTGCTCTTTTATTGCTGACAAAATGTCCACTTTAATAACTACTTGATGTCATTCATTCTAAGAAGTGCACATTGAGCACTGGGATGTGGAATTCATGTACTTTCTGACTTTCTGGGGAATAGAACCTGGAGTAAAAGACTTTAAACAAGAAGCTGCATAGAAGTGAAATGTACCAAAGGAGAATCAGAAGGAAAAAGTTAAGACATGTTAACATTCACCCATAAATTCAGGATGTAATTTGGAACAACATGATTTGAAAGACATAGGTAATTCATTATTATTATATATTAATTATTTTCATTTGCTCCCATGTTAAGTATTGTCATGATTTCAACAGTTTCCATGAGATCAACATTCCTTTACTATAACCTTAAAACCTAGAACACAGCCTTTCATGTGAGCGTGAGAATGTCTGCCTCTGTCAATTCTATGTGGGGCACCAAATGCTTTCTTTAAAGGCCACTTATTTAAAGTCTAGTTTAGGGGGGCTGTGGCTGGTTGAGGAGCTTTTTTTTTTTACTTGTAGATAAAGCCATATTCTTATGGACTATAACCATATGTAAAGTGTGTATTACAGACAAGGCCTATGAGCATATGATGAAAGATACGTTCTCCATGAACTCCAGTTTAGACAAAGGATGAAGTGCTACCATTCAAGTTCAATGCTTTTGCTCAGGATAGGGCAATGGCCCTATTCCACGGAATCAAGAGGTTTTAGAATTATCATGGGAAAACATTAATGAGCAATCCTACAAACAAATCCAAGCTCACACAGAGGTCTTTGAGATTTATTGGGAACCAGAGATGGATATGTGGTACCAGATAGTGAGGTAGTAAGGAAGCTTTGTTGAAATAAACAAAGTAGGAAGCTCCAGGGAAGTGCAGATACACTATGGAATAAATAGATGGACAGCTAGAATAACCACAGTGGGACTGGAATCAGAGATCGGTTGCTGTGAGAGATGGTGTCAACCAGATGAGGCAGATTCACATATGAGATGGTGACTTGGAATCAGTAGTTACTGATGCCTGTGTTGTTCATCCTGGACTTGCTGAGATTCTAAGACCAACGCAGAGATGATAAAACCATTGTTTTGTTGAGATCATCTCTAAACAACTCTTCATTCCCTTTCCCCTCGCTTCTCTCTCTGTCTCCTTCCCATCTCCCCATTTTATACTCACCATTCCCATCCCCTTTACTTTTCTCTTTCTTTTCCTTTCCTCACCTTTCCTTCAACAAGTGCCCATTCCTCATCTACCTGGGAGATTGAGAAACTATTAATAGGGGAGCACATTTTAAAGGAAAAGGATAAAGCCTATTTTATTTTTTAAATCATAGGACTCATTTATCTACTCATTGAAATGAGCAATAAAAAAAGTCAATATAAAGGCCGTGGGGTGGGCGTGTCCTCAGCACGTTCTAGGAAGAACAAGAAAGCCAATGTTTCAATGTTTGTGAAGAACGGTAAAGAAGGGGGAGGTGGCTGTAGGACACCAGGCAGAGGCTGTGTGGAGATTTGAAAGAACATGTTTTGCGTAGACGACTGACGTAGCAAGGTGCTCCTCCTACTTCCGTCTACCGTATGTTCTCTGCACCATTTGGCACTGTACTTCCCACAGTAGTTCTGATTCCTCATGATCCGTACAATACTCCTGTTCCAGATTTGCAACATCCCATTGTCTTTCTGGGAGGAGATTGTAAGCTTTGGAGTTTTGAAGCCCCAGCTTCAATTGTTATAATTCTGTCACTCTCATGCCCACATTTTGTTTTGGTTTGCTTTTCTTGTTCTCTTGCTTCTGTTAACAGCCGTGATTTCAATTACCATCTCGGTGTGAGGACTCTAAAATTAAAAAAAATCACTGTCCAAGACTGTGCCTTTATCTTATATTTGGATGTCAAGGAAAGCATCTTAAAGTCATTATAACCAACCTTCACTCTATCGTTCCTGCTTCTGTTCCAAACCTTGACCCTGTCAAGTGTTCCCTAATCCAGGGATTGGCACAATTATTAATCACTCATTGCTTTCATAGTTTCTTCATCAGTGATTATGAGAACACTGCTAAATCTTGTTCTTTAACTTGAGTACATATTGAATCCACTCACTCCTCTCTGTTGTTACCTATGTCACTCCCGTCATCCCTACCTGAACGGATACCATCACTCCCACCTGCTTTCTCTGATCCCATTCTTGCCATGCTCAGATCTGTTCTTCCCAGAGGTCACAGTAAACCTTTGAAACTGCAAACGAGCCAAGACTGTTCCCTGTCTTAAAATCCCTCAATGATTTCCTATCTCTGTTGGAGTAGAATCAAAATTCTTAGTTTCGATGACAACTCCCCTTCGGTTTTCCTTGTGGTTTTTACTGTCGTTCTTGTTGATTCCATTGAATCAACCACCACTTTAATGTTTCTCTCATGGGATTTTACATATCTGAGTTTTCACACATGCTATTCCATCTTTTGGATTGCTTTTGTCTTTGTTCTTCCAGTGTGGTGAACATCTGTCATGTCGTCTGGCTGCCCAGCACTGGTTGAATGCATTTGTTCCACTTGAGAGACACCCAGACTTCTGAGTTTTATCTCTGCAAGGTGTAGGATGAGCAGTCTCTGGTTTCAGTGGACCAGGGTGTTATATGATCTATCAGTTGGATTCATGCATTGAGAATTGAATTCAAAGGTGGACTGCTGGATAAAGGCAGGGCCTTTTATGTTGATGAGGATGGAAGTAGGGAGTCCCAGCTCGTGAGAATTATAGTGGTGGTATGGTCTAGTCTATAGTTCAGCAGAAGCTGAGATACAGTTGGCTTCTGGGGTACAAAGAGAGTTAGTATTTTGGAAGCAAAAGGAACTGTGCCACCCACTTCTATTGATTGGGCTGCTTAGCAGTTGAGATGGTCTCTTTAGTTAACTGGCTCTGCAGTGTATGTTTGAGCGCTGCTCCTGAAGGGCTCATTGCAGCCCATTCCCCCCGACCCCTGCACACTTCTGTTTCTTCTCCAACAGTACAGTGTTGCTGCTGCCTAGTACCTGACAATAATCAACTTAAGGGAGGAAGGATTTGCTGTGGTTCACAGTTGGAAGGGGTATAAATCCATCCTGATGACAGAAAGCTCCAACGGGGACTGGATGTTACTCAAATCTCAATACATCAGGAAGGCAAAAAGGACAGGAAGTACATAGATGATGAACTTGAAGGCTTACTCCTACAGTGATGCACTTCCTCCAAGTAGCCCCATCTTCTAAATCACCAGGGACACCAGCCTATGTGGGGACCATTTCACGTTCAAACTGTAACAATCAGTGACAATCAGCCAGGGTCAGAATCCGGTAAGAAAGAATTGCCTTAGCTAAGGGCACTATGTGACTTGAACTCATTGTTGGATCTGAGTACACTCTTTCATTAAGCAAAGCGGTCCGCTAGCCATGTCCCATACTCTCTGATTAAAACAGATCTTCTGATTGTGCAAGCTCCATGTGTAGGCTTTGTTGCTACTGCCCTCTTCACTTCCTGTCTCAGTGTACTTACTTTGCTGTATGAATCTTGCTAAGGTTTTTTGAACCTTTCCACATTCCCGCACCATTCTCTGTAGAATATAGATGATAATAATATCTGGTAGCTTCATTGCAAAGATGAAAGGTTTTGATGCATAGTGAACTTTGATATGGTGTTCAAAGTTGTTTCTTATGACCCTCCCCTCTCTTTTCATTTTACTTTTCAGAGACTATGATTAAATGCTCACAGAGTGATAACTAGGTGGATATCCTCCTTATATATAGGCTGCAATGTGAATTTAAAAATATAAAATAGCATCATATACTCTGCTCCATGTTTTTGTGCTTGACATACATTTATTTCATAAATATAGAATAGGTGTTGCCTATCTGTCCTAGAATGTCAAGTAGGATACTCCTAACTCCCATTGTTCACTCAACTAGAGGAGCTACAGTACTCCTTGGTGTTCTGGAAGCATCACCCAAAGTTCCATGTCAGTACTGACTCCTTGTCCTGACCCACAGCTGACCCATTCCCACAGAGCATAACCCTGTCCCAGATGCTGTGTTTTCCCTTGGCTCCCAATTTCTCTGCTTCTCAGCACTGAGCACGTTGTGCTGACTCTACGTCCTCTGAAAGCTGTTGCAAACCAGATGGAGGAAGATATAGAACAGATTTTCGCTCCTCACCCTCCCAGACTTGGAGAGCAATAAAAGCCACAATTGCAGCCACTGAGTAGTGTGTATTAGGCTTTGCAAGGAGTCAAGTCTTCTTCCCAGAGCTGTCTGTATTAATTTATTTAATGCTCACCATTATCCTATGAAGATATGCTAATACCTCCATTTTACTGAAGAGGAACCCAAGTCCCAGAGGGAAATAAGAGAGGAAAGAGGGTAGAGAGGGGACTAGGGGACAGAAGGAGCCCTTTTAATGTACCTTTGGCTGGGAAGAACATAGATTCCTTTAATAGCAACTTTTGGCAGGAGCATAAGTAACTACGTAATTAATATAGATGGAGAAATTGTAGAAGGTGATACAGACATATACCTAGTCTCAGATCAGCTTTACAATTGTGAATTTTTATATGATCCCTTTTAATTGCTTTCTATTTGTAGCATTTCCCCCCCCCCCCGTCATGTAATAGAGAGAGTAGGAATAATAGTTAATTAAGAAGTCTGTGGAGCTCATTTCTGGCTAATTGGCATTTTCATATAAAATATTTAAAAATCAGCTCTGATATTCAAAGACTGTCTTTTCTGAGAGTTGTGGTTCTTGTTACCAAGAGTCCAATATGTAAGTGGGGCCTCCTCTATTGGGGTGATTTGGGTCCTTTCACAAACTGCCCTGCTACTCCTACTCATGCTCACTTGCGGAGAGGAGAGTCTTTTTGTGCATCTCTCATTGTTTGGATCATCCCCTTGCCTATATTTTCCCAAAGAAAGAGGAAGCAGCCAGTGTGCCAGGTCTCCTGCAGGAGGCTATCCAGCTAATGCTCTTCTTCAATTGTAATGAACTTGTAGTGTTCAACCAAACTCAGAAAATCACATTTTCAAAGTTAGAGTGTGGGCAATTGCCAGAAAATAGGCTTCAAACTGTGTCCCCAGAAGGCTTTCTTGCTCTGGCTTTGACAGACTTTGAGAGAGATGCTCATATGCCCCTAGCAAAACCAGGTGGTTGGTTTGGGACTCTGAGCCCAGTTGGCAACCACAATGAGAGAGCATGGTGTATTAGTTTCCCGTTGTTGTGCTAGCAAATTCCCCTAAAACTGGTGACTTAAAGACAACAGAAATATATTTTATCACAGTTCTAGAATCCAGAATTCCAAAATTAAGATGCCAGCAGGATCTGAACTTCCTTCCAGAGGTTAGGGGAGGAAATTTGCTCCATGACTCTCAATTGGCTTCTGGTGACCGCTAGCAATTGGTTTTTCTGAGCTCTGAACATTTTACTTCAGTCTCCACCTCTGTCTCTGAATCTACTTCCTGATGTTGCCTCTCCCTGTCTCTTCTGTTACAAGGATACTTGACACACTATTATACAGATCCTTATCTTGAGACTCTTAGTTATATTTGAAAAGATTCCTATTTCCAGATAGCATCTCTCTCTCTCTCCTCTCTCTCTCACACACACACACATACACACAGAGAGAGAGACAGAGACAGAGAGAGAGAGAGAGAGAGCTTTGACTCTCCCTTTGGGGGTCCCTATTTAACCCATCCTTCATGGCAACTGAGAAGATTTTTTTTTTGATTGAATGGGAATGAAAATAGGTTTCAATTGAGCAGTGGGCTGAGATGCATTAGGGCACACGTGAGCCTTTAGCATCTCCATGGTCTTTCAGTGGTGATCCATTTTGTTTGAAGGTGCTGCTTGATGGCATTCCCTGTCCCCTTAGCATAGTGCTTTCTTACCTGGAGTCTCACATATGTGTAGGCCTCATGCACTCTAACTCTTGGATTGAAGCCATGCTAAGCACACTGAAGTAGGTGCTAATGTATGTCATTGACTGGTGAATCTCAAACTTGGTTAGTTATAAAAATCATCTGGTATTGTGACTATTAATCTTTGGGTCAATGTGACTATGTTTAGGAGGAGCAGAAATTTGTTTGCTTAGTTTCAGCTGTTGTGACTTCTTCTGGCCTTCTCTGTTTGGATTGCATATAACCATCTCATTACTGTCACCTCACATGCTCTTTCTTCTGTTCCTCTCCAATCCCATATCTCTGCACCCTACTGTCTCCTAATTATCCGCACCCCCCCCCGGCATGTGTTCTGTATTCTTCCAAGTAATGACCACAGAGGAAAAAACAGAAACTCGGTGTTAGCTGAGCACTGTATTAGGTTTCATGCTATCTCGTGTGACCTTTGCAACAACCTTGGGAGTAGATGTTTCCACAGATTCACCCAAGAGTCAGACTTAAATTTCCTGAATAATTAGGGACCATGCTTCCATATAACTAACTCAAGTCCAATCACTGTCATTGTTAGCCCTAATACTGTGTATCTTACTCAGGGTTTCTATTGCTGTACATAGACACCATAACCACAACAACTATTATAGAGGAAGGTATTTAATTGGGGCTGACTTACAGTTCAGAGGCTTAGTTCATTAGAGTCATAGTGGGAAGCATGATGGCATGTAGGCAGACATGGTGCTAGATAAGGCCATGCCTATTCCAACAAGGCCACATATACTAATACTTTCAAATAACGCCACTCTCTAGGAGCTTACGGAACCCATTTTCATTCAAACTACTGCACCTCAGTCATACATAGTTTTCTGTGTGTGGGTTTGCATGCTAGGCTTTCCACAGGACATGATTCTGTATCTTCAGAAAACAAAACAAAGCAGAACCATTATCAGACTTCCTAACACAGGAAAATTCTTTCAGACAAAAGCGGCTGCCAGCTATTAGGATGGTGGTACCTTCTTGCTTATTGGTTCCATTTGTTTGGAATACTTTTTTCCCTCACCATTTTTCTTAATCCTCTCAGCTGGCTTGTGTCTTTAGATTTGAGAATTGAGACTGCCAATACTTAGAATTATTATTAAAAGGTTCTTGTAGATTGTAATCTTTTTTTATTGTTTCTGGTTTATGTTCTTAGGTATAGTATGTTTGTCAATAAACAACAGCTTCATTGTTTTTCTACAGTCTCTTGGCCATGCTTGTTCCTGTCATCAGTTTGAAGTATTGCTTCTAGTATTCTGTTTAGTGCTGTTTTAGTCTGTTTGGATCATGGGAAGTTTATTTTTCTCCTTCAAGTATGGCAGCTACTTTTGCTCCATACAGTAGTCTAGGCCAGCCATCATTGTCCTTTAGAACTTGGAATGCATTCCTTCAGTCTTTTCTGGTTCTCACTGTAAAGGCAAGTGTTATTCAGGTGGGCTTTCCTTTATATGTGACTTACATTTCTTCTCTTGTACCTGTAAATATTTTACAGTTATGTATACATAGTGCTTTAACTATATGCCATGGGGTATTCTTTATTTGGCTGTACCTAGTTAGTGTTGTTTGTTTGTTAGTTTTTTGTAAATGTATGAGTATATCTTTGAGTAGTTTGGGAAAGTTTTCTCCTATGACATTGGTGAAAATCTAGTTTATGCTGTTTACATGGGATCGTTCTCCCTCATCTATGCCCATAATTTGAAGATTTGATCTTTTATGTTGTTGTTGTTTGGTTTGTTTTTGTTTGGGGGGGACAGAGTTTCTGTGTGTATCCCTGGGTGTTCTGGAACTCTCTCTGTAGACCAGGCTGGCCTCAAACTCCCAGAGATCCACCTGCCTCTGCCTCCTGAGTGCTGGGACTAAAGGCGTTCATCTCCTAGCTTGAAGATTTGATCTTCTGATGGTTACCCACATTTCCTTTATGTTTCATTTTTGTGATCTCCCTCCCCCCATATTTTTTTGCCTACTTCATCTAGATCCTCTACGTTATCACTGAGTTCTGACATTCTATCTTCTTCTTTATTCTTTTTATTCTTAGAAGGATTTCCTTTCATTTTTCTAATTGGGATCTTGAATTTTTTGATACCATCCTAATTTCAGCTTATAGTTCTATTTCTTTATTAATTCAGTTTTCAAATACTTTTAAATATTTTTGTCATTTCATTCAGGCTATGTATATATATATATTTTCTTGGACACCAAGGAAGCAGTTTTTGTTATCTTCTTGAAAGATAACAGGTGTTTTCGAATGTCTTTCCCAAATTCTATGATAAATCTTCCATACAACCCAGCTATACCATCTCTTGGCATATTCCCAAAAGACTGGATATCCCATTTCTATATACTTGTTCAGCAATGTTCATAGCTGCTCTATTCACCTGACCAAGAAATGGAAACAACTTAAATATCCTTCAGAGAATGTACAACGAAAATGTAGCACACAGTGAAATGCTATGCACTTTTAAAGAAAAATAGAAATTTGCAGTAAATGGACAGGCATGTAAAAAGATGATATTAAGAGAAGTAACCCAGATCCAGAAATAAATGCTGTATGTTCTTTTTAATCTGTGTTTCGTAGCTTCAGACCATGAAAACAGGAAAGTATAAAGGGACGATAGGTGAGATTGGGGATTGAGGTGGGAATAATAGGGTATAAGAATTATGATGTGATGAACAGAAAAATGGGAAGGGGGCTCTGTGCTGGCTGGTTTTATGTCAACTTGACATAAGCTAGAGTCATCTGGAAGGAATCCCAGTTGAGAAAATGCCTCTATAAGATTGGATTGTAGAGAAACCTATAGTGATTTTCAGAATGAATGACTGATGGCAGAGGGCTCATGCAGTCATGATTGGTACTACTCCTGGGCTGAGGAAGCCATGAGAAACAAGCAGTAAGCTGTACTCCATGGCCTCTGTATCAGCTTCTGCTTTTAGATTTCCTCCAGTTTGAGCTCCTGCCTTGGCTTCTTTCAATGGACTGACTTTGGATATGTAATCCAAATAAACCCTTTCCTCCCGAAGTAGCTTTTGGTCAAGGTGTTTCATCACAGCAATAAAGACCTTAGCAAAGTTGAGAATGACAGCTACATTTATCTATGGGTATAAGGACACATATTTAGAATATAGTTAGGGGTTATATTGTAGGTTCTCTGCCAAGATCTATGATTACAGTAGCCAAAGATAGATGGCTAGTTTGCCAGTAGCATGTATAGTTTTCCTCTTGTTGATCAGGCCTTAAAACAAATTAGAAAGCTGTTGGTTAAGCATGCCACTATTACTCTCTTATTGTTACTGTGCCAAGCTGGTCATTATTGTGACAGTTCATAGGTCTTCTAGTGGGGAAGGACTACTGTTTAATTCCCTCTTGGAAGCTTGCATGGTGCTTTCTGCTATTATGAAAGTTAGTCCTCAGGGAGCAGGCTTTCAGGTTTGGTCCTACTCAGGTCCTCTAGCCTTTGTGTGTGACCTGAATGTTGTCCTCAGCTGTGGAAACTTACCTTCCACCTCTGAGGGAGGGGACAAAGGCAATAGCAATAGCTTAACCTATAATGTTTTAGAAATCTGTTGGAAACCCCTGCTCAAAAGAGAGGGCTTCTCATGGCTGGTGTTACAGTTTTGTTTAGCAGTCTGTGGATCTTTGGAGGGAGCATTGTCCTCAGATCGTAAAATTTGACCTAAAATACATGTGTGTGCACAGACTTATATGCATTATCAATAATTTTAGGTAATAATGCTTCCTTAAGACTTTTTCAGATGTCCTTACTGTTATCTTACCTTCTTCTCTCATTTTCTGTTTGTCTCCCTCACCCACACGAATTAAAGCACCCTATTTCCCCCCTTGGACCCTGCTCATGCCCTCTTGGCAGCTCTCTCTGACTTTCTTGGTTTCTGCGGTTACTTCAGGCTATACACTCATATGTAGACTTGGAGCCACAGATGAGAGAGAGAGCATGGTGTGTTTGTCTTTCTGGGTCAGGGTTACCTCACTCAATATGATCTTTTCTAGTTTCATTCATCTACTTTAAAGTTTCATTTTTCACTAATGAATAACGTTATTCCATTGTATATATTTACATTTTTATTATCCATATATCAACTGGAGGACATTTAGCTTGTTTCCTAATGATCATGGCTGAGCAAGCACAAGAGGGTTATTTGGGTTAATGTTTGCCTTTATCCTTTTTAATTTGGCTCTTTTTGGACAAAGTATACATAGAATACATAGACATATATACATACAAAATAATATGTATACACACACACACACATATATATATATACATATATGTACTTACATATATACAACTATGAAGAGTACAGTGCTAATGTGTTGTTTTTATGAGTAGAAGACTTTGTCTGGAAACAAGCCTAAAAGCTTTTATTGGTGCATCTTCCCATAGTCTTGTCCTATATTACACTCTGTTTCTGCAGCGGGTACCATTTTTATCCTAGCATGCTGTGGAGCTGTCCAAAGTCCTATTGGTCTGTGTTGACTTTGCCTCCAACTCTGGTTAAAGAAAGAAAGCAAATTCTCAGAAGTGCTTTTTTCCCCTGCCAAGATCCGGGACTTCATAAATCATGGTGACAAGAAATGTGATGATGGTGTCTTTCCGTTCCGAGGAGATTGGACGAGGAGAGGCGTGCAGGTTCCGGTGTGGTTTTGTAATTTTTCCCAGTGATGGCCTGGTGAGAAGGATTCCAGCAGGCTGGCTCCCGAACCTAACTAGGTAATTCTCCACTTGAGTGTTCCTGCAGGGAAAGTGCAGAGACATCCACCAGTGTCACTCGGGCAGCTTAGTGCTTGCGGTTGTACTCCCGGCAGTTAACAATGAAATTGTCAAGATTTTCTTTTGTTCCCTTCCAAGCAGGCAGGGCCTCATTTTTATCCCCTGGTTTAGCACATGAATCAGTCCTTTTGTATATGATCAGTGGGACTGTGTGTGTTTTCAGAAACTGTCTGGCTTTGTACCTGGCAGGCAGGCTTTCTTGTTGGGCAGTGGTAGTTCTACTAGTCCGAGAGAAAACATGCACGTTCTCACGTAGGCCCAGACAGATTTACAAAGCAAGGGGATTACTGTTTTCTATCGGAGTATGGGGCTTTTATAGTTTTGAGATAGAGATGTGTCATTCTGTACTGAAATTGGATCCCTAAAACAGAAATTATTAAAAGAAAGGGTATTTTCTGTATTGTCCTTGGCAAAGGCAGGCATACATGCAAATGACAGCAGATAAGAGAAGGGATTCTCATAAGTATTTTTAGTCTTGTAAGGCTTAATACGGTTGAATGTTCTGTATTTTCATTTTCTATGCATAATTTTATTTTAAAAATGTCAACAGAGCTTGGCTTAATTCTTTCCCTACATCATTTATAAAACACTCCCTAATCAAAACACATTGCTAGTCTCTTGGTACAACTGTATCTGGGGTCATGCATCAAATAGCTTGTCAGGGATATTTTGTCTGCGTAATATCTAACTCTATAAACAAAACTTAAGATTCGGAGACCCACAGATATGTCCTAGAAGAGATGTATAGTGTATCTTAATAAACTTGAAAAATACAGACTGACACTAAAGGAAAAGTAAGAGTCAAGCTTGAAACATTTAGTTACAGAACTCACTCTGGACGAGAACAGCCCAAGTGCAATTAAAATCTGATTTATTATATGAAAGTCTATTTTCTCCTTGCTTATTGAGGGATATGGCCATCTTGTTAAACAAACCAGCCTTTCACTTGATTTCTGAGTGGAGAAATGGTTCTTAATGGGTCATAGACCAGGTACTCTGATTTTTTTTCACACAGAAAATGCTCAATGCAAAGATTTACACAATCTCAGAATTCTGAGAGACTTAAAATAGTAATTAAAAATATAAGCACTATTCCCCATCTCAAACAATGAAAACAACTGGTCCCCTAGCATGGAGTGAAATGATAAACTGAGAGAACTCACAGAAATTGAGAGAGAATATTGTATATGTTCGTGTGCAGTTTTGGCTGAAATGGTCATGTTTATAGTTTTTTTTTCCTTTTTGTTATTTGAGAATTTCAGACCCGTATTTATAATGTGTTTTGACTAATTCTACCCTTTATTTCCTTCTCTTCAATTTCTCCTATGTCATTCCATCACTTTTCCCTCCTAACTCCATGATTTTATATTTTAACCCACTTGTCTTAGTTGGGGTTTTTATTGCTGTGAAGAGACACCCTTACCATGGCAACTCTTATAAAGGAAACATTTAATCGGGGTGGCTTGCTTACAGTTTCAGAGGCTCTGCCCATTATCATCTTGAGGGGGAACATGGTGGTGGTCAGGCAGATGTGGTGCTAGAGCGGAGAGTCCTCTCTCTTGCAGGCAACAGGAAGTCAACTGTCTCATTGGGAGATATTCTGAGCATAGGAAACCTCAAAGCCTTCCCCCCATAGTGACACACTTCTCCTCCAACAAGGCTGTACCCATTCCAACATAGACACATCTCCTAATAGTGCCACTTCATATGAGATTATGGGGGCCAATTACATTCAAACTACACCACTGAATTCATTTAGTGCTGCCTGTATATGAGTTGTAGGACCACCTACTGGAGCATAGATAGCCTTTCAGAGGCCACATAGCTGAAGATAATTGATACTCTATCTGCCAGAAGCCATCAATGGCTCCTCACCTAGAGGTGAGACTTCATGAGTCTTTTCTCTGCCAGTCATACTGGCATTTTTGTCTAGTTTGATCTTGTGCAAGTCTTGCGTATACAGTCCTGTCTTTGGTTCTTAAAGGGCTGAAGCATCACTCTGAGTCTAGATGGAAAGTTATAGGAAATAAGATATAGAATGCATGCTGAGTCTTTCCAAAATTTGTGTTGAGAACCTAGCTCTCAAGGCAATGGCACTATAAGGTGAGGGGGACATGAATGAGTCATCATCAATGGGGTTGATGACCATATATGAAGAGACATGAAGGAACTCAAATGCCCTTCCTGCCACATGAAGATATAGCAAGAAGCTGCCATTAATAAAATTGGATATAGTCCCCCATAAGACGTTGACACTGCCATCATCTTGACTTAGGACTTCTTGTTTCTTTGAACTATGACAAGTTATTGGCTGCTGTTTATAAACTAGCCTGTCTTTGTTATTGTGCTATAGTGGCCAAGTAACAGAGGTTGCTATGGAATTTTCAAGCTTTTCATACTTTGTTAGAGCTGTGTACTCACTTTTTTTTCAGTTTAACGATTCTGATTTTACAGTTATAAGACATGTGCCAGCTTGTTCATGGGAATATAAGGGATGCTACTGTCTTCCAACTGACCAAGGGATTTTCTTGGACATTAGAAGCTATACTATGATGATTGATGGTGTTTGTAACTGAATACACTTCTAGGAAAGCTCTCTCTCTCTCTCTCTCTCTCTCTCTGTGTGTGTGTGTGTGTGTGTGTTAGAAAAGGCATGAAATGTGCATTAAGAGAATATAAGAATGAAACAAATGTCTAAATGACTGATTGCTTTATTATAATAACAAGAAACTTCTTTTAATTTCGGGTTAAGGTTTCACTATTCCATCCAAGATGATCTCCAGTTCATTAAGCAGAACCAATTAACTATGAACCTGCATCTACCCTCCTGTGTCAGACTTCCCAAAGTTGGGGTTGTGAACACTATGTCACCCATACTTGCTCTGTGACTTAATTTCTGAGCTGAAGCTCATGTTTGGGTCAAGCATAAAGCTGGAAAGGGGCACTTTTTTTTTTTAAGTGACAGCAATTCCTTTATGCTCTGGTGTGGAGCTTGATATTTTGATCAAGGTGCATACTATGGAACAACTAAATCAAGATAATCAACATATGCATTAGATCCTAAAGTTTACTTTATTTCAGTTTTGTGTTTGTAGTTAAAAAGACAAAGATGAATTTTGCTGTCCCCACTGAGATCCCCAGCAGAGCAGGAGAAAGAGGTGCCCAGTGCCTGTCAGTGATATTTGTACTAAGGACTTACTTTAGCAGAAGTGCTAATGGCTCTTTTAAAAAACAATTTCAGCTATCCATGTTGATGAAGTCAACCTTCAACTATACTGTGCATGGTCACTTCTGGATAACTTTGAGTGGAATAATGGGTACAGCAGACGGTTTGGCCTCTTCCATGTTGATTTTGAAGATGCTGCTAGACCCCGAGTTCCATACAGATCAGCCAAGGAATATGCCAAGGTCATCAGAAACAATGGCCTGGAAGGCCCTCTGTAAGAAGGTAACTCGGAAATGTCCTTTGTAGAAGCTGCCACTGCTGGAAACATGGATGTTGTCTCAATGATGTTGTCTCAGATAATCTCAAGTTGCCTCAGTCCTCAGTGATCTGTGATTGATTGTGAAGCCTGGATCCTAGGCTTTGAGAACCTCCACTGTATTTTCTTAGAAGTGTCTTAGGTAGTGAAAAAGAGAATTACAGAAATTGACTTTCATTTAAATGATTAAGTATATTTGAAAGCCTCAATTTAAACTCCTAAAAATTTTTCCTGGAAAAAGAATGATGAGTTTATGAAGATAATGCACTGTTGACTCTACCTGCTCTAACAGCAGACTTTTTGGTATAAGGGTAGATTTGTGCACCTGCTTACTTTGGGTACATAGATATTTTTGCTCAGGAGATCTCTGTTAGTGTGTGATTCGTTAAAATTTCCAGTATTTAATGAAGCACAAAATAGCAAAGCTAAAAGCCACAGTATCCATGTTGTCCAACAAAGGAACTAAAGATGTATTTAATTAAATGTACTTGTTAATATGCTTACAATATATTTTGTCAATGATTTGTTAAATATATATATCTTTCTTTTGTCTAGTGAACTTTGGAAAATAAATAATAAAATGTGTTAGGCTTCAAATGGAAGGAAAATACTTTGCTTTGCCTTGTTTTTTTTTTTTTTTTTTTTTTTTTTTGCAAGTGTCAAGGATGGAACCCATCATTTGGTGCTTTCTAGTCTTTACCACCAAGCTGCACTCAACCCCAGAAGCAGTGTTCCAATTAACATAGCAACACCAAATTCAAAGCAAAGTCACAAACAGGGTATGGTCTCCATCTTTATATGTTTTCATATATTTTTAAGAACTATTTAGTTTTTTAAAACATCTCATTATCAACAATCTTATGCACGCATGTAATGTACCATGATCCTATCTACTCTATGCTTTGCTCTGCCATGCACTCTCCCCCTAAACCTTTCCTTTCCTTCCTTCCTACTTTCATGTTCTTTCTTCTGGGAAAAAAGAACAGCAACAAGAAAACCACTTAGTCTGATTATCACTTCATGGTTGAATATTGACTGATCTTGGTGACTTGATCCTGTGCGGGTAACCATGGTTGCAGTGAGTTCTGAGTGCAATGTTTGTGTTGTGTCCAGGAGACAGCACTTCATAATACAAGACCCTGTCCTTTGGTTATGATACTCTTTTCTCTCCCTCTTCTGCAACGCTCCTTGAGCCTTGGCTTGGTTGGATGTCTACAAATCTTTATTTTAAAATCTCATGGAATGAACACATACCTTGAATGGCCAACCTGAGAGTAAGCCAAGGAGAGATTTACTACGTTAGAAATGAAGACATTAGAAAGGCCCATTGGGTTGGTTGGAGTTGGTGGTTTGTTGAGCTTCTTCAGTGGGATGGAGTAGTAGGTACGGGGCTCAATTTATCTCTCCAGGATACCCATCCTGTGTGCAGTTCTGTTCTTATGTGATGATAGGCAGTGCGATCATGTACTTTGCAGACTGGGAAACTGACACAGTTCCCTCTGTATATTCAAGTTACATATATATTTATTAACTGATCCGAGGATGGCTCGCTTTAACTCTTTATTCAACACCCTACATGTTAGATTCTCTGGGTGTCCTCTCTATTTTTGTTTTGTTTGTTTTTTGTTTTTGTTTTGTTTTTTTTTTTTTTGAGGGAGGAGGAAAAGAAACAAAGGCATTACATTGATGACCCAGCAGGAAACAGGAAGGGTTTCCTGTGCTCTCATGCAGCTTCCCTGAGGAAACTATGTATAGACTTAGCATTCTTGGAAGGCCTTTTCTGTGAGTAGATGAAATGCCATTTTTCCTCCAATAAACTGTGGTCAATTTCTGGATTGTTTTCATGTTCATTATAAGGGGATTATTTACAGTGGAGAACACAATCTTAGTAAGTTTGGAAAGAGTCAGAAGGAATCGGTCATAGTAGTTCAATAAACATGGATGCACTGGGGAAAATTATATTAAGATTAAAATGGTATACATGGGGAATTCTATTACATCTTTGCCACTGGTTTGTTATTTTTATTGTTCAATGAGACATTATCTCACAATTTGTGTTCATTTAAGAAGCACATTTCCAAAGCTTATTTCATTCCTTTCCAATCCAGCCTGTCTTTTTCATTTTTACCATGCATCTTGTTTACGATTTATATGCCTTCTTATATTATCTTGCACGGCAACTGAGTTTTCCTTTTAATTAGGATGCTGCTTTGAGTATTACTTATCCTGTGGGGCAAATTCACAAGTTTTACAACAATACAAATGAGCACTGTGTTTTCCTTTCCAAAACCAGGAAATTAATATTCCACTGTAGATAAAACAGTCTGTCACATTTGGTCTACCAGGTGAAATAAACATTTGCATTACTTATGCCCATACTTCTTCCCGGAGCTGTGGCCTTTTGTAGCTCTCTTATGGCTTTTATAGGCCAGCTCTTCATTCCAAAGGTGGGCCACACAAAGTGCCCCCCCCACAATTAGTAATATAACTTGGTATAAATTACCCTGGAGTTAGGGTGAGAAAACAAACAACAGTATCAAGAAAACATAAAACTCTCATGGACTTCCCTTTCTGTCCACACAATTCTCATAGTCCCTGTGGTATCTCAATTAATATTATACTTAATGGTTTGTCTTTGAATTTAAGAACAAGACTGGTTGTGCTTTGCCTGTCCAGGAATCAGAATTTGAATTCTTTAAATGGAAAAACAAGAGTTGTTTATCAAGCTTAGGCCCCAATGACATGATATTCAAACTGTGGAAAGCCACCTGAAGGTGGGTATGGTCATATTTTATATACAGGGAGACCTACAAATCTCAGTGATAGCTTAGACACACTTGAATTTCTTCATTTCTCCCTTGATTGTTTTAGATTTGAATTTCTCTTTTTCTTGTTATGTGAACATATGTTCTGTACAACTTTGTAATCGCACAAGAATTTCTTCATGTCTTTAAATACATAGTTTAAGTTTCAAAATGGACAATTGGCAGGTTGCTAAAAATATACACAAAATGACAAGGCTGCTTCATTTTGATAGGCAGAATGTTTGTCTCCATACTCCCATGAAGGGAGGGCTTTTCACCTGAGTCCTTTAGTGCATGAAAAGATGGAAGTAATTTCTCATTAAAGCCTCAAATGAAGAAGTTGGCAAGCTCAGTGTTTGGGAGTAGAGTGCCAGTCATATCTTTATGCCCTGGGAATTTGTGTTTGGCCTGTAGCTTTTAATTATTTTTACGAACTTGAGAATAATGAATACATTTGTAATATATTGAAAAAAATTCCCCAATACTGACTGACCAAAAAAAATAGATTTATATGATAATCCTTAAACACCAATTCTATTACTTGGTGCTAGTCAGAAAGAAAATAGAATGCTGAGCCTTATTACCGGGAGCTCAGAATGTAAATCAAAGCTGATAGAATTAATACTGTTTAATTACCAGCAGCACACCTCAACTGGAGAACACACATATTCATCGTTCAGCATAATGTTTTAGGCTGGAGTTGTCCTGGGATGGATGCAGGGAAGAACCTAAATCGTGATGAGCTCTAAATAATGGTGTTATAAGGGACTGCCATACGTTATGATGTTATGATGGTCTTTGGGTATGGGCAATAGCTATGTGTAGTGAGGCAGTGGGTGGGGTGGAAAGGAAGGATGATTCCCAACTGTCAGAGGTGAAGTAGGTGAGGTTTTTATATAACATTTTATCACCATGTGTTAACTGTGCATGATAGTGAGTTGCATTGTATTGTGACATTTCCATACACGCATGAAAGAAGTTCATTGTGATACTACCCCTAATTCTTCTCTTATCTCCCCTCCCCACTGTGGTTCCCATGTGAGAGGTATTGTTTTTGACATTCATAGACTGGCTTTCCACATGTCTGAGCATTGATCAGTGATCGGTGCCTCTCATCTTGCCATACTGGTAGCTAGTATCAAGCAAATGCAGCATTTTCATCACTAAGAGTCCTAAGGGAATGTTTCTGTAAATCTAACAGTCCAAAATTAAGACAGGTCTAGCCATCTGACTTATATCCACTTCCTGACATTTCATGGGCCTCAGCTTCCTCCTGTGCAAAATGAAGATGTGACTGTCATGACCGTCAAACCAGCAAGTAAATATACAGTATGCACCAAGTTGTTGTAGAACTCAGCAAGGGTATTTTAGCCTGGGTCATCATGTTTCACTTCTGACTTTGTCCACATCAAACCTCTGACAGTTCATTAGGTCTGCTTAGGTTTCCTTTCATGGGGCCAGGTCTGTTTCATGCAAACATTTCTCTGCATGGCTTTCTGTTAACTTGGGATTTGCCACGCTGCCTGTTCATTCTTTTAATTTCAGTGGCAGACATTTCCCCCCAGACCTCAATTCTTCAATGCACTTAAGAAAAGATGCTGATTTGTTCTGTTGGCTTGTTTGCTAGTCAGTATATTTTGACACCTCAGAGCTCCTTCCTTCAGTGTTATACTGCACAGAGATGATTCCATGATTTACACCATCAATGCAGTTGGAGGTGTTCTATGACTGAATCAGTATGTGTTTATTAAACTCATCTACACAACATTTTGAAGAGACAGAGTGCAGTGGCTCTGAAGGGTCACCTGGACTTGTGCAGCTTGCTAGAGGCTTGAGATAGTAAGGAATGCCAAATGAATTTTCTAAAGGATGGTAATTGTACCTATGGAGAGGAGGGAAACTTTTTGGACACCTGTGATGGTCATGGGTGGTTTCATGGGCCAAGGAACATTATGTAGGCTGAGTGTGGTAATGAATGCTTGTGATGCTATAACTCAGGAGACGGAGGCAGAAGCAAAGAATTTCTAGGCTGCATAATGACTTTGAAGTCAGTCTCAAGCAAATAAGAGCCTGTCAAGTACAAATTTTGCTTTTCAAATCCTCTTGGATGTATGACTTTCCACTGGAGCTTGGATGACTGATGATCTACCAGGGGGTCAAACTGTTAAAACAACAACAAGAAACTGGACCTCCCTTTCCCAGCATCTATCAAATATCTTGCTTGAGCTTATGTATTGTACATACTGTTACAACTTCTGTGAGTCCATATGTGCAATTCCCCTGCCCTATCCAGAAACACTATTTCCTTGCATTCATTCATTCATCACGTATGGCTCCTGCAATCATTCTGTATCTTCTTCTATGACGATGCCACGTGCCAGAATCAAAGAACATGGAGAAATTAAGTTGCTACTCATCTGAGTCCTTCATGTCTATTTATTGGCCACTTTCATGGTGCTAGCAAGTTCTGTGCATGCTACTGGAGAAGAAAAGTATTCATCAATATTGCCTAGCTGTGAATCCTGTGAGCTAATATAATGAGCAGCCCGATAAGACATGCCCACTTGTACAATAATGATAAAAGCCATGAGAGTAACCAACTACTTTCTGATTAGATTTAATGCCTGTATCATAAGTTCAACCTCATACATGGCATACATGGCACCTTTATTGGGACCAAGGATCTATGGGGAGAACCTACTACTATTACTCTGCTAAGAGGGTTTTTAACTGATTCTTGATCACATCATTTTATCCAAAGGTCAGTGTATCTTTTAACCATTATTAGAGAAAACTCTTTTTTTTATGAATATAGAGTATTTTTTTATTTAATTTTATATAACAAAGTCCAATTAAATGAAAACAAACATTTATACACAATATTTGGGAATTTGGGCGTCGTTCTTTCCAAACTACTTCCTGCTGGTAAGGGGCGCTGTCTTGGGGGATTCAAAGAAGATTCAGATATCCTTAGTGGGCATTTGGGTGATGAAGGTTAGATGAGTCAATCATGGCTCTGTGAAGGAAAGATGGTGTGATGGATTGAGACTGACCAGTATTTACTTTGTTCTAACCAAGAACACAACCTATGACAAGGATTTTAAAATACCCATTGCAGTTTTGAGATAGTTTACTTCTCTCGTCTAGAGTAACTAAATGGTGTTTCTGTTGGACAATACTTACTCTTCCTTGCTCTTTCTTTTTGCTCTAGTGCTAGAAATTGAATCCAGGTCCTTATAGGTGGTACACTAGTGGGCCTTACCCCTGGGCTACTCCCCCAACACCTGGCTTACTCTTCTAAGTAATATGTCCTCAAGCTCCCAAATGATGATCTTCATTAAGTGCCACTTTACCTTACACTACTGTGGTAGTTTCTGATGTAATAGTCCCAATGAGCTCATAGGGAGTGGCTTTGTTGGAGTGGGTGTGGCCTAGTTGGAGGAAGTGTGTCACCGTGGAGGCCCAGCTTTGAGGTCTCACATATGTGCAAGCCACAACCAGTGTCCCAGACCACTTCCTGTTGTCCACAGGCCAAGTTTTACAAGTCCTGGCTCCTTCTCTAGTGCCATGCTTGCCTGCATGTCACCTTTTTGCAGCATGGTGGTAATGGACTAAATGTTTTCCCTTATAAGAGTTGCTGTGGTCGTGGTGTCTTCTCACAGCAATAGAAACCCTAACTAAGGTGAGCTGCTGCCAGCAGTGAGGAGAAAGTATGACCCTTTTCAGTGCCATTATAGCTGAGTGAGACATGGTGACCCACAGGCCTGCCCAGGGAGGAGAGAACAGTGGCCCGCCCACCTTGTGACACTGTTATGGTGAGTGAATATAAGTTGAGGTATGGGAGAGAAAGAGTCACGGTGGAGAGAAGCATATCGGAAGAGGAGGAGTTAGTGAGGAGTGGACTGAGGTGGGTAGCTTGCTTGCCACCAAGGGCCATGGTGATATCCAGGCCTGGGCTGCTGCCATGGTCCTTGTCTGAGTCTCTGAGTCCGTGGCCCTGCAGCAGCTGTGGTCTGTGTGGGTGTCTGTGGCTCCTATTACCACCAAAGGAGGACAGGGTGGCGCTACCCAGAATTGACCCCACCCCTCACTGGCTGCAACACTAGGGTCCTGTTCTTTACCAGTTACTGCCCTGGTGGGGGGGGGTTGCACCTAGCCTGGCAGTACAGTAGAACTGACCTTGCTGGTGGAGGAGGGTGGGTGAGCTGGCTGGAGAATGTGATTAAGGGAGAGCTGACCCTACCCCCCCCCATCTGCCCTGTGGTGGTGCGGGTGATGGAAAGATGCTCTCCTGGTCCCTTTACACCTGTGGCAGGAGAGGGAGCTAACCCTCCCCCTTGCCAGCTGCTACACTTGGGAAGGGTTTCAACCTGTGGAGCTGACTCTGCTGATGGGACCATAGCTGCGCCAGCCCCAAGCTTGTGAGCGTGGGAGAGCTGGCCCTGAGGTCAGGACAGCAGGACAACTGTTCCTGCCCCTCTCCAGCTGCAGCACTTGCGAGAGTGGCCCCTGCACCTTGCCTGGGCAACACACTGGAGCAGGCCCTGGTGGTGGAGGGGTGTGTGTGTGCGTGCGTGTGTGTGTGTGTGTGTGTGTGTGTGTGTGTGTGTGCGCGCGCGCGCGTGTGTATGTGTGTTTGCGCGTGCGTGCGTGCGTGCGTGCGTGTGTGTGTGTGTGTGTGTGTGTGTGTGTGTGTGTGTGTGTGCCTGCCCTGAGGCAACAAAAGCAAGAGAATCATCAGCCCTACTGGTCTTTGCTGCTGTAGCGTGAGCTAGCTAGGGCAATGCTGGAGAGCTCACCAGGCCCAGAACCAGGCTTGTGAGTTGCCCCTCCCCAACCCATCCCACCTATGAATCTTTTGTGAAGGGGCTATTCCTGTAGATCCAAAGCTGCAGGATCTCCATGACACAAGTCAACTACAGGCTATCCAAAAGGAGTCCCAGTGAGGGCCCAGTATCTGTAGTGTAGCAGAAACCAGAACCAATCCAGTGGTTCCTTGCAATGAACACTTGCATGTAAAGGTAAATATGGACTAAAGTACAGCTTCCGTGATGAGATTTTTTCTTTTCCCCTTTTTTCTTAAATCTTATTTTATTTTTAGGGGGAGGTTGCAATGGCAGAAGGCAGATACAAAGGGCAGGGAGATGAATGGGATCAAGATGTATGATGTGTTAGTCAGAAAGAATAAATACAAAGTTAAAAAAAAAGAAAGAAAGAAACCCTAAGACACTCTACCATGAGTTGGATTTGTTTAGCTTTCACCTCCAAGTGAGATCCTGTGATATGTTCCTTTTTGTGCTTGGCTTATTTCCCTACATAATGGCCTTCAGGTCTCTTTATATGCTGCCCTAAGTAATAAAAATGTATCAGAAATTCACTCATATCATGTGCTTCAAATGTTGGATCTCATGCTTTCTTAACATTTCTTGCAACAATACATTATTTTTACTCATTCATCCATTGATGGGTACTCTGTTTGGACTGACTGCCTGAATTAATTTCTCTTAGATAAATGCCCAGTAACAGAATTGCTTATTTTTTAAATGTCAAGGCACTTCTGTAATTTTATCAAAATGTTTGATTTAATTTACATTGCCAACAAAAATGTTCAAGGGTTCCTTTCCCCCATCTCCTTGCCAATGATTGCTATTTCCCTTTTTGATGATAGCCATTCTAACGGGAGAAAATTGATAAAAATCAATCATGTGTTTACTTGTCCAGTGGTGAGTAACTTCATTCATGTTTAATTAATTTTGTATTTTCTCTACTTAGGGTGATATTCAGTGTCTGTGAGTAATTTATCAATGTATGAAGTCATTGATACAATCTATCTGATGTAGTCATATTTTAATTCATAGTTGAAACTTCAGGTGTGGATTGACTTCTGTAATCCTGACATAGATCCCATATAGTGATTCCCCCCCAGATAAATAAATTATGGCAGAATTATGGCAGTGAGTTGATAACTTTCATCAACCACAGGGACATCAAATAGTACACCCAGTATGGAAACCCGGAAACCCGTATAACATTTATTTGGATATCAAGCCCCCTTTTTTTTTTTCTGGCAAAGATGTGGGAGAAATCAGGCCTATTGCCCAGGGCTAATGATTTCTAGAAACATTCAGACAGCTGCCCTGACATACAGTTTAACCACAGGCCCTTTTATATAAGTTCCTCTGTGCCTCTGAAACTTCAGCCATTTTTCCTTACCTTCCAGTTGGCCATTTCATAGAGTGCTTGATGTGTAACTTCTTTCTTTGTAAAGATAGCCACCGTCTATACCAAACATTCTCTCTGCTCACATACCCACACAGACCGTTTTGTTTTGTAATCCTGTCTCCTAAAACCTTGGTACTCTTCCCAGAAATGAATCACCAAACCAAAACTTTCCACATGACTCAAGTTTTATATTTCGGCTTCCAGTTGAAAGATAATGATGTTTAAGAAAGCACACAGAACTCAGTTTTCCCCCCAGCTCTGTATGTTTTAGAACATGCAATCCCAGCAACTCACATTTTTTTTTTATTTTTATATTTTACCATCTAGTAAGTGAGTATTCAAGTGTAACTGTCTACGGAGTTAAAATAAAATGAGACAATATATGAAAAGTAACTAAGCTGATAATCCACTAATGATAATAGTGGCAGTTACTGTTATTATTTTCTGCTGGTGTTGGTTGAAGATGCAAGCATATGGCGGGGGGCGGGGGGGACTTTAGCTAACCAGCCCTTGCTCCATACCTGCCTCACTTTCCAACCCTTCCCATCTGAATAAAAACAATTGCTTCACATTAGTGGCGTGCCTTGGCTAGTCCGACAAAGCACCCATGTCCTCTCCCCTCCTGTGTAAGCACATTCTCCCCTGGACTGCAGTTCTAACCCAATCTTAATTCCTCTGTTATTTTTCCAGATCCACCCTGCCCAGGGAATGCAGGGTTGTTTTCTAGAAGAGTGACCGTTTTTCAAAGCTGTTGCTTGCCAACTGATGGGTTAAGAACTGCTCTTCAACGAATAAAATTCTGTGGTGGGCTCTCTGTGCTGCTTGTGGGTTCGGTTTCCATGTTCTGCAGAACCAAAACATCTTCTTTACCATGCACATAAAGAAGAGCAGCGATGAAGTTTTCCTGCCTTCTTCTCTGCAAACGCCTCCCTCTCTTTTTGCCTCCCTGAAAACTACAATGCACACTTCTTATTAAACTGTGAATTGATTTGCATGGAAGACAGAACTAGTGAAAGGTTTGGCAGCGAATAAACATTTTCTTTGCCCTGTGTGTTTCATTTTTGTACAGTAGAATGCATCTCTGAAAACCTTCCAGATTCACTATGTTCTGATCACACTGTCTATTACAATTCTGCCCGATGGCAAACTTCTCCTTATTGACTCTAAATTACATTTAATCCTGTTAGGATCACTTTTTATTGAAAGGCATGCGTTGTGATGGCATTGACGGGAATCCAGCAACCAAGATGCCCAGCCAGAGGAAAATAAACTCTTGGAGCTTTCTAATGCTTGTCATTTTCACGCTGGGCCCAGCTGTGGAGCCTGTTGAAGGATGGAGAGGATTGGGGTGCTCAGTGCAGATAATGGTATGCTCCTGGGCTGTGTGGAGAGCTCTCCACCACAAGAAAATAATCTTTTGAGCCCAGTGGACTAAGAACCAAAGACCATTTTGAGCTAAGACAGTATAATTCTATTAGTGAAAAGCCCTTGCAGGGGGAAATTGCCTGTGTTAAAATCTGTGCACAAATTAAAATAACAGGGCTAAAGGGGAAAATATCTCTATAAAAGGCTTTATGGCTCTAGTGGATAATAATATCCTGTCGCATTAGGATCTGGAAACCTAAAGATATATATATATATATATATAATCATATTGGTATCCTTTCCTCAACTTTAACTTGTGCAATAAATCTGTTCTTAAGAGTTTATTTGATGAATCCGAGTGCTGTACCAGCATATACTATTGCTTCTTATCAAGAAAATGCTGGAAATAAAGTCTGCCTGTCTTGGTTGTGTGTTGACGCCTCCTGAGACTGGTGCCATCTTAAAATTCCATTTTTTAAGTGTATTGAATGCCTACATTCCTGTAATTTTTATGGATTATTATTTCTGTTTTTTGGTGGCAAGTCCTGTTAATGTTGCTGTTTTGATACAGCATTTGAAATCCATTTAAATGCACACCTCAGTTTAGAATAGATCACTTCAAAGGAGCGAATAGTTAGAAAAAAAAAGCAGTCAGTGATAAAGGAGTTGCTTTTTCTAAGGTGACAGAATTCTGAAGTCCTTAGGACTGTTTCACTGTTGAGTAGAGAATGTCACATGTCACAGTGTTACCCACAAGGGTTCCTTTCAGTGGTCAGTGAGTGATTGTGAACTAGAAGCTCATGCTACCTTTCGAATTTCGTGACAAAGACAACATGCTGTGTATTTAAGGACTGTACCATGTAAGTAAATAAAGACACAGTTCATAATTCTGTTAAAGGATGGTGGCAGCATTTGCTGCAGAATTAAACAGTAATGAAACACATGGTGCTTTGAGCTCTCAGCATCAGCTGGGGGCTTGAGTACCAGAACATTTCTCTTCAACAGTGTAATCAAGACAGAGAAGCCAACACGGTTATTAGCACCTTCCTGTCTTCTGGCACATCTTCTTTGCTTTTATTTTTCCTCTTCTTCGTCTTTTCTTTCTCTCTAATCAATTATCTTCCCTTCCCAACTGTTTTCAGTGCCTCTACTCTCCATCCTCATCCTTCTTGGTGTGTAGGCAGAGTTCAGGCATTCTTGCTTTTCTCTGACCAAGACACCAAACTGGTGTCTTCAGGCCTCTTATAAGTCAGATGGAAAGAGTGCAGGTATACCCAGTAGCAGGTTCAAGTTCATATTTAGGGTACCCCTGTGAGGATGCTGTCTCATCCACCCTTTAAGAATTAAGTAGCAAGGCATGAATAATATGACTCACTGGATACTCCTAGTATTGTCCGTTCTTAGGACAATATAACTCAAAACCAAAACAAACCAAAAACAACCACCATATTTCTCCCCAAATCACTAAAGGAATACACAAGAAAACAATGAATCATAAGCAACTCTGGCAGGTACAGGTCATATTCCTCCTAGGATAGCTAAGGATATAGCCCAAGACATTTGTAAATGACAGTATTGTGTTGCAATGTCAAAAGTTAGGTTATCTCTTCTAGAGCATAAAAAAAACCCCAGATGGCTGAACAGAAAAATAAAGGAACACAAAGCCTTGACTGCTCATCTCTCCAGATGATGTCAGGTTGTAATTTGAGGAATGTCCCCCTGTGAAGAAACGGTAAGGAAGAGGATGCTTCAGCTCCCACATGCCATGGTCACGTATCATCCTCACTACTGGAGACTCATGGGGTCTTTCAGCCCAGCTGAGGATGCTTCCCTGGGTTCATAACTGAGCTTTTCCAGAGGCTATTACCCCAAGTCCCCAGGCCCATGCTCTACCCCTACTAGTAAACTAGTATGTGTTCTGTTGTATGAGAAGCACTGTACTCCTCCTCCCATGAGGCTCTGCTCCCCCTACGCCTGTGATAGGCCATCCCTGAGTGGAGGTTCTTCTGCCACTGTAACACTAACCCCAATCACTCATGGCACCTCCGTGCCCTCATCTTTGTTTCTACTGCACTGTCCTATTAAGAAAAGCTGTGGTAGCACCTCACTGCTTGAAATCCAGGGTTTGAACTACTGGAGCAACCACACATCTGGAAGGACTCCGTTGCAAAGTCTTCTGCATAAGGAGGAAGTCGCTGTGGGGCCTTACCTCTGGAGCACCAGCACAGTAGCCCATTCTTCAGGACCCACAGCTGATGTAGCCTTCTGCCTTCAAGGATGCACAGACTTAGATAAATGGTGTGTACACACGTTAGCAGAATGAGGAGATATAGTGCCTTGTGGTCTAGGGCATTAATACCTTGGCTGGCCTGGATTATTTCACCTTCTAGGTCAAACAATAACAGTGCTGTGACTATGTGCAATGCATCTGTACTGGCCTCTTGGACCTGGTCCTGTTGTGTTGCTCTCCTGTGAATGTAGTTCGGTGTACCTCGTAGCAACTGACATTACTAATGTGCTATACCCAACCTCAGAACCTGGATTTACTTTATGTCTTAACATCCAGGTGTCCAGTGTCGCTCTACAATAGTGTGTTTACTTGAAACACTCTCTCTCCTTTTAGCTTACAACTTTCAGTTAAATCTGTGACCTGGCTCCTAAGGTCCAAGCCTTTGGAACACCTTTCTTCCCTCAGAGCCATGCTGATGCTCTGAGCGACTAGAGTACATGTCAACCTTGGCATAGCCATTAAACTATATCCTCTGTGTCTTTGGGAGTAAACTTATGCTCAGGTCAAATGTGCTCTCATATTTTGCAAGGTCCTAATCTCAGAAATTTGTCTCTGGAGCTTTGGTGGAACACTATCCTCCAAGCACAGAAACCATTACCATCTTCACCAGAGCAGGTGTGACTATCAGAAGAAGCCCTCAGTGTCAGAGCTGTTGATGTGATGTTGACTGTTGGTGTTCCCTCATAGAAGAAGGAAATAGGGGATCACTGGGCGCTAACCTGAGATTCCAGTCACTTCTTCCTACACTTCCTTCCGAGTTACATGTAATTTTGTGAGGCTTCATGCCATTTTGTCTCATTCTCTTGAAGTCACAATTCATAGAGTGTGAAAGGGCAGCTGCTGGGAGATTATGCCTATGCCACTATGGAGAAATTGTCACCCAGGCTAGGTTAAAAAATATTTGAGAGAGTGACTGTTTTGGGATCCTTTATGATCTTATAAGTAACCCTTCATACATGCAGTATAGGTAAGAATGACCAATAGATTTTGAAAACTGGACTTTGATAGAATTGGAATTTGATCTGTGCTTGATGTCCATTCTGGGGTGAGTAGGTATTTGTTCATACTCCCCCAGAGATAGTTCATGCAATAGTATCTTCTCCCAATATCGTGCCCTGGATGGAAAAGGCACCATGCCTGCTGGTGAATTCTGTTAATTCCAATAATGGAGCATCCCCTCCAATAAGGCTTTCCATTGAGAGGAAAACACGAACGATATCTGTAAACCCTTGCCACTATAATTATGAAGCTGCCCTCACTAGTCCTGTAGGTGAGATCGCTAAGCGTATGTGCACATATAGTCACTGTAATGCTAAGCACAGCTGAAGGCGCCTCAGGGAACCTCCACCTGAGCCTACATCCACACAGAAACTGAGCAATGACACTTTGCGAATACTATTTAATAGCTCTAATTGTTAACTATAGAGTCATCTGAGGGAAAAGCATTGATTGAGGAATTGCCTAGGTCAGATTGGCCTTCGGTTATGTCTATGGGGGTTATCTTGATTCCTAATTGAAGTAGGAGAGCCCACTATACTGCAGATAGTACCAATCCCTGGGAAAGTGGTCCTGGCCTTTTAGGAAAGCTAGTTAGCAGCATCTTCTGCGGTTCCTGCTGTACTTTCTCAGCAGGATTTAGATTCTTGGTCAGAACTAATGCTGTGGGGAATAGCCAGTAAGCATGTCTTCAACTTCCTGGCTGAGTCCCTGCCTTGACTTCTCTCAGTGATGAACCGAAACTTGCAAGCTGAAATAAACCTTTTCCTCCCCTATGTTATTTTTGGTCAGAGTGTTTTATCACAGCAGCAGGAAGAAAAACAGAACATAGCATGACTAGTACTATAGGCATGTCTGTGGGTACAAATCTTGCCCCGTGAAAGCAATTGTGCAAAATTAAAAAATAAAACAAAACAAAACAAAAAACAAAACAAAACATAACATCCCATTGTGCAGTCAAAAATTCAGGGGTATAAGGATGACAAAAAAGAAAGTCAAAGAGACACGGCCTAACCAAAAGAACACTGTAACTCAGTAGCTATCACCAAAGAAATGGAAACATACAGATTACATGAAAGGGCATTCAACATAATTATCTTAAACAAGCTCATTGAGACATTGGCCATGCTGACATTTGAGAGCATTTTCCTCTGCGACATTCTTTTCCTCATTGCCCACTCCAGCCCTTGAGAATGCTCTGCTTGTAATGAACTCCATCTAGTTTTCCACACCGAGAAAAAGAAAAAGCAGTAAGAGAAGGAAACAAAACAAGGAAAGGAAGAACAAATAAAATCTACTTAAACAATCAAGAGCTCCTCGTATTGGGAGGCATGTAGCTGTTTAGATCCACGAAGCCGGAAGGTCTCCATGTAGATTTAGCTGAAACGGGCCTTTCCAAGCCACACTGCAATCTAATTATCCAAAGCAAAGAAGATATTTTTAAATCAACAAAAACACTGAGCCACATCAGAGAACCTCTATTGTTCTATGAGTGGATTTCTCAGCAGGAAAAGAGAATGGGATCACATACAGAGAATGATGAGAACCAAGTCTAAGAAGAGCATATAGTCAAGCATGAAAAACCCTTGCAATACCCAGCAAAACTGTCCTCCAGAAAAGAAGGAGAACAAAGTGACAGACAGGGGAAAACTGAGGGGCCTCATTAGCAGTAGCCCTACCTTGCTAGGATGTCTTAGGGAATGTTTTCCCTCAGAAATGAATGATAATTATTGTCATGGAAACAAATGAAAATGTGAATTTCACGGATAAGGGTAAACACACAATGAAAGTATGAAGGCAAATTCTTAAACCCTGTCAACAAAAAATACAGATTTCTACTGAAATTAATGCTATGTATGAATTGTCGAAACAATGAGGTAATTTTTGAAGTTACTCTATATAGGATTTTTGTAAACCTAGGAGTAATTCTTAGACATGCCCAAAGGAAATGAAACGATTGACTTCTTAAGATACGTGAATACTCATACTCATTGCAGTTTGCCTGAAGATTAGAGTGTGAATCTATCCTTGGAGGTGGCGTACACCTTTAATCCCAGCACTCAGAAGGCAGAGGCAGGTGGTTCTCTGTGAGTTTAAGGCCACTCTGGGCTTCAGAAGATTGATTCTGGCTGAAAGAGATAAAGAGCCAGGTGGTGGTGGCTCACACCTTTAATCCCAGCACTAATGGGGTGGAGACAGGAGTAATATGGCTGGGTAGAGAGAGGAATACACGGCAGGAGGAGGCCAGAGCTCACTGCATTCAGTCTGAGGATTCCTAGAAACAGGATCACCCATTTGGTTAGAGGATTTGGTAGAACTAAGGCCTAGTGGCTGGCTACTCTGTTTCTCTGACTTTTCAGCATTAACCCCTATATCTGACTCTAGGCTGTTATTATTAAGACCAATTGGAATTCGAGCTACAAATGCACATCTGTCAGCACACTTTGCAGTCATCATAAACATCTGGGAAGCTCATTCAGTATGGAACAATGGCCCAGTCTAAAGTCTCCTGGCTTGAGTTATTGGGATTCATATTATTCCTAAGTTCCAGTTGCACCTGCTGTTACTGCAAACTGAGCCCAGACCATGTGCTAGTCACCTAACCTAACGGATCTAGCAAGCAGAAGACCTGAGCATCATTGTAGCTTCACCGAATAAGTGTCTCATTCACCTTCATCTTGTCATTCAGTTTCTTCGGGTGAGTCTTCTCTCAATTGTAGAATTTGTTCTACTAAAGACACAAGAAAGAAATGATTTGATACATCTGAAAGTTCTCTGTAACCCGAAGACACGCCTCTAGTGTTGAAACTCTCCCTTTTCAGTCTTCCATAATGATCAAATATCTCCACAGTGTGTTTAGTGAATAATTGCCGTGAGACTGGGGAAGGTACCCAGAGTGTCCAAGAGCAAAGTTGTGGCCTCCAACAGTGATGGGTGCAGGAAGTGTGTAACCACACCCATTGCAATGCTTCAAAAACAGTTCAAATAAGCAGTTGGATTGAGCTCTGTGCTGTGATGCTTTTGTGCTTCTCCATAATTCCCCAACTGACAGTCTGTCCGGATATTTGGAAATCAGAGATGCCACTTCTCTCAGAATGATTCCATTCTAGGTGAATGAAGAGGTCTCATGGCCAAATGCTATTGAAACTTCAAGAGTGACCATGTCAAGAGACAATGGTGTATTTAAATACGAAATGCTACAAAATAATGGGAGAGAAGGCAAGTAACAAGATACTTTCATGGTGCAAAATGACTAACTTCTGTCAATAACTGTTAAAGATCCTGGTTGTAGAAGCTGGAGAGGTGGGCTAATAAAATGCCTTGTGGTACAAGCATGAAGACCTGAATTTGGATCAGCAGGTCCCCCACACAGGAGGCAGGTGTGGCTGTGCATATCATAATAACCCTGTCACAGAGAAGGGACATTTAGGTTTCTGGATCTAGCTGGTCCACCATTCTAGATAATCCATGAGCTCTGAGTTCAGTAAGAGACTGACTCAAAAAAAGTGAGATAGAAATGAATAGATGAAGACATGTGACATTAATCTCTGGCAACCACATCCCCATGTACACATGTGCATACACTCACCTGCATTCATAGGTGCCAAACATGCACACACAAATACACTTTATACATACATATTACATATGTACACATACTATATGCACATATACCACACACAAGTAAACTACACATTTATAACCATACACACAATTCCCAATTCTATTTTATTACATAATTAACAATGTTACAATATCCTTTATACCAATTGTCTTAAAAATATTAAATTTTAAGTTAAATCTCCTTTCACTTCCATCATTTAAAATTCATGCCCATTCGCCCTTGACTGTCAACTTGCCCAGCATGCTTTATCTCTAGTCCCAGCCGAGTGTGGCTGGAGCTGAGCTGTTCCAAGAGAGATGGACAACTGTGAGTCCTGGTGGAAATGTGAACATCTATGTGTCCTGGAAGAAAATTTTTGAGATGTATTGGGAGAACAGTTGAATTGAGAGTCCTTTCTGTCTGGTATCCAGTAATCTTTTATTTAGCCATTAAACTGTTCATAGAATGTATCACTTTCATGTGGTGACAGAAAATCATTGAAACAGGTCCCTCTTGTCCAGAGATATCACAGAAAACATCTGTGAGCCTGTTGTCCTGAGGCTGATTCTTCCAATTCCTGGGTTCAGGGCAGTGACTTGCAAGGTAGCCTACATATTTTACATGAATTATGGCCTTTCGCTCAAGCTTTAGGGGACGTGTTTACTTGTGTTTTAATAATTATAGCTGGAATGTTTCCCATAGGAGGATGACTTGTTCTATGGCGTTTCCAGGGGAGAATAATAGATGAGTAAAAACATCTGAAGAGTCCAGGTCTATCGGACTGAGACACGATCATGGAGGGTGGTCCATCCTCAACTTGAAGAAGAATGAGCCATCAAAGCTAACAGCCTGGACTCTATCTACAACAACAGTGTTCAGTTTCTTGTTGCACTACTTTCTTTCTATCAGTCGGCAAATATCCTTTCAGGATCTGTTTTCTTCTTTACAAAACTAGCTTACAAATACTTTCTTGATCACACGTGGATAGTGAAGATTGCGTGAGGGAAGAGCTCTTGACATTAACTAGGATGTGTGCTCCTGTAGTGAAGACAGCAATATTGCTCTCCACTAGCTGTTTATAAACAAAACCTGATATCAAACTCTACTTTGTTCTCGAACTTACGGATGTCTGTTTCCTCCGTTGTTCCTTCACACTGTGTTTGGCTTTGTGCATGTATTTACAGGACCAGTGAATGCACATGTTCCATACTATTTCTTACAAGCATGGATGGATGCAGGCCACCTTCTCATTCACCTCTTCCTTAAAATGTTTGCAAATGTAACCTTCTTAATTCTATTAGGAAGATGGATTGAGAGGGCTGGAGAGAAGGTTCAGTGATGAAGAATGTACACTGATCTCACAGAGGACTGGAGTTCAGTTCCTGGAACCTGTGACAGGTAGCTCACAAGCATCAGCTCCAGGGAATTTGATGTCCCTTTGTTCTCCCCAGGCAGGGCACTCATGTACATACTCCTTCTCCCCTAAATATAGACAAGCTATCATCTTTTTTTTTAAAATGAAGAAAACTTGTGTAAAATTGCTTTCAAGATTTTCTATGCATTTTATGTCCTGAGGATGTGATTGATTAGAAGTTAACATTGAGAAAGCTTTTTTTTTTTTTTTTTTTTTTAATTTTAAACAAAAGATTAAATCTATGCAAAGATCCATGACAGTTCTATCACAGTCTGTCCTCTTGAAGTTTGGATCTAATTTTTGATTTAGACACTTTTGTCCCCCATGAAATATTGTGTGTTATGATATAGCAGCTAATAAGACTGATACAGTGACTTTAAATTGAATATCATTAGAAAAAAATAAGAGCATAAAATGTCTTCCTAATAGTCTTAATTAGGGAAATGGAAGATCGTAGTATTTCTGTCTTGATGCACTAACCTAGATAATTGGGGTAATATGAAATCTAGGGTGAGGGAAATAGGGAGTCTGGGAGCCAGAGGAAGATAACCCCTGAGTGCCCAGTTACTTGAGGTCTTTTTTGGTTTTGGATCAAAAGACTCACCAGATGACAGGCATAGACCTGATGTAATTATTCTCTTTCTTGTGGACAAGTCAACACTGTCAAAATCTGCCCTTGATTTGCAGTGACTGCCTACTGGGGAAAGGCATTGTTCTGAGCCTCACTGCCTCGTAACAAGGGCCACTTGCCCCTCTGATGAGGGCATTGTATGAAAACAGCACATTCATCCTTGGGCTCTGGCTAATCTCACCGCTTTCATCCCCTGTCTCTGGTTTCTCAGAGATCTGCCTGGGCATTTTACATCGAGTGCCCTTAACCTTGATATTCATGTATTCTGCTTGCCTGAAGTCTCTGTCCACACCTCATGATGAAAGTCTTGTCTTTCTCTTTTACATTTCTGTCTTGCCAGGGAGGGAAATTAAGCTAGATTCTCTAATTGAGAACCACATGGGGCATGCGCATGATGATGACAGTGCCAGGACTCAATAGCTACCCAGCAATCAGCAACAGAAGGTCACCATTTTGTAAAACCAGAGAAAATGCTACTGGGCATTCTGTGGAATTGTCAGTCAGGATAGAATGGACACTAATTGCTTCTCCCACAGCTGTTAGCATTTCTTTTTCATAGTCAAGGAACCCTTAAGACAGTAGCAGACTCTTGTAAGGCATCTGAAGGTTTTACCGACCTAAGCACAGGTTACCAAGGTGGCATCATTGGTGACTCCTTCCTTGGTTAATATTAATAAAAGGCTAATATATGATCTTAAGATAAACCAGAGTATGGTTAACACGAATAAAGAATTACTGCTCCGAAATAAAAATAATAATAAAAAAACTATACAGGTAGTCTGAATGTATTAAAGGAATATAGTGGTCAGGCCAACAAAATTCTCTTATATCAATGATTTGGGAGAGTACTTTGTTCTGATGTTATAGCTTTGCTCTCATCCAGACAGGAAAATATTTCAGTGGGGTGTGAAACAAATGGTTTGACCTTCCTTCTACATGTATTGTTACCACAAAGTCAAGAAAAAAAATGTATAAAGAACAAGAAAAGCAAAACAAAACAAGCATCAAGATAAACATGGGTAAAGGATTTGAATAAACCTTTTCATTAAGAAAAAAGTCATGTAAGTAAATTGTTGATAGGCATACCCAACCTAAAGCAATCAATCAAACAAAAAGCACAAGCAACCACAGCACCAAAAACACCATCATTAATCACTAAGAAAAGGCAAACTTATAAACCGCAGTGAAATATTATTTCACACCTATTAAAATGGTTAGTATCAAAATAACTACTGGTCACCAGTCATGGCGGTCCGTGCCTATAAAACCTGCACTTAGCAGGCCAAGGCATTGCTGAAAGTTTGTGAACAGCATGGACTATATAAGGAGACTGTTTCTCTTTGCAAACAATAAAACAAGAACAAAATAAACCATGATAGAGGACAAAGTCTAGTGATAATAAAAAAAACTGGGAAGCTGTGTATTGTTCATCAGAATGGAAATTGGTGTGGTCAAATGGGAAATAGAATAGAGATTCCATTGAATATTATATGATCTGGTAATCTTGCTTCTAGTTATATGAGCAAAACAAGATGAAATCAGTAGCTGGAAGAAATGCTCTCATCCCCATACTCATTACAATAGCATTCACACAGCCCAAATATGGCAGCAACCACAGCTGATAGGTGGATAGAGAGAGAAACGTGGTAGATAAATAATGAATTGTCATTGGGCCATTGAGAAGATAGAATTTCTTCCATTTGAAACATCCTGGATAAAATTTAAGGCTATTATGTTACTTTAAATATGTAAAATAAAGACAAATGAAGCTGCCAGACATAGAATACAATGGTGGTTGCTATGGAAGATAGGAAAAAGATGTTGAACAAGGACACCTTTTCATTGCAACATAAAATAATCTCTTTAAACTATTTGCAGTCTTCTATACACCAACTATAGGGAAATGTCTAGAGATCTACAAGGATGACCCCATCTAACAATCTAAGTAATAGTGAAGAGGCTACCTTAAATGCCCTTCCCTGATAATGAGATTGATGACTATCTGATATGCCATCCTAGAGCCTTCATTCAATAGCTGATGGAAACAGAAGCAGACACCCTCAGCTAAGCACTGAGCTTAACTCCTGGAATCCAGTTGCAGAAAAGGAGGAGTGATGAGCAAAGGTATCAAGACCAGGCTGGAGAAACCCACAGAAACTGCTGACCTGAAAAGGGGGCAACTCATGGAACCAAACTGACAGCTGGGAAACCAGCATAGGACTGATCCAGACTCACTGAACATGGGTGCTAGTTAGGAGGCCTGGGCAGTCTATGGGGCCTCTGGTAGTGGATCAATATTTATCCCTAGCATGGGAATGGACTTTGGGATCCCATACCACATAGAGGGATGCTCTCTCATCCTAGACACATGGAGAAGGGCCTGGACCCTGCTCCAAATGATATGATGACAGACTTTGAAGATTCCCCATGGAAGGCCTCACCCTCCCTGGGGAGCACCAAGGGGATGGGATGGGGGTTGATGGGAGAACAGGGGAGGAGGGGGTGGTGAGGGAACTGGGATTGACATGGAAAAGAAGCTTGTTTCAAATTTAAGTAAAAAGGTATTGTCATCAAAAAACAAAACAAACAAACAAAATCTCTGGAAAGCTACTGTGTGACACAATGACTATTTTTAATAGTATCTACTACCTACTGTATGTTCAAAATTGCCTGAAATAGTAGATTTTAAAATTAACTAAATTTTTGTAGTCAGATCAGTTTCCTCTCCCTCTCTCCTCTCCTCCAAGTCCCTTCCTCCAATCGACCCCCCCTCCCCACATCCTCTCCTTTTCTTTTTTTCATCAGAAAAGCTCTCCTCCCATGTGTATCAGCCAGCCATGGCATATCAAGTTGCAGTAAGACTAGGCATCTCCTCTCCTATTAGGCTGACTGGGGCAACCCAGTAGGAAGTAATGGTCCCCAGAGCCAGTATGGGAGTCAGAGACAGCCCCTACTCCCTGTGTTAGGACTTCCACAAGAAGACCAAACTATACACAACGGTAACATAGATGCAAAGGGTCTAGGTCAGTCCCATGCAAGCTCTCTGGTTGGCTGTTTAGTCTCTTGAACCCCTATGAGATCAGGCTAATTGATTCTGTGGGTTTTCTTGTGGTGTCCTTGGCCCTTCTGGATCCCATAAACCTTTCTTCCTTTCTGCCACAGGGTTTCCAAGATGAGATCTGCTTTATGTTTGGCTGTGGGTCTCTGTATCTATTCCCATCAGTTGCTGGGCCAAGCCCCTCCGATAACAATCGGACTAGACAAAGATCTGTGTATATAGCAGAATGTCATTAGGAATCATTTCAAAATGGTAGATCTTAACTATTCATATCTGTGATTACTTGAATGAGAATGGCTCCCATGGGCTTATATATTTGAATGCCAAGTCTCCAAGGAATAATCTGTTTGATAAAGATGAGAAGGATGACAGATCTCTCTCTCTCTGCGTGTATGTGTGCATGCGTGTGTGTGCTTGTGTGTGTGTGTGTGTGCTTGTGTGTGTGTGTGCGTGCGTGCGTGCGTGTGTGTGTGTGTGTGTGTGCATGTGTGTGTTGTTTGTATGTTGGAGGAAATATGTCACAGTAGCTTTGAGGTTTCAAAGCACCCACACCGTGCCCAGTGTCTCTTTCTTTGCCTGCTGCTTGTGGATTAGGATGCAATGCTCTCAGAGACTGCTCCAGCACCATGCTCGCCTGTTTCTTGCCATGACCATCTCTCAAAGAGTAATCACGATCCCAACTAAATGCTTTCTTCTAAGAGTTACCTTGGTTGTGGTTCTCTTTACAGTAGAATAATAACTAAAAGGTTATCCTACACGGAGAAAAAAAAGAAAAAAAGGGAACTAAATAAAATAAAATGATGTCTTACATAATTTAATTGTAGAATACATACACTCATCAAACAGTATAGTTCAGATTTATAATTCTTTTTTCAAACAATACTTCAGTAAATTTGGAAAAAAATGAGGATTAAGGAAATGAGAGCATCACTAACAATAATGGTTTAAAGAAGTGTACATCTATAACCATAAGTAATTATGACTATATTGAGAATTTATGCTTTCAATATTTCTACTAAGGGAAGGGTACATGAGTTATTTGCTAATATGTTTTCATTGCCATAAAAATACCAGCATTCTAACCCCACATTAATTACCTTACAGGTCCTCTTGGTTAGGATTTTAGATACAATTTATCCGTATGCTTTCTGCTCCAGGTCCTTCATAAGCTGGGGATAAGGCATTGGCTCAGGGCCTGAAGACACACTTAAGGGCCATCTGGGAGGACCCTTCTTAAGCTGGCTCCCATGGCTGTTCTTAAGACTCAGTTCCTATAGTCTTTTGTTCTGAGGGCTGCAGTTCCTTGATGGTGTTTGGAAGTCTCTTTCTTTGTCTTGCCTTGTTATAGGATGGCTTGCGACATGGACTTGGCTTCCTGTTGAACAGGGGAGTGAGTGAATCAGAAGAAGCATTGAAGTTAAAAGCCAAACTCCTTTTACAATCTACCCTTAGAAGAGGATTTCTGACCCTTTGCTGTAGTCCATGTGGGGTGATTGAGGTAAGTAAGAGTGTTCAATAGCATAGCAGAGCATAGAGTGTAACTCTAAACCCAGCCCATGCTTAAGGGCAGTGGTTCAAAGTCATGGATGCAAAGACATAAAGATCTTCAAAGAATATTTTAGAAAGTGCTTATCATAGAAAACATGTTAAAAAAAATCCACAGACCATTTGAACCTGGTGGTCGCATAGGCATATTCTATTCTCTAAATTTTTAGATTATAAATGTGATGGGCTGATCTAGAGTCCTTAAATGTTCTTGAATTTTCTTCTTCTCTGTAAGAAATAATCTTAAGACTGGAAAGGTAACTTAATGGAAGTGCTTCAGGAGCCATTTGAAAAATCCAGGCATAATGGAGTATGTTTATAATATCATCTCTGGGAATGTGGGGACAGACAGACACTGAGGGCTTACTGGCCAGGCAACCTGTGATATTTGATGAGTCCCAGGTCTGCTCAGAGACCCCAACTCAAAAGTCAAGGTGGGCAGAATTGACACTAGAATTGTCCTTTGGTCTCCACCCATGTATACACTCATGAGAACACTGGTACACACAGGCACCTGATCACACAAGTTTATGAAAACAACAACAATAAAAGAAACAACAAAATCCTATAAATTTAGAAACCACTCAGCTTGAAGACTGAACACAACTGGGCTATGGGCAGGATTTCATCTGTATACCATGTTCTTCCAGCACTCATCCTAAAGGACCATGAACAAATTTCAGTTCAAAATAAAAAAGGACACCAATAATTGAGACCCCTTTATGAAAGAACCATTTTTGTCCCCAGCATGGAGACTTGCTGAAACAGATATGCAGTTATCTCAGGAAAAGGGCGATTTATGTCACAGAGAGTGACATAAACCAATGAAGTAGTTCCAAGATGACTTCTTCCATGGCTCAAGAACAACACTGGTTGGATGAATGCAACCAGAAATGCATCAATTATATCTGATTACAAGATGAAAATGCCAAATAATTAATATGTCACTAGTCCTAAGGGGAAAAACACATTTTGTTGTTCAATCACAAACCACCTTGATACCAGATTCTCTTCCTACCCCTTGTAGTAATCCCATGGCCATTGTCCTATGGAACAATCCTTGGCCAAATAGGTGACTCACAGGGAAGAACTACTCCATTGTGGAAAACTCTTGTCTCTAGGTGTACTGGATGTTGTCTGGTTCTCCTGATGGATAATTTCCTGGATATTTACTTCTATGTCCTGTTCAGTTTAAGGGGCACCAACCAACTCCATCCACTAGGCCATTCCTCCTTGTTAAGCATGGCAACATGGATTTTATAAAATTCGTGTTCTCAGAGGCAAACTGATTTATTCTAGGCTCTGAACTTAAGCGTGGTATTTTCACACAGGAGGTACTTAAGCAAGATTTATTGAATGGATGGAGATTGAAAAAACAGAATTCTTTGAACCATTTGTGATTATGGACACAGAGAAGGGAAGTCAATCTCTCTATAATGAATCAGTGCGTTGCGGGTAAAGGCAACAGTGGCATCCATTATCTTGAGGTTGCCATAAATCTGGATAAGTCCTCATGAGCAATCAGACTAAGTTTATCACCATTATAAATTAAGAAGATTAAACTAAAATTGTGCTTCTGAGATTCAGATTTATATTAAAGTCTGCCAGTTTAAAAATATCCCTGGTGGATCTTGTTGACATCTTTGTACTAGATGGCATGATATACCCGTGGCTTTCATCTGTGTATAATAGAATATTATCTGGTTATAACACATAATTCAATTAACGCTATCCTTTACATTTTCCCATCCTTTGTTGAAATGCTTGAGTATGTTCTTTTATCCTTTTCTGTTTGTTCTCAGTCTTGAAAATCATTGCCATTAATCAGTAACATTTGAGGTTATCTCTTCACTTTGGCTGTGGCCATTCCTTTCTTATCAGTGCCCACAATTCATCATCAGGCTGTTCTTTCCCATGCTATATCTTGCCATCAATATTCCATCCTTACATATTTTTAATCTCCACCAAGAAGGTTGTATCATCTTTATTTCTGGTCAGATAAAATGAATGTTCCACTGGATATGTAAATGATCCTGTAAACCAGATGAATCCAGGAGGTTTTGCTTTCTGAGTTGAAAAAAAAAAAAAAAAAAAAAAAAAAAGAATTTTATCCTTAGATCAGACAGTACAGAACAAATGAAATGTTACATGCAGGCATATTTTTTAAATGCTATTTTCTTTGTAACCTCTCCATGAATTAAGAAACAGATGTCATCTGTGACTTGTGATTAGCTTTGGAAAACGAAGTCCTTTCATTCCCTTACAAAGGAGAAATCCAAAGAGCATTGGAGCTTTCATTCTGTGTTTATCTCTCTAGCTGTCAGGTCATCAGCCTTGGCCTCCACTAGCTTGGGCTGGAAGAGGATAGATAGCCTCCAACCCCACCTTAAGCAGCTGAGAAAGTAAAATTCTCCAATATTTTAGCCAGAAGGAATCTAAGGATATTTTGTCCAGCCCCTTTTCTGTGTGCCAGAGGAAAGCAGGGCTCTAGGGTGTTGGATGAAAAAGAAAGGGGTTCCAGGTCTCAATATTACTCCTGAATCTGCTGTCAGGGTCCTCTCCACTTTATGCTATCATCACACTGTCTCTTCTGGAAATTTTGATGACCCACCAAATGTGTACTTTCTGAGTGAAACACAGGATTAGGTAACCAGGATTACTACCCCAAATAAGAATGTTATATTGTAGGGTAGTAGATTTTTGAATGCTGAAATAGAGAGATGCTTATTGACAAATAAGTAGATCTTGGTAAAAAACAAAAAACCCACAAAATTTACTCATAATTTCAATTAGATAGTTGAACTAGGACACAATGACGTCTATATAAATGCATACATGGGAGAGACAATGCCTGAGAGCCTTGTTGCTGCTCTGAGGCCCAACCTCTCATCAGTCATACCTCCTGAAGGTATTTAAGATGCTTCTATACTTTTAAGGAAACAAATCACATTATTTGAATATAGATATATCTGAACGGTACCTCTTTATATTCATTTATGAAAGAAATGAGAGAAAATTCAGATAATTAATGGAATATAGAGCAAAAGCTGGGAAGATTAGCAATAATAAAAATCTCTCTGGCTTTGAGAAGAAAATCATAGCAACATGCTCAGATTACAACAAATACTGCAACTTCTGTTATGGTGATGCACATAGCACAACGAAGTCCTCAGCTTATTATTTCCCATGTGTGGTGGTTGGTAAACATTTTCAGTGAAAGGATCAGGGCATTGTGTAATACATCTCAAACCCTGTTTCATACACAGCACCTACATAATTCCCAATGTAACTGTCTTAACTGGCTTTGCTACGGTGACCTCTATCATGACATTTTTGCTGTTATGAGGTCAAACTGGCCAATATGTAAGAAGCAAGAAGTCTGCCATTCTCATATCCCAGTATTTGCAAATAATTCAACTATAGCTGAAATGACTATGCACAACCAGATCTTTAAATATATCTCCTACCTCACATTCAGACTGTTGTCCCAAATACTTTTCTAGTCATTAAAAAATTTTTAAAAATGAGCAAATGAACAAGTAAGTAGATAAGTAAACAAGAAAGTAAAACAACAGGGAGCCACGAAAGATAAAAAGCATTGCACATCAGCCATTTAGCAGGCAGCAAGGATTGGAACCTTATAACTGCCTTCTACTTAGGTGACATTGTTCCTTGCCCTGCTCTGGAGCCTGGGCTCATCTAGGTGTGTCTACTGTGTTTTACTTTTGAGGCACCGAGAGAAGGTTCAAGAGCTTTAAATTCTTCCTATTTTTTTTTTCCAAGTAGGACATTGCTTTCATGAGAAGTCTCCCTCAAAACAAAATTTTCACTTTATTCTCTGGTGAATGATTTTCAGGGGGTCCCCAAGACTCTTGATGAAGTTAACACAGAATTTCAGATTTTGCATAGGCTGGTACTCACTCAGCTCAATAGTTGTTCATTACCCTGCTTGGGTGTGAACAGGCATTCTTTATTGAGGGCTATATGCATTTTCCTCTTCTTGCTTTCAGAATTGTGATGGGCCATGTGGAATACCCAGTCTGCTATTTTATTTTATTATTTTATTTCTTGTTTGTTTGTCTCTGCCTCGTTAATTTTTTTCCAGGTTTAACCTGTGTTACAGATGAACAACTTGTATACCCCTCATCAGCTTTCTAATTTCCAGCAGTTTCCCAAACAAATTGTAGGCAACACCACATGCTCATGAAATTACCTAAAAGTATAGCAAAAGACTGCATTACAATATCACACTTATCTCTGAGAGGAGACTGTGCAAACACTCACAGAAGATGGATTGCAGTTAGTAGGCAATACAGTGAAACTCAGTTCTTGGTTTTAAATGTTATGCCCAGAAGAGATCTTTGAAATTTCATAAACAGATGGATTCTTTTTGCTTGATTCACTAATGTTTTACAATTAACTAATTAACAGGTTTATTGCCAAGATTAGCAATAAAAAGTGTTCAGGAGCGTTGACCAAAGCAGTCTTTTGTAATTACATAGATAGCAAAACAGTCTGTGTGATAGTTTGAGGCTAAACGTTGCACACATCAGAATTTCACCTGCTGTTTTCAAATAAAAGTTGACAAATATGAAAGAGAACCCCGTAGATTTCCATACCCCTTTCATATACACAGGCCTCTACCTTAATTAATAATAATTACAGGTACCACGAACTAGAGGGGCAAGGACTGGATGTATCCAGATTGCCTTCAAGTATGCAAAGTTGCCTGGCAGTCACAGTTCTGAAGGACTGTTCTCTGGCGCCTTATTGTGAAGTTCATCTGCCTTTCTCTAGCCACAGTGACCGTAAGTGACCCATCAACCTGATTTCCAACTGGTCTACCTTGAGCTGGTCAGGGCCCTGCCTGGAGAGCCATCAGCTCGCTGCTGTGTTGTTCCTTCCTCTCATCCCTTCTTCACGTGCTCCAGGAAGCTTCTGCCATCTTCGAATCCTTGCTGTCTCCCAACACATCTCGCCAAGCTTCTTTCTTTGGCATATGCTGTTTTAATGCAGGGAAAAGCTTTGAGGCGCCTGTAGGATTTTGCCTCTACATTTCAAATCTCTTGGGGAAGGCATTTGCTGACTACTACAGGTGGAGCTAGCTTTTGGATACAGAAAGTGTTCAACTTCTGATTTCCCTTTCTGGACTTCCTGTAGAGAGGAATAGGCTTTGGGTTTTTGAGAATTTTCTTTTTCTTGGTTTGGGGCTGGGGAGACGGCTCAGCCTGCGGACAAAGGGATTGTGCGCAAGCATGGAGGCCTACACTAGCTTGTTTGTTCTTTACAACATGCCATCATTGAGTTCATTTTCTGTTTGCCATCTACATCTGGGCATGGGACCTCCCTGTAAGTGTGGGTTATGTATCCAGTGAGCCCTCCACTAGAGAAAACTAAACTTTCCTTTATACGTGGATGTCATCTGGACAGAGCTCCTTGTTAGAGATGGCAGCTGGTGCCTCTTTCCGCCCTCTAAGCACTGTGATCCCATCTGTTTTCAGCCTGTGCAGGCCCCGTGCTGAACCTGGACACCTTGTCTAGCTAATCTAGCTAGCCAACATTTCAGAGGATCCTGTCTGCCTCTGTCCACAGAGGGGTGGTATTACAGGTGACTTCTATGGCTGCCTGGTTTGTACATGAGACCCTACCTCAATAAAAATGGTGAAGGGCGGTGAAGGAAAACTCCATGACGGTACTGGTGTTCCACAGGAAAGTCCGTATGCAAACGTGTGTACGCATGCGCAATACTACATATGAAATTTTTTTCTAGCTTAAATGAATACCGATTGGAAGAAAGGAAGGAGAAAATTAAGGAAGGAGGGATGGGGAATAGCTGTGAAGGAAGGGAGTAAGAGGCTTTTTGTGTTTCTGTATACTTGGTGCACCTACTTTGCTCCTGGCTTTCCATTGTTTACGCTACATTTCTGGGTTAATTTCTCAGGTCCTGTGAAAGTTTCAGTTTATTTTAAAGTACTTACTCCTATTTTTGTAAAGCTTGGGTTGTCCCCTTTTCTTTGTTTTGTTTTTTCTACAATGAAATTGGGGCTCATTAATTAGGTTATAAACTTCCTGGATCAGAGGTTTGCCATGTGCTAACCACTGGAACACACCTAGTGATGCAAGGTCTATCTAAAGATGTCTTTCCCGCTGGAAGGCTCCTCCGGCCATACCCCTGGTCTTTCTATGAAGTCCCCTGCAGCTTCTTTGTCACCAAGGCCCTTGATAAACCCTCTGTGAATGATGAATCAATTAAGCATTTCTTGTGCCTAACAAGATTAAATACTGTTCTTATGACTTTATTGATTTATTAAATTAATTAGTTTTCTTTAAATTTATATCCTACCATGTTCCACCATACGCACACGCACAATTAGATCAAAGTCAGTTGTGATTTCTTAACCCCGTGGCATGATGTGGGCAGGGAATGAGACTGCAGCACCTGAGTTTTGTTGGTTAAGCCCCAAGGGAGTTCTGTGGAGGCTTCATCCTCAGGGTCTCCTTGATGACTTCCTGGAGGTCGGTAATCCTCAGCTGGCTTCTAAAGCACCAATGCATATCTTCCTTACACAGACAATCTAGAGATCTCAACAGATTTGTATGACAATGCTCCTCCCCTATGCTCCTCCCCTCCTTTACTGGCTCTGACCCTCTTGGAAGGCTGTCAATGTGCTTCTTACATCATGGAAAGCTCACACATTCCACAGGGTGTGGTCTTGCGCCAGATCTGTCTTCTGTGACTCTACCAGAGATGCACAATCTATCCAAAACTTGTCTGCAGAAAAGCCTGCAATCCTGGTAAATCTCTATCAAATGGCCTGGTCAATACCTCAGCTTCATTCCTTGCACCATTTACATTCGCCTAGCCACCTGTTAGCTTACACCTTTGGTTCTAAAACAAATCTTCCTCTTCACTTGTCCTTGCGAGCTTCTTCGTTTTGAAGCACCCAGTCCTCCATTAAGACTCAGCTCAAAGACTCCTTGGCATCCCAAAAAGCAATTTCAGAAAAACACACTGAATGGTTATCTTCCCCATGCTATGTCCCTGAACACCAACCATGTGTCAGAAAAATCCAGTCAGGAGACTGCTACATGACCAGGAAATCTACCTGTTTTCTTTCCTGGCTATGTGTGTTCATTCCAGAAGCACAAGATGTGGTCCTACCATTGTCTTTTTAGTCTGCTCTTTTAGAATTCCTTTTTTTTTTTTTTTTTTTTTTTTTTTTTTTGCTTTTTTGTACTTCTCTGTACTTTGCATTAATATTATCTTTCACATTGTGTAAGTTATAACACTTTTATTTTTTCATATAAGGTATGGAGAGTTAGGTATACAGCTTCTATACTTATAGGAAAACTGATAATGGATTAGAATGGATAGCATTATTTTACCCAGATTTCTTCGGTGAGCTGAGTAGATAGTATTCGAAATAGTGTTTGAAGAAACACAAACTTTATTAAACATCATCATCTTTATTAAACAATAACCTGTTGCTCTCTTTTCATTGAAAACTCATGTATAAGGAGCAATATTACCCATAAAGAATGAAATTTGGTATGTATGTGAGCGCTAATGCAGTCACATGACCATGAATTAAAAATGGAGGAACCACAGTCAGCTTTATCAAGAGTCAGGACTCAGAGAAGCCCCCAAGAAGTCAAGAGAAACAGTTCTTTCATTTCCCTTCTTCTCAGGGAGAGCTTATCAAATAGATATGTATATGCACAATGGGACCACTGGTAACTAATGCCTACTTAATCAAATGGCTGCAGTCATGTGTTTCTAAATTGATTTATTCACTGTGTTGATTGACACTCTCCATTCTGTCTCTGAAATGGATGCCTCAACAGCCAACATTAACATGTAAGGCATTTGAAACACTCAGTACCCTTTTTTAAAAAAGTCATGTCTTTGTACATTTATTGTTGGTAAAACTATATATATATATATATATATATATATATATATATATATATCACTAAAATACATTTAGTTCATCAAATTGATACTTGGAGAACTGGGTACTCACCATGCAGTCTGTAAGAGGAAATGCTGATGTTCCCTTCTCAAGTTATGTTCATCTCCTGTTCCTGCTTCTCCTATACTTTCCTCTGGCTAATCAGTATTCTACCTGTGTCCAGCTCACTCCGTAAGATTCCTACACAAGAACCTAAAACTATATACTGCTTTGTTGTACTCATTTTGGATCACTGTGAAAGTAAGCTAGTATAATATACACATATGCATACATATATAATGCCGTACATGATCACATGTTTTTGTTGAATACATATATATCCTTATGTGATTGATATGATTAGCTATTTTTCATCATTTTTGTTCACCTTTTTTTGTTTGAATTTTATGTGCCATTTTTTTCTGATATTCTATACATTTTGACACACTCATTTAATGACAGTAATAACTGCATTATCCTTCCATATATTTGAGGACTAAATACTTACCTGTTAGCATTCCTTTTCACAATTTAAATTTTATTGTTCTGTATTCATCAAAATACTTCTGTTTTTCTTCAGTAATCAAAAATTCCCATAGTCAGGGCTGGAGAAATGACTCAGCATTTGAGAATACTTCCTGATCTTGTAGAGGAACCAAGTTAACAGGGTTTGTTTCCTAACACACATGGGCATCTCACAACCACCTATTACTCCAGCTCCAAGGCAACCCAATGAGTCTGGCCTTAGTGGGTACCTGCCCTCCCATGAACATATCCCAATGCAGACACATACATTCATATAATTAAAAAAAAAAAACAAACTTAAATTTGAGTGGTCTATCCTGATTTTCTTCTGCTCATGTTTCCCAGTTATTACTTATTATTCCTTGATCTTGGATATTGTATTTGGCATGACTTTACTTCTGCTTAGAGTAGGTCTTCTTTAAATGTTCCCTCAGGACATTGTGGGCTACCTCGATCTTCTCATAACTGGTTTTTCTGAAAATGTTGCTTAATAATGGTTCAACTTTTGGTTTTCATCATTACACTGCTACCACTATTCTAACACCATGTGGCTTGGTGTCCTTTGTGCACACTCTGTCTTTAAAGAAACCTCTGTTTGGGGTTTTCTTGTGCTTATCAAAAAGTCTTTTCATTTAGTACCCTTGGAATTCCTTCCAATTGTGAGGACTGATGTCTGTAAACAAATCCCTGCCCTTGAGAGGACAGACATAGATGGCAGACACAAGTAACACCTGGACTCTCTTCATGGGTGCATCCTCACCAAGGCTGTCACAACTGTAGTTTAAGCTAAGTGTTGAGTCAATCATCAGTACGTTATTGAGGAGTATCTGATATCAAACCATTTCATGAAGAGACAAGATGTGTTGGTTATTTTGAAAAAAAAAACTATATTTATTTATATTTGAGCATGTGTCACATGCTTTGGGGCACATGTCACAATGTCATCATGTTCCATATTACTCCCTCTTAGATGCTTTGTTTTGCATCAGTTGGAATCACCTTTTTTCCACTAAAGGTACATCCTTTAGAAATCTTCCTTTTCTACCACTGAATTTTAGAGACCGAGTCTCATAGATTATACACACACGTCTCTGTCTTCAACTCACAGCACTATTGAGTGCTTCTATACCTGTCACTCACCAAGTCTACAATTTACCATGTGTCGGAATAGAGGGCCCACTTCACAGCAAAGGAAACACAAGCAGGTCTAAAGACATGAGGATTACAGATTAGATCCCAGTGCTGACCTTACACATTGGCTGTGGTTCTGAGGTCATCTGTGACACAGGGGCTGTCTTTTGTTTGACTAAATTTCTGCCTTTAAACTTCCAGAGGGAGATAACTCCACCAAATCATGCATGGGCTATTTTGCAAATGTATGTCTCTATTGTTCTGTTAGCATAGCAGTTGTTACAGAATTTTCAAGTGTAGACAGCTACCTTGCCCAAAGTTAAACTCTTCATGGCATGGTTCATACTCATTGATCAACATGGACACATAAGCAGTCAGAAATTTTGTCCCAGCAATTTACAACTCTCTTGGATGATTTTATTTTCAGAGTACCCTGTGAGAAAGGCTTTGGTGTTCATCGACCTGTTCTATATCTTAGTTTCTTCCATTGTTCAACCCCACTACCTACTTTTCCTTTTCCTGGGTTCTAATCCCATAATCCCATGCATGAGTAAGCATCTTGCCCACTGAATGCCATACTGAAGTCTGCTTTCTGGAGAACAAACCTGTGACTATTATAAAAATGTGATCCATTCTAGGACAACAGGGCTACAGTGTAAGGGGGTAAGGCAGTATCCAGAAACTAAATACTTTAAAGAAATGGAAAAGAAAAAAAGAAATACAGCAGGCATAAAAACATATAATCAGCTTTAAAAAATTGCATTAATGGTCTTCTCATGTGTTCTAGAAAAGAATGGTAAAGGCCTGCATGGGGTTATAAAACAAAGAAGTAAATTATGCCTGGAAACAGCCCCCCAAGAGCACTGGTTGCATCATAACTAGATTAGAAGTCTATTAAGTTTTTAGGAAACCTCTATTGGAAAACCAACCAACCAATAGCAAAGTTTATAAAAGCTAAATTATGAATAAGAACCATTTGGTGCCCAGCTTTCCATAAGTGGAATTTTAGCTACAAAAGCTGAAAAGACCATAAGAATGCAAACATCCTCATTTCTGCTCTGTATCTAGGCTAGGATAGTAATTGGGAAAGACTTACTGCACAGAAAATGGATTCAAGGGCCGTGTTATCAATGTACGGAGATTCTCCCAATAAGAAGCAGAATTTTCCTTGAGCTAAGAGCATCAATGATGCCTGCTCAGTAGACATCAGGATACGGTATATTGTAGATGCCTTTCTCAATGTCTTTCAGAATCATAACATAGCAATTACTTTGTTCTTGGTTTAACCCTTGTTGTATGGGTAGAGTGACTGCAAATTTATCGCATAGGTTCTAGGGACCAAGATAAACTATTTCTGAAGATGCTTACACCACTTGCAATGCCTAGATGCCAAGCTGAAGCCAGTGGCTAGATGGCATTCTATGTATACAACAATTCATTTGACAGCTCAGCTGAAGGACAAACAGATGTAGAGATCAAATTCAGCACACCATTTCTATCCCTTCTGTGAATCTTTCTTTATTCCCCTATCCAGCAACTCTGCAGACCACTTTTAGAGACTGGTAATCTACAAGTTCTGTGGACACCTTAAATGGGAACATTTCTCCATAATTTTCAGGACTCATGTTGGACATTGTATAGAGATAAAGACATTTATTTTGTTAAGCCACCATATCTTGAAGGGCCTATTCTGACTAAAGCCTGTGTTAAGTCTATGCCAGACATCAGCCTTCTGGCCTCCATGCCACTTGCCCTTTCTCAGGCTTTCGATCACCTTCTTTTTAAGATAGAGTCTAGGTCTAGGTTGTCTGTCCATATCACTTCAGGTACATTTCCAAGTTATCTCCAATTTGTTGTTTAACAGGTCCATTGTGCATTTCTCGTGTATAGAACAAATGAGGTCTCCTATGAATATATACAAATTAATATAGCCACCCTTTTCCTCTGCTCCCATCTTCAAACTTCTCTGGGTTGCTTTAAAGATATGCTAAATCTGTACTCCCCCCCCCCTTTTTAATTTAAATTTGAAACAAAGTTGTTTTACATGTCAATCCCAGTTCCTTCACCCTCCCATCCTCCCATAACACCCCCACCAAACCCCAGTTCATCCTCTTTCTGCTCCCCAGGGAGGGTGGGGCCTTCCATGAGGAGTCTGCAAAGTCTGACATATCATTTGGGGCAGAGCCTAGCCATTTCCTCCTGCCCACCCCCATGTCTAGGCTGAGAAAGTTTCCCTCTGTGTGGGATGGACTCCCAAAGTTCATTCCTATACTAGGGATAATACTGATCCATTAATAGAGGCCCAACAGACCGCCCAGTCCTCCTAACTAACACCCCAGCTAGTTTCCTAGCTATCAGGCTGGAGTGCATGAGCTCCCCCTTGTTCAGGTCAGCTGATTCTGTGGGTTTCTCCAGCCTGGTCTTGACCCCTTTGCTCATCCCTCCTCCCTCTCTGCAACTGGATTCCAGGAGTTTGACCAATGTCAAGCTGTGGGTGTTTGCTTCTGCTTCCATCAGCTACTAGATGAAAGCTCTGGAATGGCATATAAGATAGTCATCAATCTCATTGTCATGGAAGGGCATTAAAGGTAGCCTCTCCACTCTTGCTTAGATTGTTAGTTGTGTTCATCCTTGTAGATCTCTGGACATTTCCCTAGTGCCAGCTTTCTCCTTAAATCTATAATGGCTGCTTCTATTATGGTATCTCTTTTCTTGTTCTCCTTTAGTTTTTCCCTGTCTCAATCTTCCTGCTCCCTCATCCCATTCTCTCCCCTACTATTCTCCCCTTCTCTTTCTCCTAACTCCCTCCGCCTTCCCTCCATGTTCCCAATTTGCTTGGGAGATCTCTTCCCTTTCTCCTTCTCTGAGAGAACATGTCTGTCTCTCTCAGGGTTCTCCTTGTTTCCTAGCTTTTCTGGCAGTGTGTGTTGTAGGCTGGTGATCCTTTGCTCTATGTCTAAAATCTATATATGAGTGAGTACATACCATGTTCCTCTTTTTGTGACTGTGTTACCTCACTCAGAATGGTTTCTTCTAGTCCCATCCATTTCCCTGTGAATGTCAGGTTTCCATTGTGTTTTATCACTGAGTAGTACTCCATTGTGTAACTACCACATTTGTTTCATCCGTTCTTCAGTTGAAGGGCATCTAGGATGCTTTCAGGTTCTGGCTATTACAAATAATGCTGTTATGAACATGGTTGAATAGATATAACAGAATAATTTCAGTTCCACTGTTAAAAACTATCTATTTCTGCTTTTGTCATTCTGACGCTTCTGTTTTGTCATTTTTAGCTTTGGTCTGCTGACTGTTCTTGGTGCTTTATGAGAATTTCTTGACACCTATGCTATCAGATACCTTTGAACTGGACCTGCACACATTTGGGCCATTTGAGTGGCAGTAGTGTCAACTTAGGACCACTTTCCTCACACCAGGACATTTATTTGTGTGTTGATAATTTTTTTTTATTTAAATTTGAAACAAGCTTGTCAATCCCAGTTCCCTCACCCTCCCATCCTCTCCTATCACCCCCACCAAACCCCAACCCACCCCCTTTCTGCTCCCCAGACCTCAAAGTCTGTCATACCATTTAGAGCAGGGCCCAGGCTCTCCCCCACGTGTCTAGGCTGAGAGAGCATCCCTCTATATGGGGTGGGCTCCCTATTTTTATATCCTTGTCTTCTTTTTTCTTCCTTTCTCTTCCTTTCTTTCTTTGCTCCTCCCTTCCTTCATTTATTCACTTTGAGATAGTCTCTCTCTTTCTCTGTTAGTTGTGAGCCCAGGTTTAATGGCTGAGCCATTTCTCCATCCCATAGTGTCTCCTTTTGAAGATAGCTTGGAATTCACTATCTGGCCAAGCAGCCTTGAGCTAGAACTATAGTCCTATCTTAGTCCCTCAGTGTTTAAATTTCAGGCATGATCTCCAAAGCCCAGAATATATATTTATTTTATTTACTTATTTTTTGAAATGTCAAAATAGAAGGGTGAATTTGGACTGCAAATTTCTTTAGTAATGCCTAATGGCAAAAACGATCAGATGTGCTATTTTTCTCTTTTTATTCAGTCTAGGAACAATGCATGCACTCTTTTTCCATCTCTAAAATTCTTGCTTGAGTCTGTGGTCTGTGGGCATGCCTTTATGGAGGTTGTCTCCATATGCTCCTGTTTTCTGAATACTCCAGGAATAAGCTCCTACGCCTTTACCTTTGAAAGTCTCAAAGTGTGGAAGCAAGAGAGAGACAGAGAGACCGCTTCATGTAATCTGGACTTGGCATCTGCTTATCTTACAATGTCCCTTCCTTCACTTTGTCTTTGACCTCTGAATTATTTCCTTTTGTGCCAGCTCAGCAATACCTTTTAGGAGATTGAACATATGTGTTTTATCCAACACTTTAGTTCTTTCCATCAGGAGGTTGCTCAGAATGATCTAATTTGTCATCATGCTAGAAAAAAAAGTCACTTTAGCCACATTTTAGAAATGTATGCATCCAGACACAGAGCTGTTGGTCAAACAGCATGCTCGCTGAAGTTAAAAGCATCTGTTACCAAGTTCACTTCTGATCATTTTCTAAATTATGACCCATCTGTAGAAATGTTATCCTGGTCAAATGTATAAGAATGTTTTTGTTATGAAATAATGATAGCAATTTCCACAAAGATGTCTGGTAAAATATTCTCGTAGTTCAATACCTTGGGGTGAGGAACTGTATTAGACCTAGGGAAAAATAATGAAAAGACTTGAAAAAAATTTGTAAAAATCTAGGAGGATTTTGACCTCAGATTCCTTTTGCAGCCATTTTACATTCTTATTCTACTTTAAAGAAATTAAAATGGAAAGTGATGCATTTCATTTATAATTTATATAAGAAAGATAGCAAAGCAACCTACTTGAAAAAATGAGGCGTTGGCTACAAACTCAAGATTACCCAGTAAATATTGACTTAAAATTCTTTTGACAAATTAAAGAGTGTGTTTTTTGTTTGTTTTTCTTGTTTTGAACAAAAGTTGACTTCAGAATGGGATTGTCCTTAGATTCAGTCAGTAGTTCAGAAAGTTTCTCCCAGCAAAGTGGCAGACGACAGGAGTGAGGAGATGAAGAATTTAAGTGATTAAACCTTCCAGAATTTATCTAATTTGGATATGGCTCAGCTGCTTGTCAGTCTGTGATTGGCTGAAGTTTTGCTATTGTGATTGTTTCTTATCTAGCTAGTTTGCACATTGTTTCCTTGTAGCTGATGACATAGGTTGTATAGAAATGGAGTCAGCTTTGGGCCAAATGTAGTTTAATAGTTCATATGTATTATTGTAATTCTTCAACAAAAACATATTTTTTTTAACAAACCAGCTCTGACTGTAGAAAGAGCATCTATATTCTTGACCCCCCAAAGCAAAATAACCAATATAATCAGCTTCTTTTGTTCACATATTGGTTTTGTTTCTATTTCTGTTTCCCAGAGGGGAGCTTCCTCCTTCTGGAATCCTTTTTTCTGTACTCTGGCCTTTTTGGTCTGTCTTGTCATGACCAAATGTGATAGTGAGTACTTTATTTAACACAGCCTGTTTATATCCTCAGGGTACATGTACCCTTCCAAATTATATCTAACTTTAAACCACCAGAATAAAACTGTTCTTATAGCTTACTGCACACAGGGTAAACCATCTACTTTTCCTAATCTGCTGTAGAAGAAGCTTGAATAGTTTTTCATCTTGCCAGTCAGACCAAATGTAATGAATCGTCTCCTATAATCATCCAGCAGTACAACTGCTCTTGACTTTCTGTCCAGCATGTTAGCTCCATCATGCTGTCTGCCTATATCACCTCCATGGATTAAATTCAAGAGCTCATTCCGTTCAGAACTTCCCTGAGATTTTCCTCCCCATATTCACCCTAGTGACCATCCCCCAGGGTAACTTTTCTCATGTATAGAAAGTTAGTAGTCTCACAAAAGTCTGAAATATTTGCTATTTAAAAAGACACAATTACTGATCTCCAAAGGGGCTGTACAAGTTTGCACTCCCACCAGCAGTGGAGGAGTGTTCCCCTCTCTCCACATCCTCTCCAGCATAAACTGTCATTGGTGTTTCTGACAGGAGTAAGATGGTATCTCAGAGTTGGTTAGCCATCAGTGTTGAGCACTTTCTTAAGTGTCTTTCAGCTATGTTGGATTCCTTTATTGAGAATTCTCTATTCAGTTCTATACCCCACGTTTTAAATAGTAATATTTGATGTCTTGGTGACTAGCTTCTTGAGTTCTTTGTATATTTTGGAGCTAGGCCTCTGTCAGATGTGAGGTTGGTGAAGATCTTTTTCTACTCTGTGGCCTGCTGTTTTGTCTTGTTAACTATGTCTGTTGATTTATAGAAGCTTCTTTGTTTCAGGAGGTCTTATTTATTAATTGTTGATTTCAGTGTCTGTGCTACATTTCAGAGATCATTGTGGAGGCTCCTCAGGAAAATGGGAATCAGTCTACTGCAGGATCCAGCAATTCTACTCTTAGGCATGTACCCAAAAGATCTGTGCAACAAAGACATCTGTCCAACTATGTTCATAGCAGCATTATTTGTGATAGCCAGAACCTAGAAACAACTTAGATGCCCCTCAAATGAAGAATGGATAAAGTAAATGTGGTGCATTTACACAACGGAGTACTACTCAGCAGAAAACCACAATGGAATCTTGAAATTCACAAACAAATGGATGGAACTGGAAGAAGCCATCCTGAGTGAGATAACCCAGATACAAAAAGATAAACATGGCATGCACTCCCTCATATGTGAATTTTAGACATAGAGCAAAGAATCACCAGCCTACAATTCACACTACCAGAGAAACTAGGATACAAGAAGGACCCTAAGAGAGACATACATGGTTCCCTGGAGAAGGGGAAAGGGATAAGATCTCCTGAACATTGGGAGCAGGGGAGCAGAGCAGTATTGGAGAGGGAGTTAGAAGAAAGAGAAGGGGAGAAGAGGAGGGTAGAATAGAACATGAGGGAGGAGGAAGATTTGAGTCAGGGGAGGAATAGATGAGAGCAAGAAAAGATACACCATAATAGAGGAAGCCATTGTAGGTTTAAAGAGAAATCTGGCAGTAGGGAAATGCCCAGAGACCTACAAGTATGAGCCCAACTAACAATCTGAGCAATAGTGGAGAAGCTACCTTAAATGCCCTTCCCTGATAATAAGATTGATAACTACCTCATATGCCATCCTAGAGCCTTCATCCAGTAGCTGATGGAAACAGAAGCAGACACCCACAGCTAAACACTGAGCCAACTCCTGGAATTCAGTTGTAGAGAGGGAGAAATGATGAAATGGTGAACATTGGCATCAAAACCAGGCTACAGAAACTCACAGAGACAGCTGACCTGAACAAGGGGGATCTCATGGACCCCAGACTGATAGCATGGAAACCAGCATTGAACCGACCCAGATCTTCTGAACATGGGTCTTAGTTAGAAGGCCGGGGCAGTCTAAGGGACCTCTGAAAGTGGAACCAGGATGTATTCCTGGTGCACGAAAGGACTTCAGGAGCACATTCCCCATGTAGAGATACTTCCTTAGCCTAGAGACAGGATGGAGGGCTTAGGCCCTACCCCAAATGACCTGACAGATTTTGATGATCCCTCCTGGAAACTCACCATTTCTAGGAAGAGGATGGGGAATAGGATGGTGGGACATGGGAGGATGGCAGGGAGAGGGAACTGGGACCATATGTAAAATAAGAAAAATATAAAACAAAACAAACAAATAAATAAAAAGATACAATTACTAATAGAACTGCTAAAATAATAAAGACAAGTTAAATAAAAATGGTCTCCCACCTCTGAAATTTTCAAATGTAGACAAATTTAACTTAGTTGTCTCTTGGTGCTCTACGGGACTTGGTTCTAAGAATATTGTACAGGTCCGAATCTCTTATGTTTGTATACAGGCCCTACATAGCCTCTTTTATGTGTTATCATAGACGAATTACTTAGAAGACTTGTGTTGGTTAGTTTTGTGTCAACTTTACTAAGCTGGAGTCACCTAAGAAGAGAAAACCTTAATTTATAAAATTCCAGGTTTGTAGACAAGCCTGTGGGAGCATTTTCTTCATTAATGATTAATATAGGAGGACTTAGCCCTGTATGGATGATACCACCCTTGGGCAGGTGTTCTGTGGGTGTTTAAGAAAGCAAGATAAGCAATTAATAAGAAGCATTGCTCAACAACTTCTGCTTTAGTTCTTGTCTCCTGGCTCCTGCTTTGACATCCTTCAGTGATAGAGTGTGTCCTGAGAGCTACAAGATTAAACACAGCCTTTCCTCCCCTGGTTCCTTTTGGTCATGGTGTTTATCACAGCAAGAGAAACCTAACAAAAATGATACCTAAGGCCATGTATATAGTAAGCAAATAAGAATTATATCGTGTTGTTAAGGGAATACTGACAAGAGAAACTCGATATAGCTTTGGCACATTGAATGCTTTCTTGATATTTTCAAATGCAATTGGCTGAGTCCATGGATATAGATCCTATAGATACTTATAAATGCTGCTATGGGAAGAACAAGCCCATCACCATGTCTTTTCAAATGCAATTTGTTAAGTCTGACTATGACTTCTTATTCTTAACCACCGAATCACCGATTTCCTTTCCTAAAAGAAGAAAAAGATTTACATGTGAACATGATCACAGTTTAATTTTTAAGAGCAGAAATTCTGAACTACCAATGTCCAGAATTATTACTCGGGCATATAAATTGGATGCCATGGAAACTTTAAAATTATGTCTGGAATGATTTGTAGTAATATGTAACAGTTTTCTTTTGCTTAAGTTAGTTTATATGGAGCCAAACCTGTGATAAGGGCTCAGGTATAGGTCGTATTTTTAGGATGGAGAATACAGCAGGTGCAGAGATATCAGGGAGCTGACCCTAAAAGCAAACACAAGAATATCTTTTGTTTTGTTTGGTGGTAGATAGTCATCAACCCTGCTGGGATCTTTGGAGAAGCATCTTTGCCAATTATTGAAGATGGGAGTGTTTATCTATTGACCTTGGCCTCTCATTGATCCATATTGGCCTCATGGAACATCTCCAATTAAACATGGAATCACCAGAGTGTTCCTACTCTGTAGAAGCAGATACTTTCATGTTCGAAAGAAAGTCTCTAAATTATACTTGCTTGAGGCCCATCAGGAATCTTGGGAACTCTGGGTCCTGATTCTTCGAAGTCAGCTCAGAGATGAGACTCACACCAATCGCTCATTTCACTGTTTGAATATTGTGAGAAGATAATAAGGGCTACAGTTCCATGCTCAATTGAATGTCTATCAGTTTGTACTTCAGTAGTCTATCGAATGATGAGTCTGTTCCAGGTCCTATAAAATCAAAGAATATGATCACACTCTCCCTTTTGATAGCACAATTCCTAGGGTAGTAGGAGGGTTTTGCTGCTCAGTTGGTTTGACAGATAATAAAAACATTAATAGACAGAATAAATACTGTGATTACGGCTAGACTGGATATGAAAAATCAACAACCTAACGATGCTTGGGGAAGAAATTAGTAAAATTATAGCAAAATGTCACCGGTGGAGAGTTCTGAATAGGACAACTTACTTTATAGCTTTTTTTTTTTATCTCCAAGTTTTCTCTTGAAAGCATAAAAATCCTGGTAAAATTATCAGTGAAAACATTAAAAAGATAGTTCAGTCGTTGCTCATTTCCCACACAGTTACTGGCTTATATCCTACTCCATACTTGTTCTTCCTCTCTGAGTCATTCCTTACTTTTCCATGCCCTCCTGGAAGTAGATGGAAGGCTTTTTTTTTTTTTTTTTTTTTGCCCTTCCTCCCAGTTTGCTCTCTTTTCATGGGAAGAAAATCCCTGGAAACACATTGTTCCCTTAGCAAGAACTTGATGAGTGGATGTTTCTGAAATATAACTTATCTCATCTGCCACTTGCTAAAAGGACTAGCCATCCACAAAGTTGACTCTTTTGGAGGTTTAGGGTCCAAGCTGCTGTTAGATTAATGATTCCAAAGAAGAGTCCATTGCTTCTATGTAGCACAGCCAGCTTTTTGTTTAAATACATAATGAACTATGTATAGACTTACACTCTCAGTTCCCAAGGTGCCTACTTAACACTGTGATTGGCAACTCAACACTGTTTCCCTGTCCTCCTGACAAGGTGTCACCAGAAACACAGATCCGGAAGAAACTGCCGCTTACCATCTGCTTCATACTCAAGGTCTCCAAATGGCCCCAAAAGGTGGTAGCTGTTTGCAGCGCTCGGACTTTTGAATTGCATTAAGTCCCGATCTGAATTTTCTTTTTGGCTGACCTCTAAAGAATGGCAGAGGAGACATCAAATGCCCAACAAAGGAATCTTTGGGGGACAGTGACTGCTCCCATCCCGGATGCCAGTGTGACCAATTCAGCAATTGTCTCTTTTCTGGGGATAAAATGAACATCATGTCAATGAAGCTAAAATCAGAGAATGATGATCTAAAAATCAGTGAGAAGGAAGAAGCTGACCTTGGAGAGGTTTAAGAATGCCTTATGAATAGCTATCCTGAACATAATTAAAGGCACTTTAACATTGTAAGCCATGAAGAATGCAAACCATCACTGCTACACACTGGGGAGTTAAAGATATTGCTTTTATAGCTGGGGAGCTTATGGTCAGGAGTGATATGAAATATTAGAAATGTGACAGTTTTATAATAATTTTATTCTTGTTCATTGTGATCATTTTCATTTGCAGCTTTTTACCTTGGAATGTGTTGAATTGCATTAAATCCCCCTTGCTCGATCCTTGTCCTGTAATATTGGAGGCTGTGGTTTTAAGCTGAGGAATTAAAGAGTGTTATAGTCACAAGCAAACAGGTAATGGTGTGTATGATGCTTATTGTTTCATGAATTAGACACTTACAGTGAATTTGTCTCCCAGTTAATAGAGCATAAAGTGAAACACTGTCTCTTCTTTATTCTTATTTTGTGTCTTTTATCTCATTCCATTTCTTACCTGATTTTTATTTAGAAAGGGAAGGCATAACTTTTTCTGTCAAATATATTTTTGTTCTTCATTTATTTTTTTCTTGCCCATATTCTCCCCAGTGATATATATATCCTTTTGAATCACAAAATTGAAGTTTTACCTATTTCCACTGCCCAGTGAATTAATATAAAGTCACAGGACTCAAGAGCTAAATAGTGAGGACAATAGAGTCTAACCCAATAAACACAAAGAGGATAACAGACACAGAGCTCTTGCCAGCGACAACCAAGAGCCCTTAGCAATTTACACATGCTAACTCTTCTACAGTCTAGAAAGAAAATTAGTCTGATCCTTCTATTCTTTTTATCCTCATTCCATGAAAGAATAAACTAAGTCACACTAAGTCTAGGAAGTTTATTCAAAGTCACTCACAATAATGTGGTTTTAGTGTGACATGTTCCCAGGGAGTCATGCATTGCCTAAATGCTTGATCTTGGCACTGTTTGGGAAGCTGTGGATCTTTTAGATGGTAGTCACTGGAGGAAGAAGGGTATGAAGGAGTGTGGGCCTTGAGGCTCTAAAGCTAACACCACTTCCTGTTCTTTCTCTCTGATTGCTGACTAGATCGAATGTATCTATATGGCAGAATGTTCATGGTGTCATATCTTTCCCACCATAACATGCTGAGTCCCTGTGGAATAGTAAGCTGCCACAAGCCTTCTCTCTCTTAAGCTGCTATGTTCAGATATTTTGTCACACTGATTACAATAGTGGGATGGTCTTCTTGATCTAAGTAAACAAGACTTTTGTCCCTGACTCCACAAACAAGTCTGGGTTTGTAAGTCATTATTTCTTTCTCTTCCTGCGAACTTCCTGGGAAAGGAGTTGTTCATATTATCAAATAGACTCTCACACTATGTGCTATGGGATTCTTTGATAGTGATTTATTACTTCTGTTCAGTCCTGACAAGGCTGTTCAGCATATATTTTTTTTAATTAAGCAGGTTTACAGAACAAGTAGAAGTTGTAGTTGGATGTAAAATGAATTAATTAATTAATACAATTAATAAAAGTAAAAACTGTGACCTCAACCATAGTAGAGAATTCATGCCTTGTTCTGTAAACCTGCTTAATTAAAAAAAAATAAAGTGAATAAATAAATAACTTCATGACTAGGAAAACTTGCTACTCTGTTTTGCTAAATTGACATGGGAATAACACCACCCCCAAGGGGCCACATCCTTTAATAAAACTGAATCACATTTTCCAAGAAACTGTCAATTTTCAAGAGTTTCTCACCTAGTTGTGGACCCTCCTGTATGCATTCTAGAATATTAACTGGCTTAATATTATTCAAGTCTTCTGAAAGTAGACAGAGCTTCTGTGAACTCATAAGTACAACAACAGTGTCATTTACAGAGGATAAGACATAGCCAGGGTCCTCTGGATCTTACATTCTTTGTTCCCCATCACCTTTGATTTCTTTGAGCCTTGGTGAAGGTGTTTCATTTAGAACTGAACATTCAATAGTCACTTAATATCAGATCTTTGACCTTGTATGAGTTCTGCACTAAGTGATTTTGACATACTTCTTTAGTTTTCTGACTTTCTAAGTCAGAAAAGAAATCTAGAGTTTTTCAAGCCTTAGTTTCCTCCCCTGGAAACATGGTGTTACCCATAGTTTGAGTTCCTTCACAACTGGTTAAACAAGAAATCTGACCACTCTTGGCCATGTTGTGTGAAATGGAATCTTCCAAGTATCATTGGACAATTCTTCCAATAACTTTCATTGCTGAGACCACAGTAGACTTTATCATATCTGTTACCCATTCTCTTGCTTGAATCTGATAGGATGTGTTAGTAACAGTTGTAGCACAGTTTCTAGCTAGGCATGCCCTTAATTCCAGCACAAACAGGAAGTAGAGGCAGGTGGATCTCTGAGTTTGAAGCCAGCCTGGACTATGTAGTAAATTCCAGCCCAGTCATGGTTGCACAATAGGACCCTGTCTCAAAATTAAACAAGTAAAGTTACTAAACATTAATTTCTCAAAATTGGCAAAATTAAAAGACATCATCCCATGATAACAGGCAAGGTGCATGGCTTCTCCCACAAATATTTATAAAAATTAGGACTTGGAGATATTTTGATGCGTCTTAAAATGGTCCTGGTGGAATGACCAAGTTCTTGATGAATGTTTCATTTCCAAGGAGTACTTCATTCAACAGGAAAATGCCACATATGTTATAGTTTTCCACTGTGTTTTCTATCACCATTTTTGGAATCAATTTGAAGCTATGGCTAAAAGCTAAACCAACACTTTATGTAGTTTGGCCAAGATAATAAGATATCTGCTTTCTGTAATGTTGATTCTTGGGCATATTGAAAATTGATTCACAGCCCCTGCTATCACCCTGTTTTATTTTTATTTATACTAGAATGCAGCACTTTGGAAGGCAATACGGAGACAGCAGGCATTTTCAGACTGTGCTTTATACTAAATTGATAAGATGTCAGACATGTCCTCAGCTCAGAATCTGACATATTGTAGAACTGAGTCAAATAACAGTTACAGCCATTTTGTTTAAATGAATTTCCCTCACCATACTATCTCTGTAATAAAAGGTAGTGCTTTGACAAAATGTAGGTGACAATAAATGTATATTTAGTAGAGAATTTCGGCACTAACACAGCCACAGGAAAATTATAGGAAATGAAAAAAGGTTCCCGAAATGACCTGTGTCTACCCATCAGTGTTGGTGTTGACACCGAAATGACCTGTGTCTACCCATCAGTGTTGGTGTTGACACCGAAATGACCTGTGTCTACCCATCAGTGTTGGTGTTGACAACGGTCTTCTGACCCATCTTTGTCTTTCCTTTCTGTTGGGGCCTCAACATATTTTCCACCTTGGACTCTTGGAACCTACTCATTAACTTGTTGAGGATACTTCTAAAAGACAAGGCAAAGAAGGAGCACACCCTATTTTCTCTGTTTTCTTTGTTTTTCATGTGTGTGACGACAAGTTGGCTAGAGTTACAGCAGCCATCTTCAACCATGAGGATGAATTCAGGAGCACCACAGAGAATCCAGAGTACCGATGTTGCTGAGTGGCTATATAAACCCTAACTACATTCAGACCCTTTTTGTTTGAAACATATAAATCTTTATGAGTCTTCTTATTCTTCAGTTATTCTGTTTCTTGAAATCAAAGTCATCTGACATAACTTTATAACACAGAAATTTTCTTTTCAGGACGTAGTTTTATTAGGGCAGGGATCAAGTATTCATATCAAATTACAGTGCCTCAAATACAATAGAAATTTATTTCTTCCTTACACTCAATCTGAGTTGCTGTGATGGCCATTGGTAGGCTGTGTCTTGTTGTATAGGCAGATTTGCTCCAGCACATTGGTCTTCTCTAGGATACTGCAGTGGTTTGAATAAGAATGGCCCCTATAGGCTTATATATTTGAATACCTAGTTCCTGGTTGGTAAAATGTTTGAATAGAACTACTTGTGGCCTTGATGGAAGTAGTGTGTCACTGGGGGTAGGACTTGAGGTTTCAAAATCCCACACCAGTGCTAGAATCGGTCTTTCTTTCTGCTTATGGACCAGGATGTAGCTCTCAGCTAATGTTCCAGTGCCTGCTCTCAAGTCACCATGCTTCCTGCCATGATGATAACGGAGCCAACCTCTGAAGGACCCAACTCCCCAATTAAATGCTTCTCTTTGTAAAGGTTGCCTTGGTCATGATGACTCTTTAAAACAATAGAACAGTCACTAAAACAGAGACTGTTCTCATCTCCAGAGTTCATGATGGCTCTCCACCTTACCTGTGTCCCAGGTAACAGAAAGGGACAAAGACAGTAAGGGGACACATTCCATTTAAAGGCATAGCCTAGTAATCACACATACCTATTGGCTTAACACTATGCTGGTTGAGACATGGACACCTGGCTTTAAAAAGTCTAGAATGACCAACCACTTATATTTTGATTCTATACAGCTCTGTAGATTATGAAGAGACCAAGAGGTATAGAATTAAGAGATATAAATTTAGCTCTTATTCTATGCAGGTACTCCAATAAGATATTAATTGAATTATCTCCTTCACTTTTTAAAATACCATGTCAATACAAAATATCCCCCTTCTGTAGATGTAGATAACAAACCCATAGAATTTATCTCTGTTGCCCAAGGCCAAGTATTAAGTGGTTGGTGCAATTAACACTGAAACCAGAATCCACTTACCATATATGGTCTGTGTAGTTCAGGACCATCTACTTGAGTCCCAGGTACTCCATTCTGATGTTATTTCCAAGGTCACCTTTAATCTGCCTTCCAAGTTTGCTTGTGAATCCCAAGGTATTATGTGTTGTCTTCCTCACCCACCCTTTGTTTACATTTCTGCGTCTGTTCACCTTGATTTTCATTCCTTTGTGATTCTGGGGTTCCGTAGTCACTCTTTTTTCCTTGTCATCTCCCCTAAGACATATCGAGGGAGGCAGTGTAAGGACAATGTGAGCACCCTGAAGGTGCTGCCTCCTGTTTGCTTTGTTCAAATGCACTTCCTGTTGGGGTCAGCCAGGGCACTCGTCTTTACTCTGGCCGATGAATGCATGCTTTCCCAACACTCAGAGACTAGCCTCACCATGTACCATTGGCTCAGCAGTCCCGACTCTGCAACATCTTCTCTTTACCTCCTGAAGCATGAACTTTGGTCTCATCGGATCTTGCTGTTCTGTTTAATGTTAACGACTTTCTCTTTTAGATTTCCCAGGCTCAGGGGGCAGCATCTACTTCTACTTCATGCAGTTTCTATCTTCCTAAAACATCCCAATTCCTCGTTTCTATTCATCACCTCGTCATTCTCAGTCCCTCCAGAAAACAGATGGCTATAGAGCCATCGTTACTTCCATTCATTCCTGGTCAACGACACATTCACTTAGCTGGTGAGTACCCCCACCCACCCCAGACAAGAGAAGACAGAATGACCCTGGAGGCCAGGGTTCTTTCCTCTCTCTGATCTCTTTTATTAGAAAGTATGACCCTTCGTTTGCCTGACCTGTCAGATTGGCACTTTCTACAGGCATAAAATTCACTTCAGAGAGGGAAATGGAAGTAAGATCAAAGTCTCCTATATTTCCTTTCTCCAGGGGAGAGAAATCCTCTTCTAGTAGGCTGCTCCTAGGGAGTATTCCAAACTATGCTTTGCCCATAGCCTGTGGGTTAGAAGCAGAGGCTGAGACTTGGTGCTTCTTCCTGTAGTCACTAATGATCTCAGGATGGTTTAGCAGCCACTTGGAGATCCTGAGCGGTGTCCATGAGCCATGGGGCTCCTACCAAATGTATGGAGCAGCACATGGTGCTTCTTGCAGGTTTCAGTCAGACCCTATACAAGTTTGGTTTGAAGTCCTTATTCATATTCAGGCAAGCAAAGGGCCGTCTGAGCATTTCCACAGACAAAGGTCCCTTGAGTGAGACTGGCACTGTGAGGTACCTCCATAATTGACTGATGATGTGTACTTCCAAACCTAGTACTTGAGTCATGTTATTTTTTATTGTATATTATGCTTTGACAATGGCAGACTTGCAATGGGAGAGGTTTGTTGATATGATAAGTTGCTTTGAAGATTGAGTGATATTTAATATTTTGAGTAACTACATCCTGTTGAAGTGATTTGGCTCTTCAAGGACATGCTGTACAAATTTAAAATGGGATGTCTGGGTCTGCCACAGCATAATTGACTGTGAAATAAGCCCCTTCGAAAGGACAATTACTCCTAGGGCCTCAAATGCAAGTCAAGTCTCCCATGGCAGTAAGCGGGAGAGTCCTGCTTGGTTTTAGTCAGGAATGAAAATGACTGCTGATCTCTTGGTAAGCAAGGGCCAATGTCTGCATTATAAAATCACCACCCAGCTCGACAGAGTACAGATGTAGCTCAGCCCAAAATAGTTCATTGTACGATTACATGAAAAATCCCTTCATCCTTCCATCTTCCATTCATTTGTTTATTTGTTCATTTGTTTAATCATCCTGACATTAATTATCCCCCAAAGTAGATATTAATAACCCTTGGTGCTGGGAAAATATACAGGTACTAGAAATAGACTTAAAGTGTACTCTCTAGGCAAGTGATTAAGTGGGAGAGAAAGAGAGAGAGAGAGGACTTTGATTAAAAGTATATTATACCATACCATACTGTACCATGGCCCAGAACTTATATATCCAAGGAATCCTCATTACTGTGTATAGTAAGTGTCATGTCCATTTCACAGAGGATGAAACTGAGGCATAGAGCAGTGAAGGCTTTAAGGAGGGTTCTGCATTTGAGCTTAGGTGAAATGCATGTGCCTTTGCCACCTTGGTGGTATACTGGAGAGCAGCTTAGCTGAGATGTAGCCAAGAACTGACCCATGTGTGTGTCATTCTTCTTTCCTTTCCCTGAACCAGTGAAGGATTCTGAAAGCTTTTCAGCAGGTTTTAGAGGCAGGAACACACTGAAGCCACATCTAATTAGGCACGCATTTATAGTGACAGTCTGCCGATACCCAAACTTAAGACACCGTATTGAAGAACGTCCCTAGAAATGTAATGTTGCTTGACCTAAAAAGGCAGCTGATATTTAAAATGCCAAATTAATTCAAGAAACCCCATGGATGGCTCTAGGATTTACTCTAATGCAGTACAAAATGACAACTGTAGGCTGACCTTCTGAGCCCAGGGATGCCTTGCCTTTAACAGGGTTTCATTGCTCCATACTGATAAGTGTTCTTATCGGCCACAAGGTAGCTTTCATATAATGCACAGCTATTCACACATGTCACCCCTGTGTGTGTGTTTATGTGTATGCATGCGTGTGTGTGCGTGTGTGTGTGTGTGTGATACATAGTAGTAAAGATTATGTTGTTCTTTTTTTTATTTTTTTCTTTATTGCATATTTATTCATAGATTATTCTTTTTTTCTTTATTTAATTTTATATAACAAAGTCCAATTAAATGAAAACAAACATTTATACACGTTGTTCTTACCAACAAAATATCTGATTCATACTTTGTTCATCATATTAATTAAATCTTATTTTTGAAAATTTACATTGGTTTCTCTGACTAATGACTTTAAGTTTTCCTACGTCAGACTGCCAAGCTACATGCCTTGAACCATCACTTTCCTCATCCACTCTAATATTGCGTAGCTTTCCTGGGGTTGCAGTTTGGATCGATCATACTTCCACCTTTTTACTTCTCAACTGGGGGAAGTTAAAAACCTGAAAGCTAGATCAAACCTGCACTTCCCACAACCCTTTCTGGACGAGGCTCTTGGTTTAAGTTGAGATCCACTGATTTGCGTAATGTTTGGGTAGTACCCATGGAGAGGAACCCATGTCTCTGTCCTTCTTGGGGAAGGTATGCGTGGGTTGTCCTACTGCAGATGTTTCTTGACCATGACAGGGCTCGAGGGCCCTCAGATACCACACCTGGGCTGGTGATTTGTTTGTTGCTGATTCCAAAGTTGGTCATGGAGAGTTAACCTAGGATCTTTTTATTAACCAGCAGTAGGAATGCAATAAGTGCACACTTCCTTACCCTATTTTTGTTTTTCTGACTGAATTAATTAGTTTCTTTTTTGATGGAATCCCAGCTCATACTGAAATCTGAAAGACAGTCTGGGTTCACTCTCCACTCCAACTCATTAAAACAATTAACTTCAAACTTGCCGCTTCCTAATTTTCACTCAGCCATTTCCTACCTCTGTTTCCAGTTACTGTTTCATTTTATTTTTTCTGTTTTAAATGTCCTTGGGTTCTTCCTTCAAGGCTCATCCCCAGTGCCATTTGCTTTGTTTACTCATATCTTATAGGAAATCGAGCATTTGTACCTCAGATGCATTCATTGCTTGGGCTTTCATTATGCTGTAATCAGAGATGAGGACTTGAAAGGCAACACCAGATTTGGCGGGACACTGTCAACCTGGGTGAGGATGAGTGAGTGAGTGAGTGAGAATGCCAACTCTTAAGAGGCAAGCCTCCAACACGCTGATCCTTCCCTTGAAGGTCGGCACAGTGCTGGTGTTAATAAATGTCTGCTAATGTGGTTTGATATGACACGTGGAGATGAAATTATGAACAGGGGAAGTCACAGGGCAGCACTCAATGCCTTGAAAGAGGTACTGTCAATTCCACTTTATGGGTTTAAAGTGTACATCGTTCTTCATTCACTCCAGGATGATGATTTGCTACTACTTTGATCCCCTTCGAATGCCTCTGCAATTTCAAGGGAAAGAAAATATGCTGATTCCTTCCTTTCTTCATACAATTCAACGCTGCTGCATGCATTAATTTGCCTCCCCTACCGACTTCCATCTGAACATTTCAAAAATGTACTTAATTGCAGGATTAGCACCTTCACAGTTAAAGGAGGAAAATATTCATAGTTGGCATTTTTTATGTACCATTTATGTTTTGTGAAACTAAGTGCATCTTTACAAAAGGTCTAAATTGAATTGGTATTAAAACAAACATGTAAGAAAAAAAGACAACAGACAGGAAGGTATCATTTTAATTCCCATTCCCGAGTTTGTCTGCCTCAGAACACGGTGCTTGTCAGAGCCAGCCAGCATCAAATACAAGTACAAGGTGGAGTGACTTACAGGCTCCTTTCTTTAGGATTTCCACCTGTGTAGAATTAAAGAGCTGTAGCGCCCAGAACCCGCTTTTCACAAATCACTTTCTTTGTTAATTATCACACAGCCTACTCCTTGCCCAGCAATGGAATTGCCAAGCCAATATTCAGTGCACTTGGTAAGAGAGCACTACCTGCCCCCATCACTCCTAATTGGATTAGGTTAACTCTTCCCTTCCTGAGAGGACTAGCTCATAGCTGGTTCTTCCCTTTCCTTGGCATCCTTCAACTTGACAAACCTCCTGGGCATGGCATATACTGCTAACTAAAGTTTTAATTTTAACATCAAACTTGCCTTCATTTCCCCATGGTTTTTTCCTCCGGAGTTTTGATTTTACCCTCTTGCTCGGACAAGCTTCTAGAACTTACAGCTGATCATTGTTGTTCTAGTTAGAAATACAAAAAGAGCCCAAATAGGGGTAGTGTGTTTCAAAGGGATACACTGAATCTTTAATCCCTACTGTAGGAGCCCCTTACTGAGAAGTAGGGTTTTTGCCAAAATCAATCCAGTTAAAATTATGACACACTCAATATTCTTGGTTTCTAATCTGACTGGCTTTTTTATAAGAAGAGAAGAGAGAAGCAAGGACAAGATACTGTAAGGATGGAAGAATACAGCCTAACTCTCCTATGACCCTAGGAAGCTAGAAGTTTAAAAATACTAAATACCTTAAATTCCAGACCCTGTCCTCAGCCAGTAAATAGGCAAAAGGAAAGGTCACACTCCTTGTCGCTTATCTGACTTCATAAACTGCTTGTGAAACCCACGTCCCAGTGATTTAACCTAACTGCCATTTGTCACCCCACTTAGGGGCCTGTGTAGATGCAGAGCTCCAGGGCTATAGAAATCTGATTGGTCTATAATGCACGGGCTTGGATGGTTTAAATTGATTGGCTCCTGATGCTATGAGTTGATTGGTTTACGATGAGTGGGCTTTGTTGTAAACCTATAAAAGCTGTCTCAATTCTGAACTCAGGGTCCTCAGTCCTCTACCCCATGTGTGGCACATGACTGTGGACCCCAGTGCGCTTAGAATATAAAGGACCTCATGCTTTTACATCAAGACCACTTCTCTTGAGTGATTTGGGGGGGGGTGCTTTCCTGAGTGGGAGTGAAGGCCCATGCTCTACGAGTCTTTCAATACCATAGAGGAACTGAGACACAGACTGGTGAAGGATGACATCAGGTCATGGAGGTCAAGACTGGAGTCCTGCTTCCCATGGTAATCCTTGCCTGGGAACAAAGAGAAGCTTCTGGAATTGAAGGACCCTTGGCCGCAGGTTCAGAAGGGAGTTTGGTTCTGTCACTACCTCATCTTTAGACTTCTTAGAGAAGGGTGAGCTAGAACATTTCTCCTGTTTTGAGCACTCAATTGACTTAATTTGCACCTGCAACCCTAGAAAACTAATGCAGACACGTATATAAAATGTGATTAGTGTCTGCCCATGAAATCAAAAGAAGCAGAGCTATGAGTGTAGTGTGGACTTATTTATTTCACAGGTGAGGTTGCAGAGGCTAGACACCACAGGACTTGATGAAAGTGACTGACACATTCTCTGGGTGACAGAGGCCATTTTTGATTCTTTTGACTAAAAACCTCACGCTCTGCATTCTACTGTGTTTTCCTGGCATATGGACAAGAAGTTTTGGGACATAACTCATTTTACTCCTTGTCACTTTGTATATCTAGGTTTTTGTAAATCTGAATTCAGAACTGAAATCAAGTACTTCATCTTAGATCAGCTTAGGCAAGCAGGTGATCTGTTGAGGCACAAAGGTAAAGGAACCCACACACCATTCTCCTCACCTCATCTCCAGTGATATACATCACTGGAGTCTAAATCAGCATTCCCTCTCAACAGAACCATGGCACCAGCCTCCTGTGGGTGGGTCTCTGCCTTTCCTCTTCTCAGACTAGCCAGACTATTTAAACATTTGACTCACACAACAACAGCTCTATCCTGAGCGTCTATGGAATACAAGAAACACTAACCTGGAATCATAATGTCTGACTTAATTTCTTGTCTTCACTAACCCTGTCCATTATCCCACAGCTTCCTATATTTGTTTCCCCCTTGAATCTATCAAGAACATTCCCAATTCTCACTTTTTCTGCTGCTTTTTCATATGCTTAAGCATTCAGGTGACAGCTCATACCATTTCTCTTGAGGATAAGCTACCTGAAGTCAAAGCCCCTCTGTTTTCACTCTACTGGGATTTTTGGTTTTATTTTCATCATCGACTTTGTTATATTTCTAATTTATGTCCTTGTTTATTGTTTGCCTCTCTTGCGAGTCCCCTTGTCTACATTTTCTTCTCTGTTGAATTTTCCAGCACATAATTCAATGTCTGATAGACAATTAATGCTAAATGATGGTTGGCTGAATGCACACTAATTTAGGAGTAAGAGCCAAGTCTTCCAGAGCTTGCTTTGCATCAGCTGCTCATCTGAGGTGAACATCAAAGATGTCATTCACTGCATCACAGTGAATTAGAAAGTATCATAACCCTCGTGGTAGAGATGAGACATGTAGGAAACATGACACTATAGGACATGTCAAGGTCACATGGGCTGTGTCAGAGCCAGGACTCCAACCCAGGTGTGGAGATGACTGGCTTTTCCTTTGACACTACATTCTCTGTCCACAGATTGCACACAAACCCAAGTGGCCTCTTTTGCAGCAGGCAGTGATAATGTCAGAAAGCAATTGTGCTGTATGAAGGCAATGGCCTTTTCTGTTTCATGGGAGTTGACCGGATCTGCTATCAGATGAAGCCGTAGCTTAGTACATAGAGTCGAGGAATGTCCCCATGCTTGGCAGTCTCATTGCATTCAAGGGCTTTCTTCTGGCATCATTTACTTTGGTGCTTTATGGATTGGGGAACAATCCAGACAAGTCAGTGGGTCCCCGGGTAGCAGAGAATTCTTAGAAACAAAGGGTTCATGACAGTATTGTCGCACACTTCTCCTCCTCCTATGCCTCTGGTTTATTTCTACTCCTGCATTTGCAGAGCTGGCTGAGACACAGGCTCCATTTAGCAAAACGACGAAACACAAACGTTTATTGAAACTGTGTTTCGAATCAACAGGGTTTTCCTCAGATTGAGTTGCCGCCAATTATCCTCCATGCAATTATGGTGATCCCAGAAGCAAGCAGATGGGGAAGAGTTTTGTTTTCAAATGGAGGAGAAACCAATATGTAGAAAGAAAAGACAGCTTGTTCATTTGAACAGACTCCAGGTGGCTGGTTGCCAAAAGGCTGAAAGCTGGGGGTGGGGGGTTGGGGGTTGGGGTGGAGCTGGTCTGATCATGGATCTGTCTGACTGCTCACAGCCTAGCCCAGCCCAGCCCCTAGCCCCCAGCCCAGCCCCCAGCCCAGCCCCCAGCCCAGCCCCCAGCCCAGCCCCCAGCCCAGCCCCCAGCCCAGCCCAGACACTGAGACATGCTTTGCTCAACCCCTCTGCACTCGGATAGGTTGGCTGTGTGAGTGGAGGTGGAAAGAGCCACAGGCCCAGAGACCCTTGTAGGATCTGGATTCTGATCTTGATGCCAGTGATCTGGAGGCCTGCTATTTTGTTGTTCAAGAGCCATACATTCGTGTGTTTTTTAAGAGAAGGAAACTCAAGAAGAGACAACCAACAACTCAAACCACGTGGCCACGATTTTTGTATGGCCTTAATCATTTTGGAATTTTGCAAAACCTAAAAGGTATTTCAGTTTCTTTTCTTTTTCGTTTTGTTTCCTGCTTTAAATTTAAATTGGAAACAGGATTGTTTTACATGTCAATCCCAGGTCCCTCACCCTCCCATCCTCCCCTATCACCCCCTCCAAGACCCGGTCAATCCCCTTTCTGCTGCCCAGGGTATTTCAGTTTTTTTTTTAAAGAATTATATAGTATGTAACTTCTTGTTAGATTCTATTTCTGAGGATACTATTCACAAGGAAACAGAGAATAGTGCTGTGGTTGGAATAATTATTCCACGTTGGGTTTTTAGTCACACTTACATTGTGTACTTAGGGTTCAATAAAAATATTTAATAGGTACCAGGTATGGTAGCAAACTCTTTTAATCATACAATTTAGGAGGCAGAAATAAGATAATGAATTCAGGTCAGGCCTGTGCTTATCCTGTGGTTGGGGCAGAGGTTTATGATAGAATGCTTGCCTGACACACACAGGTCCTTAGTGTGAAACCCAGCACTTAAAAGAAAAACAGCCTATTGTGAAGTTCTAAGAATATTAGTCTTTAAAAGGGGCTTGTTCCCCATTTGACCATTCTGCAACATTATTGGCCTGAAAAAAAATTCACAGTACAGGGAATGTGGGAATGATATTCACTTTTGCTCAGTAAATTAATTGTGGTAAGAAAGGTATAATTAAATGATGAACATTTCTATGCAAAAAAAAATCATCCTATCTCATAAATCAAATGCAAGTGTTTAAATTTTAGTTTGCCACCCATGTCATCATCTCTCAGAAAGGGTAGCCATTTCCCAGGAGAAATAATAAATAAGGCTAAACTATCTATATAACTTCAGATTCAGTCACTGTCTGGCCACCTAAAGGTAAAAGTAGAATTAAATAAGCGCTCTGAGATTTTGGTTCATTCTTCCTGGTTAAGGCTGTACTCGCAGATTCTTCAATGAACTTTATGCATGGATCCCACTTTTGTGGTTGGGGGGGGGATGCCCAGATAAGGTGTAGGCTTTGTAAGGAACTGATGGAGTATGCACACCAACATGAGATTGCCAGTGCCTGCCTGCTGATGTTGCACATAGTCTCAAGTTTGTGCCTCTTCCCAGAGGGGTACATTGGTGACCCATAAGGGCTACACAAAACAGAATCTGACCATACAACAAGATGTACAGTGTTTGCTCTGACTGTTAGGGGGAGAAAACCTAGGAAACTTTTCAGAGGCCAGAAACTACCTTGAAAACGCTACAAAAAGACAATGACATTGCTCCTGGTTTAATAGGTGATCTGCCCCACGAAATAAAGCTTCAGGGCCACGTTTGTCTTAGTTAATAATGTCAAGGGAATGAGAAGGCTTAACTGTAATAACAGTAATAACTGTGTCATGTAACTGCAGAGGCTGGATTTCCTTCTGCAGCCTCATAGTGTATGACCTTTCTTAAGCTTCTACCTGTTGATTTATTTTTCTTCCAAAGCAAAATTGGATTGTCTATTCTGTTCACGCGATGGAGGCTCAAATAGTCTGTCTTTCCCTGGTTGAACCAAGGTATTGTGGGTAGTGATTTAGCATCACCAGTATAATTTTGGATTCAATTAGAATTTCAGAGAAAAAGAATTTGGACATTAGCAAAAACATTGTTCCCTTCCTTGACACTGAATTAGGAGCCTGAAAGCTGCACTTCAAAACATACTTGTCATTTATTTCTTCTTGTCTTTTAAAACAACTCATAAAACCCAAAATGACTCCTGTATTTTCCACTCATGATGCTTTGTTGACCTTCCTTGATAGAGTTAGCCATTGCATGCTCTTCAAATATGTGCTTGTCACACCTGCCTAATGTTTGAGAGTGAGTTCATTACCACATCTTGCCTCTTTGGCTGGCTTATGAGTCCTTTGTAGAGACCAAGTGTTACTTATCTTTGAATCACTATTTACAGTAGCTTATTAATACCCAGTACGTACTGTAAATGCAAGCAAATGCACTACCTGACACATATTCTGTATTCCTGAATGATACTGCATACTCTCCACCTTTCTTCATCTAGTGCCATGGTGGGGTGGCCTGGGGGGAAGATAGAAGAACAGATTGATATAGTCAAGGTGTGATTATTCTGTTGAAGACTATCTAACTCATTAGTGGGGTGCACAGTGGGTCAAAGCTCTTGTTTTGTAATTAATGTTCTGGAGTTCTTTCTGACCTATGCAAGGCTGGGTGTTAATACACCTTTGTCATCATTCTTTATCAACTATACTCTATCTATCCGATTTGTTCCATTAACTTCATGTGTGCTATGTCTTTCTATTTAGTCACTATTTTATTTCACCTTTTTTTTTGTCTCCATGTTTTGCTCCAATTTGAGGCCTTGTCCTTGTTGGTGTTCCATCTTTGCAATCACTGCTTAAATTTAGCCATGTTGAGCTATTCTGTGGCATTCCTTAGCAACCATTTAGAATTACATCTAAGCATTAATTACTAAGCATTAAAGTCTAAGGGATCCTAGACTATCATATCTAATTGTGTTATAACTACTTGATGAGTGTACTAACTCTGTTTGGGACCCATGTTCAGTGGTCTTCCCAACATCTAGGGAGCCAGCATGGGACTGACCAAGGCTCTCTGCATCTGGGTAACAGTTGTGTAGCTTTGCCTTTTGGAACTTATTCTCTGTGGTGGGATGCCTTTCCCAGCCTTGATGCAAGAGGGAAGAGTGATGCAAGAGGGAACTTCATAGTCCATGTTTTGTTGACTGGCCTTTTCCCATCCGAATGGAGATGGACAAGGAGTGGGTGGGTGGGTGAGAAATAGGAGGGAGATTGGGGGAGGGGATGGGAGGGGAGACTGTGGTTGGTGTGTAAAGTTAAAAAAAAATAAAGAAAGAATAAAGAACCCTCTCTGGGATCTCTGGCTACAAAAAGATGATGAGGTTGTAATAATTTTAGATGATATGTATATTTATGTAGCACTCCCTGATGGCTGTGTGTCTATGTCTGTTTCCCACATTTATGTCTCATTTCTCTACAAGGTGAGCAAAGTGAAGGTCTGCAACCTCTCTTTGTATAAGACTGTACTGATAATTATAGAACTGAAACAGTTGTTCTAGCTCCCATGTAGCTTAAGGTACTGATGATGATGGTACTCGTGGTGATGATGATAGTGGTGCTGACAGTGATGATGATGGTGATGATGATGGTGGCAGTGTCGATGGAGACCAGTCATTCTTTCAGGGAGACTCCTCCAGAGTCATGATGCTTTTGTAGATTTATTTTCAACCAGTGAGCTTGTGGGGAAGACTTGGAGAATCTCTTCTCTTTCATAAGTTTGCCATTATCACCTGAGTTGGTTCAAGTTTCCCATTAATATTCTGATATGACTGTGAACACTGGAGCAGGAGGAATCTGACAAAAACCTCAGCCAAAACATGACAATGAACATTTGACAATCCAATTCTGATGCTGATTTCAACTACAAAAGCACTACATCATGGACCACTGCATAGAAAGAAAGAAGAAAGACAGTGAAAGATCAGAAACAGCAGGGCCACAGCAGGAAATCACAATGGTGTGAGGTGTCCAGATGTGATGCCTTCAATCGGCCCTCCCAGAGGTCATGTTGATGGAGCTTCCACACCACCAGCAAGAATTCTGCACTATTCTAATATCAGACACTTAAACCTTTGCTCCAAATTAGGTCAAATTTACTCAAGCAGAGCCAGAGTTAATGTGTAAATTTCCCCCTAGGGTATCCTTCATTTTGGACTGAATGACTTATCACCTTGGAAAATTTTCAGTCATTCATGAGTGGGCAGGTTTGAGAGATTTGTAGACGTGGAGGCTGGCAGGAACTTTCTAAGTGTTATTATAAGGAAATGCTATACATAATGATTGGATATACTGCTCTTTATTGATTTTGAGTTGCAATAATATCTGTTGTCCAACTAATTGTGTCAGTTTATCCTCTGTAAGGGTGTAAAATAAGTCTTGGTCTCCTGGGTTCTTCTAACCCTTATAGGCCGGAAGATCCTGGGATTCATCTTTTGTTCTCACTCATCCACCATTTCATCAGATCCTCAACACTCTTTTCTGTTTGTCACTGATGAATATTATTTGAAAATTATTATATTACAGAGTTTTATGAGAAAAGACTGAAAACTCGTCTTAACTTTATAATCTTTCTCCCTCCCACTCTTTTTATCTGTCATTCACCGTGTGTCCATCTGTCATTTTCCATAGTACCTCATGGAATAACCTTGCATATATATCTTTGCTATCTGAAAAGTTAGATAACCATCCACTCCTTCTGCATGTTCTTTTCAGTTTTAAACTAGGGGGCTATTACAGTTTGAATCTGAAATGTCCCCAATAGATGCTATTTTGCATAGGTTGTCCTCTGGTTATGTGATTATTTTTCTGAATTTAGAGAAAAATTATTTAATAATTTTAAGAATGAATATTATGTATTTTTTCCAAATCTACCTCTGTTCTCTCTTTCTGTCTCATGTTGTACTCTACCCACTCCTCTCCCCTCCCCACTTAGTGTGTCCTCTTTTAAAACCACTGAGCCTACTTAATGCCTCCAGTATGATCATGGGTGTAGGGTTTCCCACTGGAACAGGGGAAACCCATTAAAGGCATCAGCCCAAGAACTTGCCTCTCCCTTCTCTCAGCAACAAGCAGTTGCCCATATCTCCTTAGTTTCTCCAGATTCCTTTCCATATCCATGCATGATATTTTGGCTGGATTGATCCTGTGCAGGTCTTGAGTATGTTTTCATAGGCTCTGTAAATTCATGGATGCAGTATCCTTGTCAAATCAGGAAAACACTGTTTTGCAGCAGTCCTTCACTACCTTCTTTCTTGTTTCTCAATTCCTGAGTTCTTGGGGAAGAAGGTGAGATATAGATGCCTCATTCAGGGATTAGCACCCCAGTTTCTTATTCTCTGCTGTTTGACCAGTTGTGAATGTCTGCATTAATTACGTTTTTTTTTTTTTTTTTTTTTTTTTTTTTGGTACAAGAAACATCTCTGATGAAGAATGAACATTCTACTTTCTACTTATCTATGAGTAAAGACACGTATTTAGAGGTAATTTAATACTATGTACATTTGGTAAAACTATAGTTGTAGGTTCTCCCTTAGGACCTATAACTTACTCAGCCCAGTTAGTAGTATGAGATCTGAGTTATGTTTTAGGGAACAGGCTTTAAATCTATTAGAAAGTTGTTGGATTCTCCCATAATATTCATGCCACTGTTGCCTAGTGAGCATATCTTTCTGGGCCAGTTAATATTACAGCTGGCAGGGTTCCCAGTTGTGTAAAACTGTTAATTACTTTTCTCCCCAGTAGCTTACATAGCTCCTCTTAACACTGTAAAATTAACCTGCAGGGGTGAAACTTTTAAGTCAGCATCAACTTGATATCTTCACATCCTATGGCTCAAATAATTGATGTGCTCAGCAAGAAAATCTTGCTATCAAGTTCTGACAAGAAACGAAGAGCAATCATGACAGCCTGTATTGTTATAGGGGTTCATTGGATTTTACTGACAAAAAGGAAGTTGCCTTTCCATGACACTGAACTTTGTGTTTGATAGTCTGTTGTGTCTAGCAGAGGCGTTGTCCATCATATGGAGTAATTTCATTAAAACTCTTTTTAAACTTGTGGATGTATATAGTTTATATGTACATGTATTTTAAGAAGACTTTTACAATAGTAGGTTCCCACATGGCTCTTTCAAAGGACTTTGGTGTTAGTTATCATTCCTGAATCCCCACTCACTTGACCCTTCTGGCCTCAGTATTTTAATTTCCCCTCTTAATTACTCCTTTTTTTCTGTTATGACCACCTCCCGAAATCATTTCATGCCTACTTTTGGATTTCCTGCCTTCTGCAAGGATTCCAGTTTAAAGGCATCTAAGATGTCTCTATCAAATCCTTCTCCTCAGAACTCAGGGAATCCCATGGAAGAGGAGGCAGAAGGAATGGGGGAGACAGAGTGGAAAGAGAACATCAGGAGACAAAACCCTCCAAAACAACTGAGAAAAGCTTATATAAAGTCACAGAGACGGAAGTGGCCATCACAGGGCCTACACATCTCTGCACTAGCTTCTCTGTACATGCACTGTAGCATTTAGTTGAGTACTTCCTTATATGAGACCCTTAATGTGTCTGCCCTTGGGGTTCCTTTATTTTTCTGTTGGCTTGTCTTGTCCAGCTTTGGTCTGATGGTTTTTCATTGTATCTTATATTTTATTTTCTTACGTGTTGTTGTTATGTCTTAGAAGCCAGTTTCTTTTCTAATGACAGACAGAAAGGGAGTAGATCCAGATGGGAGAGGAAGTGGGAAGAACTCGGGGGGAGGAGGGCAAAGGGAAGGGAAACTATATTCAGTTTGTATTGTATGAGAAGATAATTGATAAAAGTAAAGAATAAAAGATAAAGACACACATATATGTAAAGAGTCAGAGATAGGATCCACATATGAGACAGAACATGCATTCTTCTTTCTGGGTCAAATATTTTATTTCTTTATGTGTTTGTTTGGGCATGTTTGTGTAGGTGACAGTAAAAAATAATAAGAGCATATCAGAGATCCTGTAGCTAGAATTATAGGCACTTGTGCACAACCTATCATGGAGGCTGGAATTTATGTCCCATTTTTCTGCAAAGAGGAACAAGAACTCATGAGTGCTGGGCCATCTTTTCTGCACTAGTACTGACTATTTGAAGGCTGTGGCATCTTCAGACAGGTAGTTCTGTCTGACAGGACTGTATCACTGAGGGAAGGTCTATGAGAGTTACCCCTGTGTCTGGTGCTCGGCTCCAAACTACTTGCTGGTCTGTCAGAAGGGATGAGCTTCCACTCCAAGCTCTGGTTTGCATGAGGTCCTCCAGGGCTCTCGTCCAATGATGAATCAAGCTCCTGTGGAAACAGTGAGCTGAAGTAAACATTCCCTCCCTTCAGTTGTCCCTGTCAGGGATTTTGTTACAGGGAAGAGAAAAGTAACTATGGAAAGTTTTAATCTTCTTTACTGGTTACCTTGGTAACTTTAAATAATATGCTCAGACTTTCCTTTATTGCCATATCAACTTTAGTAAGATAGGAGAATCTTGTTTATGATGCCATTTGTAGAAAATTGCCTGAGCTAAAGTCATTTTAGAAAAAGACTCAGTCTAGTTTTGTACTGAAGGTCACTATATTTATGAAAAGGACCTGTCATGGGAGTGGCAATAAAAACTTGGAGAGTAAGATGGATCGGAAACCAATATCTTAGACGGTTTTGCAAAGTTAAAAACTGATAAACTCAGGACAAAAAAAAATTGACGTAATAAACAGTAATTGAGAAAATCACTCACTTAAAAAAGAAACAGTATCCAACAATTAGCCGAATTAGCACCTCTATTGATTCTGGGAAGTATTTTCTCCCATTTAACCTACTCAGATCAATTAGCTTGGCATCTGCCTGCAACTTCATATATCAATATAACTGTTTTCTCCCCAGCTAACTGCTACTTAGCAGATAATGGGAAGGGTGGGCCATTTTACAAGACAATAACATGGTTCCTGGAGAAATAAATCGGGACACTGAAGGAATCAGATTCATTTCCAAAGAAAATGGAACATCTCTCCCATGGTGCCTCATACACCAGTAGTTAAACAATTATGGTTATTTTTGGACACAGAGTTAATTACTTTGAAAAGTCTGCCATACTGCCATTGACAAATACTACCCTTAAAACCCCCAGAAATAACAAGGCCGTCACTCAGAACAGTTAAAATGGCCACATTTGACATTTCTTATTGCAGGAATTATGTTCTTCCTGCAAAGTTACTTGATCTTTCTAATCTTAATTGAGCCTTAACAGGGCAGGCTTCAGAATTTTCCCAGAGGTGGGGACTGGGCACCCCACTATTTTCCTTGTTAGGTCCTGTGAATATTCTGCAAGTGACTGTTCCCTTCCATTAGCTGTCAAGTACCTTTCTCTCAAAGTTAAACCCCTTGATTTTCAATTATATTTAGAAGCTAGGCTGGCCCTGGATGTCAAAGAATGCCATCATAATGACCAATTTCTGAGCTGAAACTTGGTTTCCTTTCTTCAAGTCCTGGCTTTCTGCAGGAAGTGTAAGGCCACAAAGAATGGGGACCGCAGGAAGTTCAGGTGTCACAGATTTACACAGTCATAGGAAAATGTCTCTGATTTACACAGTCATAGGAAAATGTCTCTGAGTAATGTTCACGTCAACGGAAATCCTGGCAAAATGTAGCTAGGTGTAACAAGGCAGACAACACAGATTATTGGGGGATTTAATTAGATTTGAAATTGCTGCGATGGGATCAGAAGCAGCAAAAAGCAAAAGATTAGAAAGAAACACAATGGGCGTATCTCAAGGTAGGGGGTTGTTTTCTTGGTGTCCTTCCTTCAGTATCCCTTTTGTAGGCTGTTAAAATCAAATTGTAGCACCAGAAAAGATGATGGCTCAGGGTTTAAGAGTGCGGAGCATTCTTTCAGCTTTGGTTCTGGTGCCTTGCAAATGCCTGTTACCTGCAGTTCTAGGGGAATCTGATGCGCTCTTGTGGCCTCTGTGGACATTGCACTCCTGTGGGCATACCCACATCATAAACAATACACACATGTATTCCAAAATTAAAAATATATATATATATTTAAAAACTTCAATACATTTAAGGCCATTATGGATTTAGAAGTTTAAGAACATATCCCTATCCATTTTCTATTATTTCATCTTTCAGCTTCACATTTCTTTGTGTTTGCTTTTTTTGCGATTAAAAATGGCTTTTTGTCTCTGTCTCTATCTCCATCTCTGTCTCTCTTGTTGCTTGAGAAGGACTTAATGAATAATAATGGGTTCTGTGGCTTGAGTGTGTCCCCTCCAGAATTCAGAATTTAGGTGTTTGTGGTTGGAAGATGTGGGGATGTAGGAAGTGATTAGCCCATGAGGCGTTGTCTCTCCAGAATGGGATCAGTGCTTTATAAAAAGAAGATTCATGAAGTGTCCCCAAGTCTTGCCTTCACCGATGTTGGGCTGTACCAGAAGTCCTTTAACTGATGCTGGCACTAAGTTCCAGAATCATGAGAGATCAAAATCTTCTCTTTATAAACTTCCCATGCAGCAGTATTACATTATAGCAGCACTAATAGACCAAGTTAGGGCGTGTGAACATTTTAGTGGTTTTGGAGAACAAAAAGTTTAAACGTTTACGTACCGTTGTAATACTGTACCTCCTAAGTGATGCCTGGTCACCCACAGAACATTTAAAAGAGATCAAGGAAGTGAGTTTAATGAAGAGGTTGCTACAAAGGTAGGAGCTGGGAAATGAACAAGGATGGTGGCTGTTTGGAGCATGTTGGGGTTAGGAGAGGACCCATATCAGAATTCTTGGTCCCCACTGCCACAGGCAGCAAAGGCAGTACTGCAAAGCAATAAAACATAATGACCTATTGACAGGACCAGGAACATAGACAAATCTCCAAATAATTATGTGGAACAAAAGAGTTCATACTCTGTGCTTTCATTTAAGTTAAATTCCAATAAAGGTAAACTTCATCTATAAGGGCAGAAATCAGAGGTTGCCTGGGGCTGTAGTCTGGGCTGACAGCAAGAATGAACTGAGTAGCAGCTTGTGAACTAAGGCATTTCTTTCTTGACTATGGTCATGGTTATGGTGATGTATACATTTACTAGAATCATTGATCAGGGTCAGTGCAAAATATTTGACTGTGTGTAAATAAAGCTTATTGCACAAGCTATGAAGTAATTTAAAAACATGGTCCTGGGAGAAGAAATTGGGCACATAAGATGTCAACATCCCTGCCTTCTGCCCTCTGAGTATCTGCTGCTGTTTCCCACCTAGGATTTCCTACCTAGGATGCAAGGCCAATGACAGTCTAAGATAGGCTTTCTGACCCAGAGTAAAATAAGAAGTGGATCTGTAGTAGCAAGAGGAGATGATCCAGCAGAGTTCTCGTGAATGTAAGACCATTTGAGACCCTCCTTGGAGGAAAAACATTAATATTACTGATGATTCAGTTGACCACCTAGAGAAAATTGACTGGGGTCTCCAGTTATGCTAGCAAAGAATAATGTAACTTGGTAAAACAAAACAAAACAAAACAAAAAACTATCATCCACAAGGACCTCTTTGATATTTCTCATCCTCTCAGTGCTCACAGAAAACAAAACCCAGGCTCTGAGTTTGCACCCATGTTACATTCTGAACTACTACTAATGTGAATCACTTGTTTTCATGTGTCATCCTTGTTCCAATATTTTCCCCATATAATTACTACTTTTGGAGAGTTGGCAAATGAGGCTATAAAATACCCAGGTTCCTTCTCTCTATGGGACACATCCAAGAACCCCAATGGTTGTGTTATCCAGCTCCTACCTCCATGGATGGTAGATAAAATGTGATGGGATCCTTCACAAAATACAAGCTTCACAGTGATGCTTAGATGCCCATATCACCTGCACAATATTTGCTTTATATTTCATTTGCCTGCAGTCACCAAATTAGATATATTCAGTTGATGATTCAAGTGTCACATAAGATATAATTTTATGCCAAATAATAATAAATTTAATTTCAATTATCATGGCAAACCTCCAAGTTTTTTTTCTTTTTTAATTTAAATTTGACAATAAGCTTGTTTTACATGTCAATCCCAGTTCCCTCTCCCTCCCCTCCTCCTCTGTAATCCCAACCTCCCATCCCATCCCCTTCCACAGGGGATCTTCAAAGTCTGCCATATTATTTGGAGCAGAGCCTAGGCCCTCTCCCATGTGTCTAGGCTGAGGGAGAACCCCTCTATGTAGGATGGGTTCCCAAAGTCCATTCGTATACTAGGGATAAATACTGATCCACTACTAGAGGCCCCACAGACTGCCCAGTCCTCCTAACTAACACCCACGTTCAGAGCGTCTGTGTGGAACCTATGCAGCTTTCCCAGCTATCACACTGGGGTCCATGAGCTCCTTCTTGTTCAGGTCAGCAGTTTCTGTGGGTTTCTCCAGCCTGGTATTGACCCCTTTGCTCATCACTCCTCCCTCTCTGCAACTGGATTCCAGGAGTTCAAGTCAGTGTTTAGCTGTGGATGTCTGCTTCTGCTTCCATCAGCTACTTGACGAAGGTTCTAGAATGGCAGATAAGGTAGTCATCAATCTCATTATCATGGAAGGGCATTTTTGGTAGCCTCTCCACTGTTGCTTAGATTGTTAGTTGGGGTCATCCTTGTAGATCTCTGGACATTTCCCTAGTGCCAGATTTCTCTTTAAACCTATAATGGTTCCCTCTATTATGGTATTTCTTTTTTTTTGCTCTCCTCTATTTTTTCCATGACTCAATCCTCCTGGTCCCTCATTTTCTCCTCTCCTCTTTCTCCTAACTCCCTCTCCCCTCCCACCACACTCCCAATTTGCCAGGAGATCTTGTTCCTTTCTCTGGGGGTAATCATGTATGTCTCTCTTAGGGTCCTCCTTGTTTCCTAGCTTCTCTGGCAGTGTGGATTGTAGGCTGGCGATCCTTTGCTCTATGTCTAAAATTCATATATGAGTGAGTACACACCATGTTTGTCTTTTTGTGAGTGGGTTAGCTCACTCAAGTTTCTTCTAGTTCCACCTATTTGCCTGTGAATTTCAAGTTTCCATTCCATTTTTTCTTTTCTGTTGAGAAGTACTCCATTGTGTAAATGTACCACATTCTTCAGTTGAGGGGCATTTAGGTTGCTTCCAGATTCTGGCTATTACAAATAATGGTGCTATGAATATAGTTGAACAGATGTCCTTGTTGTATGAATGTGTATCTTTTGGGTATATGCCTAAGAGTAGAATTGCTGGATCTTGTGGTAAACTAATTCCCATTTTCATGAGGAACTACCATACTGATTTCCAAAGTGGCTGTACGAGTTTGCACTCTCACCAGCAATGGAGGAGTGTTCCCCTCTCTCCACATCCTCTCCAGCATAAACTATCATTGGTGTTTCAGGTTTTAGCCATTCTGACAGGGGTAAGATGGTATCTCAGAGTTGCCTTGATTTGCATTTCCCTGATGGCTAAGGATGTTAAGCATTTTCTTAAGTGTTTTTCAGCCATTTTAGATTCCTATATTGAGAATTCTCTGTTTAGTTCTACCCCATTTTTTAAATGGATTATTTGGTGTTCTGGTAACTAGCTTCTTCTTTTTATTTTATTTTTTAAATTTATTTATTTTACATGTCGATCTTAGTTCCTCTTCCTCCTCCCTCCCTCTTACCCTTTCTCCCCCTCACATGCACCCTGACCACCCTCCCTTTCCCACCCTTATCCAGGTGGTGTCAAGTAGATCTGTCTGGTCATTTGAAGTAGGGACTAGGACTTCTCTCCTGTCTCTAGGTTAAGGCAGTATCCCTCCATGGGGGATATGTCTGCAAGGTCTTTTTGTGCACCAGGGATACATCCTGGTTCCACTGCCTGAGGTCCCTTAGACTGCTCAGTCCTTTCTGGCTGGGACCCATGTTCAGGGGGCCTGAGTCAGTCCCATGCTGGATTCCCAGCTATCAGTCTGGTGGCCCGTTAGCTCCTCCTTGTTCAGGTCAGCTGTCTCTATGTGTTTCAGCAACCTGGTCGTGTCCTCTCTCTCTCTGCATGTGGATTCTAGTTTGACTCAGTGTTTAGTTATGGGTGTTTGCTTCTGTTTCCAACAGGTACTAGATGAGGGCTCCATGATGGTGGATAAGTTAGTCGTTGATCTCATTATCAGGGAAGAACATTTATGGTACCTTTTCACTGTTGCTCAAATTGTTAGTTAGAGTCAGTCTTGCTTCTTAAGTTCTTTGCATATTTTGGAAATCATCCCTCTGTCAGATGTGGGATTGGTGACACTCTTTTCCCATTCTGTGGGCTGCTGTTTTGTCTTGTTGACTGTGTCTTTTCCCTTACAGAAGTTTCTCAGTTCCAGGAGGTCCCAATTATTAATTGATACACCTCCAAGTTTAGAGAGATAAAATACCAATGAAATTCATAGCACTTAAATAGTTCTTTGCAATTGTGCTGTCACATTAGTGTTTGAAGAAACATGGGAATTCCTTGCTTTTCATTAGGCTGTCTCAGTTTGCTTTCATTCCTTTGCTGGTGTTTTCTATCACTCTGCCTCTTCTCAGTTCTCTTCCTATGCAGACGCCTAAGCTCATTCCCACAAACACATTTTCCATATTCATTAGAATTGTCTTAAATATATGATAAAGGAATCCAGAATGAGTGTGAGACATGTTTTCATGAGTAACTTTTTTAACACTAATTTTTTTTCTCCACACTTTTTGGAAACATCTTGGCTTTTCATTTTGCAAACCTCTTTCAGTTATTTATTTGTAAGTTCTGTTCTTCACATTTTTTTTCCTTTGGTTGACACACTCACTCTATGTATTATCTTTTTCTAGGAAAGATTGTATAGAGAACTTCTTAGGCCATTTAAATGATTCCTGCTTCCCTAGTGTTTCAAAGATGTGGAGAAAAAAATTAAGCAATGTATACACTGATTTATTGACAGTCATAGTTATGGGTTTCTGCCTGTGGAGATTCATCTTCAGCAATCAGATGCTTTTCTATAGAATCCCTCTGGTTGACCTGTTCTTTTTCTTTCTGTTGGATGGCTCTGGTTTGCTAGCTGTTGCAAATGAGTTAAAAAAAAAAATGCTGTGTCACACCCTATCTGCACCGGTCCAACCAAGAAGTCTAACAGGTGCCTGAATCTATGTAGAGTATACAAATAAATCACACAGACTTACTATTACTTATAAATGTGCAGCCTTAGCTTGGTTTACTTCTAGCCAGCTTTTCATAAATTATCCCATTTATCTCTTGCCCCTGGGCCTTTATCTTTCTCTATTCTCTATTTCTTAATTTTATACTCTATCACTTTCTGTGCAGCTGGCTATTTGGTTCCTGGTGACCTCTCCTCAGCTTGCTTTGCTTTGCTATTGTCTGTTCAGGTTTTTATTTGACCAATCAGGTGTTTTAGACAGGCAAAGTAACTCAGATTCACAGAGGCAAACAAATGTGATGTAAAAGAATGCAACACATCTTTGCATCAGTAAATAAATGTTACACATAGCAAACAAATATAACACATCTTAAAATAATATTCTACAACACTTAAATATATTGTCATAGTTTTGGATCCAAACATGCCTATGATGAATTTTAACATATAAATTAGACACAGTAAAATATCAGCAATAACAACTAGTAATACGATAGACTAATTACAGCAGCATTGTACTCTTGCACTATGGGGCCATTGTTAAAGAAAATAAGGGAAACTTGAAGGAAAGCTTTGTGATAGCACAATAGCAGACCAGATCAGCAAAAGATTACTAAGCCCACTTACAGGCAGTCAGCACATACAACATGGAAACACAGGGCTAAAGGTCCAGGTGAGACAGAGCTGGATGGCTTGTCCTTTCTTCTTATTACTCAAAACAAGACACCATCATGGTACTAAGAGCTATATGCATTTTAAAACATGAGCTATCTCTGCAATTTTTATTTAATACCTTTGGATTACAGTTGGTCCCAGAAAAACTGAACTCAGCAAAGACTAAGTACATAGTGGATAAGAGGAAATGTGTTTAATATTTTCAGTTCTTTTGGAATCTGTGGCTGGGGCTTTGGATCTTATAAATTCTTAACAAGGTAGACATGATGGTGTTTATTTAATTATTGAGTAAACTGAGAACTTGGGCAGATTTGTTCATGTGTACCGTCTCTCAAGCAGTCAATAGACAGCTAGGACTCACAACAGCAGATTCTCTGGTTCAATACTCTTTTAAAACTAGTGATCATATTTTCACTTAGTTTTTGTTTTTGCACCCAGGATTGTAGACTTACATGACTGACATGAGAACACCCACAAGTGGCAGGAAGACAGGTGTGCATCCTCCGTATCAGAGGCTCTATTTCCACATTCCCTTTATGACACAAAGTGCTGTCAAAAATTGTTAGTTGAGTAAAGAATTAATTACTGATTTCTATATTTGTGTTTCCAAAGTTTCAGAATGCAGAATAAAGCAAAAAGAGATTTTCCTCCCAAATCCCTAAATGCAGGTGTTTTAACTGGCAACAGGAGTAGACAAAATTAACTTGGTTACTCAAAAATATTTATGGAACAATCTTTGAGTACTCTACAGAAGCTACCAACAGCTACTTAATAAACTATCCCCAAACATGTTCAGCATCAGGTTCATGAAATTAGGTTTCTAATAATACATTAATTAAGTCTCCTGACATAGCTCACAAGGCAAGAGTATGCTAAACATATCATTCAGTTTGCAGTCCTTGTGAAGCTCAGACTTCAAGAGAGATTGCATTTAGATCATTCACATAGATGCTGGCAGACTGAGAACATCCTCTTCCAAGTGTTTTTCACATGATGGTGTGGATCTCAAGTCATGGTGGACATTGGTTGGAATGTTAGACTCATGACACAGAGGCCTCTCTTCTTCCAACCCGTAGTCAAATGTAAGAAGTCACACAGTCACACAAGTTCAGGAATAGCATGGGGTGGGGAGTATTGAGCTGTATCAGAGAGGCTGCCTGCCCCTTGCAGTCCCACCGTGTCAATAAGCAATGCTTGACTGACAACCACCTACGTTCTCAGAATTGATGAGATTTCTGTGAGGCAGTAAGGAGTTGGCCATGACAGTCAAAGTAGAGGTGCGGATCATTTTTCTTTCCCAGGAGGACTATAATAGAGCTGAAGAAATGGTAAATAACCAACAGCAACAGTTAATTAATACCAGGTTGCATGTAATTCTTTGTACAAGTAAGTGGAACTTGCCCTCAAGGAGTTTCTCATTACAGATGAAGCATGCACTAGAATACTTATAATTTAAGTACAAAAATCTCAAGGGCTATGAGGAAGAGGTTGCATTGCAGTGCAGAGAAATCATGATGCAGCAAACTCATGATACTGAAAACATACCTTGGAACCTAGTTGGGATTTTTAGGTTTCTGCGAGAAACTTCTTATTGTTCTCACATAGTTTATTCATTAGTCATTCTCTGTATGTCCCCTGAAGTATCATAAACAGAATCTTTTCTGTTTGACAATACACAAAATTTTGTTATAATTATTTCATTATTCACAAATGAATTAATGGAGATTCAGATGAGAAAACCTCTGAGATTTAAGTTTGCTGTGCCAGATTACAAATGCATCTCTTAGTTTTGTTCCTTTAATTTATTCACTAAGTAACTGCCAAGGAACTCCCAAGCTCTGGAATCTACTAAAATTTTGATGTCTGTGGAGGTACAGAGATAAACAAAGCAGAAAGAGATCTGATGTGATGTGGTTCTGGTTCTAAAGGGAGAAAGGTCAACGGCTGATCTTGAATAGAAAAGAGCAACCTGAAAAAATATGATTAATCAAATGATTAAGCTGTTTTTCCTATTTGTATGTCAACTCTTTAAGAATAAGGATCTCATTTATTTTCTTACCCCCCATATTGTAAGTGCTTATTAAAGTGCTTAGCAGGGCTTTGATCAATAAGGTTGCTTAACCAATATAAAGCAGCAAGCAGAGTGCTGACTAGAAAATAAAAGAATGCATGGTAGACAATGATTTTTGAATGTTTATTTCCAATGAGGTGGTTGTGAGAACTTTATTGTAGTCTTACATTTGAGTTTAGGTCTGAAAGCTAAGAAGAACAAGCCATGTAAATATCTTGAAAAAGAATATTCTAGACAAAAGTGAACAGGTAGCACAAAGAACCTGAGGTCAAAGTTGGCTTGGTGGTTTCATCAGTATAAAAGATGTCACTGTGAGGAGCTAGCTGATTCACATACAGGATAGGACATGAGCAAGATACCAGCCATCACTTTCAAATGCAAATACAACACAAATCATTTGTATTAGTTACAGATGAGTACAATTTGTAGTTACAAATACAATACAAATCTTTTGTATTAGTTATTTTTTTCAGCAAAACAAAAAAGAAATAACTGTTATCAACCATTGAAATGAAGATGGATATTTCTTGCTCACAATTTCTAGAGGGTTTAGTTCATCATGGCGGAGAGGATAGAAAAGCAAACAGCTCACATCAATAAGGAAAGGGAGGACTGAGGATACACCCAAAGCAAAGTGGAGGTTAACCTCAATGCTCATCCACATTGTTCCACATGTGGGACACTTTCTAAGCCAGGGTCCACTTTCTAAGCCAGGATCCGTTGTTTAAATACATGAGAATGTAGAGGATATTTCTCTTGAACCAAAACATGACTGGAAAGTTGTAATCATGTGGTAGATGTACCAGTGTAGGGGAAGAAACAAGCTAGTCATGGGTGGGCATTTACTGCTGGAGGTTCAATCTCAAGTAGAGTTTTTGTGTGTATATGTATAATCAGTAAGGCCAAATCTTAATGGTATTGATTCTTTGCAACAATGGTGCCATTTCCCTAGATGTGGCCAACTGATGTCAAAAGCATCAATCATTTTTGGGACTGGTTTTTCACAACATATCATGGGGGAGGGTCTTAGACCAAAAGAAATTTATTCTTACAGCTTTGGAGGCTGGAATTCTAATTCAAAATGTCTGCCAGCCAGGTTGATTCTTCTCAGGGTGTGAAGGTAGAGCTATTTCATGCCTGCTAAGGTTAGAATGTTTCTCTTCAAAATCAAGGTGTTGCCAAAATGGTTGTAATTTAGAAGTGAGGCCCATGGAAGGTGATTAGGCTGTGACATGTCTCATTTGTGAATGTGATGAAATCTCTCTGATTTCTATGGAATTCAGTATGGAGGCGCCTTAAAAAGCTGAAAATAAAACTGTCACATGACACAGCTGTAGCAGTCCTGTGAAGATATTCAAAGGGATGGAAGTCAGTGGGCTACAGAATACTGTCCATCAACGTTTATCACCGTGATGTTTGCAATACCAAGTTACAGAATAGTCTAGCATCTACTAACAGATGAATGGATAAAGAAAATATGGCAGAAACACTCAATAGACTTTCATGAGTCACAAAGAAGAGTGAAATTATGTCATTTTGTAGACAATAGATGCTACTGAATATCATTATATAAACAAAATAAGAGAGAATCAGAAAATGTTTAGTCTCATACATGGAGCTTAGATGTTTTACACACACATACACACACACACACACACACACACACAGAGTCATATAGAGAGACATGAAGATCTTGGAAAGGAAAGAGCAGGAGAAAGGAGAGTGCAGGGTTACAACATGGTTAAAGTACATGATATAATCAATGGAAACACTTTTATGAACTTACATCTATTAGTAATGAATTCATGGTGATGAGTCACTTGCTTTTTACAGCACCCACTGTTCCTGTTCCTCTTCTGTATGAGGGAGCAGCGCCACTTGCCTCTGGAGCTTTATCCCTCACCAGGCCACTGGACCTGCCAGCATCCTGATCTTGGACTATCCCAACTCCCATACTATGAGGACCAAATTTCTGTTCCTTATGCTAATGCCGGGCAGCAAACACGCTGTCTCTCTCAGCTTCTCCTGGCTTGCTGGTGACCCTTGAAGTCCTTGGGCTGGTAGAAAATTACCTCATCTCTCCTTTTGTCTCCATATTGTACGCTTTGTATGTGAGCAGGTTGTTGGGCAGGGGCAGAACTCACACTTTCTCATGTTAAATGGGATCTGACTGGAAAGTGATGTCAGATGCTGAGATGGGAGAGACTGGTCACAGCTGGGCAAACCTCATGGCAGAAGACTTAAAAATGGGTAAAGCTGTTTGCAAACATCAAAGTTCAGGTTTCTCTGGGGGCTCCCAAGCAATTTGGCTAAGTAAATGGATAAGAAAGTGCATTATAAGCACAGAGAAGCATTCGTTGTTTTCCCCTTCACAGAGGGGAAGACCGCCAAGGAATTCCCAGACTCGTACTCTGATGGGTAACTCCAGTTATTTCCAGATGGAGTTGACAGCTACCCTGGAGGGAGCACCAACTTAGAAATATCCCCAGTTCCCAGGAAGAGCATCTCTCTTTCTGCCTTTGTTAAGGCAGCTTGTCTCAGATGCTAGTGGTTAAATCTTGCCTTTGCTCAGGACGTGAAGATAAGAGAAAAATTAAATCATCAGAGTCAGATGCTTTCTAACTTTTATCCCAGTGTGTTTTGATGTTGACTAGAAGGATCCAGTCAACTATGGTTATCCAGCTGCTTTAATTTATCCCCAATTCTCTCACCTGTCTGCACTTGTCTGCAGTCCGGGTCCCGTGACCTATCTTTACTTCCTAGCTCCTTCCTCCTACCTCCACCGGCTTCAAGAGTACACAGATGCCTCTCTTGTAGACCTGTGTTTCTCTCATCTCTCTTCCCTACTCCTAAGTTTTTAGAGGGCAAAGATAACCTGTCTCACTCCTGTGTTGTCCCTCCTCGCTTGCCTATCCCTTCGCTCTGTAATAGCATTCAAAAGGAATAGGTGGGTTTTGAGGGAGCTGTTCATTTGTCACCGGGTAATTTTAGACTATTCCGAGCATGACCACGAGGGGGCAGGCTACTCAAGTTTTATGCTTAGGATTTTTGGTGATAGCTCAGTAACTTCATGGAATGCTGCCCAAGGGTTGTGTGTGTGTGGGCAGGGGAAGAGTCAAGGACAGAGGCCTAGCCTTAGTGGACTGGGAGGGGAAGGTAGTGTTAACATCTGAGCATAAAAAAGGAGGGGGGGCAACAGGAGGAAAATCCGGACAGGGGAATCGTGAAAGAGAAGAAGCAGTAGTTATTTAAAAGTTGGCGGGTAACAAATGTCTTGAGTGTAGGGCTATCTGTGCAGAAGATGCCTCTTCTAGAAACTCTGAGGAGTGGAGCTCTTTTGCTGTTCCCTGTTTAGAGAAAATGGAGCTATTCGTACAGAAGACTGCAGTGGGAAATGACCTATCAGCCGTTTGGTAGGTAGGCAGCCTGTAGTTCTGAACACTGTTTAACAGCAAGAGGGAGAGGGCGGAGGCTGCAGTTATGGAACTTCTGTGTACTGCTCTCTCGTGTTAGTTCAGTCACCCCAGAAACATTTCATTTCTTCTCTGTGCCTTGGTTTCCCCGTCTGGAGATTGGGAATGATGGCCTCTGAGGACTACAGTGAGTTTCACAGCTAAAAGCCGTACCATGCTCATTGGGCATTTATGTTTAAATTATGTGGTTCCAAGAGCATCCCCAGGCAGAGTGGCCACTGTTACCTTTGTATCCCTACGTCATAGACTCAGCAAAGGAATGTGGAGGAGTTTAGAAATCTTTTAGGGTCACACAACTGACAGTGACAGTCAGGTTTTCAACCTGCTGGGCCCTCAAAAAACAAGACAAAACAAAACAAAACCCAAACTTGTTAGTTATCTGCCATTTACTGGGAACTTCTGCTAGCCATGTGTTTCTCAAACCTTGACTTTGTGTAAGAGACAGGGAGGAGAGAAACTGCCCACACGTGACAGTTCTACCTCACGACAGAAATTTCTGGATTTGTGAGTGGATTCTGGGAAATTTGGGGCTCCAGTAGCTCAATTTCGAAGCCTGTATAAATAGTTCCTGGTGAGTAGGTATCTCACTCTGTGTAAAACATAGTGTGGCAACTCCACTTCTGAGATCCTGATGGGACCTCAGCCCTGAGCTCACGATTCTGGGGCGATGGATGCCCTGTCTTTAGCTTCTGTTGCACACCTTTCATCTTATGGGGGACTCTGGAAGTTGTGAGAATGGGGAGCAGCAATATGGAGAAGCTTCTGATACATGGCTGCAGTCACCAAGGTAAGACATGAAAACACCACACAAGGTATGTTATGTGCTTCTACACCTCTAAAAATAATAACAGACATTTTAAAGGATGGAAGCAGGAGGCCTGTAACATGTAGGGGCCTTTCAACATGAAAAGGAGGTCAGTAGACTTCCAAGGATGACTTCTCTCAAAAGGGGCATGCCAACACAGTCTTTTAGACCCAGGGTAATAGGAGAATTGTCTTATTCTGTCTGTCTGTCTGTCTGTCTATCTATCTATCTATCTATCTATCTATCTATCTATCCATAATTCACTTATCAATCCATCTACCTCATCATCTATTATCTATGTTTCAATTAAATTATTCTAGTTTGTGGAAGGAATATATTTCCTGTAATGCACAGTATTTACTCCTGAGGCATCTAGCCCACATTCCTATTAAATCTGCATCCTTGCACCAAAGTTTGATTGATGTGAGAGGTAGAAGCTGTAGACAGGTACCAAGTTATAATTCAAATTGAATTTATGGCCTAGCTTGATCCAAAATGATAGTCAACACAAGTTTTCAAAACCTATTGCATCTTCTTTGGAGGCTATCTACTGTCATTCTTATAGATTTGCTAAATGAATATGAATTGCAGAAATGTTACTAACAGTCAATGTTTTTTTTTTATTTAACTCTGTATAGTACCCATTGCATAGAAGCACAAGGGTGTGTTTGAAATCTATGTCCAGAGTCTAGTTAACTATTTAAAGCCATGCATGATTATCTGGGGCTTGCATACAGTATATCCAAATCCTGTAAGGTATAGAAGGGCTCTACTGATGTTCCTGGAAGATCACAATGCTGATGGCTTCCTTTTAGTCATTAACAAGCATGTGCATCTGGAAAAATATATGCAATTCTTCTAAGAACAAGGCCAAGGCTCCCCTGAAAGATGAATCAGAAGGACTTTAACTTCCCTTTGATGTTAGAGAGGATTTGGATATTGACTGTGACTTCTAGAAAAGAACGTAATTCCTTCCAGCTTACTGTATTCTTGTCAAGGTCACAAGATTTGCTGCTTGTTTTCCATTGGCACACTGTAAATGTAAGCAGTAAGTGACCATTTTTGTCTATTTTATTTTATGATGACGATGGCAGTAGTTGATTCCAGATGTGACAAATAATGGTGAAGGGGATCATAATGCCTACAGTAAGAGTAGCTGCTATGAGGGAGAGTCTGAACATTTGCTCATATGGAGGAAACTTTAGTTGTGAAAGCTTTCTTCAATGATCACCCTTCCTCCGTGTTTTACAAGGATTCATTGTTAGCGGGAATCAATGAAACTAGAATTTATGGACCAGAGTTTGAAAACCTTTGGTGAAGGTATATGAAGAATGATTAGTAAACTTGGATCTGCAATGCTCTGAGTTTCAATGAGCTTTGCTGGCTTCCCCAGAGCGATTTTTAAAATGATGCAATTCTGGTCCTGAAATATAATGATAATCCTTCTAATGTGCATTAAGGGCTTAAATTTTAGTAGTAGGCAGACAGAACAGAACCAGCCAAACTATTTGACATGCGCAAGGACCAAATGTTTATGCCTTCCCCAAAATGTATTTGCTGAATACTAGTACCCAGGCTGGGAGTGTTAGGATGCAGAGCCTTGGGAATAAAGGCACCATGGAGAATTCTAAAATGACTGTTTGAACCAGGAAATGGGCTCTCACCAGATAGATAATGATGCTGTCTTTTGGATCATTCACCTTGCATTTCTACACCAACAAATTTGTTGTTTATAAGTGCCCCAGCATATACATGGAATTTTGTGCTAACATCAGAACAGAGCAAGAATTAAGATAGTGCCTTTTGTTAGTTTCAGTTTCATAATGCTAGCTGTACTGTGTTTATAGCTTTGAAGCTAAGCATTTTTGTTTTTTGGGTTTTTTTTTTTTTTTTTTTTGCATTGAATGTTGAAAGTTCAAGTGTCGGGGAAAAAGACAAGTTGTTCTCTGCAATTAAGTTTTGAACCAAGTAGAACTTGAACAGGAGGACATGGGAAGTAATCTAAAGCAGAATCAAGGGACAGAGATAAATCCTGATTTGCTGCCCTTGAAAACTTTTTTTTTTTCTAAAATGGGACTTTGAATTTAATAGAGGAGTTTTAACTTTTATTAAAGATAAATCACTTGGGATACAAGATAGCATGGTACAAAGTACATCGGATTGGATCTACACTTAATGGATGAAAAGCCATGTGAGGATCAAAATAAAGTCAAAACCTCTCCAGAACAGAATCTCCATCTTTGCAATATGTAGAGTGCTAGGCTTGCATATATCCCAGCTGACACTTGATACTCAATGCTGTGATTTGTATTGATACCCCCTGGGGTCCAGAGGAAAGGTGGCTGTGACTCTCTTTCCATTGACAGCACCTCCTTGGAGCCAACAATGTAGGGACTATTGTATCTGAGGAGGAGCATCCCTGAGGGGACTACACTGGACCTCGATACTCAGCTTGGTATAACTGCAGTATCACAGAGACCGCAATGGATAAGCAGCTTAAAACATAACTCTCCAAACAGAACAGCTCAGTAGATATAGTTCGTTAGTATATCTAGTGGCACTGTTGGGTAATATTGTTATTGGCATATAAAAGTTGGAGTCTTGAAAGCAGAGGAAACAAGAGAGAATAAGAAATACCTAGAGGGTAAGAAGGAAGCGAATAATAGGTAGGAGGAGATGCGGCAATAGAACTGTGGGAGGAGGGCTAGTGATTCTGACAGTTGACTTGACTTTCAGATCTCTCTTGTTCTGTGTGACTTTGGGCTCAGCTTGTCCATCCATAAACAGGGGCTAAGAAACAGTGTTTTGGCTTCTGTGTGGAAAGCTTTCTTCTAAGCATAACAACCATTATCAACGTCTCCAGAGGAACTGTGACTGCAAGCAAGAAACCCTCAAGTTCAGACTTCTCACTATTCCCTTATAGAAGGAGAGGGTGGAGAGGTTCATTAGCACCTCACCGAGATCTCAGCTGCTCTCACATACATCCCTGTTAGCGGTAACTCTGTTCCAGCTGCACACGGTCTATGGTAGGTCAGAGTACACAGGAGGTGAGGGTCAGCTGAAGAAGACACTCCGTCTTTACAGTGATGGGGAGTCCTCACCCATGCTGGAGTGAGACTTTTCGGTGATGTGGCTTTCTTGGGGTCACTCCTGATCCTGTCCATAACCATGCCCCTCGCACACTCTGTAAGCAAGCCCAATAAACTCATTATTCACCAGGAAAGACATAGATGGAATGTTTACTTTGGTTTGTCAGTGGTACTCTGGCTGTGAGTAGACATTTGTTTGTATCTCTGTAGAGAAAGTTCATATGACAACTTGCTTTCCAGTGGGAAAACGTTGTTGTGCTGTGTGAGGTGACAAAGATAGGAAGGCATTTTGTTCAGAGGCTGGCGAAAGCTCTATGAACTTCCTGTTACATTACTGCTGTTGTTGGGAGAATTCAATAGTATAGTGCCCTTGAAATTCTCCAAAGGCATTCCTGGTACCTGGCAAGTGGTAAATGGGAGGGAGAAAAATGTAAGTTTTACAAACATTTAGTAAGGACCACAGTGCCATCACCACAGACTAGAAAGACAGATACTGAGATCCACTTCATGGGTGAAAAACAGAAAGTATGGAGGTTAAATGGGTCACACCGTGCTTCTGGGAAGAGGGCGGGGTCCAAGATCTTACCTGTGTAGATAGATGCTCTTATACTTGCAACTTGCCAGGCACTACTCTGTCTGCTTACTATGCACAGTTTATTTATTTCTTGCTTATAATAACAAAGAAAGGTAAATATCATTTTCTTTTTTATTTTCAAGAAAGTTCCAGAAAGGTGATCTAGATTCTTAGATTCTAATGCTCACCCTCTTTTTATTATTATTATTATTTATTTTTCTTATTTTACACGTCAATCCAAGTTCCCTCTCGCTCCCTCCTTCTCTCTTTCCCACTCTCCCATACCCCCAGCACCCTCTCATCCTACCCCCTCCCCCCACTGCACGTGTAGGGTGATGCCTTACAGGAAGGGTCATCTAAATCTGTCAAATCATTTTACATTGCGTGCTATTTCAAGTAACATGACCAAGCCTTGTGCCCTATTGCTACACCGCTCTCAGGGTTCAGATCAATCCTTTGTTCGGGGTATCCACACTGTATATGTTACCTTCCCATTGGAAACTTGGTCACCAGCCTTGTTGTCAGACAAACTATCTTAGTATCATGGTTTTTGTGTTCAAGCAAATCTTATTTTACCTCCAGAATAAGACCAGAACAACCATAAGCACCCATTTTAAGTAACGTGGCTAAAATTCTCAGGCTTATGGGGAAACATAAGTCTTAGGTTGTTAATATTTGTAGTAGGAACAAAACTTTTGGCAGTGAAATTGTAAACAAGGGAGATAAATCCGTGTTGGCTTTGCTGTCATGCTGCAAGCTGATAGTCATGACCAGTATGTGGTATGTGCTTAGTTAAGGGAGAAATGGCATTAAATTATAGGGCTGGTGCTGTGTTCCTGCTCTCCCTAGAGATATTCAAATGTGTGTTCCACAGGTAAAGGATGACAATTGCGAAGTTTTCTGCAGTACAGCACTGGCTAAAGAACATATGGTGAGGGTTAAATATATTAGTTGGTATGTGACTTAAATTTTCTAGAAGTTGTTTCTAAAGTGAAAAAAGAAGTAAGTGAAATTAATGCTACTAGTATGTTGTATATAACCCATAGACTCCTATCAGTTTCACTGTGCTTAAATATATAATCAATATGAAAATATCTAGTGGTTTTGTTCTTTCTTTCCTTTAAATTTCATGGCACATCTCATTTTGAACTAATGACTTTTCTCAATTTAAAAAAAATTGTTTTAGATTACATTTATTTGTTTAGTGTTTTGGTATGTGTGTGTGTGTATGTGTGTATGTATGTGTGTGTGTGTGTGTGTGTGTGTGTGTGTGTGTGTGTGTGTACGTGTATTACCAAATACATATGGAGGACAGAAGATAACATGCAGCAGTCATGTGTGTCCTTCTATCATGGGCATCCAGGGATTGGTGGCTAGTTCCTTCACTTATTGAGTCCTCTCTTCTCATTGGCCCCTCAAATGTTAAGTCAACAGGAGACAAGTGGTTGCCATATTTGATCACAGAGCTTCCAGCAACTGTCTGTCCAAATTGTCTGATTCTTCTAACTTTAGAAAGTACTGAAGTCAGTAGCCAGAACAAAGTTGTCACAGCATAGCAGAAAGGGAAATATGATCAAAGATCTTATGAGTTAATCCTGTCAGCGAAATGTTGGACTTCCTTGGATAAATCTACAAAGCAAAGAATAGTCCAACTTATTTTGCCCTAAGAGAAATACAATGTTTTCACTTAAAATGTGAACTTCATTAGCTTCCCCTCTGCACCTCCCTCCCTCCACCCCAAAAAACAAAGATAGTTGGATTTCATGAGGAATAGAGGGGCATATTGAGAATTCATTGGCAAGATGTGTAGAGAATACAAAATAAGGAGAAGAGAGAATGAGGATTTGGGTGAGTCATCAAAGCCTTTTATCACTAGAGCTGTCACTTTACAGAGAAGCTGTCATCTGACATGCACTATATTGAGTTTGCTTTGGTGGAGATCTTTCTGTTGTAAGGTAATTTCTAGTCTGAAATGCATAGGCAAAGCCCAGATGCCGCAGCATGTGCATTTGCCTTTCCTAATTACTTAAGGCACATGGACCTTACGTCACAACTCTTAGAGACTTTCAAGCCCCACAGTAAACTAAGCAATAGTTAAATTTGACAGCGTGAGTCAAGGAGTATCAATGAGACCCTGTACCTCTGACACTCAGAAGCCACAGTTACATAATATTTCAATGGTGCCTTTAATGTTTCCCCGAGGGCAGCAATGGCGTTCTAAGCAGCTCCTCCCAAATCCAGGCACAGCCAGCTCCGTGTGTAAGTTCATAGCTCGACTAACCAAAGTATCTAATTGAGCCTGGGCCGAGTGAAGTGATTTTAGTTCTAGCCACATTAAATGCTACTTCCTCATTTAATAGCCTTTGCTTGGACTTTCCCCCCTCCCCCCATCTAAACCATTGTTTCATCAGCCCCCTTCTCATTATTATTGTAAGTTTAGAACAATCAGAAATATCTGTTATTAAGTTGCTGAAAATTTCCTGTGTAAAGTTGAAGAAGAACATTTCAATTCGATCAGTATGGGGGCTAATTATTTTAGGCAAGCTGTCATTTAGGCTTTCTAAAGTGGATTTTATTCTTGCAGTCAAGAACATTGCTTAGTGCAGAATTAATTAATCATTATAAATATAAAACCTGCAGTATCAGCTCCTACGGTACGAGAGATTTCAAGAGGCAAGGTTGAAAGAGTCAATAGGTTGCTGAAGGGAATAGCCTTACCCCTCCCCACCTACCATCTGATAAAAGGACAATTAAACACTGCACTTCATCTTTCTATAGAGCCTGACTTCAAGCGTCGGTTCAAAAGCTGTGAGTGTCTACTTTTCTGAACACACAGTTTCCTATGACTTCTTTCGTGTGCCTTCTTTAGAAGAGATTTCCAAAAAGCAAGATTGACAAAGAGATGGGAGAAAATTGGAATTTCCTTTGGCTGAAAGAAATGCAAAAGTAAAACAAATCAACAAAACCATTTCATTCTCATCACATTGCCCAATAGAACACATGCCCTTAGTGGGCTCTGAACTCCCCCAAGCACCCAGCAGCTACGTAAGAGCTGTTCTATACAATGGCTCCAATAATTGTGTTCCTCACATTAAAGCTCACAGTCCTTCTGCTACAGGAGGAACACACTCTCTGTACCCATTATCCTTCCCTGCTTGTCATAATGGATCTGCAATAGTGTTTAATTGTCTTGCCCCGCAGTGTAAGCTCCAGTCAAATGGGTTATCATCCAAAGCATGGGGATTGTGTTCATAAGGGTAAAAAAACCAATTGGCTTATCAATGCAGGTAATGCTGAGATTAACTATCATTCCATAAGCCAAGTGTATGCAACTTACTCTGAGTACCTAAGTGTGATTGCCTTGGATGTGTACTTTGTATCTAATTGTCTCATTTTAGCCTTACCATTCATGAGCAAAGAGCTTCCTCCCACACAGAAAAGCTTATTCAACTCGTATACTATTTTGTTAATAACTCCGCTTTTAAAGCCACACGTTTATTTAAAAACTGTGCATATATCTCGACTTCCGCCAGGAATTCTTCTAAGAAGACAAAGTTTAATGCTTCTCAGACCAATGTGTGTACAAAGCATTTGGTCTTCTTGCCACACTGCAGATGGTGTTCAGCTGGTCTGGATGTGACCTGAGCATCCACAGTGCTATAAAGATCACAAATGATGCTATGAGGACTGCACTTTGCAGACATGGACAGTGTCCACATTCGGAACAATTTTGAAGTGATAAAGCCCAGAGAATCACACTATGCTTGCTCTGCAGAGTCTGTGAGCAAATGAAGCTTTAGAAGCAAGGATGCCTTTTCTAAATAGTGACTTTCATTTTCTCTAAGACAGGGTTTCTCTGTGTTACCCTGGCTGTCTGGCAACTCACTCTGCAGACCAGGCTAGCTCTGAACTAAGACACTTGCATATCTCTGAATCCCAAGGGCTGGGATTAAAGGTATGCACCACCAAGCTCCACTCCCTAATAGTGACTTCTGAGTTGGGCCTTTGACAATGACTGAATGTAAATGTATGTCAGAGGTCTCACTTGGTTTATAAGTTACTTGTTTATTTTGTTAAGACAAGATACTTGACAGCAAGAACAAAACAAAAAGAACCAAACCAACCAAAAACAAAAACCAAAAAACAAAACAAAGCAATAACAACAACAACAACAACAACAACAAACAAAACCAATGTAAGGAAGAATGGGATTGTTTTGGCTCACTGTTGAAGAGAAGAGTCTCCATTATGGTCAGAAAAGAATGGCAGCAGGTCACATTGTAGCTGCCACCAAGAAGCCAAGGACAGTGGGTTCTGGTTCCCAGATTATGCTCTCCCTTTCATTCATTCACAAACTCCAGCCAGAGGGTTGGTGCTACCAACAGTCAATGTGGGTCATTCTACCTCCATTAATCGAGAAAAATAATACTTCATAAGCCTGTCAAGAGGTCTTCTTCCTACTCCAGATCCTCTTAGGTTGACAGTATTCATCACCACATTTAGTGAGTTCCAATTTTTCCATGGGTGGTTGTAAAGTGTTCTCATCCCTTAATGGTATCTGCCTTTGCCTCTGACATGTTTTCAGAAATATTCTTCCCTTAGTAACAGGAGCCTCAGCTTAAATCAGGACAGGTGAGAAGAGACAAGAAGGGTGCACCCTATGTGATCCAGAGAATTAATAACGCAAGAAAGCCCCCATTTATTTTAAAGATACCACTTTGTGATTTATATCACAACAATTATATTTCTAATGGGATTTTAATTGATTTTGAATTCAATTAAAGGAAACCTATTTTTAAAGTCCATCTCAGGTACTGCCACCTCAGGAGTCACAACGAGGCTGGCATACTGTAAGTCATTAAAGCATACTGTGTGACCAGCTCGGGGAATTGGGGAATGACCTAGATGTATTGTTTAAGAATTGCCTTGATATGATTTTGATTTTGTACTTACCCAGATTGTCTGTTTTTTAAAATTCCATCTCTCTCTGCGTGTGTATGTGTCTATATGACATGTGTGTTTATATGTTGTGTGCGTGTGTAGGCTCAAACATAGATGTTAGAGGATAACCTCCAGGACTCAGTTCTCTTATTCTGTCTTTACGTGGGTCCTAGGACTTGAACTCGGGTCATCAGGCTTTATAGAAAATGCTTTTTACCTGCTGAGCCATCTTGCCAGCCTGGCTGTGTCTATTTCTAATAACACAAATAACTGACTTTCACTAGACGTAGTTCAATGGTCTTTTTGGGAAAAAATTATTAGCTCAAATTTTGTGATAGGGACTTTTTTTTTCTGGGATAAAATGTTGTACTATTTACATGTTGTGTTTATGGGTTGATATTCTATAAATTCCTTAGGAAGATATTTCAAATATATTTTTTTTAACAAAAAGACAGTTTAGTTATATTACTCATAAAAATAAATGTGATTTTTTTTCCCATTGGTCCATTGAGTGAACTCAACAATTGAGATTCTTCAGAGGAGTAATGATGAAAAGCCCCCCTCCCCCCTCAGCCACACTCTCCTGCCTTCTCTTGGTTAGGGACTCTCTGTACTCAGTTGCACAATGACTGTTCTGTCACTACACTTTGATGCTACCGTAAGATCTTTTATCCTGTTACTTGAATACTCAGTAAAAAAACAGTTCAGATCCAAAATGGAGCCACATGGTGATAGAAAATAGGAAGGCAGGGGACCAGTGCTTTTCAGAATGTGATGACAGATATGCACAAATAGGGTAGCCCTTCGAGAGGGAAAAACTTGTACAAAGATGAGGGGTCTTGGGATTTTAGGTGGCAAACAGAACCTCAGTTCTATAGTGGTCTATTTACAGTTCATACCTAAGATGCTGTTTGGTTGTAGCCTGTGGAAAACTTCTCTTTCCATTTTGAAGTCCTTGATTTCAGTAATACATAATATGCACGATAAAGGAGGACTGTTTGCTTTCCATTGTATAAGTAATCAGCATATTGAATATGTGCCCCTTTTGAAGTGAACATGAGGGCTGGAGAGATTGCTCAGAGGTTAAGAGCAATGGCTGCCTAGACAGAGGTGTGGGGAGTGGAGAGGTGCCTTGGTCCTGCTTCAATGACATGATGGGACAAAAATTAGTAGACTTCCTAGGGGAGGAGTTACCCTCTCCAATGAGCACATGGAAGGTGGGGTGGGAGGAGGTGGAGGGAGTAGGGGGAGAAAAGGGAGGAGTAACTGGGATTAGAATATAAAAAATAAATTAAAAAAGAAGAACCCTGACTGCTCTTCCAGATATCCTGAGTCCAATTCCCAGCAATCACATGGTGGCTCACAACCATCTGTAATGAGATTCTGGCATAAAAAGATGTACATGCAGATTGAACACTGCAAAAAAGTGAACTTGAATTAATGACATCAATTAATGAAATCATCTCTTTTCTTTATAACTCTTCACTGACTTATGCCAGTAAGCTCAGTCATCCATGAAAACACCACACACACACACACACACACACACACACACACACACACACACACACACACACACACACACAAAGCTACCTTAGACTCTGTGGAACCCCAAATAGCCACTCACCTGCATATACTTTGTTTTGTATTTCTGGTCATTGTAGCCACAAACTAGGGTCATTGTATCCAGAAGTATGGCTGGAATAGAAAATGTGTTTACGCATAGGATTCCAAAGATAGATTTTTTTTCACATAAAAAGGTAAGGGTGTGAGTTAAACATCATCAGAGCTGTAGTTTATAAAGAAGTCTGGGCATAACATGACTGTGGGGGATGCTATTGTTTCTCAAGAAGCATAGCAAAGTCTTTTGGGCCAGAGAGACAAAGAGAGAGGGGAAAAGAGAGGGAGCCAGGTGGGAAAACAGGCCAGGTGAAGGCAGTAGAGAAGACAGTGTAAAAACCAAAGACAGAGAAGGAGGGAAGAGACGAAGGGACAGACAAATGAGGTCAGATTATGATTTTTGTCTACTCCTGTGAGGCCAGTAGCATAGTTACAGATTAGAGACATATTTAAGGTAGGGGCTTAAGGTCTCTCTCTTTCAGTGAGAACTGAGGACAGCGGTGTGGAATTCCAAGCCCTCATAGGTTGCTGCAAATTTTGGAAGGGATAGTCCAGTGGGAAAGACTTGGACTAGCCAGGGAGGTCTCGAAGTGGGCTATTTCCAAGGCCAGGCATTAAAGGTTGCTAGGAGCACATGTCATGCCATGTCCAAAGAATTTGGACAAATTCTTCTATAGGTCAGGGGATTCTGGCACATCCATCCCATGACCTGGGATAAAACAGAAATGGAAATTTCTTTTCTGGCCAGTATTATGAGGCAGGTAATTGCCCTGGGACTTTAGATCAAGTCCAAAGGGCTAAGGAAAGAAAAACGTGGACCAAGATGCTGAAGACAAATGAAATTAGCAGACAGCAGAACAAAACTCTCTGGAAATTCGCTCACATCAAAAGAAACACAAACTGGTGAAGATTAATTCTACATAATATAATTAATCAATTTAAAATAAGAAAACACATGGAAAAACCTTGTTATGGTACCGTTGAATCTGTTGGAATGGGGGAATTAGGACTCCCAAGGAATTTAAGTCATTCAAAAATAGCTGTATTTGTCTTGTTGCAGAAAAATAATAGTATCAATCAAAGTATATAAACTCCCACTAATTCTCATCCCATTTCAAATGTTATTTCAACCTCAAAACCGTTGCTGTTTGTGTAGTTGGAAGTTTTATTGGATGAACTGTAGCTTTGCTTTGGAATTCACTTCTAATTGTGAGTCACAGAAATCACTCAGAATAAAAAGGACCCGATGGACTGTCCCTTACACAGACTGCCCTTCTCCAAAAGCTAACACAACTGCTGATGGAAGAAAATCCTTCTATTTATTTATTTACTTACTTACTTTTACAGAAAACAAAGTACTGCATACGTTTTGTTTATTCCGAGAGTAATCAATACATGTTCAGAATATAATACAACGATGTTGCCTCTCACAACTTTGAGATGACAATCTCATCTTTTCCAAGGCTGGCATTGGCTGTTTCCTCCACCTTTCTTGGTTCCTTTAGAAGGACTCACATCCCTGAGAGAGTAAGAAGCAGGAAGAACAATGAGCAGATTACTTGTATTGTGTAGCTCTGTTCTGCTCTTGGGATGGGGCGTTTAATTTCACTGGGGCTATGCAGAGCCTAGTCTGTTGGAGACTGAACAAATGGACTTCTGCATTTGAATTTGACCTTACAGGATTAGCTAAAATAGCAATTAGGTTATACTGAAAGGATTATTCTTTAATTTCCATTTATAGCTCATTTCAAAATGAGCAGAATAGCAATATGACTCTTTAACCATTAGGGTCTATAGCAGTATCCTTATTGTAGTTGCTCTATTGTTATTTCATCTGAGACTTTAGAAGACGTTGTGCAGATGCAAGGGGTGGAGGTGGTGACCTCCACCAGAACACGAGAAATACACTGTTTTAGATCTGTGTCTTCAAGTTGTTCTTGCTAGGTGAAAAAAAGCAATGGATTCCCTGACCTTAATTCATCTCCTTTCTTTCCCGGGCCTCACCCTATTCCTCCTTACCTTTCTCCTCCTTGCTCCATTTCCCCCTCTCCAATCCCTTCCCCCTTTCATCATATATCCCCCTTCTACTCTCTCTACTCACTCATCTACAGAGGGCCAAGGCAAGACTCTGGGAGAGTCTTGTGTCTATGTGGCTCAGTCATTGAGCCCTACAATCAGTAAGTTTTGTTTCTCTGCTTTGTTTCTGTTTGTCCCTTGACTTCTCAGTTATGGAAATGCTGACAACAGTCTTATGTTTATGGTGTGTCAGTTCTAGCTTCAATCTTGGAAGAATGGTGGCTTTTTACAATGACAATGTATCAGAAAAAGCTTAGAATACTATAAAAAAATCAACACACACACATGAATAAGATGCAGAAAGACAGTTCTCAAAGATGTCTTTGTGTCTGGACTGCTTTCTTCCAGAATCCAGTGATTGTGGAATGAATGTAAAAAGTGGGATAACCAAATTCAAGGCATTCTAGGTAAAGTTAGGAATGACATCACAAAACTGTTTTCAGCATTTGACCTTGGTGTTAATTAACTTTGTCGATCCAGTCTGGAGCTTTTGGTAGGGAGAAGCTCAGCTGCCCTCTGTCACCACAAATGAGAGCAGGTGTGAAAAGATTCTCAAGACAATTTGTACCCAGCTCTTCCCCAAATGTCATCCTGAGAGATAGCTACATTCTAACTAATGTGGATGCAAAATATTATACAAAATCCAACTTTCCAAAGAGCAGTCACATGGAAGAGAACTAGTCTATGAAAACAGGAGTAAAAGGATTCTCAAGCAAATGCAAGTCTCCAACTCTTACCCAAACTTCATCCAGAGAGGTAGCTATATTCTGAATAATATGGATGCAAGATGTTAGATAAATCCACCTTCCAATGGCTTCAGTTTTGTTATGACTGGTCTGGAAAGGAGGGATGGAGGTCCCACTACATTTCCTGGAAGAAGGATTTGGAGGTCATGCTGAGCATCCCTCCAAGACTCCTTCTTTGGAGAAGCAAGACCTCCTTTGTTCACAAAGATGGAAAGTAGGCATTGCTCATGGATGACTAAACCCATTTCAGTTTCTCTTTCAGTATCAAGCTGCCTGTAGTACGAGACTTCCAGAGGCCTAGCATAGATGTGGATCTGTCTCTCAGCCTTGTTCTAAAGGGTGAACTGGAGTTCTGTGTTTTCCTGCTAATATGGATAAAAACATGGTATTGAAAGGTTCTTATTAATAACAAGTGCTTGGTCTCCCTTAGGTGGACCTGACTAAGGACTACTTTGGGACATTGCCTTAGATTTTTTTTCTGCTGTTGTGATAAAGAATGTGACTTTAGTAACTTGGGAGGATTTATTTCATTTTATACTTTATAGTGCTTACAAAGTGTTGTCAGAGTGGGAACTTAAGGCTTGAACCTAAGCCTTAAGCAGGAACTGAAGCAGAGATCATGGAACAGTGCTGCTGAGTAGCTTGCTTTCCCACAGCTTGCTTAGTTGCCCCCCTCACCTCAGGTCCACCTGCTCAGGGTTTTCAGTGCTAACAGTGGGTTGTGTACTCATACACTCATCAACCATCACTAAATAAAAGAATGGCCCCACAGACATATCTATAGACCAATCATATGGAGACGTTTTCTCAGTTGTGGATCCCTCTTCCCAGATGAATTTAGCTTGTGTTAATTTGATAAGAAACTAACACAGGTAGAATGTTGTTTAGAGCATTAGAAAGCCCCAGTGTGATTGCACATTGAACTGGCTTCTCGTCTACTTTTACCTACAGAAAACTGTCTTCTGTTTACCACATTTCTTTGACCATTCCTTCAGACATAAGTTTGATTGTTTATCATCTCCAACCCGATCACATACAAAAGGGTTTATACAGCATAGTAGTGAAATAAATGCAGTGGGAATGATTATGAAGTGAATGGCAGCATCATCCTTGGAGATAGATCTGGATTCAAATCCTATTTCCTTGCCTAACTACTTATTGACTCAATTATTAGTCTATGTGAATTTCTTGTAACAAAGCCTATATCCCTGGGTTGTAAAGATTAAATAAGATGAGATATATACCTTTCTTCATTATCTCTCTATATCACTGAGGCGCCATAGAGTAGAACTCAACTGTGAATTATTTTCCTCATTTCTCTCCTTTGGAACAGGTAATGTTTATTTATATCCCCCTACACTCCCACACAAGCACATCCTCTGCTCTCCCAAAGCATTCTCTCACTTTGTCATACTCACTTGACCTATTGTGGAGAAAGGAGTAGGTTTTGTTGGGAATGAAAATTACCCAGTGTTCCATTTATTACTATGACATTCCTTGAAAATTATACTTCCTTGATCCCTACCAACACAGGCACATTGGAACGGCGCACTTTCCTTTATGATATACTTGCACTTTAGAGTGTGATAAAATTATCCCAAGAAAATCAAACTCCTCTTTTGCAAAATTGTTGGACTGTATTTATAAGATTCATAAGGAATCTTTTTTTGCTACAGGATTCTATACTTCTATAAAAATGCCACTGTATTATTACCCTTGAAACTACTTTGTTTACAGGTCCTGCTCCATGTAATTTCCCTAATAATTGGCCAAGGCTTGTGTTTACAGTACTTTTATATTTTTCTTTCATTGTATGTAATGATAGGGGATAATAGAATTCTTTTGCTTATCAGCAAAAATATAACCTTGGTGAATTATTATGAAACTATGTAGAAACACTGAAGAAACCTATTAAAATGTGCTATTGCCATGGTTAGGGCTCTATTGATTAATTATCTTATTCAAGTTGAATTCATGGGGTTCCACTCTGCTGATTCCCCACAGGGCAGGTCATCAGAAAGGGTATGCTAAAATTTGGAAATGAGTGGAAGCTTTTGTCAATAGGTAGACTGTCCCCACCATCAGGAAATCCTTAGCAACTCCCAAGGCCTTTCAAGAGACTGGTCCAGTTACAATGAAATTATTTAAAACAAAATTTGCTCGCTCAAAATCATGGAGTTTCATCACATCTTCAAAATACTTTGATAGTATCACCCAGATTAGTGTTTGATGGAGCTAGAGCTAGCCACAATGACACAAAATACCAAAACAGTCATCAACTGCAAAATCTTGTCAATAAGAGTGTAACTTATAGATTTCCCCTAATATATGTTTGAAAATTATTCCTTCCAGTGCTAACAATTTTACTTCTGCATACACTCACAAGTTTTACCATGCCATCAAAGAGTAAGCACTCTTGTTGCCATTATGTCTCTAGCATGAAATTTTGTTTTGAAATGAGTATTATGTCTTTGTAATCACGTGAATGGAGGGGAAAATACAAGTTTTAAAAGTAAAACTATATATAAATGAACACTTTGAATAAAAGACACTTAGATTCATTAAAGGTTACTGAGTTAATTTTTTCTAAAGTAGGGTTTATGAAAAGCAAGTTTCTTGGAATAAAATGTCTAGTTAAATTTAGTATCATATGTATTTCTCATTTCTCATCTGTTTTCAATCAATTGTCTATCTGTATTTATATATAGCATGTTTATTAAATGCATAAGTATATTGTATATATTAAAGCATATGTGCATAGGTCTTATGCATATTAAAATATGTACTTTAGAAACATATATATATATATATATATATATATATATGTATATATATACACACACGTGCTTAAATACAGAGTTTCTGACTGAGATAGAGTGAAGAAATACTAGAAATATTTTCAAAAGCTTCTTTATGTTAGATACATCAGAACCTTTTATATGTTGGCCTAACTGTCATCTTCAAAAATGACATTTGGAATTTAGCTTTCATGCAGTGTATTTGACCATGGGATGCTTTAGTTCATGAGTTATGTCAATGTATTTGTATTTACTGAAATGCACATTTAAAATCTGCACACTAAAGTTTATTTATGGCGTGGGACTGAGAGGAACTGGCAGTTAAGGAGCTGTTTTAACCCAACAGAGCTTGTGTCATTACATGACACAGGTGCAGACAACTCTGAAGTTGTGAGGTCCAACCATTCAACAAATGGATAATACTTTAATTGCGTAGTTGGTCAGTGCCTCCTGTATAAAAGAAGTTTACAGTCTCACAGCATGATACATCACACTGTCATCTTCATTACTCTGATGATGTCATTTGACATTGCCAAAGGTCTTTAACAGAAATAGTTTAAAAGGAAAACCAACAGGCTAACACAGAAAGCAACACCACATAGTGTGATCTGCAGGCAAGTGTACAGTGTCAGTTGTGTGCAAGAAAGTGAAAAGTTAAGCATCATCCATGCAGGGGATGGACAGGGCCAAAGCCATTTACTATATCACAGGCATTTCTACTTGTAAAAACTTGGATATAACCATGAGAGGCTGGAAATGTCTTTAAAAATTGTACAAGTGTGCATATCATAAATTTTCAGACTGATATTTTTGATAAAAGTTCACTCATCTGAGTGTGAAACAAAGGGATGAGGAAAAACCTGGTATTGGAAACATCCCGGAAACTGAGTGTTAAATAGAATCAGAACACAGTGTGGGTATTGGATGAGGGAAGGATGGTATGACAGGTGTAATGTGTTACCTCAAGGTTTATATGGTAATGTTATAAGCCCCGTGCTTTAGAATGTGACCTATTAGAATACAGGGTCTTTTCAAAGGAAAGCTAGTTGAAATGAGGTTATAAGTGGACCCTACTCCAGTATAACTGGAGTCAAACTCACAAGTAATGAAAGTTGTGGAAGAGATGCAGGGTGAGGCAGCCACCTATAAGTCAAAAGAAGACATTGGAGACAAATACAATCTTCATTCCCCGCCCTCGTCCCAAAGTAATCAGCCTTGCCGACGTCTTGATTTTGGACTTTGTTCTCCAGAGCTGAAAGACATTATATTTCTGTTGCATACGTAACCCACTCTGTAGCACTTTTTTTTAATAGCCTTAAGGATTACCTGCAGGAAGCTAAGCTGAACTTGGAATCAAGGCTATACTGGGAGAACATTTCAATTATATATTAATCATCTGGAGTGGTTGGAAACATTTGGAGCATCCAGAGATGAAGCAATTTTATAATAGAAGTAGGGAGTCAGTAGGTCTCTGTCAGTGGGCTGGGTGAAAGAAGATGCTGAGGCCTGACTTCAGAAAGGAACATGGGTGTTTGGGGATGTTCTGTATCATATGTTTCTATTATTGGCTGACAAATAAAACTCAGATTGTCCAGTAGAAACAGGAAGATAGGCGGGGCTAGGAGACAAGGAGAATGCTGGGCATAAAGGTTCAGAGTAGGGCTGCGAGGCAATGCCATGTAGAGACTGGGAAGATAAGATGAGCCTGGCATCCTCTGGTAAGATAAGGCCATGTAGAAATACATATATTAGTAGGTATGGGTTAATATTTCAGACAGAGCTAGCTAATAAGAAACCCTAGCCATTGGCCAAGAGTTTTATAATTAATGTAGTGTCCATGTGTTTATTTGGGGCTAAAAGGCAGTGGCACCTGGTAGAACTGAAACTTACATCTTCACATTTGGGTGCTGTAGAAAACATTGAAAAGCTAACCCTGATCAACCTGAAGGTGTGGGTAGCAAACGGAAGATATCAGAAGAACAACAAGGTTGTAGTAGGGGTTTGCTTCCTTGGTAAAGCTCAATGGATTGGTTTGGGATGCTTTCCTTTTCCTGGTCAATGTGGCTTTTCTGGTACAGCTCTTTTTTTTTTTTAATTTTTTATTTCTTTTAATTCTCTCATGCATTATATCCCAACGGGATTCTCCTCCATACACTTCTCCCAATTCCTTCCTTACACCCCCTCTCCTCCAGATTCACATCTTTTCTGTTTCCCTTTAGAAAAGAGCAGGTCTCCTAATATAACAAGACACAGTAACACTAGGCACAAATGTTCATATCAAGATTGGATAAGGAAGCCCAGAGGGGGGAAAAGGGTCCCATGCACAGGCAAAAGAGTCAGATACATCCAAAGCTCCCTCTTTTTGGAGTTCCATAAGAACTCCAAGCTACACAACTATAAGATATATGTAGAGGACCTAGCTCAGACCCATACACAGTGTGTGTTTGTCATTGCAGTTTCTGTGCTCTGCTTAGTTGATTCTGCGGGCCATGTTCCTGTGGTGTCTTTATCTCCTCTGGCTCCTACAGTCCTTCCCCAGCTCTTCTGTGGAGTTACCCTGGCTCTCTGCATCTGTCCAGATCAGTTGATGGATAAAACCTTTATGCTGATGACTGGGCTAGGCACTGATCTATGAGTATAGTGTATAGAAGGTTATTAGAAATGATTTCATTGACATTTTTTTTTTATTTTTGTCAGGCCTCTGGGCTATCCAGCCTCTGGTTCCTGGCCATCTAGGCTGTGTCAGGCTTGGGCTCCCTTTCATGGCGTGAAAGTTAGACCAGTCATCGGTTGGCCACTCCCACTAGTTCTGAGCCATCAATACAGCTCTTACTATTTCTCCTCCACTCACCCCTTGGCAGTGTACCCTCCATCTGCTAGCTTTCTTCCTCTCCTTTTCTGCCTTATTGAAACACAGTTGACAAATGTTCATCAAGTTAAAGGCACACACCTTGTATTCTGATGTACTTTTCACAACGATTGCTACAGTCGAGCTAATTAAAATTAATTTCTGTCATCTCACATACTGTGTGTGTATTGAGGGAATTCATAAGATACACTTTTGTAGAATATATTCTACAAAAGTGTATCACAATATATCACATTACCATTGGTTACTGTCACCACCTTGCACCCTGCACATTAGCCATCAATGATTACTCAGAAGTTGGTACTTTTCAATGATCTTCTTTCCCGAAATAGCTGCCTCTAAATCACCATTTGTTCCTTTTCTTAAATGATCTGTCGGTTAGCGCATTAAACAACAAGTTTCCTTATGGCATTATTACATGGTATAGACATATGGGCTCATGTTTACTTGACATTACCCTCCTGCCTCTCTTCCCACATAAGTTATTTCCTCCAAATAGTCCCCTTTCTGCCTTCACATCATGTTTATGTCATGTAGAGTAAAATTTTGAGTATGCATATAAAACGTGGTGTTGGTCTTTATTTCCCAATTTTTACTGCTTCTTAAAAATTTGGCAATTTTGTACATATTATAATTTATTTCTTTAAAGTTTTATTTTACATTCCAACCTCAGTTCTTCCCACCCCTCCTCCCACCCTCCTTACCTCCCCCCCAACCCCCCCAACTCCTGTACACCCCTCCTCACAGGTAAGGATTCCCGTCCTCAACAAAGTCTGTCATATTAAGTTGGGGCAGGACCAAGCTCCTCCCCCATGCTTCAAGGCCGAGCATGAGCATGGCATCCCACCATAGGGTATGGGCTCCAACAAGCTAGCTTATGTACACAAGTTAGATCCTGTTCTTACTGCCAGGGGTCCCTCAGTTAGTACAAGCTTCACTACTGTCTCCCGCAGTAGGGAGGGCCTAGTTTCATCCCTTGGCGTCTCCACACTTGCCAGTCTAGTGGTCTAGAGTCCATGAGTTTTGTACTTTTATCAAACTTATTGTGGTCATATTCACTCCAGTCTTCTTAACCCCTCTCACTCTCCTGACACACTTACTGTTCCCAACTACACAGTCCCTTCCCACTTTTATCCCCGTCACCCCTCATGCCTCCTTCTGCCAGCCTTGTGTGGGTAGTCACAGCTGCTGAGACTTCGTGACGGCCACAGCAATGTCATATGCAGAAGATGATCTTTTCTGTCAGTCCTTCTTATCTGCTGTGTTTTGAAGTTTTGTTTTGTTTTCTTTTTTTCCATCTTCTGTGATTTTCCCTGGGCCACAGAGTGGATGATGCAGATGTTCTGCTGCACTTAGTGGGCCCTAAGTGCTATCAAATAGTATTTGCCTTTCTGATTTAATTTTTCTTACTTTGAATTATGTTCTAAATGTTCAACCACGTTGCTACAAATGGCATAGATTTTATCTTCTGTAAGCTGCATACTATTTTCGTGTGAGGGCATGACGTTTTCTTTACCCACTTGCCCATTGAAAGTCACTTAAGATGTTTCCATATCTTTGGCTGTGGTGTGGCTTCAGTGAGAGGCATCCATATCCTTTCCATACTTTTGTGTGTAGTTACTGACTTATTGTGTGCCCAGGAAACACACCATGTTGTTTCACATCCAGGGATTTCCATGTGTCAATCTCACTAAACAAAGCTCTGCGCCCAGGCATTAGCTGCAGGCTCATTCCTACCCCCCCCCCCGGTAGGAGGAGATGCCTCATTCTCACAATACTGGCACCTTGGTCCTCCGAATGTCCATTCTGTCTGGAAGCAGTTCTGGGGTCTGAAGTTGGGAGCTTATACTGCCATGTGTGTATTACAGTCTGTTGTTATCTGCTCATCTTTAACTCAAGGTCTTGAAGATAATTCATGCCCCAAATGTGGCTAGGTTTTGTCTGCTTGTCTCTACTGCTCCTTCCAGGAGTCAGGAGCAGTTTCTTGCCCTTACTAGGTGCTTATTTAATGGCAGATAATTCAATTGATTACTTAGTTAGAAATTGAAGTTTATCTTTGTAATTTCATAAAATAGAACCTATCTCATAATAACAGTTAAACTTCAGGAAATAAAGGAAATGGGTCAGTGAGCTGGTTTAGTGGCTAAAGGAGCTTGCTGTCAAGACTCACAACCTGACTTTGATCACGGGGACCCTTGTGGTAGAAGGAAAGACACAATTCACACAGTTGTGCTTTGAACTCCACCTGTGGACCATGATGTGTACACACACACACACACACACACACACACACACACACACCACATAAATAAATATAAAATATTGAATTGTGAAAAGGTTAGTATTTCATTTCCTATTTTGTCAAGGAAAATATTTTGGATTATACAATATTTTTAACGTTCTTGTATTTTATAAAAACATTTAACACTTTAAAAGAACAGAATAATGTAGACAGAAGAACACCAGGGCAGGAGCTTTATGACAATGCACAATTTCCTGTCCTTGTACAGTATGACTGTGATGTGTAGTTCCTGTGTGACCGAGGATAAGGCAGCTTCCACCTTTGAATAGCTCAAGCATTTAGACACCTGATGGCAATCTTTCATTAAATTTGGTGTACTCAAAATGGTTCTGGCAGGTATGAGAAAACACAATTTGTTTTTCTTCAGCAATCTTCATGCCGAGTATCTGAAAATGTTTCCCAGTGACAGACAGAACTGAGAGCTTAATATCTTTCCAGATGAGCACGGTGGCTTTTGCCGAGGGAAAATGATGTGGGTGGATGAGTTCAGTGAAAAGTGAAGGAAAGAGGATAGGAAAATGAAGTTTATGCATGGTCCAGATACATTTAGGGACTTGGGCAGACTTCTTAGAAGGAAAGCAGGGCGTGATGCTAATGGGCAGGAAACATGTTCAGTGAGGTTTATGTTGTGTTAAAATGCAGTGTAATTTTGTGAGCCAGCTCTCTGCCTCTTTCCTCCTTCCTTGATTTCTTCCCACTGCTCTTGCCTGAGGCTTGGAATAAAAGATATAGTTTTGGGCATCAGGGTGGATATTTCTCCTCAGCAAGAATGAAAAGGACACGATTAATTGAGAGTGTGCCAAAACAAGCTGTCGGTTATTTTCCTGTTCATTCCTTGGATTGTATTTTCTGTGACCTTGATTATACAATATTAGCTGAGAACTACTTTCATCTGTCATCTCTGTTAAATCTTGTTCTCTCTCTCTCTCTCTCTCTCTCTCTCTCTCTCTCTCTCTGTGTGTGTGTGTGTGTGTGTCCATTGTAGGTTTGACTATTCTATCTGAATTGCAGCCTCTAAGTCAGGTAGGACTCAGTGAATTTTCCAAGTCATGTTGGCTGGTACCCACTGAACCTTTTCTATACAGAAATGCTGCCTGTGGGCAGCAGGATGTATGTATAAGAATGCCATAGTTTGGCAGCACAAAGCTGCTTGATGCAGTTTTAAAGATGACCAACAGGAGGCAGACAATAATATTGTTCTTTATTTATGTAATGAAATACAGCCATGAAAATGAAGTCACTAAGTCAACACCAATTGATGGGAATCCATAATAGAAGTTCCCATAGCTCCAAAGAACATATGACCCTATTTATTCATATTTTAAAAGCAAACAAGCTATAATACATTATGTAGGGACATATATGTATGAATATATCCATATAAATGCACATGATTAATCTATAAAGAAAGCCAAAGAATAATGAGCAAATTGTAGGCTAGTGATGATGGTAGCTGTAATCCAGATGTCTCTGTGTACGTGTTACTCAGGTTTTGAGTTGCCTTTCCCATTCTTTGAGGGCAATCAGGATGAATTAATGCTTATTGTTTAATAGTCAGTTTTATCGCTCTTTTACTCCATTGGTCACCTATTTTATGGGTTACTGAAAACCACTTCTTTAAGATGAAAATTATTTTCAAAGTAACTTTTACACCTTTAAACATCTCTCACTTTAATTTTGGTAGGTGGGATATGACACACATTTTTTTTTTAAATAAAAAAATTGTAAATTATCCCAGCAACACGTATTGAACAGCCATCCTTTTTCTGTCTATCTGCAACACCCACTCATCACCCATCAAATTTCCATATATGCCATGGGCATGCTTCTGACTTTCTACTCTCTTACTCTGGTTTTGACAGCCTTGCTCGGGATCTCCCTAGTTCCTCCCGCTTCTTGTTCAAACCACTCACCACTTGACTAGAATCGCCTCTACAGTGGTGTGTGTGTGTGTGTGTGTGTGTGTGTGTGTGTGTGTGTGTGTGTGTGTGTGTGTGATCATCTGTGCAGGCAAACATCTGCTTATGTAAGTTTTCTTTTAAAGTACCAATTTGCTTGCCCTTAGCTTCTTAAAGTTGCTATGACCTTCCCCCAAGCCCCTGCCATTTTCTCGTCCCGTCATTCCTATGCACAGATGAATCACTTGAAGTCTAAAAAGGAAGGGAGCTCCTCGCTCAGTGAACAGGAAGAAGTAGCCTCGCTGTGGAATCAGCCAGTTCCCACACCCCACTTGACAATTCTTCACTCAGTACCTCTCCCTCCTTTGCATCCAGAATTTCCCCATGATGGAAAAGAACTTGCTGTCATTAATGTGATTTCTCAACTACGCTCTATATCCCTACTAATTCTGGTTAATGAGTTAGCACAGCCTTTTCTGTACACACCCTCAGCACCTGTCCCCATCAGCCCAGGCATCTCCCCAGGTTCTACTCCCTGAAAAATCCTCTGTTGCTGATTCTTTTAACCCCTTCCCTGTTAGTGAAGACCTACAGAACCCCCCAACCCGCGCTCAAAGCACAGAGTCACCACATCTCCTTGCTGTGTAGAACTCAAAGTGAAAGAATTACTGTTAAGAACTGATTTATAAGGGAAAACAAGTTTCAAAATGAGACTGCACGTTAATATGGATGTTCTTTAGGTTTCTGGCGTCTATGATTTTGTTTCTTCTGCCTCAGAGGAGATCTGGTATCTTCATCCTAGTACACTCATGGCTCCCTTCAAGTCTTACTGAAGACTATCCAGATAATCTTACATGCCCTTACCCCATACTCTCCATTCCCTCTATCACTTTGTCTTGTAGAGAAGAGACTCGAGCCTGTCTACACTCCTTCCACTGGTCACTACAGTGGAATGAATACGATGAGCACCTTTGCCTGCCATGGGTCATTTTTCCTGACGACTCCCTTGTATCTAGGCCTCTCCCCTCCCCTCCCCTCCCCTCCTCTTCCCGTCTCCTTTTATTCTCTCTGTTTCTTGTGACAGAGTGCTTGCTAATCTATGGTCCTGATTGGCCACACCACACCTGGCTGCTTGATTTCTCCATTTGTTTTTTTTTTTCTCAGCAAAGGATGATTGCTTTCTGGTTCCTTTTATTATTTTGACCTGCGATTGTCTGTGTGCCATCTCTGTTAGAGATGCTGTCTCCTCCTATCACACCTAGGATGTAAACCCTGTTCTGTACTGTTACATGAGCTTGTCATGAAAAATGAAGAACACTTGTCATTTTCTGATTCCCTCCACCCTCATTTTTTACATTAGGTACTTTGTCCCCACTACAACCTCATCTTCCTACGTGACCAAACCTTTCCTCTACCATTGTGCCTAACGGTTGCTGTGATGTGAGTGCGTGAGTGCAAGAACCTTCTTCAAGTTTTCTCCCGTTAGCTACTAATTTCACATACTCAACACACTAGACCATATATTGATTTCCATAGAAACACATGTGCAACTGACAACCAAAAAAATGTGTGTGTACATGAATATGTGTAATCAGTTAAGGGTTCTTCCTTCTTCAAGTTCTGATTTCTGAATAGAATGATTATGTTATCCCTGACTCTCTCTTTCTGTTTTTCATATTAAAAGAAGGACTGTGTTCGCACCGCTCGATAAAATAAGTGAGAATTATGCTCAATTGCTTTCTTCATCCGTTCCCGCGTACGTCAACCACCGTATTCTATTGATTTTACTCCTGTCTGCTTCATATTCATGCATTTTCCTCATCCCCACTGTTATAGTCCCAGTCTGAGCCTCCCTTTATTTCTTGCTTAGCTTCCTAAAAATCAGTCCAGGTTGGTTTCTCCATTTTGCCTTCCTACAAATGTTATCGTGCAGAATCGGGGAACTGTTTGTATTAGAGATTCGTTGCCATTCTCCTGTGTGTGTCTCTTTACTGCCTTCCTCGCACACCTGGGTAGACTCCAAAGCCCCTAAAAGTAAAGTGCTGCCCACCATGGCCACTCCAGGCCCTTCAATGTCAGCGCTCTGTTACCTGTTTCCCCACAGCTTGTGTGACTCTTGGAATGACAAAGCCGTTTATGCCTCGCTCTGCTTTGCCAGGGACAGGAACAGATAGAATGATGACCTATAGGAGGAAGGGGCCTCAATTTCTCTTCGTTTCTTACCCGTCACATTCAGACAGTCACTAAATGGTACCAATTTTATCTTGATGCCCCACATAGTATTAAGAAGATATCCTAGGAATCCAGACCTCACAATTACCAGACTTTGTCTAATTTTCGTGTTGCCGTAACATGACCGGCATTCTCTACTATGGTGTCCTGTCTACAACACTAATGGATCATCCATGCTAGCCAGGTCTGTTTTATTTTTTTCCCACTGAAATGTTACTATCTTTAGAGCTAGAAGGCAATGGGGGGGTTGGGAAAAGAGGAAGATTGTTTTTTGTATACAAAGGAGCTTACTATCTATATAATCAACTACTTAATTTATATCAAGCAGCATGCTGAGAGGATAGTGTATTAATAACAATACATTTTCATCATTATTTCTTGGTGAATCCTCCTCCTGCTCTTTCCTCTTCTTCCCCCTTTTCTTCTTCTTTTCCTCTTCCTCCTCCTCCTATTTTCCTCCCCTCCTCCCTTTTCTCCTTCTCCTCCCTGCCCACCCCAGTGTGTGTGATACGCATACGTGAGTGCTGATGCGTGTATACCACAGTGTTTATGTGGAGGTAAGAAACCAACTTTTGAAAGTAATGTCTCTCCTTCTACCAGGAGTTCTGGTAATCAGATCCTCAAGCTTGTGTGTACCCTACTGAGGTGCTACCAAATTTCAAACATAGTTCTTTAGATTTTATTTTTACATTTTATTCAGCTCCATGAGCATCTCTATGATGTATGGGCTGTTATTACCCCTAGTTTGATATGTGGGGAAACTGAGTTATGAAGAGATCAGAATTCGTTCATAGGGAGTAGAATAACTCAGGGATAAGCCAGCTCAATTGTTGCTAGAGATCCTGATTTTACTCACAACGCCATGGGACCTTCAACGTGGATTTTTAAAAGAAGGATTTTAGATGTGTAAGAGAGGTCCATAGGTATAAGGTAACAGGGTAACTGTTAATGACCCTTCCTCTGTGGCTTTTTAGTTAAAACTGCATGGTAGATATTTTAAAACATACATTTTATCTCCGTGACATATGAATTTGTAAGTCAGGGAAATTAATCAATTCTGCATTACCTTGTGAGAGTTATTTCATTTCTCAGACTCACATTTTCTGCATAAATAGAACATAGATAGCAATATCTATATTAATGTTATAATTAGTGGTAAATAGTTAATATGTACCAAGTGTTCTGCACATCATTGTCCAATATAAGTGCTATTTTAAGTTGCCAGAGTGCTCCTGAAATGACTATTATACAAGCATCAGATATAATTAAGGAAGAAACTATTTGCCATTAGAGTGGAGATGTTCCCCCATAGATATCAATACACTTCAGCTGGGTGTGACGAGAACTTTCAGAATTGTTCAAACAGAAATAAGAATAACCTGATTCCCCCATTTCCTCCTTCTCTCAGGGTATACAAATCGTACTTTACCCCATACTTTCTACTGACTACTCTGAGATGAGCCTCTCAAATACTGTAATAGATACTAAGAAGACAAAGAAGGCAGATGGCAAATAACTGGTACCTTTTTAATGCTAACAAGGCATTGGTTCACCCAAATATGAGTCTTGTCAACCTCTAGACTCTTCACTATGTGAGCCCATGCTGATGATCTATTGCTGAAATCTGTCTGAGCTTAGACTTTTGGTTTCTGCTAACCACAGGGAATTCTAGACAGGAGTTGCTCTGCCCATGCAAAGGCTTGCGGAGACATAGGAAGGAGCATGATGGGTCCGGAAATATCACATTGAGAAATGAGGCCAGAAGGTGGGTCAGTGCCAGCTTTTCAAGGGCACCAACTTCCATTTTAATGAGTTTGGACTCTAGCCTGTGGGCAGTGGGGAGCAACAGTTTTTTTAGCAGAAAAGTGACATGATCAGATTTGCATTTTAGAAATATGACTTTAGCGGCGAGGTTGAGTGTGGGTAGGAGTGGCGAAGGCTGGAAGCAGTGGTGGGAGTCAGGAGGTGCCTGCAGTGGGATGCGGTATGGGGTTGCTGAACTTGGACAACAGATGTGGGGATGGTGAGGTAGGGACCTGATCTCATTTTCTCTGTATCCACCCTGTCATTATGCACACACCTTTGTGGATTCTCCTTGGCTGTTAATTCTGGGTTCACAGATGCTGCTCCCATGGCATCTGCAGACTGGAAGACAGGCGGCTTCTGTTGTGCAGGTGCACTTGCTGCTGAGCTTTCAAAATGCAAGGGAGGTGGGGAGAGGCAAGAAGATTTCTAACTGAAACATTCTAATCTATCATTGTTCACTACTCAAGGTAAGTCTCTCCTGCTGGACATTAACAAGGAGCACCAAGACATGGCTGTCGTAGACCATGGTAGCACAGGCCATTGTAGCTTTCCTCTTGAGTCCTCAGATGAGTCCCTGAGCTCCCACTGAAGGCAAAAGATGCTCTAGCAGGGAGCTTCAAAATATTGCCATCAAGCTCATGTTTGTTACTGCTTGTATCATAAAAACCTCCATGTAGAAACCTCAGAGTTAAATTCACTTCACTCCCCACTTTTGTGAGGTCGTTCTTCCAATTGAGAAATGCTGCAATTGAAGAGGGCAGAAATTCATAAAACACTTTCAATTTTGGATTTCAGGAATACATTTAAACATTTTAAAGCTCAGACCCTTACGTGCAGTGTTTGACAGTATGATATTACTTACTACACAGTTTGGTACAAATTTGGATGATCAATTAACCATCTGTTGATTGGACCAGAGAAGGTTTATAACATATGTGCTGTGTTATTTTGTATTGAACTCTGAAGTAATAGAAGAACATAAAGATATATGAAGTTTGGCTCTATGACCATCAACAATACTACCACCAACACAAATAAAATTCATTCCCACTTCTTTTGCTGTGTATTGAGGGGTAATAGTATCCTTAATTTTTTTAATCAAAAAGATTGGATTAAACCTTAGAACTTAGAAACTAAATTGTCTCCCCTAATATTGCTAGTTTATGAACTTTTTTTTTTCTGTTTACAACAGTGCTGAGCTCGGTCTCTCACCATGTGAGGTCTGCTACCAGGAAACCATCTCAGTATTCAGCTTATAAGGGTGCAGGGGTTACAACAGCAATCTTTTGTGACTATGCTGCAGAATGCTGTCCTCTGAGTATAATAGTCATGGCTGACATCATCAGAGCATTGCGACTATTTGAAACCCCTCAATATTAGGCCTGCAGACACACTGTCATATAATAAGGGATTGAGTAGAATCCTGAGAGTCTGAGCTGAGTTCTCCTCCACTCCTTCCTACCAGATGTATAGACTAATTTTTTTTCTGAGATGCACGCGATCTTATGGTCTACTACTACTCTTGGGGGATAACAGAGAATATAGTGTGTGAAAGAAGCAAAGTAGCTATGGAGGACTCATCATCTATATTTGAGTAAGAATTCCTGGTGATGTGGCTGTTTTAGGGTCACCCATGTTCCAGTAAGTAACCTCCAGTTCATGCTATGTAAGACCATAAAACTAACGGGCTTACAAGCTGTATGTTGGAATAATTCTACTTTGTTCTTACCTTTGTGTCATATCTGAGGTAAACAGCTGTTTTTTTGGGGGGGTATTCTCAAAGTCTATGCAATAGGTTGTTTGATGATTAAAGTAATTTAAGTAAAACTCATTGAATGCTGCTTGAACATTGTGAATGCCAGATTAAATGATGCTTATTGTTACATGGTAGTTTAGAGATTTGGAATTACTGTCTACCTTTGGCATGGCAGGCTGGTTAGCTGGTCTACTGTTATGCCTCTGTAATTCTTGTTATGTTGTGTTTCAGGCAGTTATGGGTTTGTCAGAGTAAAGGAACAGAGTTGGTTATTCTTATTAGTTCTTTCAGCTATGCACAAAGGAAGCCTTATCCAAAAGAGGCAGGTAGACCTTGGTAGAAATGGTCTAGAAGCACCATTAATTCTTGGACATCTGGGAAAAGAAAGTATCGGGTTTCCTGGGATATGAGATGGCCAAACAGATTATAGATGAGTTCACTCTAAGAAAGGGAAGATTCTGGTAGTGGAAGGATTCCAAATGATGCTTGAATGGATCACAGAATAGTCAACTATCAATATATACTAACAATTATATACTGACTTCATACATCCATTCACTTTTCTGATACTCAGGATACAACAGTGGATAAAAATAAATCCCTGCTGTCTGTGGAATTAGAATACACAGGGGAAAGGATGAGAAACCAGTGAAGAAGCAACTACATATATACATATATATATACATATGTATATATATACATATATACATACATATAATTGGTGTGGGTAGGGAGACACTCATAAGCAAACGGGAGTACAAAAGAAGCATAAGGCAGAGTGGGAGCATGGGGTAAGTTCTCTCCTGACTGCTTATAATTTCTCAGCGCACTTGAAATTGATGTCATGGGGACAGAAAGGATAAGGCAGTAGGTGTTGGAAGTTTAAAGGGAAGGAATAAAACTGTCACCTAGAATCATGGGAGGGAGAGCTGAATTGGGAACTGTGGTGGGTTTGTCAGTAGCTTTAATGACCCTCTTGAGAGCTCTGGTAATGATTGCAAAATGACATGAATAAGCATGTGTGTATGTTTTTCTCCAGCTACTTTCAATCACCCTAGTGTGAGTAAAAAGAAAGGAGAGAATTAGATTTATTCAGCGTTGGGCCTTTGCCAGTGGATCACGATGGAGAAGGAGAGGTGAAGCGGCTTCCACCTCTCTGCAAAGCACTGGAAAAGTCTAGAAAGAGGCAATAAGAGAAAAGAGAGCACCAACATTGATGGTTAACTAACACGTTGGGGCATTAATTGGTTGTCTGAGTCACGATTCACGTGTGAATACGTTACAGAGAGGATGTGTCAGAAGAGGAAATTATACTTGAAATGGAAACTGTGCCCATGACAGTGTCCTGAGGATTGAGTGGCTGAAGTTGAGTGGGCAGCATCATGAAAAGGGGGTAAAGAGACCTCTGACTAAAAGATAAAAGTAACAAAAGAACTCTTTATGTGGAAATTAAAAATATTGTCCTTGTCATGTCACAACCATTAACATTATCAAGAGATGAAGACCTGTGACCAAGGGCCAGGCTATAAAAGACAGTGTCAGTAGTAGGTAAATATGAAGCTAGAATCTCGGGGAAATGGACAGTTATCTATAGATTTTCAGATGTAAAATGATAGCTGCTTCCTCTGTCTCCACTGGCCTACAAGGTGTGCAGAGTGAGGGGCCATTGCTTATAACAGCTATGGTGGATCCAGTGTGATTGACAGAGTTTGCATTTCAGAGACATGGAAACTATTGGGAGTAAATAGTGAGTTTCTAAAGATGAGTGATGGGATCTAGGGCTGTCGAGGAGTGAGCAATAGATCCAGATTGAAGTCATAGAGTTATAAGGAGGTGAAGAATGACTCAAGAGGTGGAGTATGTAGTATTGACAGTGATGAGTATAGGTGGAGAGTGAGAATAGGCCATCTCTCATTTCTTGGTTTAGGATCATTGTGGTGGTAAGGTTGCTGGAAAAGAAGGGGTGTGGGTCTAATTTGGCCAAGTGATAGTTCCACAGAGCACATTACTTCCAAATTCATAATAGTTTGATCACACTGGGCTGGGCTGAGCTAGAATAGACCCTTGTACATCCAAAGCAGTGAATTTTAGCAGAAACATGTCTACATCAAATCAAATAGAACAAGTGTCTGGAGCTTTGGGGTCAAGAATAGCTGAAGTGAATCAGTGAGTAGTTGATGGAAGTGTATTTCAGAGTTGTATGTGAATGATCTCTTCTCCATTTTAAAAATAAAAGTACAGAAAGACAAGTGGTTTTGCACCAAATCACCATTGTTTAGTGAGCTCAATACACACCCCACCAGAAAAAAATATAAAACATTGCATAGATAGCACTCAGCACTAAACAAATATTTATGTCTAGAATCAACTCAAGAAAAATAGCTGTATGTAAATGCAACCTGGGATTGGCCATTTGCTATGGCATTTTGGGCATTTGTTTAACTGTGTTTCAGTTTGAATTTTCTGAGATGTAGGCGTTATGATGGGCTTGATGGGCCAGAGCTCTATGGGGGGGGGGAGGAGCACTTACTGGTCCTGAATAAAGCAGACAGGTAGCAAAATGCAAGACTGCTGTTTGAGAGGAAATGGGGAAGGGGATAAGCGGAGTGGAAGGGACTTTAGATTTCTAATGAATTTTGAAGCAAACTTTGTAAACTAAGTGAGTTCTCCCCTGTACACCAGTGGTCCTCCTCTAGAACTTCTGTGCTCATTACCACACTAGGGGCCATCAGGAAAGTATTTCCATGAGGCATGAATGCTTTAGGGATCTGAAGTCATGGTAGCTGGACTCTCTATGTCAGCCAGTCCCCTGAGAGCTCAGGCCACCTCTATGGTCACCCCATTACCAAAGCTCACTTCAAAAGTTCTTAATGTTTTCTGGGAAATAATAGCACAACCACAAGCTTAACCATTTCAAATGTTCACTTTGGTACTTTTAGTGAATTAACAATGTTACAAAACTACTGCTTCCAAAACATCGCTATTCTTCCTTGAAGGAGACCCTGTGACAACTGCACCTGTATTCCCCATTTCCCAGCGCCTCTGCCATTAATTAATCTATTTCATTCTTTGTGCTTTTACTGAATATAAGTACTTTTGAAAATTGAGTCATGTGATATTTGGCATATATATCTGTCTTCTTTCTCTTACTATATTTTCAAGGTTCATATTGTAGTGTCTGTTTGTTATTTTATGTGGTTGAATACTCATGGTAATAATAGCATTTTTGTCTATTCTTCCACTCATAGACATATGATCCTTTCTAGATTGTGATTATATGGGCTTTTGTTAATAGTACTATTATGAACACAAGTACACGTGAATTTGTTTGCAGCATTTTGTTTTTGGTTTTCTTCTTCTTTTTTGTAGTATATATCTAGGAAGAGAGTTTTTGTGTCATGGGGATTTCATCTCCAATTTCTTTCCTGGAATGATGAAACTGTATCCTTAGCTCATGAGTTTTATTTTCTCTCATATATAAAATGGGATGTATTAAAGACTCTTCCTCATAGTGTTGTGGAGGTTAATGAGCAGATGTTCAAAGAGCACAAAGCCTCATGGCATACAAACACCTGACGCTCACCATTTGTATCAGATATAACATATTTGTCCAGAAAACTGACATCCAATATCTGCATCTTCTTTTTATCTCTTTTTCATTTCTCAAGGAGTGAAAATATGAATTTATGACTATTGACTGTTAAAGAGTTGGCTCAAGAGAGTCTGTAAAAGCAGAGACCTTGGGTCCAGAGTATGAAGTGTGACCATAGCATGTGTCTGAAGGATGGCAAACACTCCTATCTCCACTGATAACACTTCCTGATTCACTGGAAGAATTGCCTGTATATACCGCTGCTATGTTGTGATGCTGGCCACTACCTGTCATACCTCATCCCATCCGTGAATGTTGTACTAGATTGTCATGCCCCTAATTTTTTAAGAGGAGAATGAAAGGATATGTTAAGAGGTAAAAATAAATGAATGGATCAATCAATCAATACAAGATATCAAAATACAAAACAACTGAAAAATAAAAAGTTACCACTTAGAAGCTTCTCTTGGTGAAAGAAGACAAAACAGTGCCTTAATTGATCCAAAGATGACATGGACAGGGACTGATAGTGTTCCTGGCTAAGAGCTGGCTAGGTCATTGTTAAGGTCCACTGAAAAATATCTAATTTTCTAGTTTGCTGGTGTTGAAAGTACCAAAAACAGCTCCATTATTGGCTGAAGTGATGAATTTCATCCAGACAGAACACTTTGCGACCACTCTTCAGCAACAGTAGTTTTCTTTCCTGCATAATTTTCCTTATGGATTTGTGTCCCTGGATACAGAAGGGGGAGCTCTATGAATAGCCTTTGGAGTGCAGTTCTCACTGGTGGCAGTCATTAGCTCTCTGTAGCCCTGCTTGGTCACCTGGAGCTGGTTTATAATAATCATAGGGACTCTAGGGGTGTGTGTGTGTGTGTGTGTGTGTGTGTGTGTGTGTGTGTGTGTGTGTGTGTGAAATTTTACAAAATATATGCACATACAAAATAGAGACTCGGGGCTCATGCAATTAGCTTAGTTAAAAAGAATTAGAGTCGAACCAGGAATATACTTTATCTCTTTTTATTTCAAACTTTGTTCCTTTCTCTCCTGGGTTGGGGTTCTCAACCTTGGCTGCACATAAGAATCAGCTGGGAGCTCTAAGAAACTTCAATGCTTAAGCCCAAGACAAATTATAAAGTAGAATCTCTGGGGGCCAAGCCTATGCCTAAGTACATTTGAAAATCTCCCTGATGAGTCCAATGCATAACCAAGGTTAAGGACCGCTACTCTTGGCTTCTTTCAAGCAGAAGAAATGAACTGCGGTATTCTATAAAGAGAGTAGTTTGTAAAAATTATTTTAACATATCCCAGTGGTTTTCTCATCTGCTTTATTTTCTCCTGATAGAACCACTCATATGTATCACAGATGAGAGCCAAGGTTTCTTTGCTGAAGATGGTGGATGCATGCATTTTTATTTCCTAGTCTTTATTAACCCTTGGGCCACCTCACCACTAGCAGATGGGCTCTGAAGCAATTCACAGGACACTGACCAACACACTTCAGTTCATTCTATGCAATTCATGTTTTAAAGCACTCTGTAGATATTTTGACTATCAAAGTGCTACGAGCCTGGGTAAAGCCTCACTTTGATGGTTGATTATGATATTTCTGCCTCTTATTCTATAGATGAAACTCGAATTTCCTTCTCTTTGTCACTGGCTGTTCAGAAAGAGTGTCAGAAAAGAGGTTCAACATCAATAATACAACATGAAATTGTTAATTATATATTTTCTTTAAATTCATTTTGCCACGTGTGAGTGTGTAAATGTACAGATAGATGTGCAGGTTCACACATATATTTATTTTTTCCCATGCTTTCAGCGTACTTTCTAACTGTATGGATCTGTAACTAAGTGATCAAACTCAAGGATCCAGAGAAGTGAGGCGGTAGATGATATCAGAAGCTTCTATATTTTTGTGGATCTTATGGAAAACTAGAATGTGTTTGTTCTAAGGACATTTATGTTTTTAGAACATTCTAATATCCACATTGGCAAACAGACAGACAGACATATATTTTCTGGATATAAGATATTTCAGTGAGATTCCTGGTGATGTGAAATTTATTTTATGTTATCCACTATTTCAGCTGTTTAGGCTACTTGTTGCTTTTTTAGGTTGATCCAGATACCTAGCTTAAAGCATCATTATTTTGTCAGTGAAGATTCATTCATTTTGGGAATACCAACCCAGTATTTTAGATCATGAACAAAGCCATTTCCCCCTAACTAAATTGAAATGCAGAGGTGACCAGACAAATATGGGAGCTGGAAAATTTTCACATGAGCCAACGTATCTCCTAGATGAATATATGCACTAGAATTTCTCTCATGGCTTGAGATGGTCTCATCTGACTGATAGGATAAAATCCAATGTCTCCCAAAAGAGTGACAGATCTTCTGCAACCTGGGCACAATTACGTGAGCATGAACCAGGCCTCCAATTTTCACTTTTGTTGTTCTTTAGAATAAAAACTGAGACTTTCAAATGAATGACTCCTTCATAACTGAAGACCCCAGAGCTATTGATAATATAGGCAGAGGGATATTTCAATAGATACTTGAAATTGGGGTATACTCTTATGATGACATGGTAGAATACATGGGTGTCAGATTCAAGGGTCTTAATGAGATGATGAGAAATCCCCATTGTACTTCTTTGTGACAAAAAAAAAATTACTTGTAACATTTAGAATGTATTTCTTATGGTCAAGTAGAACTTCTGATATTACAAATGGCATCTTAGAAACTTGCTGGAAGGCAAAGCTCTGGTTATTACAGGTTCAGGTTCAGGCGGTAGAGAAAGGGGATGGAGTTCAGGAGATGATGTGGGGAGGTGAGGGTTGATTGGATAGGGAAGATAAAAATGGACACCCAGCTTAACTTGAGTCAGAAGGAAACTGCCACAGAGTAACCTTTGAGGCATTCTGTAGAATGTGTGTGGAAGAATCTGTTATGATGGACATGACCCCAGCATTTAGGGTGGCTGAGAGTGAATTTAGGAAGGGAACATGGACAGGAGGCTGCAGTAAGGCAGTAAGAAGATATATAGACAATGTTAATGGAGAGTGCAGAGAGAACGCCAGGGATTGCTGTCTGGGGGGCCGATAACTAACACAGCAAATTTTGCTTCTTAAGTGTGGAGTTGATTAAGAAATAGAGACAGTGGATAGATGAAGGACAGAGATAAGTATAGACGAAGCTGATAGAAGGCCCATGTTTGGTTGCCCCAAGTGAGATTCTTAGCTGGCTTTTTAATCTACTGCCCAGTTTCACCAGAAGTGACAAAGATGCCTCTCTAGAAAAATGGGTGAGAAAACAAGTGTGTGTGTGTGTGTGTGTGTGTGTGTGTGTGTGTGTGTGTATGTGTGTGTGTGTTGTTAATTTGCCTATTTGTGGGCACTCAGTGAGATTTAAAACTTTGCTCATTGTGAGTAGTAGTGGGGTAAACAGTGGTTTGCAAAATCTTCCCATGAAAACATGGGACCTTTCAGGCATGGCTGCATGGCTGGATCATATGGAGTTTCTACTTATAATTTTTTTGAGGAACTTCCATGCTTGTTCCAAAGACTTTTTCCAGTTCTATATCTGTCTGATGACTTTGCTGACTCCTTTGCTGTGCAGAATCTTTTAAATTTGATTTAATCTCGTTTATCAATTTTGACTTTTATTTCGGAGCTATTGGACTTCTATTCAGAAAGCTACGGTTTATGCCTAGATCTGGAACTGTTTGGCCTGCTTTTTCTTTTAGTGGTTTCTGGTAGTGGATTAATATTTATAATATATAAAGATCTACAAATAAAACAGTAGAAAAGCAAACATCCTATCAACAAATGATCCACAGAAATGAACATAAACATTGGAAATAAAGTTAAAAGCCTATAATCTCATGAGATATGTTCTCTGTCTAATTTTCAGCCAGGTCAATCTTTGTCATTTATTAGTGGCTCATCAGGAACTTTTTGAAGTCTCGAGTTCCTATAATGATAGTATTTGGAAAGGTGACATGCTTTGTCTCACATTTCATGCCTGTAGGTGTATCCTTGTATGTCGAAACACAAGGCAAGTTGTCTGCCTTTTTCATCTCACACTAAAGTTTTACCACTCACTTGAGGATCATTTCCTTGCAGCACACAAAGGTTTTATCACTCACTAGAGTAACTGTGTATACAAGATGAATAGAGAACAACAAACCCGTGTAGAGATACTGGGGTTGGACATATAGTGTTAGACAACTATACCGAACGATCAAAAATTGTGGAAGAAAAGCTTATAGCTCATTTCTGAATTAGATAAATATCAATGAAGTTATAAATTCCTTGGGGACCATGCCATAATGTTCATGTCTCTTCCTCCTTAAACATATCTTGAACACCAAATTGTTTTTAAATACAAAATGCAATTACTTATAACATGTACTCAAGAAATATTTGAATATTTGTTGAGTGAAATGACAAGTCATTGAGAAGATAAGGAAAGTGGTTGTTAAGATTTTTTTTACTTTACATGCATCATTTTTTCTTTATGTGTATAAATGTTTTGTGTATGCCTGTGTGTGTGTGTGTGTTTGTTTGTGCGCGCGCGTGCACATGCACGCACACCTGCCTGGTACCCATAGAGGCCAGAAGAAGGCATCATATACTCAGGAACTAGAGTTATCTGTTGTAAGATACCATGTGGATACTGGAAACCAAATATGAAGTATTCTCAGTCACTGATTCACCTTTCCAGTCACATCACACTACCCTCTTGAGCATGTCTCATTTAGAAGTTCTAGGACCTAACTTTAAGTGTGGGTGTATTTTTTATTTTTTTGCAATGCATGGAGGGAAAGTATCTAAGAGTTTGTGGACAGTGACAGTTTTGCTATCTCTATGTTAAATAAAACTAATGTCTCCCATGAAGTACATACTACCTGTCAACATGATATCTCCTTGTTTCCTATATAGTTTCTACTGTACAGTTCCTAATGTGGGCTCAACGTCCCAAAGTGCTATTATGATTTTGGGAATCAGAAAAGGTTCAGATGGAGAAAGTGTGTCTGGTTCCTTTCTTTCTTATAGTTTCAGGATAAACTAAATATGGTCTAGAGATGTATCTCCAGAGTTTTCTCACTGCCGGCTTTAAATGTAGTGTTCTGTTTTAAGATCTGGGACAGAGGAAGATTGTCTCATTGAGGAGGCCATAAGTGAGTTAGTAAAAAAGACAGTCTATATTCTGTCCCAAGGATACTGGAACAGAGCACTGAAAAATGGGTGTCTTAGAACACCAGGAACCTATTCTCTCATAGGTCTGAAGGTCACAGGTAAGAAGTAAAGGCATCTTCAAGCTTGGATCCCCTGGAGTCATTGACTGAGAAGCAGCAGTGGTGGCTTGCAGTCTCATCTCTTGGCTTGTGGACAGATCACACATTTTTTTAATTTTGTAAGTCAGCCATTACAAGGATCTTTATTGATCTTCAGTATCCTGTGTGTGACCATCTTCCATTCTTCTTGTAAGGATATAAGTTCTTCTTTGTCTGGCACGATCTTATCTTTAGTTGACTACACCTGCAACAATTATGTTTACAAAAAGTGTCACAGTCTGATGTTCTTGGTAGTCACACATTACTGGAAAATACTGTTGCCATATAAGCTCCAAGAAGCTATAGAGCAGTTCTCCTGAATGGCGGTATCCAGGATTAGATACCAGGTTATGGGGTGAAGTCAGGGGAAGTAAACCAAGTATAAATATCTCTGCATTAAAAGACATGTGTGTGTGGGGGGGGGGGTGTAGGGAAATACCTGGAGTGGTGAATGCTGTTTCTTTAGCTTCAACTTTTGTTATGTTTTGCCACTGGGGCTGCATTTAAAAGCAACAGATGTAAAATGAAACACACTTATTTCATGGAAAACCCCATTTTCATCAAGTCACATTGAGCATTATAGATGCTTCTGAAGATTTTGCAGAGTCTATACTTGCCACCCCATATGTGACAGCTGAAAATTCACAGCCCAGTTTTTAAATTTTATTTTTTTCTTTTTAAATATTCTTTGATAATTTGCTCACCTTGACTTCTCTGGTTCTTCCGATCTATCTGGAGTTCTCCTCCCTCTATTACACATGGCATTTAAGTTCTTCTCCTGCTTTTACTCCAAATATATACAAACCCCCTCACTCACATTTTCCAGAACAAAGGCTGCATCCTTACCACATAAAACTGTATCAAAAATCAGTTGGAAACAATGAGTATAAAGGCTGTTTCCCACTGCATTCCTATGCTTGACAGTGAGCTACTTTGAGGAAAAGAACTATTATTCTTATCTCCAAGTCCTTTGCAGCCCTTAACCATGTCCTAGAATGCTGGCATGCTTGGTCCATAAATTCTATACTTCTCTTTCATTTGAATATTTCTGGAGATATTGAAACACCTTCTCGGTTGGTTGCCTTTTTAAAATTCCCAATTTCTGAAGAAGTTATTCAGAAGCCTAAAAACAATTTTCTAAAAACTTACTTCCTCCACTTCATGATGAACTTTCTAAATACATTTCTGTGTATTTCCAGAGGGAATTAGGCAGTCCTAATGTATTTATTAGACAACAAGATTGTAAACTTCATGAGATTTAGAGATATTTGAGATATAGTCTCTTTCTTACTTTTCTTATTCAAATTGAGATTATTTCAAGCATGTTGGAGGAATACATTCTTTTCTTTTACTGAAACAGATTAGGCTTTAGTTTTTATTGTATGCTTTATGGTACTTAACTCTGGAGTACATTTTTAACTTGTTTGATGCAGGGTTTCTTCATCTGTAAAATGAGGGTAGTGAGTATATAATAGGATTTGGGGGAGGATAAATATAATATTTCCTGTGTGCAGATATAAAGAGCACACGATGAATGCTGTTATGATCAATACTTGACATTAAATATGATAACAGAAAGTGGTCTGAGGTTACTACAGTGGTTCGATTTTTATCTGGAAGGCTCAGGAAAGGTTGCATTAGAGATGGAGTTTCTGAGGTGTTTGTTTAAAAATGTATACTCCAAAGGATGAAAGAAAATACTCTTGCAGGGAGAATAAGATTATTGTAAAGAGAAAAGAAAACTGAACGGATTCAGTGTAATCGTGAAAAGCATTGTGTATTGGGGGTGGGGTAGCCATTCTCAAACTTCTAGAGCAAAGCAATAGAATTGATTCCTACTTTCTCTCTTCCTGTCTTCCAGGCTGGACTGCAGTGGTTATATATGTAATTTACAGTCAGTAGGTATAACCACCTGGTAGACACAAACAGGTAAGAAGCATGAAGCTCAAACTAGTTGAACTTCCAATTAAAGAGTTCTACGGCTTGATGTGTTTCCTATGAGCTGTTGCAAACACACGTTTGACTCTTCTAAAAGTTCAGATTAAAAGGAAGCAAACTTCCAAAATTAGAATCGTAATTAAAATTTGACTTTGATCAGTAGCTGCTGAGAGGGTCATTAAGAGCCATGAATGTGCTGACGCGGGGGTTGGTTGGGCGAGTAAGGTAAGGAGGGAAGTGGAGGAATTCAAAACAAAAAATGTTAAGAAGTGTTATCAAATTGCAAACATCAATTATTATGGGTGTATGGATGAGTGATTATTATATTAAAAACATTCTTGGCAGGTAGCCCACATGGGCGTAGATAGCTGCAATTCTTTCAGAGCTCAGATTTAATTTGATTTTTGCAAATATGTTTTTGGTTTCTTTTGCTTTGCTTGGTCTCAGAGAATGCTGGACAACATCTGGGAAGAAACTGAGTCTAAGCCTCTGTGAAACTTGTCAAAAGATCATTCTGCTTCCTACAAAGCCCAGAGTGTGCCATCTCCCAAGATGTGCTAGAGAGAGGGGTCCGAGGGAGCAAGGGATAGACTGAGAAACAGACACGAAGAGGGAGGTAGGGAGGAGAGAGGGGATGGAGAGGTAGGGGAAGGGAGGGAGAGGAGGGGAAGTCGGTGAAGATCCAGGGCTTTCATGCTGCACACTGGGGACATAGGTGTTCTCTAGACTTGAGGACCAGTGATCAAGGAGACACATGGAGGATCTGAGGGCTCCCTTTTATTTCCTTGATAAAGAATAATGACTCACAGGCATGGGTGATGAGGGTTGATGCGGCAAAACAGTGCAAGAAAGATAGTGGTTTTAGCTCTCTGCGAGCCAGCTGTGTGTTGTGGCTGCCAAAAAGACTAATACGATCATAGCCTGCAATTACAGAGGACAGGAGAGAGTGATCACTCCCCTTTCTCTGAACACCTGGAGTGACACATTCACTTTTAAGTGCCTGCAATGCCCCCTTGTCTGCCTGCCATGTCCATATTTATCTTTCCAAAGCCATCTCAAGGTCACCTCTTGACACCTTTTCTCATTCCTTGCTCACCGAGCCTTTGAATCACTGCCATCTGTGCTGGCCCGGTTGTACTAGAATGTTCATCAGTTTCCATTGCCATATTGCTTATGTGTCCATCTGCTCTGAAGGGCAGGGTCTATTTAAGTTGAATTTCATCTTATGTCCATAGATCCCAGTGCATAGTAGGTCCTCAGCACATAGTAGGTCCTCAGCACATAGTAGGTCCTCAGAACATAGTAGGTCCTCAGAACATAGTAGGTCCTCAGAACATAGTAGGTCCTCAGCACATAGTAGGTCCTCAGAACATAGTAGGTCCTCAGCACATAGTAGGTCCTCAGAACATAGTAGGTCCTCAGCACATGTTGATGGAATTGAGTCACCTAGGTGAGATGGAGCTTGTTTGAAAAGAATAAAGTAGACAGGGAAAAGGTTATGGAGTTATGTTGCTAGCCATCTGGATTTAGTCCCTGTCACAGCCAGCAAGTTGATTAGGAGCCTGTATCTTCTTGATCAACTAGAGGAGCTTATATACAAAAAGGCAAAAATTACACGAAGAGTCCAAAGAATAGAATCCTGTAGAGTCTATTAACCTTATTCTAAGGAGAGTCAAGAGGGAAAAAGCTACAAATGAAGAAAGCAATTGTTTCATGCAAAGTATGTTTTTTTCCTTATTTATTTGACAAAATGAATCTATACATTTTCAAAGAAAAGTCCTTGACTGATGATGTGCCTGAAATGGAAGTATTTTTAGAGAATATTTGCAAAGCCAGTAAACAGTGGTGGTCATAAACATCATATTGTATACAATGGGAGTAAACATATAAGCCAATCCAAACAAAGGAGACTTAAGATATCACAGCGAACTACGAGCAGAAGAAAGGGTATGTAGAAAGTTTAAGCTGTGGCATAGCGTGTTTCAAATTCCATTCACCACAATCTAACTTATTATAAAGGTGTATGTTGTGTGTTGTGTGTGTGTGTGTGTGTGTGTGTGTGTGTGTGTCTGCGCATGCGCACGTGTATATGTACATGAATTTAGGTGTGCATTTATTGCTTATAGCTTCTTCTATACAATCTTTGCAAGTGACTATATAAAATGTGCTAGCATAAAAAGAAGACAAACATTTATTATCACCTTTTAAATATTCTTAGGACTATCTAACAGAAGAGGAGAATAAAGGTGATGAATGCAAAAACAGAAACACAGCACAAAGAACTTATGAAAAGACAACATAGCTTCTTAAAAATATTGTGTAAGGAAACAAAGACTTATTGATGAAAAATGTGCTAAATATTCAAGTATGCACATGACCACACTACCAAACAGGGGGTGTTTTGTCTATATTCCCCAGTTAAATAACTATACTTCCAAGCAGAGTATTTGCTAGATTTTCTTTGGTTGCAATTAATATAAATTGGCTTTGCCTAATTTTAGACAAAATTGAATTTGTGAAGGTGTTGGGTGCTTACAGAGCTGAAATTAAAGTTGAAGAATCAAGCATTTCTGGGACACCAGGATCTTCAATGCACATTCACTGGAATAAATCAGTTCCCACTGTTTTTCTCTCTTACCTCCTAACACTGAGAATTAAATCCCCGGGTGATAGATTTGGATTGTCATAGCTGAGATCACGTGGCTGCTCCTTGACTAACAGAGAAGGGACACATCGACGGATGGGCCCATTAAGACAGCAGACACCAGAGAATAGAGAATAGCAATTCCCCAAAGAAGAACCAAGGTGCTCTCTTCAGAAAATGCATGATGAAAAGCTGTGGCATTAGTCATCTAGAGGCAATTCCAGAAATTCCCTTTGACTCAAGGCACTCATGTGGGGGTTGAGTGACTGAACATCTTAAAAAGGTTTCAATAATTGAGTGAGCAATTTGGTAACATAATCTTCTCTATATACTGTGAAACTTTGCTTCTTTGTGATTTTACAGAAATGATCAGATCAAGGAGATTCCCCTTAAGAGGAATGAAGCCATTTTTAATGTTATTGTTCACAAACATGTTTGCAAATACCCAGGATACACCTGTACACATGCACATACAAAATACATGGATATATAACCCATAATATAAACAGTTCATCATCAAAGAGACAGGTAAATACGATAGCATTTTCCACTCAGAACTTTTCCCTGCTGCCAGCAACCGTCTTGCTCTCTGTTACCAGGTAATTTAGTTACATACAATAAAAACATACACATGTGTGAGGAAGTTCAAATACATTGTTTTCTAAATGAAAAGTAAAGGTCATTATTCTACAGTCATAGTTTAAGAAACTGGCTTATGTTGGTTGAAAGTAAAGCTGAAAATATTTCCCCAGATAAAGTACTTTATCTTCCTTTGAAAACTGGAAAGGCTATAATAATGATATTGCTTTAAGCATTAAGATATTTGGGTCCTATTACCCAACAGTTATCAATGATGGCTTTTATTCTGATTATATCATAGGATCACAGAATTATGAAGACATAAGATATACTGAGATATTCCCTAGTAATGTCCTCAAGACACAAAGGAAATGACTTTAGGTGGATTAGAAAGACATAAAATTTCATGGCTTAGAATCTGTTCATGAAAAGATAGAGAATATAGTGAGGTAAATGTTCTAAGAAAGGTCTCTGTACCACATGTAAGTGTGAAGAGAAGTCCTGCTTATATTGTAGGAACACAGAAACATTAGATGCTCAGGGCAAGTTTAATGGTTCAGGTGCTTAAATGTTTCTCATTTTGCCTACAGGCCTTACCTAAGGAATGCTTCAAACTCTCTTGAGGAAAAGTAATTTCCTGATGCATCAGTCTTAACTGTTGAGGGCCAGAACACTTGGACATTTCAGGATCTCAAGGGTATGGACTTCTCTCATACTGCCCTGAGGATGAGTGCAAGTGGTCCTGGGGTGGTGAGGTGATAGATGTTTGAAATTAGTATGGTCTCGAACCTGAAGCTGCATACCACAGTGAACCTGAACATATGGTTAGTTTGCCATTAAGGTCTGAATTCTGATGAAATCAAGACAAAAAGATCTCTGCCTTCCTTTCTAAGTCTTCAGAATTAGAAAAAAAAATAAATGAAATATGCCTATAATGTTAAGAGCACCATGGCCAGAAGATTGCAGATATGTTTGCATGATAATGCTGTTTCTCTATTCCCTAAATCAACACGGCTTTATTATGTAATTCTGAATATTTCTCATTGTGAAATAAATTTCACTCCCCTGAAGGCCTATGCTTCGCCATATCCACAAGCTATTTAAACTAAACCCTTATCTCTACCTTGAAGAAATTTCTTAGATGCTCTGTGTGTCTGAAATCTTCAGTCACTTCTTTGATGCTATGGAGAGTTGTTCTGTGGCCACGATGACTTTAGCCATAGCTGGATGTCACCTGAAGGTACCGACTAGCTTCCACAACTATTTTCATGTCTCTTGACAGCTTCTAAAAGGAGCATGTTTTCCTAGAGTGTAACATAAGCTTGGCAATATAAAAGGCATCAGATCCGCACCATAATTATAGGTTAAGTTTGCAGACCAGGTATCCAAATCATCTTCCTTTCATTAGGGGAAGGCTTGGATGATTAAAGCATTCAATGCAGCATCTCATAAAAACATTCCTGAGAGTAGGTTGAAAAGATGTGGCCTTTGAAACCAGCTTTCTGCAGCTAGGAAATCACCTTCCAATAACACGGCACCAGGCAGAGGGGAATATTTCAGACTCTAGACCCATGTGCATGGATGGTTAATCTTCTGTGACATTCTCTTTCCAGTTCATGGGTCTGAGACAATAGCTGGAGTCTGGGCGACATTTGCTCGTCCCTCTGCCACCTGGACATATATGAATGACAGTGTTCAAAGTTCATAACATTGGTAAGATTATTGGAAGTTCCCAGTGTGGTGATTGCAACCTTATACTCTCCTCACTTTAAAACACAATGCCCTTCCCCAAAAATGATATTGATGACTACATTATATGCCATCCTAGAGGCTTCATCTAGTAGCTGATGAAAGCAGAAGCAGACACCCACAGCTAAAAACTGAGCCAAACTCCTGGAATCCAGTTGCAGAGAGGGAGGAGTGATGAGCAAAGGGGTCCATATCAGGCTGGAGAAACTCACAAAAACAGCTGACCTGAACAAGGGGGAACTAATGGACCCCAGACAGACAGATGGGAAACCAGCATAGGATCAACCCAGACACCCTGAACATAGATGTTAGTTAGGAGGACTGGGCAGTCTATGGGGCCTCTGGTAGTGGATCAGTATTTATCCCTAGTATATGAATGGACTTTGGGAGCTCATTCTACCTAGAGGGATACTCCCTCAGCCAAGACACATGGGGGAGGGCCTGGGCTCTGCTCTGAATGATATGGCAGACTTTGAAGATTCCCCATGGAAGGCCTCACCCTCCCTGGGGAGCAAAAAGGGGATGAGATGGGGATTGGTAGAGGGGTCAGGGGAGGATGGGAGGACGAGGGAACTGTGATTGACATGTAAAAACAAACTTTTTTCATATTTAATTTAAAAATTATTTTAAAAAACCCTACAACTATGTGCAAATGAGGAGGAGTGTGATTTTCCACAGGATGGGGGTTCTCACAAAGAGTGGCTTTAGGTGTTTCATGGGCAGGAGTCACACTGAGGAATGCAGTTCCTTAATCTTATCTAAATTCTATTCAGTTCTTCAGATTACATCAAGAGGAAAGACTCAGTTCATTGAGAGTACATCATTACATCCCCTCACCTTTTCCTAGCTCCCTCTGGACCAGACCAAAGTCCAGTGCTGACTTGGAATTGTCAGCAGCACCATCAAGCTGGTGTCACTTCCCAGCATATTCCAGAAATTTCCTTTTATTTTGAAGTTTGTCTTCTATGTTGGCAAATGACACTGCCCTTTCTGTTTGTAAGAGTGATTGAAAGTCTCCTTAAATTTTTGAAGAAGTGAGTACCTTTAAAGATTTACAACAAGGACAGAAAAGGAAAGTTGGGTTTCTTAGAAAATAATAATGCTGATTCCTTTAAGAGTAACCCAGACAGGGGGATAACTCTGAAAGTATCACATGGATGAACCAAGCTTAAAAAATACTGTTGTCAAATAATCTTGAATTAACCTTAATTTTTCTAAAAAAATAATTAATTTTTAACATTTACTTTGATGCTATTAAAATATTTCTTATGGTAAATTTGAAAAATGATGAAGACACTTGAGTGTCCCATCCCATTCCGGTTTAGATCTGGGCTGTCTGTCCTTTTTGCAGTGAAGGGAAACACAGAATTGAGTTTTTTGATTGTAATCATTTGGGTTATGTTTCATTTTTCTGATCTGTGGCTCTTGTGATGGTTAATTCAGCAACAGTAAATAGTTGCAAAAGGCCTTTGTTGGAAAGCTGGCTTGCTTTCCATACCATGCTTTCCTTTGTATTTCATTATTATTGAACTTTGCAGGATATGTGGGTGACCAGGTATTTCTAGTGTTTTGTTTAGTTAAAACATTACCCTTGGAATATGAACATGCCTCAACTTGGCTCTGTTTCCTTCATTGTGAACTATGAAGATGATGAGGCGCCTTATGTACAATGGGCCAGCAAGATGAATATAGGACCAGCCTAACTATTGGAATGGTTTGTTAGGTCAGACCCACTCAGTGGCCAAGGTTGTTGCCTTAGGAACTGGTATGGGTAAGAAGAATACAATCTTTTTTCCCTTTAAGCACTAATGTTGTCATAGTCTCCTTTTTGAGCAGCCACACTTCTGTGGGACTCCACCACCTATTACCCAAACCACTCTCTACTACTGAAACCCCTCTCTATTAAAGCTAGAGATAATTAATTGGCATAATGAAAAAAGGTATGAAAGGTGTGTCACCTTGTGCCTTTGTAAGTAAATTACTCTTGACTTCTTTACTGCAGTCCCCTCCCCTACCAGCTTCAAAATGAGTCTTGCAGAAGAATATTATAGAGCTGCTATTTATAGACTACACATACCTTGTCACAAACTGATAAATACTAAGCCCAATGCTTTCCTAGGTAAACCAGAGCCTCTTGGTGAAGTTAAGGAAAAAAAATTCCATCAGAATTTATGACATTTGACATAAATATATTAAACAAATGGAAAACTGTTTCATTTAAGATAGTAAATTAGACCTAATATATCCGTTAGGTTTTTTTTTTTCTTTTGATATTTTTTTTCTTTATTTTTCCTTTCAGATTCAGGTCCTTGGGACAAAGAATTCATTTAATTAAACATAACTATTTATTAGTTTATTTATGTATCTGTTTGTTTAATTATTTAGTGCTGTAGCTTGAACCTAGAGCTATGTACATGCTAAGCAAATCTTTGTCTGTCTGTCTGTCTGTCTTTCTCTCTCTCTCTCTTCCACCGCCCTCCCCCCCACACACAGACACACACCCTTTCTATTACTAAGTTGCCCAGGCTGATATTGAGAGTACTCCAAATCCCACAGAGCCTTCCTTTGTGATTATCCTGACTCAGTCTCCCTCAAGTTAGGTTTGTAATCCACCACTGAGCCCAGCTTTCAGCACTGGTCTCTTTCCAGGTGAATGTGAGATGGTTGCTTTGCCAGATCTCCTGTGCACTGAACAAAAGGCAATCCCTCAAAGTAGAATTGGAGCTCCACTTCTCTGTGCCCTGTGGTAGGTTGGAGCCAGCTTGCATAGGCTCAGGACAGCCAGGGGTGCACACCCTTTCTTTTATTTAATTAATTTGTATTTAAATTAAAAACAATCTTAGTGTACATACCAATCCCAGTTCCCTCTCCCTCCTGTGCTCTCCCTCCCCCGGCCCATGTCATCCCCATCTTCAGGGAGAGTGAGGCCTCCCATGGGGCATTGTCAAGGTCTGTCACATCATTTGGGAGAGGACCTAACCCCCCTCCACTCCATAACTAGGCTGAGAGTCTCCTTCCACAGGGAATGGGCTCCAAAGCCCACTCATGCACGAGGGGTAAGTACTGGTTCCACTGCCAGAGGCCCCATGGACTGCCCAAGCCCCCCAACTGACACCCATGTTCAGGGGCCCTGGTTTAGTCATGCTGCTCCCCTGGCTGTCAGACTGGGGTCCATGAGCTCCCACTTGCTAGGCCACCTGTGTCTGTGAGACTGGTCTTGATCCCTTTGCTCATCACTCCTCACTCTCTGCAACTGGATTCCAGGAGTTCAGCTCAGTGCTTAGCTGTGGATCTCTGCCTTTGCTTCCATCAGCTACTGGATGAAGACTCTATGATAGCATTTAATGTAGTCAAAAATCGCATTATAAGGGAAGGGCATTTAAGTAGCCTCTCCACATAGATTCTTAGTTGGGGTCATCCCCCTAGGGATTTTCTTATGCAAGATTTCTTGTTAAGCCCATACCCTCCATTAAGGTATCTCTTTCCTTGATGTCTTTCTCTGTTCTTCCCCCAACCTGATCTTCCTGACCCCTCATGTTCTCCTCCCTGTTCCTCTTCTCCTCTCCTCTTTCTCCTACCTCCCTGTCCCATGCTCCCAATTTATTCCGGAGATCTTGTCCCTTCCCCCCTTCTCGGTGTGTGTGTGTGTGTGTGTGTGTGTGTGTGTGGTTCCAAGTATGTCTCTCTTAGAGTCCTCCCTGTTTCCTAGCTTCTTTGGGGTTGTGGATTATAGGCTGGTTATCCTTTGCTCTATATCTAATATCCATCTAAGGTGCACATCACTGGGTTCTTGAAAGTGGCCATGCTGTGGGTACTTAAACCACAGAAGTGCTAAACACTGCCTTCCTTATAGACCTGGGAGCTAAACACTTGCTGGCACACTGCAGCCTATGCAGCTTTCCCTGCGTTCCTTCCGGTTGTCTTTGTCACCCCCTAGGTGACTTTGCTTAAAACCTAGGAAACTGGGGATGTGCTATTGATTTAGAAAAGTGACTCTTTATAAGAATAAAAGTTTTATTTCTTAAACATGTGGCCAAATCAACATTTATTTTGATTAGAACATTAAGTTTAACACATATAGTTCACGTGTCAGGCTAATATGGAGTTCTGTGGTACTGTTTCAGCTTGAAGGCTTATTAGAGAAAGTTCCAATTGAATTTCTATTTGTGTTTGACATGAAAACAACTCTTTTTTAGTGTCTGAGTATCTCTTATCACCCAGTCTTGGATCACCTCATACATAGTGTTGCCTTAGAGATACTGCAACACACCAGACCATCAGCAAGGATACAGTGAGTGGATGTACAGCAGAAATAAAAGTCTTTGGAGGAAAATGTAGTATATTTTACTGCTTTTGTAGTCACAAAGATTACCAGAATACAAAGAATATGACTTTATATTCGTATTAAAGACCATTTTCCATATAGTTTAACTATGTCAGATTTTGTTTGATAATGCAATCATTGTGGGAGCCCCCAGAATTTATTCCATTCCATTTTAACATAAGGTCATAGAGTTTTTACTTGCCTTTGCTCTTTCAAGGTGAACTAATAAGGATATCTGGCCTAAGATGTGAATGCAGCAAGATGTTCAGGCTAAGATATGGTCGCTGCATGTCCTGCCTAAACAACAGAATATTTAGCTCAGGATATGGTTACTTAATGTTACGGCTATTAAAAAGGTAATTACTCTGTTTTTGGAAAGGAAGATTTTTGCCTTCTCCCCCTCTTTTGTTGGGCACAGAAAAAGACTTTGACCAGTATACCTGGATGATTCGCTGGATGCCCTCCTGACTCTATCTCTTGTTTCTTGTCTCTTTCCTTCCTCAATTTGCGCTCCCCTTCTCAGGTATGAACCTGGATTAGCTGGCAGGTCCAGACAGATGGTGCCCCAATGTGGGGCCCAGACAAATGATGAGAATTATTATTATTTGTCATTATTATTATTATTATTATATTATTAGAGTTAGTTATAGTATCACTCTCTCTCTCTCTCTCTCTATGTGTGTGTGTGTGTGTGTGTGTGTGTGTGTGTGTGTTTGTGGGTATGCATGCCTGTTTAGGAGGTGTGTGTTTATCAGAGAATAACTTTTGTAGTCAGTTATCTTTCCTCTTTGTTTTGTGTGGGCATATGTCTCTTGTTTCTCCTGTGATGTGTACTCTAGGCTAACTGGCTTCAAAGTCTTTGGCAAGTCTCTTGTCTCAATCTCTCATCTCTCTTCATGACTGTTGTTACAGATGTGTGTGTCTTTAAAAAAAATGATTATAGGGATCGTACTCAGGTTCACGGGTTTATACGTTGATACTTTTAACCACCAAGCATTTTGCTGGCCCTAATCAGAATTTTAAAGTTCAGTTTTAACATAGTAATTTTTTATTTTATTTTACTCAATGAATTTGTATTAAACACTTACAAGGTGCATTGTTTCTCAATTATGTATTGTGGGCATTGTAAATGATATTATATTCCTGACAAAAGCTTAAAGAGTTGCTAGCTGGGTTTGGATGTTTATTTCTGATTTCTAATTCCCAAGGAGTTAGTTCTTTTTCCTTTTAAATTATTTATGTCTTTCTTTAATTTTAGCAGCCCTCAAAAACAAGAGAATTTCCTGTCTTTGCCAAATGATGAGTTTGAGCAGAAAGTAGATTTTGGAATGTGTGTTTCACTGTTTTTAAGCTTTCAGCTCTAGATAATGCTACTCAGTATATGTCAAATGCTTCCCTCTGATTGTTTCTGCAAACGTTAGTTCAATTCTATTGTCCTGATGGTTGAACCTAAAGCATAAACAGCAGGTAGATCATACAGATCACATGGTAATGGGGCAATCTCAGTACCATGGAGGGTACTCTATGTTCTTAACTTCATCCTGTGTGGCCTGAGTCAATTCCAGAATCTACCATAGTTAAAGAGGGATGAGAGGGAGCAAAGCTTGGGATAAGGCACTGATCTTAAGTCAGCCTAAGTGAGTGTGAAAAGTGTTTGTAGGTGTCCTCAGATGACTGTAAAAGACACTAACCCGGTCAGTGAAGGAGCATAGGAGCCTGTGAAGTGCGGAGCTTAAATGGGACGTTCCTCACAGTCCTTTCTCATGAGGCTCAGAGGTGCTCGTGGAAGAAGGGATGGAAAGATAGTAAGATTCATGGTTATGGATGAATACAAAGAAGCAGTGTCTTCCAGACTCATCAGAGGAGTTGCAGATATTAACTCAAAACATGCACAAAATCTGCAATTAATAACTTAGGTTGATAGAACCTGTTTTTTTTTTTTTTAAGCATATGATTCTCTATAGATCCTAACGCTCTTGATGTGATAGTATTTGGACAGCACACAAAGGACTTGATGGTTTGACATCAATATGGACCACACAAAGTTGGGTGGGTAGGGACTTGGCGGTGGATCTCGAGAAGACAGATGAATATGATCAAAATGCATTGAATGCAACTTGCAGAGAATTAATACAAATAAGAGAACTTTCAAAGAAATGCCTTTAACAATAACCAAGAAACACTAATATTCTTCAACAGTAAAATAGTTTAGAAAATGACAATAAAAAAGTATACAGTAAAGACGTGAGCAGGTCATTAGTGGCTACAACCACATACAGAAGCCTGAGAAATTTGATATTAAGCAAAGCCAAACAAACAAACAAGCCCACCCCTGTCTGTGTCAGGGTTTCTATTGCTATGATGAAGCATCATGACCAAAGCAACTTGAGGAAGAAAGGGTTTACTTGGCCTACTTTCCCACATTAGTGTTCATCACTAAAGGGAATCAGGACAGGAGCTCAAACGGCAGGAAACTGGAGGTGAGAGCTGATGCAGAAGCCAAGGAGGGGAGCTACTTATTGGCTTGCTCTCCATGGCCTGCTTTCTTATAGCACTCAGGGTCAACAGCCCAAGGATGGTACCATTTGCAATGGGTCAGGCCCTCCCACATCAACCACTAGTTATGAAAATTCTCTACAGGCTTGCCTACGGTTCAACCTAATGCTGGCTTTTCTCAACTGGGGTTCCCTCTTCTCATGGGACTCTTGCCTGTGCCAAAATAAATTAGTCAGCACAATCACCTTCGAACTCCAAACAAGGCTAAAGGCCATGAAGGCTTTGTTCAAATTTAGATTTGTGATTTGCTATTATTCCATTTTCATAGATAGGAAACTTCATCAACGCAAAACTGATTTGTGAGTGTAGAAGGTATGTTTATGTTAAAGGAAGACCAGCACAAGGAAGGAAGACATGGATTTTCCAATGTGCTGGCAATGACCATTCTTTCATCTGTTGGGAGTCACATAGGCTTTCTCACTCAGTGAGGATTCCCAGAGCTCAGGAAAATTGTGGCTGTTTCCATCTATGTTAAACTTTATAGCAAAGTTAAGGAGTATTGACGAGGCAAACAGTAGGGATACTAGCATCACTCAAGCTAGAAACAGGAGTAAGAAAAGATGACGACTGGAATTAAGAAGAAAATTGTTTATATGTGGAAATGTTGTGAAATCAATCCATACCAGTTGGAAGCAGCTATTGACGGTCAGAAGGCTTCTCTGATACGGGCCAGACAAGGGGTAAATATTTAAGGCTTACCCATAATCTTTGTCACCTATTCTTACGATTTTCTTTTAAGTGACTCTATTAAAATATGAAACCCATTCTGAATCTTCTGGCTAGGGAAACGGCATAGTTGAGCCACTGGGGTAATAGTTTGTTACTGCTTTGCCAGCAGCAGGTGATGCTCAAGAGACTTTACCTTCCCCATTTCAAGTAGTGCTTCCTCCAACACAACTTGTCTACCTCTCTGTGTTAAGGGCGCAAGACAGCCAAACAACCCTGCAAGCCAGAGGTCACTGTGATGAGAACCCTAAGGGACACATTTGTGTTTGTGCTTAAAAACAGAAACAAAACATTGTGGCCTTTCTCTTTATGTCAAACTTCAAGTAGAGTTCACCTGGCAGAGAAGGGAATGGAGTCTTGCATGAGAGATCCAATTTGAGTATAGCCACAGAGGCATAAAAGGCTACTAGATAGTTATCTGTGAAGTTTATGTCCTAAGAACGTTCTGTGGTGGGTCATCATAAGCCTGGAATCATAGGAGACCTGGCTAGAGTGATATTTGCCAAGCTTTTCTCAACACGGCATGCAGAGACAATGCGAATGCCGCATGGGTCTGGAGTTCAGTTCAAACAGAACAAACAGCCTGTGATCAGAGGCAATGAACCCGTAGCACCATGATCCTCCAGCTTTGCAAGTCTGACTGTCTAGCAGGTAGACTCAGGGAGTCACCTAAGGCTGAGCAGTTGTGCCATTTGTCAGATGACTTAACTCATCTGAGAATACTTTAGCTTCCATTTCCTCCCCTTTGCCAAATGTTGACTGTCCCTGGAAGGAATAGTATGAAGCTTAAAATTAGGACACTATCAAAGCTTTTGCTAGAGTCAGTGCTTGGCAAATTCCTCCTTCCTTACATCATTCTACTCTCCCTAATTATGATGAAGAAAGAGCCTCTTGATAAGTAGATCCAGGCCCCTTCCAACACTAAATATACTGCCCTCAGCTGGGCTCATCTGGAATGGAGAGAAGAATGACCAGAGAACCATAAAATAATGAGTATGCTTATTGCTCTGACACAGGTGTCTTGAAATCAAAACTTCTTTTTGAAGAGAGAGATTTTCAACTATCAGGATGCTTAGATACAGGTTTCTCTCTAGGATTTAGGAAATATTCTCTTTCTCACTCTCTCCTCTCATAAACCAAGGGTTTTAGGGGCTGAGTGGGCTGTGCCCTAAAGGTGAACTAAGGACTTCGATTAAACATGGCTTTGGAGGAAACTCATCAGCTGATTTCAACAGGAACATCTGTGAGTTCATATTGGCTAAGTCTCTAGAGATTTCTGTCCACTGCTGAACGTGCTACTTCCCAACTGTTCAGGAAAGAGGATCAGAGCTGTGCACAGATTTTGAGTTGTATTCTGCTGATTGGATTATTTTTAAAGTCGATTTCTTATCTAAAGTATTTCCTTTAATTGCTGCTTTGGGGCCTGATGGTAGGTCTCAGTGAAGTTGGTATGGAGTCACAGAATACTTTATTCCAAAATTAGAAGTAGCCCCTTTGCCCCCCGGATGAGGAAATTGCAGTTCATTTAGGTGAAAATGTACCCAGGCCAGACCAGGATAATTTGCTTTTTTTCCCTTGCTTTTCTCTCACCTTTACTCCTCTTCTTCCTCCATTCCCTACTTGTTAAGTATCCCCCCTCCCACCCCCCCAAATCCTATTCACTGTTTTCTGGTTTAATGGCACAAAGAGACTTCTAATATACACTGCTGTGCTCCTCATCTCGCTCAGCAGCTGCAGTGTAAACCAATTATTTCTCCAGGCTGTATGAGTGATTTCTTAGAGGTGCACCTAGGGTTACCAGGGAATTCAGCAGACTTGAAAAATGAAGGGGGACGTTATTTGAAGGGAGTCTCCAGGGATCTGTTGCCTCTAAGTGGACTTTGAAGGTAGTGAGGTATTAGTTGAAATGGGAGGAATAGTCTTCCGGATAGTCAAGGGGAGGAGGAGTATCATAGCACCAGTCACTTATTTCATTGTCCTTAGTTCATTCAGTTTGCCTTACTACACACACACCCCAAACCTGTCTGGACTCTATTAGCCCCTGTCTCAGATTCAGCATGTGTTCTGAGACATGGGGTGCTGTGGAGGAATTGCTAGGAGAAATACGATAATTCCATTGTTTAAAGCAAGTATACCGGATGCAGGCAGACTAGCAGCTGACAGGTCTGTTGTTCAGAGAGTCATGTGTGTGCAAATAAGGGTTTCAGGCTACCAAGTGCATTGCTAAATGAGGTATATGCACAGCTCAAAACAAGGCCATTTGTACCTTGGCTCAGCTGGTCTCTCTGTTTTCCTGCCTTATAGTGAAAGAGCAAACATACCTGCTTTTCTAGTATATATCAACATGCAGCCTTTATCTTCCTAGCTCACAGACTAGTAGTTGAGCACCACTAACGTGATGTAAAAGGGTGGGGTCACAGTTGTAAGTCTTCTCACAAGCATTCACTCTAGAGCTTTCTTTATTCATGCATACCTCCCTCTCCATCTTGACAGAATCTTCCCCTATAACTTAGGATTTCCTAGAAATACTGATCCTCCTGCCTCAGCCTCTTCTTTGCTTCTGGGATTACCAGTGTGCTCCGCAAACACCTGACCAGTTGTCTGTGATTTTATATATAGAAATAAAACCGTCTAAGATGCTCTTCCAGCCATAAAGGCATTCCTGCCACGTACTCACTCATAGGGGTTCGTTAGGAGAGCTCTTTGCCTGAGTTGGCTTTAGGAGATGCAATCCTTTCTATTGATTCAACGAAGATAAATTTTATAGCTGCCTCGCACCATTTTTCTGGTCTCTTTTTGTTGGAGGTGGTGCTGTTCTGGAAAGAGCTATGGAGTCAATAAACAAAGTTAACCAAGTAAACGACTTTCTCTTTCTCCCTTGTGTGGGAGCTGGGAGCCAGCAGCCAGCATGATCCTGAGATACAGCCTTCCCATAGGTTGTGCCCAGGGGCTTCCATTATCTCTAACCAGCACACACTCCAGAGCATCTTATTAATGATATTTAATTACATTGAAATTAATGATGTTTTTCATTTGATCCTGGGCAGATTTTACAGCTGGGAGATAAGCCTGGCAACGTTGACTTCTCTGTCTCTATCTCAGTAGGCAAGTTCCCCCCCACTCTCTTTATCTCTGTCGACTCTCTGCTTTCTGCCAGATGTCCGTTTTCCCACCTGCACTTCCTCTCGGAACATCACCTCTTCCTTTCCCAGAAATTATTAGCTAACCTGGACTCCAAAATGATCCCCATCCACATGAGGCCTTCGGAGGATGTGGGCAATGTAGTTTTTCCTCAGCAGAGGTTAATTTGCATATATCCTGGCCATAACTTCATTAGGTTTGGAACATAGAGACTGTCAAGTGAGTGCTATCTGATCTCTCAAACAATACAATAATTTCAGCAGCCTCTAATCTCATCATTGTATACTTGAGTGCTCTGGCTTCTGCTGATGAAAATCTTTATAGAAGTGGAATGGAGTATTCAATTCTCAGGTTCAGGAATTGTTATTATTTCCCAATGAAAATAATGGGGATTGTAGATAGGATTTACCGAACTTGAACTGTATTGATGGTTTTTGTTTTGTTTGAGCAGAAAAACAGGTGTTCAGGGGAATTCAACATTTCTGCTGTGTACTGTAATACAACAGTATTGAGAATGAAATGCTTAAAAGCTGAGTGGAGGTGTGTGATGAGAGTGAATTGGATTGTGGAAATTCTTTGTGAGTTCAAAATCTTGTACTAGTTAAAGGCTCCAGGAGTAATTGAAAATATTGAAAATATATTCCATTTGGATTCCCCCTGCCCTCCCCAGGAAATGGTAAGAAATGTACTGCTTGAAGAAGACTTCACTGTATTGACAACCTGACCATCGATTTATTAGTGCAGAAAGCAGAACATTACATCAAATGCTTTCCCGATTTATTTCTTTTTCTTATCTCACGCTCTTCCCTAATCTCCTTTCTGTACCACAACATCAACAACAAAACCCAAACAACCAAATAATATGCATCTAAAAACATAAAATCAAATAGTTCCTGCTGAGGCTTAGAGGTTAAGAGCATTTGCTCTCCTGAAGGAGCAGGGTTTGGTTCCCAGTACCCACACGGCAGCTAACTCCAGTTGAGGTGGTCTTGTACTTCCTTCTGACCTGTAAGCTACAAGCATGTATAAAGCAGGCAAAACACACAATCACAAACAACAACAACAACAACAAAAAAAACCAAAACAACCAACCAACCAAACAAACAAAAAACCCCAAACATTTAAATCTAAAAAATAAATAAATAAATAAATAAATAAAAACTAAGTAGGTTTTCTATCTGTTCAGGTAAAGTTTAACATGTTTGAGGGTTGAAAATTCCCTAGTCATATCTGTATTTGACCTAATGATATCAATCTTTTATTTTTTTAGTAACCTTTTGGACTTTATTTATGTACCGATCACTGAATATGTGTCAAGGACATCTACATAGCACATATTATGATAGGCTATGCAAAACTAACAATGGGTTAATCACAGTCTCTGCTTTTACACATACTATAATTTGGTGGGAGCTTGCATTGATCTGTCTTTTGAACACAAAGTAAAATTAGGTGTAAGAATTGTTAAGGAGAGGGGTATGGTGTAAGGGGAGTTTATAGAAGTAAAGTTTGTCTGAGAGTGAACCCTTATCCATCCCTGCTTAGAGAATACTATGGAAGCCAGTGTGGAATCTTTCCAAAATGTTAAAATCAGAAATAACACATGACCTAGCTCTAGTACTCCTGCACATACATCCAAAGCACTATATCAACCGCAAACATACATGAACATATATGTTCCTTGCATTTTCTAGCTATTCACAATAGCTAGAAAATGATACCAGCCTAATTGCCCAGCAACAGAAGACTGCATCACGAAATGAGATACATATACACAATAGAATTCTATTCACCTATTATAAAAAATAAAAAAAAATAAGGAAATGGATGTTACAGGCAAGTATTA